>NW_027508833.1:12552500-13272500 GCF_051911475.1 Siphateles boraxobius | reverse complement strand
AATTCTCCAAAACATCCACATTCAAACCAAAATATCTGACTTCCTGTTGGTCTGAGCTAATAACTGTAAATTAGAAAGTTGTCCAGCTCGATAGGAACAATATACATACTGAGTTTTAAGATTGTAGATAAAAGTATAGACTTAACTCCCCCTCTTTTGTCAAAAGGTGGCGCTACTGAGCTCCTGCACCACGCCCGTTTCTGAAACTTTGCACATGTCTACTGGCTAATAAATGTGATGTGTATGTCGAGTTTCATGCAATTTCATGTATGCTAAGAGTCTCAAAAGCATCAAAAAAGAATCTTAAAGTTTGATGCGTTACCACGGCAACAGTATCTAAGATATCAATTATCCTTTCACAGGTCTAAATCTGCCGTGTGTTTACATTATACACATAAAGTTTTAAGCAAATCGGGTAATAATAAGAGGGTGATTTAAAAGCATTTTGAAAGTGACACACTTCCTGCTGCCAGTTGGTGGCGCTATAACTTTGACTCACAATAGTCACATCCATGTGATCGGCCTCTTACAGCGAACACACTGCTGAAGTTTCACCAAGATCAGTCAATGTATGCAGAAGTTATAACACACTTCCTGTTTCCATTATTCGCCATAAATTTGTTTCCTCGTCACGGCCATGCCGTTCGAGATATCAAAAATCCCCTGGCAATTTTTCATCCTCAATGTCTTGACTTCATGCACACCGAGTTTGGTGACGATCGGGTGAATTCCCAAGGAGAAGTGTTTAAAATTCCTGAGCATGAGTTTCCAAACAACCCATAATAGCCGACTTCCTGTTGGGCTTGCCTAAAAAGTAAGAGTACGAAGGATATATGAAACGATGAGATCTATATGTGTACCGATTTTCATATTAATTCATGCAAGCGTGTTTATAATAATATAAGGTTTAAGAGCCCAACTAAAGCAAACACTTATCGCCATAACGGAGGCTTACAATTTGTGATTTTCTCCTTCAGTGATTCTGCTTGTTAACATCAGGTGTCTTCAATAGTGGTCAATCATCACTCAATCAATCACTTAATTATCTCATTAACTTTAACACTATTGAGTGTTAATTTAACACTCATTTTAACACGTTAACACTCTTGAGTCTGGAGCCAAATGAACTCTTAGGAAAGTTGATTTAACACTGAAGTTTTTGCTGTGTGAGTTCATGGGTGGAATAAAAATATGGCAGGACTTTTACTTTCTGACCCCTGGACTTTCCACCTCTGCTTGATGGTAGGGACTTGAGACTTGACTTACTCCCATCTCTGGCTCACGCATACTTGATATGTGCCCTTGATGCGGACTTTTGCAGAGCCCACACTGATGCAAGCTCTACAGCACACTTCTTTTCAACAGTCAAAGCCGGACGGAAGATGGTACCCGGGCGTGGCAGGGGGGCTCGACAGCTCCCCCTGGAACGGATTCGAAAAAATGTCCATATATCAAACACGCTTGCATGAATTAATATGAAAATCGGTACACATATAGATCTCATCGTTTCATATATCCTTCGTACTCTTACTTTTTACGCCAGCCCAACAGGAAGTCGGCTATTATGGGTTGTTTGGAAACTTCGTGCACAATAACCCTAAAGGCACCAGGGTGGCGGTGCCACCGGCTTCTTTTTATATATATATATATATATATATATATATATATATATATATATGAAGAGTTTCGTTGCAAAACGAGATATATCCATTCAGAGAAATGTTGGTTATTTGACATTATTATTTAAGACATCAACAGTCAAGTTCATTCACAATTTTTTGTACATTAAACTATTACTTGAGCTCAGTGAAGGCCAGGGCCACAATATTCTTCAAATCCAGGATATTTTTTATTTAATTTTATGTCCATATATAGTTCATAAGTCAAAAACCATGCTAAAATGCAAAATATTTATCTTAACATTGTCAAAAATCTTAAATTGGTTAAAAAAAATACATCATAAATCTATGGAATAGTATATACAAAGATTGATTATTAATAATAAGATTCTGAGTTAGTTTTGGCCAGAACATACACAACATAGCAACTTTTTTTTTTTTTTTTGCAAAACGCTATATATCCACCTTAGGCTATATTCTACTACTGTAATACCATTAAGAAAAGCTAGTGAATCAATGTTTTGTTTGTGTGTGTGTGTGTGTGTGTGTGTGTGTGTGTGTGTGTGTGTGTGTGTGTGTGTGTGTGTGTGTGTGTATATTTTCTTTAGTGTCACATGGGCTTCAGATGCCAGTGTGTGCCTTTTAGTCTACTCTTCCCCCCTGTGGACATCACTGGTCACAGCCAAAGCGTGATTGTAGAAGGCCTCGACGTTTGCTGGGGCACCAATGGCTTTAAGCAGGCTGATGATGTCCTTCTTCTTCACAGCCTTTACTCTGGTCATCCATAACGTTAGCTTGACTCTGAAGATTTGATTCTCTGACTGACAGACAGCTGTTGATCAGTGACGTAGCCTACGTGACTGACAGCTCGCCTACAGTATAAACAATTAAATGGTAAACGTTTTTTAGTTCGTCTATTGAATCCTCTTTTTAAAAATATGTTTTTTGTTTTGATATTATCGTTAAATCACTGAGCAAACTAGGAGCACTTTACCGGCGGTGACTCTCTCCTCGCGTGACATCCTGAGCGCGCGTGACATCCTAAGCGCGCGTGACATCCTGAACGTTCTATAGCCTAACCGTTATATCGCACTCTGTAAAGAAACTGGGCTGGCGGATATCGCGTTTTGTGAAAAAAATTATTTTGTAGTATGCTTAAAATGTACATTTTTAAATCTTATCAATGACAGCAATTCACACATAGATTAAGCTACATCTGAACAGTGATTTCCAATAATAAAATCCAAATGTCAAAAAATGGCGTTTATCGCGTTTTGCAACTGAACTCTTCATATATATATATATATATATATATATATATATATATATATAGCTGCGAGCAGACGATGAAGGGCCAAAGCCGGCGGCACCGCCAACCCGGTGCCTTTAGGAACCGGGGTTGCGGTGCCACCGGCTTGGGCCCGCAATCGCTGCTCGCAGCTATATTTTATTAGGTGTTCAAGCACGAAGTGCTGAAAACCTATTGTAATTGCTATTTGAAAAAAAAAAAACCTAAAACGCATCGTGCAGCCCAAACCGTAAGGCTTAGAGACTTGAAACTCGGCCAGATGGTAGGTCACACTTTTGGGGAGAACCTATCAGAGTATGACCCCAATTGGCCCATAGGTGGCGATACAGAAACCAAAAGTACTAAATTGCTCATAACTCCTAGGCCGTTGGTCCTAGTCTCAAGCTTTTTACACCACTGTGATCCTTGGCTTAAGACGGACAATATGTTTATCTCCGATTTCGATTTAAGCAAAAAAAAAAAATTATGTTGGATTTTGTCCAAAACCTACTTTTGCGAACTAGTCCCTGGTTTTTCGCCCGATCGGAACCAAACCAGTCCATAAATGTTCTCGGGAGTCTGAATATCAATAATCATTGAAAAAAAGTTGAAAATTTGATTCACGGTCGCTAGGGGGCGCAAAATGAACATTGTGGGCGGAGCCTATTTTACTAAAATGGCTATAACTCAAGAAGTAAATGAGATAGCTTCACCAAACTCGGTACAGATGTGAATGGGTTCATTCTGAGGTCACAGTAAAAAAATCGCGACGATCAAACACTAGGTGGCGATATAACATTAATAAAACATAAAAAGGGTTATGACCACCTGACCGTTAGTCCGATTGACTTGAAAATCGGTATGCAGTGTCTTGGTCCAAGGCCCCATGTATGTAAATAAGGACATTGACGTATCTCAAAAAACATGGCCGCCATCGGCCAATGAATTTGCGCTCCTATTAGACAAGGTTAACGGAGGTCGATCAGCATGAAACTCGTTGGGCATGTTCAACTCATGGCTCAAGAGGTCTGTAAGAGTTTTGAAAGAAATCGGCCACTAGTTGGCGCTAACGAGTTTTACGGCTCTGTAATCACGTAGTGTTGCACACATCCCCACAATATGCATATCATTTGATCGATCTCCTCATGCTGAACAACTTTGCCTCTTGAACCATTGCTGTCAATCAAATCGTTCAATAAATATTCACTAATATGTTAAAAACCTACTTTTGCGAACTAGTCCTAGGTTTTTTGCCCAATCGGAACCAGACCAGTCTAGGACAATTCTCTGGACTCTCTAGATCAATAATCAAAAAAAGTTGAACTTTGTCCTTTGGTTTGCTATAACAGGGTCATTTAGAAAATGGGCGTGACAAAATACACTCAAAAGCCTATAAATCATAAATAAAAACTCAGAACTTCACAAAAATTGGTGAGCATATGTGACATAACATCATTAACAAGCATGCAACATTTTATGGAGATCGGACAATAGGTGGCGCTATAACTGTTAAAAAGCTTTAAAACCATATATTTCCTATGGTAAATTGCCTGTATTGGCTGTAAATGGTCTTTTCCATCTATTATGTCAGTGGTTAAATTAATGCTAAATAAAACTTAATGTCTTTTGATGCTTTTGTGCTTAACGGCCTTAAAGGCCTTAACTGCTTGAACACCGCTAAATGCTGCTTGCAGCTTTAATTATTATTACTATTACAGCGATGTGTTAAATGAACTTACCTAAGAGTTCATTTGGCTCCAGACTCAAGAGTGTTAAAGTGTTAAAATGATTGTTAAATTAACACTCAATAGTGTTAAAGTTAATGAGATAATTAAGTGATTGATTGAGTGATGATTGACCATTATTGAAGACACCTGATGTTAACAAGCAGAATCACTGAAGGAGAAAATCACAAATTGTAAGCCACCGTTATGGCGATAAGTGTTAGGCCCTCTGCTTGATGGTAGGGACTTGAGACTTGACTTACTCCCATCTCTGGCTCACGCATACTTTGTGGTTGATATGTGCCCTCGATGCGCACTTTTGCAGAGCCCACACTGATGCAAGCTCTACAGCACACTTCTTTTCAACAGTCAAAGCGGGGTTACGTTTTTGCACGTCGTGCACAATAACCCTAAAGACACCGGGGTGGCGGTGTCAGCGGCTTCTTATATATATATACATATATATAAATATAGCTGCGAGCAGCGATGAAGGGCCAAAGCTGGCGGCACCCCCACCCCGGTGCCTTTAGGTAAAGGCACCGGGGTGGCGGTGCCACCGGCTTGGGCCCGCAATCGCTGCTCGCAGCTATATTTATTATTATTATTATTTTACTACCTTTTGGGCCCTTAACGTGCTCGAAAATTCTTGAAACTTTGCACACGGGTCAGAACCCGCGGCCATCAGGGCCGGGCTGAAGCTGGTACCCGGGCGTGGCAGGGGGGCTCGACAGCGCCCCCTGGAAGTGGTAAAAAATCTTGGTCCATAAATCAAACACGCTTGCATCTAATAATATGAAACTCGGTACACATATAGATCTCATTGGTTCATATATCCTTCGTACTTTTACTTTTTACGCAAGCCCAACAGGAAGTCGGCTATTATGGGTTGTTTGGAAACTCATGCTCAGGAATTTGAAACACTTCTCCTAGGGAATTCACCCGATCGTCACCAAACTCGGTGTGCATGAAGTCAAGACATTGAGGATGAAAAATTGCCAGGGGATTTTTGATATCTCGAACGGTTTGGCCGTGGCAAGGAAACGAATTTATGGCGAATAATGGAAACAGGAAGTGTGTTATAACTTCTGCATACATTGACTGATCTTGATGAAACTTCAGCAGTGTGTTCGCTGTAAGAGGCCGATCACATGGATGTGACTATTGTGAGTCAAAGTTATAGCGCCACCAACTGGCAGCAGGAAGTGTGTCACTTTCAAAATGCTTTTAAATCACCCTCTTATTTTTACCCGATTTGCTTAAAACTTTATGTGTATAATGTAAACACACGGCAGATGTAGACCTGTGAAAGGATTATTGATATCTTAGATACTGTTGCCGTGGTAACGCATCAAACTTTAAGATTATTTTTTTTATGCTTTTGAGACTCTTAGCATACTTGAAATTGCATGAAACTCGACAGACACATCACATTTATTAGCCAGTAGACATGTGCAAAGTTTCAGAAACGGGCTGGTGCAGGGGCTCAGTAGCGCCACCTTTTGACAAAAGAGGGGGAGTTAGGTCTATACTTTTATCTACAATCTTAAAACTCAGTATGTATATTGTTCATTTCGAGCTGGACAACTTTCTAATTTACAGTTATTAGCTCAGACCAACAGGAAGTCAGATATTTTGGTTTGAATGTGGATGTTTTGGAGATTTTTCTCTTCCTCTCTCTCTGACCCTACGTCTCTCCGTGTGTTTGGGGGGAGGGGGATTTGTCTGCTGAGTGAGAATGCTTTTATTTTTGTTTTTCAAGGATTTGGGGCCCTTAACGTGCTCGAAAACTCTTGAAACTTTGCACACAGGTCAGAACCCGCAGCCATCAGGGCCGGGCTGAAGCTGGTACCCGGGCGTGGCAGGGGGGCGTGGCAGGGGGGCTCGACAGCGCCCCCTGGAATGTGATTCGAACACTTGTCCATATATCAAACATGCTTGCATGTAATTATATGAAACTCGGTACATATTTAGATCTCATCGGGCCGAACAACTTTCGTGCTCTAAGTTTAACGACAGCTCAACAGGAAGTCAGCTATTATGGGTTGTTTGGAAAATGCATGCTTTTATTTTTTATATACTTCTCCTAGAGAATTAATCCAAACACCACGAAACTCGGTCAGCATGAAGTCAAGACATTGAGGATGATAAATTGCCAGCGGATTTTTGATATCTCGAACGGTTTGGCCGTGGCGAGGAAATGAATTTTTGACTAAAAAAGGACACATAAAGTGTGTTATAACTCAGTTAGTTTTACCTACAGTTACAACCAACACTTGGCGTGTATATTGTTCTCTTCAAGCCGAACAACTTTCTAATTTACAGTTATTAGTTCCGACCAACAGAAAGTCAGATATTGTGGTTTGAATGTGGATTCTGAGAATTTTCTCTCCCTCTCTCTGACAGAGAGAGTGTTCCCTGTCATTCTCTGTGTGTGTGTGTGTGTGTGTGTGTCTGTGTAGGGAGGGTGAGAAGGAAAGGGGAGGGGGGGGGCGTGGTGTGGTCTCTTCCAGTGATAGTTTAAACACAAAATCCTAAATAGGGCTATACTGCCCTCTTGTGTCCAAAATTATATTTATACGCACTTTTATTTATTTATTACATGTATTACGCACACACACACACACAGTTCGATCGAGCCCGCGCCTCTCTCTTTCTCTCACACACACACACACACACACACACACACACACACACACACACACACACACACACACACACACACACACACACACACACAGTTCGATTGGCCCGCGCCTCTCTCTCTCTCACACACGCACACACACACACACACACACACACACACACACACACACACACACACACACACACACACACACACACACACACACACACACACACACACACACACACAGTTCGATCGAGCCCGCGTCTCTCTCTCTCTCTCTCTCTCTCTCTCGCTCACACACACACACACACAGTTTCGATCGCGCCCGCGCCTCTCTCTCTGTCTCACGCACACACACAGTTCGATCGCAAAACTTTGATTGTATTGATCTGAAATATAGCACATTAATTTTAAATTCATTTAGGTTCTGTCACGGTTTGGGTTTTGTTTCTTGTCCCTGGTTCTTGTCTGTCATGTGATCCCCTGTTCTAGTTATGTGATCTTGCCTTGTGTTCCCCTGTCTGTTGTGTCATTGGTTGATTGTTTAAGTCTTCCCAGGTGTTTCCCGTTAACCACGCCCCCTTGTTATCCTGTTTAGATCGTTTGCCCCTGTATTTAGCCCTGTGTTTCAGTCCAGTCTTTGTGAGTTCTTGTATTGTTGTAATGCTGTATGCACGCTGTCCTGTTCCTGAGTCTGGTTACCAAGTCTGTTTAGTTTTGAGTTTATTTAAATAAAACACTGCTGCACATGGATCCTGCTTTTGCCTCTGCTTCAGCAGCATGTAACAGACTTCATGTACCCTCTTGCTTGAGGGTGTCAATGATGGCCTTCTGGACAGCAGTCACAACAGCAGTCAGGTCGGCAGTCTTACCCATGATTGCGGTTTTGAGTAATGAAACAGGCTGGGAGTTTTAAAAAGCCTCAGGAATCTTTTGCAGGTGTTTAGGGTTAATTAGTTGATTCAGATGATTAGGTTAATAGCTCGTTTAGAGAACCTTTTCATGATATGCTAATTTTTTGAGATAGGAATTTTGGGTTTTCATGAGCTGTATGCCAAAATCATCAGTATTAAAACAATAAAAGACCTGAAATATTTTAGTTGGTGTGCAATGAATCTAAAATATATGAAAGTTTAATTTTTATCATTACATTATGGAAAATAATGAACTATATCACAATATGCTAATTTTTTGAGAAGGACCTGTATATCCAAAAAGACAAGGCCTTAAACTTAAGCTTGAACAAGGGTTAAACTCTTGTCACTAACAGACACCAAGGCACAATCACACACACACACACACACACACACACACACACACACACACACACACACACACACACACACACACACACACACACACACACACACACACACACACAGTTTAAAAGCAAAAAGATATTTATCCAACCCCATTTAAAAACAGTCTGTGAGTGCCATCTTTTGGACATCCATCATATTGCATAGGTTTTCAAAAACTTTAAGGAAAACATATATATATATATATATATATATAGCACATATGTATAAATGAACAGGCTTGCGATGTCAAGATTGCAATGCTGGAATGTGTGTGTGTGTGTGTGTGGGTGGCTCAGCGCGATTGAACAGTGTGTTACACATAAAAACATACTCCGTCATTTTCGTCATACAGGACATCATTCAAACTACAAAGTGTTTACTTATATTTGTGTACACTCGCAATAAAACACAACATTGTGTTTTTGTTAAATAAATTAAAGTAATACATCCACCCGAAATGGCACTAATTTTAAAATTAAACTAAAATGCTCACGGCTGCACGGGCATTCATAACTGTGCGCGCCCACGGTGAGGAACGAGCAGAACAGAGTGAACGTTGTTTAGTTCATTCCTACTTCCATAGGAATTAATTGAAAAAGCTCGCTCTACTCTGCACCATTATTAATGTCTTGTGCGGACGTCCGTATTTTACTTCCACTTCCAAGTTAGCGATTTTAAAGCTCCCAGCGGTGTCACACGTTGATTAACCGGTGGGAAAATATTCCCATAGTAACATCCCTAATATTATAAATAATTAAAATAGGCCTACCTGATTTTGAACACAAGAGGGCAGTATAGCACTATGTATGATTTGGATTTTTTTTTTTGACTAAACAACCATTCTGGCTGTTTTTAAACTTAAACATAATTCTTTAATTGAAAAAAATGAATAAAATGGGTTTAGTTCTAATATTTGTATAATTTTATATAAAAATAAATGGTGTATAATTACATTTTAGAAAGATACGAGACATTTCCTTATTCTTTTTTTTTACATTAATTTAATCCCTCACCATAGCAAAACCGTTTGAGATATTCAATACCCGTTCACAATTTAGCATCTTTAATGTATTTTCATCATGTTGAAAAAGTTTGGCGTGAATAAAATAAACTACTTAGGAAGAGTAGCTAAAAACTCAGAATCTGAAATCCACATTCAAACCAAAATATCTGACTTCCTCTTGGTCGTAGCTAATGACTGTAAATTAGAAAGTTGTCCGGCTCGAAGAGTACAATATACATACCGAATTTTGTTACTGTAGATAAAACTAACCCCCCCACTTTTGTCAAAAGCATTTAGAAAGTGACACACTTCCTGCTGCCAGTTGGTGGCGCTATAACTTTGACTCACAATAGTCACATAGTCACACATGCTGGATAGTTATGCGATCGGCCTCTTACAGCAAACACACTGCTGAAGTTTCATCAAGATCAGTTAATGTATACTGAAGTTATAACATACTTCCTGTTTCCATTATTCGCCATAAATTCGTTTCCTCGCCACGGCAAAACCGTTCGAGATATCAAAAATCCGTCCACAATTTAGCATCCTCAATGTGTTAACCTCAAGGTGACCGAGTTTGGCAGTAAACGGATGCAATCTCTAGGAGAAGTACTTCAAATTCCAGAGCAAGCGTTCTCCAAACAACCCATAATAGCCGACTTCCTGTTGGGCTGGCGTAAAACTTGACCAAGGGAAAGTTGTTCGGCCCGATGAGATCTATATGTCTACCGAGTTTCATATTAATTCATGCAAGCGTGTTTGATCTATGGACCACGTTTTGGGGACCCCATTCACGGGGGCGCTGTTGAGCCCCCCTGCCACGCCCGGGTACCAGCTTCAGCTCGGCCCTGATGGCCGTGGGCTCTGACCTGTGTGCAAAGTTTCAAGAGTTTTCAAGCACGTTAAGGGCCCCAAAGACCCTGAAACCTTGAACACCATTAAAATAATAGTCAAATTCCCCAAACCCCACACACAGAGACAGAGGGAGGGGGAGGGAGAAAATTCTCCTGAAAATCACATTCAAACCAAAATATCAGACTTTGTGTTGTTCGGAGCTAATGACTGTCAATTAGAAAGTTGTCCGGCTTGAGGAGAACAATATACATATCGATTTTTGTTACTGTAGGTAAAACTAATACCCCATTTTTGAATAAAGGTGGCGCTACTGAGCCCCTCACCACACCCGTTTCTGAAACTTTGCACATGTCTACTGGCTAATTAATGTGATGTGTCTATCGAGTTTCATGCAATGTCAAGCATGCTAAGAGTCTCAAATGCATCAAACAAGAATATTAAAGTTTGATGCGTTGCCAAGGCAACATTTGCCTTTTCAAGGCTTGGGCCCTAATAATAATCCTTAGGAAAACAATAGGGCCTTCGCCTTTTCAAGGCTTGGGCCCTAATAATAATAATCCTTAGGAAAACAATAGGGCCTTCGCCTTTTCAAGGCTTGGGCCTTAATAAAAAGCAGAAGAAATATATTTTCCCAAATCGTCGAACTGCACTGGCTTGTATATGAGACAGGCCTTTATAATTTAGTGATGAGATGTTGTTCATTGAGTCTCTAATCTCTAAAAATCTCCAAATGCTCCACGTGAAACTGCAGTCTTCCAAGTTCCAACCTTTTACTATCGTGTCAATCGATTTGATTAATATGCACGATCGAGGGAGACAGAGCAAGACAGCGCTCGTGTTGTTTGAAGACGCGAGAGTGCGCGCTCGCGGCCGGGGCGCTCTCTCTCTCTCTCTCTCTCTCTCTGCTCGTTATGCACCCTGTCAAGCGCAGCAGTCATTCTATTCTACATCACTTACCGATCAAAATAGGCTTTGGCGGGACAAAAAGCGGATGATCTGACGGCTTTAGAAGATTAACAACCCGAAAGTAAAAAACAGACCCGGCTTTTATTTACCCAAACCTGCAGCCACACCAGGCGTGTAAAAGAGACAGGCGTCTATTTGGGACTCGGCTATTATTTGAAGTTTTACGGTATATATATATACATATATATATATATATATATATATTATATTTATAGAAACACACATACCCCTTTTCCACCAAAAAATAACTGGTTCGGAAAGTTGGTTCAACTTGCGAACCTTTTCAGAACCTGTTTGTTTTTCCATTGACTAGAGCACCCAGCGAACGACGTCGTTACTTCACTGTGTACGTCGCCATACGTCTTAGCTAGAAACGCTTGCAAGTACAACATTACTTTGGGATTATCTCTAACTCGTGTACCAAGAAGGCTTTAAAAACAATTGAAATATGTAAGTCTTTTAATCTTTTCCTTTGATATGTAATCTTTTCTGATTAGTTATGTACCCCTGTCTTGTGTCCTTTTTTTCCCTTTCCATTTATTTGTTCTATATTGTGACTGTTTTCTTCTTTGCTTACAATGTTTTCAAAAAAAAAAAAAATAGAAACGCTTGCGCCAACTTCAAGCATAACAATTACAAAGGCGGACTACATCGTGTGTCTGCAAATGTTTCTCCAGGCTTTGCGATCCTATATTATGGTCAGAAAAGATGTTCAGAACACATCTAACCCCGCCCCCAGCCCCAGACGTAAGCATGACGTGGTAAAAGAACGGTTCTACTCCAGCAAAGAGTTGGTGCCGCTTTGGAACCAGTTTTCCTGGCCGAGAACCTGTTCTTTGGCTGTCGAAACACAAAGAACTGGTTCGCGCGCAGGCACCGGCTCCGAACCGACTCTCAAAATACTTTGGTGGAAAAGGGGTAACAGAGAATATTACTTGCTTTACTTGTTTAGAATGCTACCTTGAAAAACAATAATTTAAATTAATTCTCACCCAACAGAGAAATCCCCCTGCCCTCCCCTCCCCTCCCCACACAGGATTGTCCTCAAACAGAGCACTAATCTGTTTATTTTTAAGTTACACATTCTACATTGATTAAAAAAGAAACATCAAATGTATTTTTAGTCAGAGTGTTATTTTATACAGAAATAAATTATTTGTAATTTTGTAGCAAAGATCAGCAACAGGAGTAAAATTTCATTAATTATGAGAGTGAAGAGCTGACTGAAAAGATGATGACGGAATATTTTGTGTAAAAGTTCCTTTACTTTCACTTTTATATTAGCGATTTAAAAGCCCCCGCTGGTGTCACACGTCGATTAAGCGGTGGGAAAATTTCCTCACAGCCACATACCTAATATATTTATATATAAATACAATAGCCATACCTGATAAAAAAAGTTTTATGTACTATGTTTATATCATTTTGGACACAAGAGGGAAGTACAGCCCTATGTATGATTTTTTTTGTTTGTTTAACCAAATAGCACTAAATAGCCTGTTTTAAACTTTTTCATACAACTGAATTGAAAAAATAGAATAAAATTAGTTTAGTTCTAATATTTGTATAATTTTATATAAAAATAAATGGTGTATAATTACATTTTTAGAAGATATGAGACGGTTACTGATTCTTTTTTTGACATAATCCCTCGCCATAGCAAAACCGTTTGAGATATGCAATATCCGTTAACAATTTAGCATCTTTAATGTATTTTCATCATGTTGAAAAAGTTTTGTGGGAATAAAATAAACCACTTAAGAGGAGTAAGTAAAAATGTAGAGGCTGGTTTTGCAAAACATCCACATTCAGACCAAAATAGCCGACTTCCTGTTGGGCTGGCTTAAAGTAGTTTGGCCCAGATCTATATGCGTACCGAGTTTCATATTATTACATGCAAGTGTGTTTGATTTATGGACCAAATTTTCAGACCAAGTTTATGGACCAAGTTAATTTAATTAATAAACTAATTATATAAAACTATTGTCAATGCACTAAAATTAAACTGGTTATATGCCTTTATAAAAAATAAAATAACTTATTTAAAAAATACAAGGCATAAGACATTTTTTTTCTTTTTTAATGCAGGCCAAACCACACATCAGTGAAATGGTTAATCTTGACCACATTCAAACCAAAATATCGGACTTTCTGTTGGTCCGAGCTAATGACTGTAAATCAGAAAGTTATCCGGCTTGATGGGTACAATACGTACTGAGTTTTGTTACTGTAGATAAAACTAACCCCCCCATTTTTGACTAAAGGTGGCGCTACTGAGCCCTCACCACGCCCGTTTCTGAAACTTTGCACATGTCTACTGGCCAATAAATTTGATGTGTCTGTCGAGTTTCATGCAATTTCAAGCATGCTAAGAGTCTCAAAAGCATCAAACAAGAATATTAAAGTTTGATTTGTTGCCACAGCAACAGTATCTAAGATATCAATAATCCTTTCACAGGCCTACATCTGGCGTGTGTTTACATTATACACATAAAGTTTGAAGCAAATCGGGTAAAAATTAGAGGGTGATTTCAAAGCATTTTGAAAGTGACACACTTTCTGCTGCCAGTTGGTGGCGCTATAACTTTGACTCACAATAGTCACATCCATATGATCGACCTCTTACAACGAACACACTGCTGAAGTTTCATCAAAATCAGTTAATGTATGCTGAAGTTATAATACACTTTCTGTTTCACGTTTCTCGCCATAATTTCGTTTTCTCGCCACGGCCAAACCGTTCGAGATATCAAAAATCCCCTGGCAATTTTTCATCCTCAATGTCTTGACTTCACGCTGACCGAGTTTCGTGGCATCTCAATCAATTCTCTAGGAGTACTTTAAATTCCATTGCATGAGATTTCCAAACAACCCTAAATAGCCGACTTCCTAGCTTCAGCCCGGCTCTGATGGCCGCGGGTTCTGACCCCGTGTGCAGAGTTTTCGAGCACGTTAAGGGCCCCAAAAGTGCCAAAAAGGTAGTAAAATAATAATTTTTCCTAATTTTCCTAAGGAAGACAATAGGGCCTTCGCCTTTTCAAGGCTTGGGCCCTAATAATAATCCTTAGGAAAACAATAGGGGATTCGCCTTTTCAAGGCTTGGGCCCTAATAATAAAAAGAAGAAGAAGAAGAATAATCCTTAGGAAAACAATAGGGCCTTCGCCTTTTCAAGGCTTGGGCCCTAATAATAATAAAAAGAAGAAGAAGAAGAAGAATCCTTAGGAAAACAATAGGGCCTTCGCCTTTTCAAGGCTTGAGCCCTAATAATAAAAAGAAGAAGAAGAAGAAGAAGAAGAAGAAGAAGAAGAAGAAGAAGAAGAAGAAGAAGAAGAAGAAGAAGAAGAAGAAGAAGAAGAAGAAGAAGAAGAAGAAGAAGAAGAAGAAGAAGAAGAAGAAGAAGAAGAAGAAGAAGAAGAAGAAGAAGAAGAAGAAGAAGAAGAAGAAGAAGAAGAAGAAGAAGAAGGAAAACAATAGGGCTCTGCGCCCTTTTAGGGCTTGGGCCCTAATAATAAAAACAAGAAAAAGAAGAAGAAGAATCCTTAGGAAAACAATAGGGCCTTCGCCTTTTCAAGGCTTGGGCCCTTATAATAATAATCCTTAGGAAAACAATAGGGCCTTCGCCTTCTCAAGGCTTGGGCCCTAAAAAGAAGGAGAAGAAGAAGAAGAATCCTTAGGAAAACAATAGGGCCTTCGCCTTTTCAAGGCTTGGGCCCTAATAAAAAGAAGAACAAGAAGAAGAAGAAGAAGAATCCTAAGGAAAAGAATAGGGCCTTCGCCTTTTCAAGGCTTGGGCCCTAATAATCCTTAGGAAAACATTAGGGCCTTCGCCTTTTCAAGGCTTGGGCCCTAATAATCATAAGGAAAACAATAGGGCCTTCGCCTTTCCATGGCTTGGGGCCTAATTAAATAAACAGTGCTTTAAGTTTTTTTCAGGAAGATGTACTAACAGTGGTATTCAGATAAGTTATAGCCTACAACAGATATTGAATAAAGTAATCAAATGTAAAATAACACTGCTGTATACATTAAATATAGGGTAATCCTTATTTAAAACTACAAAAGCTATTCGTTCAAGAGCAGTAAGTGATTTTATCTTTGTCTTTTCTTGTTTGATCTGCAGCAGTCATTTGTGCTAACGCACAAACCCAATATACTGTGTACACAGACGTTTCAAACGCACTTTCTCAAATGTTTCAATCACTTAAGACATAACTGACTGTGTTTACGAGGATATTTACTAATTTGAACATATTTGTAATTTGACCGGCTATTTGACCGTTTAGTTGTGTATCTGAAGCCCAAACTATAACTTAGCTTATGCACCTTCCACCCCGTCTCGAAGCTGGCGGACACCTAGTGACCATAATCTCTTTCGAGGCTTAATATGCTTTTAATAACAGTTTAATATCAGAGGCGTCCCGCAGTTTAGCAACAGTAGACTGCATTTTACATCACTCACTTATTCGGCTGATTTGGATGTTAAGTTTTGGCTTAGGGAGGAACGAAAGCGCACTGCTGTGAAGGAAAGGAAGGTGCGCTGGACAGAATGCGGCACAATACTTGTTTTACCTCGATTATTTCGTTTTCATAATCGTTGGAAGCCAAAATTGAAATCAGAATACGATTAATCGCACAGCCCTAGTTGGCCAAAAAGCTTGAGTCGGATGTTCCCCTTTCTCTTGCTCACTTCTCTGACCTGGAGGTCCTCATTATGGATTCGGAAGCTCACTATGCGTTTTCTTCAGATCCGATTGAGGTCCTAATGCTGGCAGCATCCAGCTCCGAGCATCCAAACCTTTGTTTCCTGTTCTCCACACCGAGGTAGCGAGGTCATGGAAAAGCCCATATTCGGTCCATGTATTCAACCCTGCAAAGCTGAATTATTCGACCATTGTAGGGTTGGAGGAGCATGGGTATGGGGCAATGTCCAAGGCTGAAGAGATGCTAACTAGCTGTCTCTCACCATCTTTAGCATCATGCTGGAGGGGCCAGGCTTTGCCTTCTAGACCCTGTAGGGTTACATCCGGCCTGGTTGGGAAGGCTTATGCTGCAGCAAGTCAGCCTATTGCAACTCTGCACAACATGGCGGTTTTGCAGGCCTACAAGGCCAACCTCCAGAAGAATTTGGACACCGATATGGGGTTAAAACCCTGAGGTGGTAAAGAAACTCTGTCGGGCCACATATCTCAGCATCTGTGCCACCAAGCAGATAGCCTGCACCATCTGCTATTCTATGCATGCCATGGTTGCCAAGAAGAGGCATCTGTGGCTCAATCTCTCAGGCAATAAGGAAAAAGTCCTTTTTTTCCACTTCCAGCCTTCATGAATAATTATATATCACTTATAAATAATTAAATACAAAATGAATGCTAATTATTAAGATTGATGTAGTTTAGAATTGGTAATTTGAAAGTAATAATTGGTAAAATATGCTAGGAAAAAAATATGCACGCACTGAAAATGCAAATGGTAAGGTAAACGTAAATTCTGTGGGCGTACATTAAGTATAATATTAAGTCTAATTACGCTATCACCTGATATAAGGAATAAGGTAGGTAAACATTAATGTAATAATAAGGGGTGATTTTGAAATAAGACAACTGTGAAAGTTTTGAAATATCTTTTATGTATACAAGCTAATCAGTGCATATGTTTGGTCTCAGGTGGAAAATGCTATGTCCAGTAGCATTGCCTGCACAGATGAGCAGCAGCTCTGGAATGTGAGGACCCAGAGGAACCTCTGCCTGAAGCGGTTAATGGACATCCCCTTAAATATTAATGATTAAATAAGATGTATAAAATCAGTTGTAAGAAGTGATTGATGTTTTCAGGAAGATAGAGACACCTTCTACTGACCTTCATGTAAGAGGTAATATTTAACCATTACATTTTCATAAGTAATAAACCAAGATGGTATTCATTTGCAAACTTGACATTACTTATTTCTTACCAGAAGACTTATGCCTTTAAGTTTTAAGGGGAATCTACAGAGCTCACATTATATGGTTTTATAATAAATTACTGACAGGTAACATCCGGTCAAAATGTAAAGATAAAAGAACTATTCACAACAAGTAACATCTTGTCACACTGTAAAGTTTTATAAAAAATAACTGTCCACAACAGGTAACATCTGGTCACTGTAAAGGTTTAAATTAATAACCGTTCACAACAGGTAACATCTGGTCTCTTTGTAAAGGTTTATACAAATAACTGTTCACAACAGGTAATATCTGGTCACACTGTAAATGTTTATACAAATAACCGTTCACAACAGGTATCATCTGTTCACACTGTAAAGTTTATAAAAATAACTACTTTTACTATTTACACTGATTAGTTAAAGCAAAATGTATCGACAGACAGACATGGGCAGTATTTCAATTAAATGTATTTTAAATACGTATTTAATTACTTTAGTGTATTTTGTAATTTGTATTTTGCAGGTGTGGAAAAATTTAAATGTATTTTGTAACAAAATATTTTGAGGAAGTGTATTTGGAGTATTTCAAATACTTAAATACTTAAGAAAAATCACCATAGTAAATGATTTTGCCATATTTTCGGTCTGATGTTGGCAATGGCAATGTCCAGGTTAGATGCACGAAAATCACGTGACACCCTGTAGACCGGGCTCCCTCCAAGAAGTGAATGAGTTTTGAACTCTTAAAAACGGCATTAAAGGGTTAGTTCACCCAAAAATTAAGTCATTAATGACTCACCCTCATGTCGTTCCAAGCCTGTACGACCTCCGTTCATCTTCGGAACACAGTTTAAGATATTTTAGATTCAGTCCGAGAGCTTTTTGTCCCTCCATTGAAAATCTATGTACGGTATACTGTCCTTGTCCAGAAAGGCAATAAAGACATCATCAAAGTAGTCCATGTGACCTCAGTGGGTTAGTTAGAATTTTTTGAAAGATCGAAAATACATTTTGTTCCAAAAAAATGTTGTCAATCCGCGTTCACAACAGAACCGGAAGACAATACAATGCTGAATAAAGCCCTAGTTTTTGTTATTTTTGGAACAAAATGTATTTCCGATGCTTCAAAACATTCTAACTAACCCACTAAGGTCACATGGACTACTTTGATGATGTCTTTATTTCCTTTCTGGACAAGGACAGTATACCGTACATACACTTTTAAATGGAGGGACAGAAAGCTCTCGGACTAAATCTAAAATATCTTAAACTGTGTTCTGAAGATGAACGGAGTTCTTACGGGCTTGGAGCGACATGAGGGTGAGTCATTAATGACATCATTTTCATTTTTGGGTGAACTAACCCTTTAAGATTATTGTGGGAGTATTTTTGTATTTTCAAAATACTAATTACTTGTATTTTATTTGAATACATTTTTCACATCAGTATTTTGTATTTTATTTTGTTACATTTTATGAGCCAGTATTTGTATTTTGTAACAAAATAGTTTTTGATGTATTTGTGCCCACCTCTGTCGACAGACGTGGAACGTTTCTCAACAGAGTTATGTACAATGGCGCCGGCTAGACGCATTGTGTTCCGATTTCAGATGTATGTGGCTTCAGGTTGAGTTAGGATTTTGAAGCTTAGTTGTGGTCAGAGACAGATGGATCCTCCCATTGTGTTTCTGCATCACAGGTCTGGGGCATGTGGATGTGATCACCCTCACAGTTGTCCACTGCATTACTGACGCTCATCGATGCATCTATGGAAATAATATAACCATAAACATTTTTACATTAGTACTTCAAATAGATCATAAGAATTAATTTATGATGGCACCCATACTTAAACAGTGTGTGTGAGAGAAATGCATTAAAAACGAGACAGCATACACACAATTTCCTAACTCTACGTAGGTCAATATCAATATCTGAATGAGGGATGTAGCTAGCTGGCCTGCTAGCATCGGCAATCTCTGTAACTTGCAGGAATAATGTGAGCTATTGTAAGACTGTAATGTACCATGATATCTTCTAATATCGTGAATATTCATTCATTCTTTATTTCAGACCCTCAGGTCCATATCACAAAGTAAAAGAAATAACAAATAAGACATATAAAGGTGGGCAATGGTAATCATGCAAGATTCGTTGTATTTTGTTAACGGCTCGTTACTGATCTTAAAGGGGCATTCGGCAACTCTAGCTATTTCTTCGCTGATTTTCACTTTTGTTGTCTCATGTTTTCATCAACGAGCTCCCCCTACAGCTGTGATGCGTATATTTCACAACAATGTCGTGAAAAACTCACTTGCGGTACCCTCCTCCCCCTTTCTACCGCTGCTGATTTGCATTTGTTTTTATCGGAGCCGGCCAACTTTATCGTGTGGAGCTATGTCTACCGAGGTGGGTAATACATCATACACATTGAGGGCGGCGTGTGTGTTTATGTCAAATTGCCGTAAAGCAGTTTGTGTTTCTCGTTCGTTCTCGCTTTTCACGAGACTTCCTATTTCCAACTTACTGGGACGTTAGTCCCCATGTTGCAAGGTTGGTTTTCCGCCTGGGAACGCTGGGGGGAGTGGGGAAAGTCACCATTCTCACCAGAACAGGTTATTAAACCATCCAAATGATTTCTAAACGGTTTTATTAAGTTGAAATAGTTGCCGAATGCCCCTTTAAATGTATTCATAGAACAGACTTCACGAATCTAACATTAGGCTAACAAGCACATAGCTAACAGTTAGGTAAGTTAGCTTACCTGAATCTGACAACCTGTTCGGCACCCGGCGTGACTTCTTTACCGGAACATTGTAGCCGAGTCATTTCTCGGGTAGGGTGTTCGTCAGTCGGCTTCCCTTCCATGAAATGGTACGAACACACATAAGGGCGCTTGGGTGGACACTTCAGGTTTAGTGCCTTACGCCATTGCCTCAGGTGCTCCTCGTCTTTAGGTGGCGGATGTAAATGGTAAAGTGCACCATAACACTCCAACCGCTTCACATTGTGTTCGTAACACCGTTGGTTCAATTGTTCTCTCCTCTTAATCCAATTGTTATGGCAGCCCCCTAACTGAGCTTATAATACTTTACATATTTTACCGTTACAGATATAGAATTACGTCTAGCAACTAGCGTAGGTCCCTCTCAGCTGGAAGTAAGATGACAAAGCAAGTACAATGGCGTCACCCTAGGTGTCGTGGAAAATAAGGTGAATAGGATTCAGTTCAACACTCATTCACAGTGTTTCAATAGCATGCTCCCCACTGTGGTAAGCGCGGTGCAGGTCCCAATACTAACGCTAGAACCACAATCTTTTTTTAGGCAAAGGGGCCATAAAATATGTCCCCCTTGCCTTAAAAGAATCTGGCTTCTACAGCGGTTATTTTCTGGTTCCCAAAAAAGATCAAGGTTTTGTACCCGATTCTAGATCTGCCTTTTCTGAACCAAAATCTGAAGACAAAAATCACAATAGATCTACAGCAGATAGATCTGCAGATCTATTTTTGTCTTGGACCCCCTTTTTCCCAAGAAAATATTTTAGGGGCCCCCTTCACATTTAATAATATTGTCGCTCTTGTAAGCTCATATCAAAGACGTCAAAATGTTTTCTTTTTAAACAAACAGTATGTTTATTACTATAACCAGATATGTTTATGCACAAATAATAGCATATAATATTGAAAATATTATAACAAAAACTTTAGTAGGCCATTTGTAATTTAAAAACGTAAGCCTAGGAGTAGCCTATTAATTGGCCATATTTGAAATGCAATAACAAAAATATCAGTATTCACACTGGTGTGTAGGTAAAAATAATTGATATAGGCTATAACAAAATGACTGGTGTCTGGGACCTCGTTAAAAACTCATGTTTTGGTCAGCCAGGGGATCGTGAATAAAGTTAGCTAATGTAATATGATCATTTGGTACTCTAGCGATTAATAAACATGCGTTTATTAACAGAATAATGCGTCTTGCGGAAAAATATTGTAGCCGGAGCTACTTCTCTCTGTTTATGTCTATGACGAGTCACGCAGGCACTGGGCTACACCGCAGCGGTATGACCCGAACCAGTGTAAAATAGTCCCAATATAAACACTTATTATAGGTGTACCAAGGTGACTCAGGATAAGACAAAAACACGGTTTGGAGATTGGATTCATGATGTACTCGCTCATTATACAAATTTAGTAAATTTTGAACACAAAAAAAGTTATGGACTGCTGCTGTAATGCTCACTGTTCAACACTTTTCAAAATATGAGGCGACCCTCCAAAGAGCTCGCTGAGGCCCCCTTGTGGGCCGCGACCCCCCTGTTGGGAACCAATGATCTACAAGACGCATACTTTCATATCGAAATCCTGCCATAACTCAGGAAGTTCTTCAGATTTGCTTTCAGGAGTGAGGCATACCAGTACCGGGTTCTTCTCTTCGATCTAACCTTGTCACCTTCCACCTTCACAAAGTGCAAGGATGCGACCCTGGCTCTGCTGTGACTTCAGGGCATCAGTGTCCTAAATTACATCGATAACTGGATGATATTAGCTCAGTCAAAGGAATTAGCAGTTTGATATTTAGAAGATGATGATGATGATCAAACTGTATGCACTGAAATCGCAACTCTTTGCAGACGGTGGGAACAGCATAATTTGAAACCAGTTTACTGCCCAGTTGGTTCAGTGCTAGGGTTCCTGCAGGAGTGTATTGCAGGAGGTTGCCCCTGCTATGCTTAAAGTTTATGTGGTTGCTATTTTGGCTAGCCATGTTGTAGGAAGACATTCCCTAGTTTTGCACACAGATAGAGGACTGTCTGAACATTAACCACAGCCATTTTGGAGTCTCTAACTCAATCACTCTAGCGTAACCAACTGTCCAAATTTGCACCCATGTTTATGCTAATAACAAAATATTTTTTTCCTATGATTCCTTGGCTTAAGGCGATTCTATTGCACTTTGATGTAATTTTACTTCTACACACTATACTGTGCTATAAGAAGCTTTAAGATTATTCAATAAATTGCTCATTTTTATTACTTGAATGTGTTAAAGACATTATGATGTTACATCACAATGATCTGTGATGCTGTGTGAATATTTAAATTCTACAAATAGCTGAACGTTTTCTGGTGCTGTGTTGGAAATTTAAAATCTTTATATTGTTCAAAATGATCTCTTGTGCTGGTTGATTTCCATTACACGAGAGTAGATGTTAAAACTTCATGCTGATTTGTACTCGGCTTTCGCCAAGATAAGCACCAACTAAGACGTAGCTTTGAAGTAATCTATACTTCTCCATCCATTTACGCTTCTTTCCATATGGTGATGTGAATCTCCTTCTGTCTGGTGTAAATAGCTGCAGTGTATTTTGCGCGTCAGCACACACAACGGCTGCAACTACAGTGCGGTCTCCCCATAATAACCGTCTGTGTTGAGCTTTACATCCTTCCTGTTGCTGAGGTTGCTCCTTCCTCATAGTTCACATGTGACCAAACCACAGTCTGTCTCTCCGCAACCCGTCCATACGCGCCGACCCATTTGACGAAGGCTGTCGAGCCCCACTGCCGTTGTTAAAGCAGGTCAGTGGCAACGGTTCCGTATGGCATACTACCGCAAAACACAATATCTGTCCAAACACCAATCCTCATTCACGCAAAATACACAGGAACGTAATAACTGTAATTACTATGCAAGCTATACAAATAAACCAATTGACTCTTCAAGTTTTTCAAGAATTCTTCGAAACCGTACACCTGTATACAGCCAGCTAGAATCTTTTCGAAAATGTTTAAAGACGTTTACATTAAAAATGATTTGTACTGTGTGAATGTTCACATTCTTCATAATGCTCATAATTATCCCATGAGCTGTTTATATGTAGTTACACTGAATTTATTCTGTCTAAATTCTTCATATTGTTCAAAATTATTTGTGGCAGTTGAATTTTCTTGATTACTTCATAGTGTTACATCATAATGGTCTCTAGTGTTGTGGGAATCTTTAAATACTTTATTCTGCCTATAATTATCTCTTGTGCTATCTAATTCTTCATATTGTTCAAAATTATCTCCTGTTTTATGTCTATAAATTTAGTTTTTAGCAAATTAAGCACCATATTATCTTTTAGGTGCTCAATAAAAACGCACATATACAAGCTTTCATAAATTGTTGACTTCTTCACAAACATACTCTTCGATTCCATCATTTGGCATCCAAAACAGACACACAAGTATAAAGAAGGTTTTGATCATTGAAAAATAATAAAAAAAGATGTTTGTACTCTATTTATGGTTGCATCAGAAGAAGACATAGAGGGCGATAAAGCTCATGCATCAATCTTGCTAATAGGCAAATACTGTATAAGGGATTATGAGTAATATGTATAATTATAGCAGACTCGTATAAAAGTGGGCATTAAGAATCTGTACTTGCATTTTACCTGGCTGGAATATTTTGTAGTAAGGGCTGTAGGCCACATCCAAGCCCCCAAGTTTTACAGCTACCTCGTAGCGTCCAGCCTTACGCACAGTGAAGGCCACTTTGACTACATTAGATTCAGGCTCTTGAAGGACTTCCTGGGTGACAGGGACTTCTATAGCCAGCTCTATGTGAGTGATGTTCACCCTCAGTCCCACAGGTCTATGAGCAGGAAATGGCTGGCCATTTTTGTAGAAGAGCTGTGAGAAAGATTTATAAACATCCAATACACAATACTGTATTTATATCAATTGAGCTGCATGAAGTACCCAATTTATAGTCAGTACAAAATTTGAAAAAATTGACAAAAATAAAAATTAAATTAAATAGGTAAGTTAACACTTTAGTTTAGGATCCAATTCTCACTATTACCTAGTTGCTTATTAGTGTGCATATTACTAGGATATTGGCTTTTTATTAGTACTTATAAAGCACACTTTAATACCTTAATCACACAGAAGGCGTTTTTTGGAGTAAGAGGTGCCTTTTTTAAATAGTTTTTTATTGGCAGTGAGCGTTTTGTGCGCTGTTCATGCGCCCCGGGCGACTGTGCGATCGCATTTTTGTAGGAGCGCTCTGAGCGCCAGAAGTTGAAAAAAAAACAACTGAGCAGAAAAGCGCCCGAAGTTGTAACGTTTTTTCCCCACTTCCAATCGAATGAATGGAAAGGCGTGCCTACCGTTGTAGTGACGAAAGTTTACAGTTGCTTTGAATGTACGGAGACTGCAATGATGGAGGAGAAACTTGTGGTGGCTGCCATGGGTTACCCGGAGCTGAATGACTTCATGAACTGCAACTACCACAATGTTAACACATAGTAAATAAAGTTTATAAAACGCTAATATGATGGTTTACTTAACCGCAAACCAAAGAGCGCTCGCGCAATAATCCTTACTTAGACCAAACAGTAATTAGGAGTTCATTGAGGCAAAAGTCATAGTTAAAAGTGAGAATTGGACCCCAATCTAAAGTGTGATGATAAAAAAAAAACTGTTTATGAAAAGCTTATGATTTGTTACCTGCACTCGGAAACTCATGGTTTGACCGACTTCCTGTGGGTCTTTCCAGTCCCAGGAGACCTTACATGAGCGTGGGTCCAAATAATTACCCCGCACATAGTCGTAGATACTGCGGTCCCCATGACGGGTAGGGTCATCATTCTGTAAGAAGCTGACCACACGAGCAGCAAGCTCACACAGAAACTTGATGGTGAAGACGAATGCGATGATGGAAACAGTTATTCCACCTAAAGAGAGTAATTGAGCCTTTAAAAACAGAGAATTTATAAATGTAAACATTTTAAAATGGTAAACTATTTTTCCAACAGCATGAAACACCATAAAAATAATGAAGTCTTTTAAACAGCTGTCAAAACACACCATATTAAAAATAACTGATTGATAAATGTTAGTAAAACAGTAATAATGTAACTGAAAGTTATTGTATAAAATTGTTAAAGGAACATATAACCTAATTAATAGCCCTATTCGGACAGGTTTTCCACGGGGACGTTAGAGAAAATTGTGTTTCACATACATACTTTGCGATTTGAATCCCTTCAGAATCTGCCACGTCTGTGGAATTTTTACAGAGGTTGTGTAATAAAAACAGAGCAAATTACCTTTGCTCTGTTTGTTTTTCGCAGAGGTGTCAATTCCAGGGATCAGAAAGTAAAAGTCCTGCCATATGTTTATTCCACCCATTAACTCAGCCAGCTGATTTCACTAATTGGTTCTATCTCCTGGCTGAAAAACTGTGCTAATTAGCAAATCCAGGTGATTGGAACAAAATACTGAGGAGGATTTTTACTTTCTGAACCTGGACTTGACACCTCTGGTTTTTCGGTAAACTCAGTGGTCCTCTAGGAAATCTAATCCCGTCCGAATGTGAATGTCTTTGATTGTCACACCAATATTCAGCATGCTTTCATTTAATTTCAATAAGGAATGGTATCCGACAAACAAATTGAATTATAAAATTAATAAATAGAGCCAAAATGCAAAAAAAATAATCTTGTCTAGATTTCGCTGCTCACTTATGTGGGTTAATTATAGACAGCCACTTCAATAAACTCTTGAAGTTTACTTAAATGGTTTTTTTTTAAATAATAAATTAAAATTATATCAATAAATAATAACTCAAGACATATACGTCATAAGTAATGCACGCAAGCACAGCAAATGACCTTCTGTAATTCCCATGTCTAGAAAACACACAATCCCACCTCTGTAATAAACGCGTAGATGTTAGTCCCGTCCAAATCAGTACAAGAAATCACAAATGTCGAGAGATAAAAAGAGTAACTCAAATGTCGTTTAGAAAACTAGTCCCGTCCGAATAGGGCTAATAGGGACTTTAAGCAACAGCCTCTGGTGGAACGGCAACGGCATTTTGGCTTTCTATTGCGCATGCGCGACTTTAACTGCTACTTCATGACGTTCTACTGTAACCGTCTACTACGGGAGAACAGCTGATTTGCCGTAGTCGCTACTACGTGAAAGTTTAAGAAAGTTAATGTTATGTTTTATGGTATGTGGCATTGTAATTATTTATGTATCTCATTAAATTCCCAAAGCAACCCTCTCCTGCTTTTTAAAATCACTTTCTTTACTTGCATTTTGTCAAATAATTAAATTATCCCCTACGCCGTACTCTTCACTGTTGCTTAGTGATTTTTGCATTCTTTAACTAGAAGAACAGTTAACCGTTTGCAGTTAACCGTTTGCTTCCGGCTGCCGTTGCCGTTCCATCAGCAGCTGTTGCTTAAAGACCCTAATGCCACTGAAAATTAAACGGGTCATGAACTGAGAATTAAAATTTTCCTTGATCTTTTGACAGTTAAGAGTTCGTTATACTATAAAAATAGCCTGTGGGTTCAAAACAATTTTTAAAATGAAAATTTCTTACAGAAAGTGTTAAGTGTCACTGTCCCGCTAGCGGGATGCCTAACTTTACTTCAATATATTACTATTAAATCCTAATTTAATCATGACAAACTATATATCATTGGAAAGGTCTAAGACTCCTAAATAGATATTTTAGCGCTGTTTTTTTATTACAAATTATGTAGGAACAGTAATATATGAATTTATGACAAGAGTGCGCCTCAAAAAATCTACGTCATTACAGGAGTTTCTGACCTTTGTCACAAAAAGTCGACGCACACATTTTAATAATTGAAACTTACTTTACGTCGGATGACGACAAATGGGGTTTCGCTTAGAAAGCCTATCAACTTCGAGTATTACGAAACGAGCCAAAGGCAAAGAAATGCCATGGGTCTGCGGAGTTTGCATAGCGTATCTCCGCCCCACCTCGTGGGTATAAAAGGAGGACGCCGGCAACATGCAGATATGTTTTCGCTTGGGAGCCAAGTGTAATTCTTCACTCCCTAAGCTATCTCTGATTGTCAGCTTCTTACGAGACGAGCAACTCTCCAGTGTTGGTGTGACGGCGATCTCCCGGCGAGTGCACACTTTCTGCCTATCTGAGCGTGGTTTGCCAGTGAGTGTGTTCTCCGCGGGCGCTTCAGCACTGAGTTTCTTTCACGAAAAGAGCTTGCACGCGGCACGTCTTTTTAAACATGCCTCGCCCGTGCACTTCTGGTTGTGTCTGACTCTGATGGGCACGAGCGCTGTCTAGTGTGTTTGGGCATTAATCACGCTAGAGCAGCGCTCGTGGAGGAGTCATGTTCTCTCTGTGGGAACATGACCATCGCAACACTTCCTCGAGAGGCTCTACTTCGGCTGGTGGCCAGGGTGATCTGAGGGTGACTGTGTGGAACAAAGCGCCGACTATTTGTCCGTGCCCCACAGCACCTTCGCCAGTGTTGCAACCCGTGAGCGTTCAGGGGATTCCCGCGGGACCGTCGTTTGAGGTCCCGCGGGTTTCCTTTGGTGCTCCAGAGGAAGACGTGATGTCAATCGCAGCATCACAAGGCGGGTCTGATTCATCTGGAAGTGAAGACTCGTCACAGCTGCCACCTTCGGGTGTGAATACGGCTGTGGCTCAGTCTGATCCAGAGATGACGGCCATGCTTTCCCGGGCGGCCGCGAGCATTGGTTTAGAGTGGACCCCTCCACCCTGTCGTGAGCGGCTGGACGATTGGTTTTTAGGTGCAGCTGCGGCTTCCCGTCCTCAGCCTGCCCCAATACATTTCTTCCCGGACGTGCATGATGAAATCTCGATGATGAAATCTCGCCTCCCCCGAGCCGTGCACCCCTCGTCCTCCTCTGTCCCAGAGCCGGTTGACAGTGCGCGCTGTCCCCGGAACGTGCCGCTCTCATCCGCCTCTGTAGCCAGCCCACTGGCAGAGCAGACCCGACCTGAAGGACGCCTACTTCCATGTCTCCATTCTCCCTCGACACAGACCGTTCCTACGGTTTGCTTTCGAGGGGCAGGCATACCAGTACGCGGTTCTCCCTTTCGGGCTAGCCCTGTCCCCTCGCGTCTTCACGAAGGTCGTCGTGGCAGCCCTTGTTCCCCTTCAGGAACACGGGGTTCGCATCCTGAACTATATCAACGACTGGCTGATCCTAGCTCACTCCCGAGACCAGGTTTGCGAACACAGGGACTTAGTGCTCCAGCACCTAGCTCGTCTGGGCCTTCGGGTCAACTGGGAAAAGAGCAAACTTTGCCCCGTGCAGAGGATCTCTTCTCTCGGTATGGATATCGACTCGGTCGCCATGTCCGCGCAGCTTACGAGCAAGCAAGCGCAGTCACTGCTGACTTGCCTGAGACAGTTCAAGGGCAAGAGTGCGGTTCCACTGAAACTTTTTCAGAGGCTCGTGGGGCATATGGTATCTGCTGCCGCGGCAACGCCGCTCGGATTGTTTCATATGAGACCGCTTCTGCTTTGGCTTCGCGACCGAGTCCCGAGGTGGGCATGGCAACAAGGCACACTCCGAGTAACAGTTACTTCGACCTGCCGTCAGACCTTCACCCCGTGGTCGAACCTCAGTTTTCTACGGGCCGAAGTGCCCCTGAAACGAGCTTTGCGGCATGTTGTTGTAACGACAGATGCCTCCTCCACGGGCTGGGGTGCCATGTGCAATGGACGTGCTGCCGCGGGCTCCTGGACAGGACCCCGACGCCTCTGGCATGGCAATTGCCTCAAGTTGCTGGCTGTACGTCTTGGTTTGCGCCGCTTCCGGACCGTGCTCAAGAACAAACACGTACTAGTCCGTTCAGACAATACCACCACTGTAGCGTACATCAACCATCAAGGTGGTCTACGCTCCCGCCGTATGTCGCAACTCGCCCGCCACCTCCTCATATGGAGTCAGAAGCATCTGAGGTCGCTTCATGCCATTTATATCCCCGAAGCCCTGAACTGTGCAGCCGACGAGCTCTCACGGCTTCAGCCCGACCCGGGAGATTGGCGGCTTCATCCCCAGTCGGTTCAGCTGATTTGGGACCAGTTCGGGGACGCACAGATAGATCTGTTTGCCTCTCACGACTCGACCCATTGTGCCCTGTTTTATTCCCTGACCGAGGGCACGCTCGGCACGGATGCACTAGCGCACAGCTGGCCGCGGGGCAGCAAATATGCGTTTCCCCCAGTGAGCCTTCTTGCGCATACCCTGCGCAAGGTCAGGGAGGACGAGGAGCAGGTCATTCTGGTCGCGCCGTACTGGCCCGCCCGGACCTGGTTCCCCGAACTAGTACTCCTCGCGACAGCACCTCCCTGGCCGATTCCCCTGAGGAAGGACCTCCTTTCTCAGGGACCGGGACCCTATGGCACCCTCGTCCCGATCTTTGGAACCTCCACGTGTGGCTCCTGGACGGGACGAGGCAGGTTTGAGTACACTACCACCAGCGGTGGCGGCTACCATCACTTCCGCTAGAGCTTCGTCCACTAGACACGTCTATTCGTTGAAGTGGAACCTCTTCGTCAACTGGTCCTCTTCTCACCGAGAAGACCCCCGGAGATGTTCGATTAATGTCGTGCTTTCCTTCCTTCAAGATGGGTTGGAGCGAAGGCTGTCTCCCTCCACCCTGAAAGTCTATGTTGCCGCTATTGCCGCACATCGTGATCCGGTCGAAGGTAAGTCTGTTGGGAAGCACGACCTGATCGTCAGGTTCCTGAGAGGAGCGAGGAGACTGAATCCTCCGCGTCCTCCTCTCGTTCCCTCTTGGGACCTCTCAGTGGTTCTAACTGCCCTGCAGAGTGCTCCCTTTGAGCCTTTGCAATCAGTGGTGCTTAAGTTCCTGTCTATGAAGACAGCGCTCCTGGTTGCATTGGCCTCCATCAAGAGGGTACGGGACCTGCACGCATTGTCCGTTGACGAAGCCTGCCTGGAATTCGGGCCGGCTTACTCTCAAGTGATCCTGAGAACCCGGCTCGGATATGTGCCCAAAGTTCCTACCACTCCCTTCCGGGACCAGGTGGTGAACCTGCAAGCGCTGCCCCTGGAGGAGGCAGACCCAGCCTTGGCACTGCTCTGTCCAGTACGCGCTCTCCGCGCCTATGTAGACAGGACGCAGTGTTTCAGGACCTCAGACCAGCTCTTTGTCTGTTATGGTGGGAAGCTAAAGGGAAAGGCTCGATCCCGGCAAAGGTTGTCTCACTGGATAGTGGACGCCATTGCTTTGGCATACCAGCAGCAAGGTCGACCGTGCCGCCTTGGTGTCACTGCCCACTCCACCCGGAGCGTGGCTTCCTCTTGGGCTCTAGCGCATGACGCCTCGCTAACAGACATCTGCAGAGCTGCAGGCTGGGCGACACCTAACACATTCGCCAGATTCTACAATCTCCGAGTGGAGCCAGTGTCCTCTAATGTACTCGCTTCAACCAGCTAGTACTGGACCCGCTCAGGTGTCTTCGCTTGCTCGCCATTCCACTCCACGGACTGGATACGTGCGATTACTCCTCAGGTGAGCTTCTCCGAAAGCCCTGAGTTCCTCCAGCACTCCTGACGTCGGCGCCAGTGTCTATTGTCTGCGCGTCGGCTAGGTGCCTCCCGTGTGCATGGTCCCTCCTCTGAGCAACCCCCACATGTGTATTTCCACTGTAAGCCTCTCTGAGCATGTGTCTTTCCCTTGGAAAGCCACCTTGCCACCCCTGGGGTTGAAATATTCCACCTGCGACTGGACACCCCAGTAATCTCCATATGCATCCCTCTGGGTCATATGTGTATTTTCTAAGTTCCCCCTTCTGGGTTGGCAATAATTGCATATTTCCTCTAAGCTATGGGATATGCTCCCCAGTGTACCTTGGTATTCCTGTGCTAAATAGGAGTCCTTCGTCCGTGCCAGTCTCACGACAAGGATCTCAGATTTACGCAGGGCACTGGAAGACAGCCGAGAAGGTGGCGTGATTAGACTGGTAACCCCATTCGTCGTCATCCGACGTAACTCGGAGTGACAATGAAAGGGAACGTCTCGGTTACGTATGTAACCCTCGTTCCCTGAGTAGGGAACGGAGACGTCTGCCTGCCACTTTCCGCCGTACCGCGGGGATGAGCTCAGTCTTGGCTCCTCAGCGAAGAAACATATCTGCATGTTGCCGGCGTCCTCCTTTTATACCCACGAGGTGGGGCGGAGATACGCTATGCAAATTCCGCAGACCCATGGCATTTCTTTGCCATTGGCTCGTTTTGTAATACTCGAAGTTGATAGGCTTTCTAAGCGAAACCCCATTCGTCGTCATCCGACGTAACGTCTCCGTTCCCTACTCAGGGAACGAGGGTTACATACGTAACCGAGACGTTTTTAATGCTAAAAGTTCATAATAAAACATAATCTAGTATTTGTCAATAAAAAAGATACAAATATATTTTAAAAAGTAAAGTAAAAAGTCCTCTAAAAAGTATATCATATATATATATATAATTTTTTTATTATTATTACATCACATACTTTAGTAGTTATCATAAATTAGGTATCATTTGAAAGCTTACGAACTTAGAAACGGTATTTTTTTATTAGGCTCCTCCACTTTTGGGCATCATCTTTGGGCATAATTTATTATCAAAACCTTTTCTAATCTTGAAAAAACACATTGTCAGAAAGGTCTGAGTCTCAAGGTTCCATATTTAGTGATAGAAGTGATATTTGGATAGAAATTTATTAATTTGTTACGGCAGAAAACATACAATTAAATTCAATGGAATTCAATGGCACCCGGTGGCTATTTTTGGTATTACGCCTAAACAAAATCTCATGGGAACTTCAATTTTTGTGATATCAACTTTAAATTTGGAACACAACTTGGTCAGATATATAACTTTCATTTTATAGTAGTTTTATAGTAAAAAATATTTTGCATAATATTTTATATATAAAAAAAAAAAAGTATATTTGATTTACTGTAAATGTAAACTTCCATAACTTTTTCATACTTTAATTCTTTCAAGTGCTTTCACTTCAGTAATAATCTGCTTTGCGATATGGATCTGCCAGCAATGCCACTAACATGTAAGTAACCATGTACATTCTAATGCATGATCTGTGATCAGTGTTTTCTGATGCGTAATCATGTTCAGACAGATAATATTTCTCTCAAAATCGTTCAATACTGTTTATGTATAAGTAAATCAAGCAAGTTTCTCTTAGTAGGATGAAATTAATCTAATTTAAACTATGATTAAATTATATACAGAAAGTGTTAAATGTTAAGTGTCACTGTCCCGCTAACGGGACGCCTAACTTTACTTCAATATATTACTATTAAATCCTAATTTAATCATTACTGTAAATTTAAACTTCCATAACTTTCTCATACTTTAATTTTTTTAAGTCCTTTCACTTCAGTAATAATCTTTTACGATATGGATCTGCCAACAAAACTGATTGTTTTCTTTAAAACAAGACCAAACTTAGGTCTATATTCCAAAGCATTCTTGAATTACAACCATTTAAGTTTGTATAGTGCATTTTAATGTCCATTATCAAAAGGGGGGGTGACACTTAAGGGGTTAAAGAACACTCCCTTTCCAATCGCCCAATATGTCAATCACAGAGCGCGAGTTTATCTGGACACTTGCCAAAACTCGTTATGAAATCAATGATGCTGTTACACTGCACAACGAAGCTCTTACTGTATTTACATTGTGTTTGCATTGTTATTTGGTGAAAGCATTCATGAGAGTGCAGAAATTGATGATTTGATCAATCAAACGATCAACAGTTTAAATAAGATTAATTTCATCCTACTAAGAGAAACGATGTGAAGTTGATCGTTTAGTCACTAGCTTGATTTACTAATGCATAAACAGTATTGAACAATTTTGAGAGAAAAAATATCTGTCTGAACTTGATTACGCATCAGAAAACACTGATCACAGATCAGGCATTAGAACGTACATGATACATGGAGCAGTCTGTCATCTGCTCAATGCTCATTAGGGCAACCCTTCACGTGATGGAACTGATCTAAATATAGCGCTTTAATCAATACTTTTCATGATTTGTTCATCTCGATAGCTAAATAGTAAAAACTCTGTAAAAGTATTAGAGAGATTTCCAAATGTAATCCTGGCTATTTCATATGCAAACATGTCAGACAATCACAGCAGTGGGCGTTTACACTGAAGTCTCACAGCAGACACTCTCCTTCAAACAGAGCGTTCAAAAAACCTTGGAAAAATGCCTTTTATTTCTAAATGATTACAATTTTTTAGATAAAAATCATACTAACATTGTAAGGGCACCCCAGGAAACATAAAATAATAAAATAATCCACTTCATGACCCATATAAAGAGGGAAAAAAAACATAGAAATAAAAGCTTAAAGTAACCTAACTGCATAACTTTGCACATAACTAGGTATGTGGCTGTGTTCAGAATTAACTAATCATAAAGCTCATGTGAAATAGTTCACACTTGTCTTGAATTGTCTTCAAATAAATCATCTCAGGTTACAACTGGTTCCCTGAGAGAGGAAATGAGACACTGCGTCTTGGATTAGAACGCCATCAACGTAACGGTGTGACTGACACGCCAATTTTATTTAATTTTCAATTTTATTTAATTATTTCATTTTGTCTGGACCTCCGCTGGGAAGGAAATATAGAGACCGGACCGATTAGAACTTTAATTGAATACCCCTGCCCTAAGCCACCATCTTCCAAAAATAGATGATGATACCCAAGCTTCTATGCTCTAACTACAAGGGATGTTTTGGGGCCTCACTTGCAGGCTAGGCGTTAACCTTATGAGGGCCCAAGAACAAAGCTCTAAGGAATAAATGGCCAAGCAATGTCAGCTGTTCTTTTGCCTTGGCACAGCCCTTAAGAGAGTATCCATCAAAGGGATAATATTTTCAACTACGACTTTGGATATTAGCACTACTTCCAGGGGAAGAATGCATCGAAGGGATGCAAATATGACAGTGGCAAAATATAGTTGCAATGGTTGCTTTTATATTAAAGCTTCAGAGGAGCACGCTTTGATAATATCTGCCTCTACTCTGCCCACCTATGAGCCCACGATAGCACTGGGCCTGAACCGTAAAGGAGAGCTCCCTCACAGTGGCTCACAACAGCGAGTGCATTCAAACCCCCTAAAGAGCTGAACACGCTCGCTCTGTTTGCAAGGCGGGAGCCATCCCAGAGTATGCAACACCAAGAAAGAGATAGCTCTTAAGCAGCTCTTCAACGGGGGTATCCTTGCACATCGCTATTGCAAATTCCTCCATTACCTCGACACCTTAATGTGAAAATCTAGGAAGAACAAGGCTCATAAACACTTATATCTGGGGCAGCGGAAGAAGCAGATTATTATTAACACCTGCCTCAACTCTTTCTGCATATAATCTCTCAGAACTAGACACGCCATATTATCAAATCCTAGAGCGGCACTTCTCACGGCGTATGAGTTACAATGAATACAATCAGCTCCCTCGAGAGCTGAACGCGCTCCGTACATATATGCTAGGCTAGACCCTTATATTTGTAGACCCGGAGCACAGGGACTTTCCCCGATAATTCCACCACACTGCAAATGCTCCAAAAGTGCGACAAAATGACAATTAAGCCAGCAGCCACTGATCTATGTAAATAACTAGATTGCTCATTGTGTTCTAAACTGTAAGCGGGCAGTGAAGCCACCAGAAGTTCGAGTGGCCATTTTACGATTCCCTACCGAACATATATCTGGGATTATTAACAGAAATTGATTAGAATTTACATTAAATATTACAAAACATACAATCCCAATTACTAAATTGCACTATATTATATTTAAAAGGTTTACCATGCATAATTTTGCTCAGGGCGACAGTATACTGTAACTGCTTGGAAACAAACCTTCATGTCTTTAAATCCACACGCAGTCAGCATAATTTCTCTGAATAAGTTGTGTATGGAGGTAGTTTTGTTTCTTTATTATTCAATCAAAAAAAATATTTTCTATTAAAAAAACCTTCACTTCAATAAAAGAAAAACTTTTTAATCAAAGAAAAAAAGTATTTGAATCCAAAAATATATTTGAGATTCAAAAAAATACATTACACTGCTTTTCTTTTATTGAAAATGTTTTCTTTGATAAAAATCCGTTTTGTTTTGTTTAAAGCAACCTTTTTAATTGAAGTAACAATGTTTTTTGATTGCACCATATAATAGGAAGGACATTTGTGTCTTTATCATTCAATCAAAAAAGAAGTTGCTTCAAACAAACAAACAACAGAATCAATAAAAAGTCACTTCAATGAAAAGATAAACATTTTCAAAAATAGAAAATCGTTTTTGAATGCAAATAAAATATTTGAGACTCCAAAAATTGCATTTGAACACTTTTTTTTTAATTGAAAATGTTCTCTTTGATTGAAGTAATCTTTTTTGTGCTTGGGCCATACATGGGTAGGACATTTGTGTCTTAATCATTCAATTCCAAAAAAGTTGTTTCAATCAAAAAAAATATTTACAATCAAAGAAAAAACTGTTCAAATGCAAAAAACAATTACCCCGTGAATAAAAAAAGTATTGAAGAGAATGTGTTTTTTCGTTGTTTTTGTTTTTTTTATTTGAAGTGAATTTTTTTTTGAAGTTCAAACTGTTTTTATTGAATCTTTTTTTTTTTAAGTGAAAAAAGTTTTGAAGTTCAAATTTTTTTGATTGAATCATTTTGACACAAACGTTCCGCAGTGGGCGGGTGCTTCTCTATTGGTCAGACATGTTTGATTGACAAGTGTCTACACCAACGACATCTTTCTGACAAAGCAGTCATGTTCGCCACTCGCCAGCAAGCTTTTTGCCAGCAAGTGGAGGGAGTGGAACTTCACGTTGAGGAATATTTGTGATGGTGTTAGGTTAGATATCTAAATATATTCAGGATAGCAAAGTGCGCGAACGGCTAGTTGATAACGTTCGCCGATGCCCCCCCCCCCACCACAGCAGCTTGCTATGTGCTAGTGCTGTGTTATGTTCTACTAAGTAACGTCATTAGTGCTCAAAGAACAGACAAATGCCCACATCTACTGTTTAGTAGATGCTTTTATTTTGAGAGCGGGATATAGGCTGCTATGCTGTTGTTACGTCAAGCTGCACATCACTTGGTTTTAGGGTGCTAGGTGCAAGATTGACTATAAACCAAAATTACAAATAATTGGAACACTCATTTGATCATCAGTTCACTACCCCCTATACTTGGCCGCTGCAAGGCTCACAGAGATAGATCTGTAGCTTCAGGAAAATGAACTTCACGGCTGCTCCCTTCACTTGCTGGCAAAAAGCTTGCTGGCGAGTGGCGAACATGACTTCTTTGTCAGAAAGATGTCGTTGGTGTAGACACTTGTCAATCAAACATGTCTGACCAATAGAGAAGCACCCGCCCACTGCGTAACGTTTGTGTCGAAATGATTCCATCAAAAAAATGTGAACTTCAAAACTTTTTGCACTTCAAAAAAAAAGTGATTCAAACGAAAAAATCTGTACTTCAAAACTTTTTTCACTTAAAAAAAATTATTCAATCAAAACAATTTGAACTTCTAAATTTTTTTCACTTCAAATAATAAATAAAAAAAACAACGAAAAAACACATTCTCTTCAATACTTTTTTTATTCACGGGGTAATTTTTTTTTTTGCATTACAGTTTTTTCTTTGATTGAAAATATTTTTTTTGAATGAAAAACTTTTTTGGAATTGAATGATTAAGACACAAATGTCCTACCCATGTATGGCCCAAGCACAAAAAAGATTACTTCAATCAAAGAGAACATTTTCAATAAAAAAAAAAGTGTTCAAATGCAATTTTTGGAGTCTCAAATATTTTATTTGCATTCAAAAACGATTTTCTATATTTGAAAATCTTTATCTTTTCATTGAAGTGACTTTTTTATTGATTCTGTTGTTTGTTTGTTTGAAGCAACTTTTTTGATTGAATGATAAAGACACAAATGTCCTACCTATTATATGGTCCAATCAAAAAACAATGTCAGTTCAATTAAAAAGGTTGCATTAAACAAAACAAAACGGACTTCTATCAAAGAAAACATTTTCAATCAAAGAAAAGCAGTGTTCAAATGTATTTTTTTGAGTCTCAAATATATTTTTGGATTCAAATACTTTTTTTCTTTGATTGAAAGTTTTTTTTAATTGAAAATATTTTTTTTGATTGAATAATAAAGAAACAAAACTACCTCCATAGTTGTGAAGAGTGTATATTATTTCCTGAAGTCTTTTGTTGACCAATATGCACTTCAGACTGCAAGTGTTATTAATATTGTTGAGCTAATTATTAATTTAACCAATGTTTAAGTCATTATCTTTAATGCTTTAAGTCATTATCTTTAATGCTTCGAAATACATGTCAACAAAAACACTGTTAAATCATTTAGTTACTGTATACATACTACATAGTATACAACACTATAATACTGTTTACATAATAACATATCCCCAGTGAATAACTGTAAATGGCGAATTAAGTTGTATACACATGCCTTACAAAGCATAAATCTGTATTCAGATTTCTGAAGAACCATTGTTAAGAACTGTTTGTCAGCTGATCTGAGCTTTAAGGAAGAATAACATAACTTTTAATAAGCAGGGGAAATTCCTGACAAATAACCATTTCAATGGTTGCAAACTTTTATGATTGAAAATCAATATCAGATATCCCACCTATCAATCCACCAGAATACCAAATGGAGGTCTGTGCACCTAAGTGGAAAGAGATAGAGCAGGTTTTGAGAAAGGCAAGGGCTTCATCATCTCCAGGGCCTAATGGAGTTCTGTACAGAGCGTACAAGAGTGCTTCAGGAGTTCTACGAATTCTGTGGAAATTGATAAAAGTGGCATGGGAAAAGCAGATTGTACCTAGAGCATGGCGACGAGCAGGTGTAGTCTTTATACCTAAAGAAAAAGATGCTACAAGCATCAGTCAGTTTCGTCCTATTTCACTATTAAACGTCGAAGGTAAGATTTTCTTCAGCATTATTGCGCAGAGATTGTCAACCTACCTATTAAAGAATGGCTTCATTGACACTTCAGTTCAAAAAGCGAGCATTCCAGGGTTCTCAGGATGCTTAGAACACATCAATGTTATCTGGCAATGAATTCAATCAGCTAAAAAGGAGAGGAAGGAGCTCCATGTGACATTCCTGGATTTGGCTAATGCATATGGTTCAGTGCCATATGAGCTTCTGTGGGCAGCATTTGATTTTTTTAGAGTACCAATGTCAATAACAAATTTAGTGAAAGCCTATTTTGGAGATTTGCAATTTAGTTTCTCAACTCCAAAATTCAGCACCGCATGGCAATGCTTAGAGGTTGGAATAATGGCAGGATGCACAATTTCTCCACTGGCTTTTACCATGGCAATGGAAGTAATCATTAGGGCATCAAGATGGGTAGTAGGAGGAGAGCGCTTGGCTTCTGGGATGCGACTACCACCAATCAGAACATACATGGATGACATGACAACCATGACTACAACAGTAGTCTGCACTAATCGGTTATTGGGGAAGTTAACAGATAATATCGAATGGGCACAAATGCAATTTAAGCCCTCTAAATCAACGAGCATCTCAATAGTTAAAAGAAAGGTAGTAGATAAAACATTCTTCATTAATGGTGAGGGAATACCAACAGTTTCTGAGAAGCCAGTGAAGAGTCTTGGGAGATGGTACGATGGGGATCTAAAGGACACAGTTCGAGTGGGAGAAGTTAGACGACAAGCAGTGGAAGCGTTGAAGAGCATAAGCAGCTGTGCTTTACCAGGCAAACTAAAACTCTGGTGCTTTCAGTTTGGTCTACTGCCAAGGTTGCTGTGGCCACTGACTGTGTACAAGGTTTCTTTGACAACAGTGGAAAAGCTGGAAGCGTTAATAAGTTCATACATCAGGAAATGGTTGGGAGTTCCACGCTGCCTCAGCAGAGTGGGAATTTATAGTAAAGGAGTATTGCAGCCCATTGACTACCAGCCAATCAGAGCATACATGGATGACATGACAACCATGACTACAACAGTAGCCTGCACTAATCGGTTATTGGGGAAGTTAACAGATAATATCGAATGGGCACAAATGCAATTTAAGCCCTCTAAATCATGGAGCATCTCGATAGTTAAAAGAGAGGTAGTAGATAAAACATTCTTCATTAATGGTGAGGGAATACCAACAGTTTCTGAGAAGCCAGTGAAGAGTCTTGGGAGATGGTACGATGGGGATCTAAAGGACACAGTTCGAGTGGGAGAAGTTAGACGACAAGCAGTGGAAGCGTTGAAGAGCATAAGCAGCTGTGCTTTACCAGGCAAACTAAAACTCTGGTGCTTTCAGTTTGGTCTACTGCCAAGGTTGCTGTGGCCACTGACTGTGTACAAGGTTTCTTTGACAACAGTGGATAAGCTGGAAGCGTTAATAAGTTCATACATCAGGAAATGGTTGGGAGTTCCACGCTGCCTCAGCAGAGTGGGAATTTATAGTAAAGGAGTATTGCAGCCCATTGACTACCAGCCAATCAGAGCATACATGGATGACATGACAACCATGACTACAACAGTAGCCTGCACTAATCGGTTATTGGGGAAGTTAACAGATAATATCGAATGGGCACAAATGCAATTTAAGCCCTCTAAATCATGGAGCATCTCGATAGTTAAAAGAGAGGTAGTAGATAAAACATTTTTCATTAATGGTGAGGCAATACCAACAGTTTCTGAGAAGCCAGTGAAGAGTCTTGGGAGATGGTACGATGGGGATCTAAAGGACACAGTTGGAGTGGGAGAAGTTAGAGGACAAGCAGTGGAAGGGTTGAAGAGCATAAACAGCTGTGCTCTACCAGGCAAACTAAAACTCTGGTGCTTTCAGTTTGGTCTACTGCCAAGGTTGCTGTGGCCACTGACTGTGTACGAGGTTTCTTTCACAACAGTGGATAAGCTGGAAGCGTTCAATAAGTTCATACATCAGGAAATGGTTGGGAGTTCCACGCTGCCTCAGCAGAGTGGGACTTTATAGTAAAGGAGTATTGCAGCTGACAGTCTCAGTGCCAAGGTCAGACTGGAAATGACTTTAGCAGAGTCTTGCGACAAATGTGTAAGGGAGGCAGCCCCTGTGGTAAAAACTGGTAGAAAGTGTTCAGCAAAGAAATCTGTAGTAGAGGCAAAGGCTGACCTTCAAATTGGGGATATCGTGGGACAGGTACAGCATGGAAGAGGGGGTTTTGGGCTCAGTTTAGCTCCTTCTAAATGGCACAAGGCAGGCCCAGCTCAAAGGAGGAAGCTGGTAGTCAATGAGGTGCGAAAGCAGGAGGAGAGGATGAGATGTATAAAGGCCATTTCCCAGGCCAAGCAGGGAGAGTGGATGAGATGGGAGAGTGTGGAACAACGCAAAATGGGCTGGCAAGAACTTTTGTCAATGGAAGAGAGTAGTATCAGTTTCCTTATTAGGTCAACATATGATGTTCTCCCATCACCGCAGAACCTAAACCTCTGGGTAGGAGAGGATCCCTCTTGTCCTTTGTGTTCATCACCTGCCACATTAAGGCACATTTTGACAGGATGTAAGGTGGCTCTTAGCCAAGGTTGGTTTACTTGGTGCCATGACCAAGTATTGCAATGTTTGGCATTAGAATTGGAAGGCAAGCGTAGTATGAACAATACGTTGCCGCCTTTTCTAGCAAAAAATTACACGCAGAAGACAATATTCCTCCGCCCAGGAGAGCAACCACCAAGAAAAGGTGCTAACACCAATTCTCGCCCAGGACAACTGGAAGCTGCTAGGGACTGGAAGATGCTGGCTGATCTTGATCAACGGCTTATTTTTCCACCTGAGATTGCCACCACTAACCAACGACCAGATATTGTTTTGTGGTCTGGATCAGCACGCATTGTTCAACTGATAGAGTTAACAGTGCCATGGGAGGATGCAGTAGATGAGGCATATGAGAGGAAGAAACTGCGGTATGCTCATCTGGCCACTGAAGCAGAACAGCGAGGATGGAGAGTCCAGGTTTATCCAGTGGAAGTGGGTTGTCGAGGTTTTGTGGCACACTCTACAACCCGGTTCCTCAGAGACGTCGGATTCAGTGGCCAAGAGTTGCATCGCACAGTAAAGAACTTATCTGAAGCAGCAGAAAGGAGCAGCAACTGGCTGTGGTTGACACGGAAAGATTCTAGCTGGCTGTGTACAGGCCGCCATGCTACGGTTTCGTAGAATTCTTGTAAACTTGAAGAGTCTGTTGGTTTATTTGTATAGGTTGTATAGTATTTACAGTCGTTACGTTCCTGTTTATATTGCGTGAATGACGGGTGGTTGGGCAGATATTGTGTTTTGCGGTAGGTGGTATGCCATACGGAACCGTTGCCACTGAAACTGCATATTAACGCACCAGTGGGGCTCGACAGCCTTAGTCAAACGGGTTGGCGCGTATGGTTGGGTTGCGGAGAAATTGTGAGATTGTGGTTAGGTCTCAGCAGCAGGAGGGATGTAGAGGTCAGTAAGCTGGGCTGAGTTGAGTGGGGGACGGAGGGGGGTGACTCTGGGACTCCAGAGTCACTGTCGAGCCCTCTTGAGGTGTCGTGGGCTAGTCGACGAAACACTGAGGACGGAAGGTGCCCACTTGAAGTCCTTAGAGATGTCCCCTACTCAGCTCAATCCAGACGGTTGTCATGGGGGGACCGCACTGTGGTTGCAGCCGTTGTGTGTGCTGACGCGTGTTAACACTAGACAGATGGAGATTTACATCACCATATGGAAAGAAGCGTAAATGGATGGAGAAGCATAGGTTACTGTAAAGCTATGTCTTAGTTGGTGCTTATCTTGGCGAAGGCCGAGTACAAATCAGCATGACGTTTTAACATCTACTCTCGTGTAATGGAAATCATTAACATCAATGAATGAAAATTATTAAATCTTTAACCCCTTAAACCAACATCTCAACAGCTCCTGGTCCCTGCATGCTGGATATGTAAACATTGTAAACATTGTTCAACATTTTTCCTTTTGTGTTTTATGAAAAAAAAGTTATACAAGTTTGGGAAAAAATATATAACAGTGAATAAATGGTATATATACATACATACATATATATACACACACATATATATATATATATAGTACTGTATAAAACTTTACCACTACTTTACCAAAACTTTGGTATTCTTTACCAAAAATTCTGTGCAAACATCTGACTGGATCATTACAAATGAAGGAAAAAATTATATTTTACAACATTAAATTATATTTCCTACTAGCACAGGTCAGTAAAAAATAAAGTTTTTTTTACATTTTTTTAATAACAATAAAAAAAGTTGCTCTCAAATTTCATCAAAAATATATTACTTTGTGTTCTGAAGATGAACGAAGGTCTTACGGGTTTGGAACGACATGAGTAATTAAAGGACAATTCCGGCCAAAAATGAACCTACGGCTAAATAACACATGGGTACCGAGTCGACCGTTCTCTGGGATGCGTTTTCATGATAACCGAATGTACCAAGTTTTAATGTTAGTTTAAGTTTAACCACAGATTAGCTTATAACGCTAGTGTATGGGAGTCATTGAATAACTAAAAATAAAAATCGCTAGTTAATACCACTAACAAGGCTCAAAATAGCCCCACACTAACACGGTAGCATAATGAGGGTCTCTACCTGAAAACCGAAGGATTGAGAACTTTGTAAGTGTACAGACAGAAGAAGATACTTTATAAAGACAGTACACTTCGCGTATATAAGCAGGAGCCATCTTTGGAAAACAGTCTCGACCAGTCGGACCACGAACACCATGCTACGTGAGCTGAACTGTGACTATCGACCAGTACGTAGCACAGCCATTTTTATTTTTACTTATTCAGGGCTCGACATTAAGCCTTTTCATGTGCTTGTCCTTCGGACAAGTACATTTGTCATTCACTTGTCCGAGTAAAAAGTAGCTTGTCCGGATTTTTTTTTTCTTTGTGTGTTATTTTATTCTGAAGCAATATTCTCATCAGTGTTCAATCAGCTTTGATATTTAAATCGGCATATTGTAATATCTGCACCTTTAAAGGGCATCTCCTCCCCCTATCTTATTAAATGTATGCAGGCCCGGATTGGCCATCTGGCAATTCTGGCACATGCCAGAAGGGCCGGTGTTATTTTCTATTGTTTTGGGCCGAGCTGACCACGTTGCTCTCCTTGATCATTTCAAATTCAATTCACCGCTACTTTTTCCCATGCTTTTTCCCTCTTCCTCGCTATGTTCCTCGCGCTCGCGCCCGCGCCGCTGCTACCGTCTTCTTCTTCTTCTTCTTCTTCTTCTTCTTCTTCTTCTTCTTCGATAGTAGCCTAAGCTACTGTCTGTATACTGCCACCTGCCTTACTGGAGGTCTAGCAACCCAAGTGCAAGCCGCCACTTCACAGACACCGATAGTTGCGTGTTCTGAGTTAACACAATCAGAGTGTAAAAATACGGGATATTTTACGGGAAAATACTTAAACGGGAAGACAGCGGGAAAAGAGCTAAAATACGTGAGAAACCCGGAAAAAACTAGATGGGCCGGCCCATATTTATAGGGGGGTTTCTCCCCCTAGCTACTGGCAAGTGATATGGCAGGACGTGCATGCGGAAGTGATAGGCAGAGGCCCTCCCCTCTGCCCAAAGTAATATGCTCCACGTCAAGAGTACGCAACCAAAAGCGGGGAAAGAGTAAAATAAATTTTGCTAGTATGTCAGTGGCCGATCATTGAAAGAGTAGTGGAGAAGAGCGCGCTGATGCAACGGCTGCTGATTTAATAAGGTAGGTCATGCTTCTTTTTATCATATATATTCTATTGTGGTTTGGTCATGGTGCTTTTTCTTTATTAAGCAGTTGTGTTGTGTGCGTCGTGCCGCCGTGCCATGCTCGTGTGTGTGCGTGTGTTTTTGGCTGCTGTGCCATACTCGTGTGTGCGTGTGTTTTTGGCCGTTGTTCCATGCTAGTGTGTGCTGTGAATGTGTATGGACTAAAGTCTATGCGCCTCAGTCTTATATCATGACGTATGCCTACAGTGTTAAAGTCATTGCTGCTTTGTATGGTGTGTCTCAGTGGGAAAAAATTTCAGATTCTGGGGACGTTTTTTTTAACGTCATCAATTAGTTGGGCCGGTGAAAACCACCAATGCCAGGGCCGAATTTTGGTCCCAGTCCGGCCCTGAATGTATGCTTCATATTTCATTTTAAATTCCTAAATTTGATCAATAAATTCAATTATTTAGAATAATAAGACACTATAGCTCTGTTACCCTAGGTATGGCTCATCAAATTAAACCATTTACACTGAAAAATTACAATTGCATAGAATCATGTTATGAAATTGATTTAAATATACAAATACATAACACTAAACCGCCAGTAGGTGGTGGCAGGCGACCGTCTTAATGAGTGAGTCATTGATTCATTCAATCAAACGATTCGTTCAAACGGCTGATTCATTCAAGTATGAGACAGATGTTTATGAATGGGTCATTGAATCTTTGACTCAACCGATTCGTTCAAAATGCTGAATCATTCAGTGATGAAAACAGGTTAAGTGTTCCTGTGAGATGTGCCGTGGTTCTGCTGTGATTTTTGTTTGGAACTATTTTCGCTGCTGAAACAGAACAAAAACATGCAATATTGCATCTAAAATGTAAGTGACTTAATTTTAACTGTTTATTGAACTGTTGTAGGAAATCAATGTCACATTTTCAGTCGTGATGGTATTCAGGAAAAATAATTGAGGTTGCTTAACATATGTTAAAAATATAAAACTCCACATTTAGATTTTTTATAGGCAGTATGTTGTTAACTGAGTGTGTGTGTGTGCTACGCTCATTTGCTGTGTGTGCTGTGTGTGTGCTACGCAGATTTCTCCTCGAGAGGCTGCGCGAGCGTCAACAGCGCAACCTTACCGTCAGTAATAGCCTACATTATCCACAATCGATCGCAACTTACAATAAATGTAATAAAATCAGAATCATTCTCTCGGTTTAGTGATGCCCTAGTTATTTGTTTATTTTTGTTATTGATGTTCTATTCAGGCTACTTGTCCGGTCGGGCAAGTAAAATTCTCTTTTACTTGTCCCTTCAAAAAATACACTTGTCCCGGACAAGCGGACAAGCGTTAATGTCGAGCCCTGACTTATTCAATGCCCCATACACTAGCGTTATAAGCTAATCTGTGGTTAAACTAAAACTAACGTTAAAACTGGGTATATTCGATTATTATGAAAACGTATCCCAGAGAACGGTCGACTCGGTACCCATGTGTTATTTAGCCATAGGTTCATTTTTGACCGGAATTGTCCTTAAATAACAGAATAATAGAAATCTTTTTGCGTGAACTAAGCCATTAACACATTTTGGAACTACATAATTAAGCTTTAAAGCAATGGTGTCAGGCAATTGACTCACCAATCACGTAAAACATGAGGTCCCTTATCAGAAAGCACAGGGCAATGGTACAGCCAAATATCAGAGCTCCTGCTGAGAAGTGAGACATAAACATTTTTATATAATTCACATCCTCATGAAATCATTAACAACACCTGCTTTTTATTTTCTCTCAATTTTAACAAACAGGACATTTATTTTAGAACAAATCACAGAAGGAAAACATGATAAAGGTTGATGGGTATTGTCAGTCACCATAGACAAAGAGTTAATGTGATCAACAGGAATTTCTTAAAAAATAAATTAAAAAATAAATTAAAAAAATCATGATTTTCGTGATTTGGAGGCTGATCATGGTTTTATGAGGGATTAAGTTTATAAAATATGATTAAAACAGCAAGTGATAAGTTTCAGATTAGAGTTTATGCAATAGAAGTTGTGGTTGCGTCTTCACCTTTCACGCACAAGTAGGTGTGTTCTGTGCATCATCTTTTTTGTTTTGTGTTTTGTGTTTTGTGAATGATTGTGGTTTGACAGCATTTTCACTCGCTGTCAGGGAAGTGAGGCAGATCGATTTTTACGACATTCTATGAGATTGTCTGGGTATTAGTTCTGAGTGATAGGTCAATTGAACACATGCTTTACTGATGTTGCTAATATTTCGGCTTTGTTTATAGTATTTCCTCTTTTATATATTTTGTTGAATGAATATTATGAACATACAATTGTTTTTTTATTCCCCGTTTCTCTCTCTCCGTCTCTTTACCATAAGCAGGACGTAATGGCTGCCACCTGACTCCAATGATTGGTAACCTGATGTGGTTGGAGGAGGAGAGGAAGCTGTGGGGATTTAAGCAGCCTGATTCCATAGACTTGGGTATGTGTGTGTGGAGGCTGCATCGTGTGGTACCAAATCTCAACCCCGAAGCTCTGTTGAATATTCTTTCTGATTATATTTGGTTGATTGATCCTCTTCAGTGTTATCGTGTGAACACTCTCGTGGTAATTGGTGCCTACGACAAGACTTTCTAGTTATGTTGTAAGATATTATTTACTAATAGTCATCTGTGTAAAGTATTCTTTATTGTTATTATTATGTTAAGTCTTTGGGGAAAGGATTGGTAGAGAGGTGGGTGTTTTGCTTTAATGTATTTGTTTTCACCTGTTTAAGTTAGTTAGGGAGTTAGAGTATTCAGTGTATTTTTCTTTTCTTTTCTTGTGGTGTCTAGTTAGTTTTCCCCGTAATAGTTAGAGGGTTTATGTTTGTTATTTTTCCATTACCCCCTCTTGAAGCCTTGAAATCCCCCCACACCCATAAGAATAAAACCGCTTGATTCTTCTTGAGTTTGTCTTGGGTTATTCTTGTTTAAGTATTGGGGTTGGGAGCTGAACCTGGCTGCCTCCACACATCACACCATTTTTGTTCCTTTTATTTTATTCTGTTACACGTTCCTTCAAACCCTAGACTAAATAGGAACGTAACACTCTGTTTTAAAACAAAAAACAAAACAAATAAACAAACATATAATTCTAGCTTCATTTATTCTTTTTTTTTAATTCTTTTTTTTAATCAACATTTGAATGTGGGTAAGTTTTATAAAATTAAAAAAAGCAACATTTTGAACAAAAAGCAGACATAATAGCATTTTTGTCAAAGACTAGGCTAAGTCCGGATCGAATTCATAACGATGATTCATAATTTATTTCTTCCATCAGCATCCCTAAAGCTTGCACAGTCCTATACCTTGTGCTGAAAAGACATTTCATTCGGTAGCGTTAGGCAATTTCGATCTATATACTGTTTAATGTTTGATGATCATGTGCATAAGCAATGCTTTTATAACTTGTTGTTAGCGTTGGGTCCGAGTCCACCTTTGTCGAGTCCGAGTCGAGTCCAAGTCCTTACCAATCAAGTCCGAGTCCAAATCCAAGTCCAAAGGGGGCCGAGTCGGACTTGAGTATTTGTGAAATTCAAACGATAAATACCATTTTGTGGTGCTTTAATGTGTAGCGCTTCAGTTCAAGCAGCACGTGAACAGATCATCTATTTTAGTTATAGCAGAAATTAAACATGAATGACATCAGAACTGCAAAAAGTTGTCAATACACACCATTTTTCAAGTTCAAATCCACTGACTGGTTTGGTTTGTTTGTCAGACAAAAATGGCGGATATCTGCATTATCTTTGGTCATATAGCCTATCATTCAAACTCCGGCAAAAAGTCTTAACACTGAGCTCTTAAATTAATATTTTACCTTTACAAAAGGATAGCCATACTGTCCATCTTTCAGAATCTGCACGGTAATGCTCAAGAATGCAACACGATGCATTAAAGACAAGGGATAAACTTTTGCAGTAGGGGTAAAATCTTTGCGTATCAGAGGGAGCTGCCACTCGACCTGTCACTTAACCCGTCACCGCTAGGGGCCGCTGCCAATCGACCCGTTACCGTTATATGCGCCTGCCACTCGACCAGTCACCGTTATATGTGCCTGCCACTCGACCAGTCACCGTTATATGCGCCTGCCTCTCGACCAGTCACCGTTATATGCGCCTGCCACTCGACCAGTCACGGATATATGCGCCTGCCACTCGACCAGTAACCGTTATATACGCCTGCCACTCGACCAGTCACCGTTATATGCGCCTGCCACTCGACCAGTAACCGTTATATACGCCTGCCACTCGACCAGTCACCGTTATATGCGCTGCCACTCGACCAGTCACCGTTATAAGCCTGCCACTCGACCAGTTACGGATATATGCGCCTGCCTCACGAGCTTACACAATATGTAAGAAGTTTTTTTTTTAACCAAATGCAGCTCATATCACCTCTAGCCAGGGGGAGCCAGAACGGTACGCACAATAGGTCAGTATATTCACCATTAACCAAACGCCTTTCGCCTGCCTTACAGCTACCAGACACTCCTACTGATGCACATGATCAAATAGACAGGTATCCTGCGTTTCCTTCTGCTCTTATTTACCCAACCTATTTGCCACATCACCTTATATTTTATTCCGCCGTTTTAATGCGGAGCGCGAGTCTCGTGACAATATTTGTCATCTTATCTTATTCGCTTGTTTTGCCCGTAATTGAGAGCGTCTCGTGGCTCGTGTCGCACCAGCAACAAGATCTCTCACTGTTTTCATCTACCAGACACTCCGATCGATGCACATGTGCAAACAGACAGTGCAATCCTGCTCTTATTTATCTATTTGTCATCTTCTTATATTTGATTCCCTCTTTTTGTCCATAATGGAGCGCGCGTCACATCACCTATTAAGCCCCATTCACACCGCCAGCGACTTTGTCGCTGTATGTCGCTAGGCTCTGTACTGTGATGTCGCTTGTGGGCGTTCGTAGTGCTGTCGCTCTCATGTTATTGGTAGACTGCACGTCTGGCCATATCTATACAAAATACCATCACAAGTGATATATACCACTATACAATTTTAATTTGACTAGGAATTAGGCTAAAAAGAAACAGTATATGCTGTTGGGAGAGTGTTTTTATATTACCATAGCAGTGTTCAGTGGATTAAATAATTTACTAGATTAACGATCGATCAATCAACAAATTAAACCCACTCATACTGTCATAAATTACTAAAACGTCATACTGTCATAAATTACTAAAACGTCATTCGTATTTGACAAATAATAAATTTTCTTGTCCCTAATAGTCAAAACAATCCAGGGGAAACTGTAAAATGAACTGCAGCAGTACTAAACTTGCATCATAAAATTAGACTACTCGAACTATAAATGTATGAATTAAACTCACTGAGACTGTCGACAGTTTCTTTTCCATGCATCGTTTTATTATATCCATATATGTGGTTACAGTTAAATCATATTAAACAGTGTAATCATCCTCGAACTCTTCTGTCTTGCCTGCAATCGAGACGGTGACGTGAGCTCCACTGAAAAGGCTTCTTTCCTATTGGTTGTCGCTCGCGAAAATCGCTTCTCATTTGCATAAAGTTGAAATTTCTCAACTTTTGTCGCTTGTCTCTTGTCGCTTGACACGCCCACATTCTGTCGCCAACGGTCAATGTCGCTCGTGTTGCCGGATGTCGCCAGCGCTCCATTGAAATGAATGGGATCATGTCGCTTTGTCGCTGCGTGTCGCTGCCGGTGTGAACGGGGCTTTAGTGTTGCGCCAACCACAACCTAGCGTCACGTCTGTCTCAAAATCTCTCACTGTTTAAATCTACCAGACACTTCCGATTGATGCACATGTGCAAACAGACAGTAAAATACTGCTCTTATTTGCCATCTTATCTTACATTTTATTCCCTTTTTGTTCATACTGGAGTGCGCGTCACGTCACCTATAAGCGTCGCGCCAGCCACAACTTAGCGTGGCGCCTGCCTCATGATCTCTCACTGTTCACATGAACCAGACATTCCGATCGAAGTACATGTGCAAACAAACAGTAAAATACTGCTCTTATCTTGCCATCTTATCTTACATTTTATTCCCTCTTTTTGTTCATAATGGAGCGCGTCACGTCACCCAAGCGTCATGCCAGCCACAAGATCTCTCGCTGTTTTACTGCCTGATACCCCGATTGACAGCTGAAGGGAAAAGATTCCTCACTACATCAATTTCTTTGTTTTATAGGCCTAGGCTATTTTTATTTCATTTTATTTACAGAATATTGCAGAATATCAACATGTAATGAGGTCTTTGAATTTGCATCAGTGAGAACTGCAAAACAAAAAAAACTTGTTCAGGCAAAGAACAAAATTGTATTTTAATAATTAAAAAGAAATAATTTTTTTTAATAATCATCATTACTCGCCCCATGGGGTTTTACCAATCGGTTACTCTATCTGTGGCCGTTAAAAAACCAACACTGGTACGGCAAATCCAAAACAAATGGACTCATATACTGAATTTAGAGTGTGAAATTGACAGCATTTTAATGATTCATCTAAAATAATAAAATAAAAGAGAGTACACAGCAATATTTTGCACTTGCCAGTTGTTATTTTGCCAGTTTTTCACACAAACATCTTATGCGAAAGATGAATAATAAATTAAAATAGATAGGCCTATAGGCTATAAAACAAACAAATCGATGTAGCGAGGAATCTTCGTCTGCTTTTCCCTTCAGCATGTCATCGGAGTATCAGACAGTAAAAGTGAGAGATTGTGGCTGGCAAGAGATTCAAGCCTCGTTTCTCCAGCCTCGAGAGATTTGATAGATTTGATGCTCATGCGAGAGATTTGATGCTCGAGAGATTTGATGCTCATGCGCTTATAGGTGACGTGATGTGCGCTCCATTATGGACAAAAAGAGGGAATAAAATATAAGATGGCTAATTGCCTGATTGCACATGAGCATCAAATTGAGTGTCTGGTATATTTAAACGGTAAGAGATCTGACGCAGGTGCAACTGTTGTGGCTGACGCGACGCTTAATAGCTGTCAAGACTCGCGCTCCAGATTAAAACGGCGGAAAAAAATATAAAGTAAGGTGGCAAATTAGTAGGCTAAATAAGAGTAGAAGTAAATGCGGGATGCATGCCTAACTGTCTATTTGATCATATGCATCAGTCGGAGTGTCTGCTAGAAGCTGTAAGGCAGGTGAAAAGCATTTAGATAATGGTGAATATTGACCTTTTGTGCATGCCGTTCTTGCCCATTAGCTACAGGGGTTACGTGCTGCATTTTGTTTAAAAAACACCTTGTATATTGTGCAAAGTCCCGAGGCAGGCGCATATATCCGTGACGGGTCCTGAGACAGGCACATATACCTTGACTGCTCGAGTGGCAGGCGCATATAATGTTGACTGGTCGAGTGGCAAGCGCATATAACGGTGACGGGTACCGAGGCAGGCACATATAACGGTGACGGGTCGAGTGGCAGGTGCATATAACGGTGACTAGGGGTGTGACGAGATACTTATCTCACAAGACGAGACGAGACACGAGATTGGGTTCACGAGAACGAGACAAGATTTTTTTCAGATATCCTCAAAGAAAAAATTCATGACTGGAAAAATTGTCTGCAGGTGCATTTTGAAATGTTTTAACATTTAACTAATAATCTTCTAATGCAGGTCATTTTAGGTCTACTTAATGAGTATTAATTATCAAATGCATTGAAAGAAAACAATATGCAAGCATTGTAAAAGTTTTTTTACTGACTGGCATTTCTCCTGTATGATTTCACATGAGTCTCTTCAGACCTAACTGTACATTTATGAGCTTTCAGAACTTCTGATTGAGGCTGTGTGTGACCTCCTAACTGAATTTCCTTACACAAATTGAATATAGACATAAAAATAAAAATAAATAAGTTTTCTTTTAGTCTTGGTCTAACAAACAATAAGTGGAACAGCAACCATAATCAAAGTACTGTAGCGCACAGACTATTTATATAATTGTTGTGAAATTGCTGTTTTATTTTGCACCGGCAGTTATAGGGTTAATGCTGTTCGGATTTCGGAAAAGGCCGGTAGAGAAATGAGGCTGGTGCGTTTGTCTTTACAGTTGTTCTTGCGTTCCTGCGTTCCGATCAAAAGTTCAGAAACGGAGCCTACCTTGTCTGTTGTGAAGACGTTACAGTAGCTACTCTATAGCTACTCAATATTCAAAGTGCAAACAGAGACCGTAGCCAATTAATTAGTCCAGAGATGGGTATTGGGTGACTATTGTATGTGCAGCCTAATTTGCGCACATCAGGGAGCTCGTGTTTTACTTTCACTTTCAAATGCGTGATCGAGCGTACTCTGTGTATAAGATGCAGCGGTGCTAAGCGCACATTCTACAAGATAAGACATTTATCAGACGTTAAGGCTCTGTTGCGCAACGAATTTGACGATATCGCGAAACAGCTTTTCACTCTGCAAGGTGTATGTAATACAAGGTGTATGTAAACTAAACTTATGAATAAAGTGTAAATGTAACAAAAATCATAAGATTATTAGAGGCCAAAATGTTGCTATGGTTATCACATTCTAATGTTGCTATGGTTACTATGTCAATCATCGCAATTTCATGACTCACAGGAATATAATTTAGCTGATTCACTCCCACATTTAAATGCAGTTATCACTCCTTACACTTCACAGAGTGAACGTAACAACTCATCCTCTAGAAGCATGGAAAACAAAACTATTATTTAGATCAATAGCGCTCCCTTTAAGCTATCACTTACCGCGTTCTGCACTCTCACTAAAACTCTCGTCATAAACACTGAAGTTGTCCGCATCTGCACAGTGAATCTCTTATTTACTTTGCGTCTAGACTTTGTTGTTTATGAGGGGATTTGCAAAAGCGTAAAGCTTGTGCTGATTCTAAACATACATTTTAACCGAATTCTCCGCATGGGGACTATAAAACGCCTCTGATTGGCTGGCCACTGCGTTCATGCGCTTGATATATACATGTCTGTGATTGGCTACACGCTGAAACAACACTATGTAAGTAGTTTCATTTCGTTTTTGAATAAAAATATATTGTATCCTCCAGTGCATGCTCATTAACTGACGCAGCCGGCCAAACGTGATTAGAAATGCATTATACTAAATATTTTTTTTCTTAACAATACATTTGTAACGCAAGTAACTCAATTTTATTGACATCAGTAACTGTAATCAATGAGTTACATTACTGCGTTATCACGAACGAAATCTAAAAACCAGACACCAAGGGATTACATTTCACAAGAAAGAGAAATTTTGTACATTTTTTAAAATTTCTCTGGACTCAATGATAAATACATGTCTGACCGTTGGAACTAACCAAAACAACTAGAAAATCGCATTCATGACGATTTATTGTGATTTTATTTCCGTTAGACCTTTTCATACATTGACGCTGATGCATTAAAGAGGAGGGGCTCCCCTGTTCCATGATGGCGTCTCTATTGACGCATTCGTTCCAAACTGCCGTAGCCAAGGCGACATCTAGTGTATATATATATGGTCAATGGCGAGAGACAACAAATATTTGGATCCTGTTTGAATAGCTTGGTTTCACATGACGTCACGCTGCTTCATCGCGAGAGCGCGAAAATTCTGATGGAGGGCAGGAAGTGAAATAGCTGAGGATCTGCCATCAATGTTTTGTGTAGTTTACGGCTGCTCCAATCGTTCTAATCGAGAAAAGGGAAAGGGTTTTTATAGAGTACCAAAGATTGTCATTCATAAAGGTGAAAAATGTAAAAAGCTCACAGAACAATGCCGTAAGAAGTGGATTTTTAACGTAACATTACGTCTGCGGTTTGGGAGGAGCAGAGTCTGTTAATGCCATGTCTGCAGCGACGGTATGTTAGCTAGCCAACGTGTTTTTTGTGTCTGTGTTTATATAGCATTAGGTTGTCGTTCAGGGGATCAGTGGGAATGGGACATTAAATGATCAAGGTAAATTAGACTCAATACAGACTCTCCGCAACGGTTTCCTCCATAGACGTATTTTCCATGTTTACTTCCTGCCCTCCATCTGAAATCGCCCCGCCTTCCTGCGTCATCATAATCGTCATCATAATCACCTGACTGAAACCCAGCTATTGTGCCCTGAATTACACATATGATGTTAGTCAATTTAAAAGATACATTTTAAAGTCGAGAAAGTCGCAGTTTGATGTAAAACTGTTGAGGTACTGTCACGGTTGGTAAATTCTACGTCTTCTTCTCGTCTCGTGTTTCTGTTGTTATATGTGGACGCGCTGATTAGATGGGCGTTCCGATCATCAGAGCTCATCACCCATCCATTCATTATCCCATCACCAGCTGCAGCTTGTCAGATCATGTGTATTTATACTCACCATTTTCTCATCTACCCTGTCAGATCGTTATATGTGGTTTCCCCGGTGTGTCTGTGTTACTGTCGCGTTCCAGTCTCTTGCCTTCCTTGTTCCGGTTCTCGTTCTGTGGATTATCTGGACATTATCTCATTATCGGACACTCATCACCGCACCTCTGTTTCTACACCTTTACCATCTGACCATCGGAGTTCCTGTGCCACTTACCTGTTTGCCTGTGTTGGACTCACTCACTGTTACTACCTTTAAATAAAGAGTTATACTGCACTTGCTTCCGTCAGTCTGTCATGACAGAACGATCTGACCATCAAAGTATGGGAGCAGCAGGAGACTCTTCCACATCATTAGAGGCGTTTCTGAGTAACAGCATTTAAAGAATGGACATCCAAGAAAAGAATCTCAATGATACGGCTCGTGCTGTTCAGGCTTTAGTGGCGCAGGTGTCCGGGCTCACCCAACAGATTCAACAGCTTCGTGTGCCCGCTGCGCCACCCGCACCGCCAATTCCCCTACCACCACCAGCGGACCCATCCCCGTCAGAGCCTCGTCTACCAGTCCCTGAGTCATATGCAGGTGAACCCAATTACTGTTGTGCGTTCTTAACCAGATGTGATATGCACTTTTCTCTCCAACATAGAACTTTTCAAGAGGAGCAGACCAAGGTCGCATTTGTCTTGATGCTTCTGACGGGGAAAGCGGCGCTATGGGGAACGGCGGTGTGGGCTAACCAAGACGACTGCTGTTCCTCGTTCCAGCGGCTCTCCGACGAGATGTGGTGGGTGTTCGACCGGGCCACGACGGGAAGAGAAGCTGCCAGGGTGCTGGCCGAATTACAACAAGGAGAAAGATCTGTATCAGATTTTTCGATCGAATTTCGCACCCTGGCAGCTGAGAGCCAATGGAACGAGGAGGCGCAGTGGGACATGTTCCTGCATGGGCTGGCTGACCGCGTCCAAAGAGAGATTTACGCCATGGACCTGCCTACCGGACTTAATGATCTGATCGCGCTGGCACTAAGAGTGGACACACGTCTATCACGAGGCATCAGACGTTTTCAACCGGACCGTCCCTCTGGAGGTGCCGAGGAACTGCGTTCGGGAGGCGGGGGCGCGGTCAGCCTCGTCTACGATCACGAGCCCATGCAGGTGGGTCGAGCCCGGCTTTCCCGGGAGGAGAAGGAGAGGCGGAGATCCCTGGGCCTTTGCCTTTACTGCGGTGGAGCTGGACATTTCGCGTACAATTGTCCGTTAAAAGGCCCAGCCCGACAGTAAGTATGAGGCTACTGTCGGGTGGGATCTCTGCCGAGAAGCCCTCATCTACATCTACCTTCCTCCCGGTAAGACTCCGATGGTCAACTCACCTCCACGACTGTCGGGCACTACTGGACTCAGGGGCGGAAGGTAATTTCATGGATCACTCATTTGCACTCAGATATCAAGTTCCCCTCCGTCACCTGTCACACCAGATTGAGGTACACGCACTCATCGGTCAAAGACTCCCCACCATTTCACTGATCACTGAAGACATCACTCTCATCACATCTGGCAATCATACTGAAACCACCTCCTTTTACATTCTGGACACTCCACCGGCACCCATCGTTCTCGGTCACCCATGGCTCATCCGTCACAATCCCAAAATAGACTGGCAGCTCAAGTCGGTGGCAGCGTGGAGTAGTTTTTGTCATAAGTCCTGTCTTGTGTCTGCCTGTCCGTCTGTTTCTGTTCCTATGTTTCAGGAGAAGACAATGGATTTATCAAACGTGCCCACGGAGTACCAGGACCTGAAGGAGGTGTTCAGTAAGTCTCGGGCTGATTCTCTTCCTCCGCATCGTCCCTTTGACTGTGCCATAGAGTTACTGCCAGGTACATCTCCGCCTATAGGCAAATTATATTCACTCTCTGTCCCAGAGAGAGAGGTCGTGGAGAAATACATTTCTGATTCTCTAGCAACGGGATTCATCCGCCCTTCCTCTTCTCCAGCATGGTGGGGTTCTTTTTTGTGGGGAAGCACTTGTGCACTTGTATTGATTACCGGGGGTTGAACAACATCACGGTAAAGAATACTTATCCTTTGCCGTTGATGTCTTCAGCTTTCGAGAGGTTGCAAGGAGCATCTATTTTCACGAAATTGGATTTACGGAATGCTTATCATTTGGTCCGCATCAGGGAGGGGGATGAGTGGAAGACAGCATTTAACACCCCCAGGGGGCACTTTGAATATTTGGTTATGCCGTTCGGTCTGTCCAACTCCCCAGCGGTCTTCCAAGCACTTGTCAATGACGTTTTGCGAGACATGGTCGATCGGTTCATATATGTCTACCTGGATGATATATTGATTTTTTCAGCGTCTCTCCAGGAACACGTGCAACACGTCCGACAAGTGCTTCAGAGGTTGCTAGAGAATGGGCTTTTTGTCAAGGCGGAGAAATGCGCTTTTCATGCACAGTCTGTTCCTTTCCTAGGACACATCATCTCGGTTGAGGGAATGCGCATAGATCCTGAAAAGTTTAAGGCTGTGAAGGATTGGCCAAGCCCAGATTCCCAGATAAGGCCCTACTGAGGTTTCTGGGGTTCGCCAATTTTTACCGGCGTTTTATTCGCAATTTCAGCCGACTAGCCGCGCCTCTGACCGCCTTGACCTCCCCCAGAACGATGTTCAGGTGGTCAGACGCAGCCGAAGCTGCGTTTGCCAAATTTAAGGGTTGCTTTGTTTCAGCCCCCATCTTGATAACCCCTGATTCATCACGTCAGTTTGTGGTGGAGGTCGATGCATCAGAGGTGGGGGTAGGGGCAGTGTTATCCCAGCGCTCTCCTTCAGACGACAAGATGCATCCTTGCGCGTTTTTGTCTCATCGTTTATCCCCTGCCGAACATAATTATGACACTGGCAACAGAGAGTTGTTGGCGGTCAAATTAGCATTGGAGGAGTGGCGTCACTGGTTAGAGGGATCGGGGGTACCCTTTATCGTCTGGACCGATCACAAGAATTTGGAATACATTCGTACTGCTAAAAGACTTAATTCCAGGCAGGCTCGGTGGGCTCTTTTTTTCGGTCGTTTTGACTTTACTCTCTCGTACCGCCCGGGGTTCCAAGAACGTCAAACCCGACTCTTTATCACGCATTTTTGACCGTTCCGAACGCCTGTCTACTCCCGAGTGCATTTTACCAGAGACCCTATTCATCTCTACACTCTCATGGGAGGTCGAATCGAAGGTCAAGAAGGCCTTAGAAGGGGTAACGCCCCCGACTCGTTGTCCACCGAATCGCTTATTTGTGCCGGAGGGTTTACGGTCCAGCGTTATTCAGTGGGGACACTGTTCCAATGTGGCTTGTCATCCTGGAGTCAATCTAACAAAATTTTTAGTCAAGCAACGATTCTGGTGGCCTCTCATGGCTCGTGATGTTCACAATTTTGTATTGGCCTGCTCAGTTTGTGCCACAGGTAAGACCTCCAATCAACCCCCAGATGGGCAACTCCAACCGCTGCCGGTGCCTTCGAGACCCTGGTCCCATATCTGGGTTTCATCCCCAGAGCAATGGTCAAACTGAGCGGGCCAACCAGGATTTGGAGCGAACGTTGCAATGTTTAGTGTCCAAGAAGCCTTCCTCTTGGAGTCAGCAACTGTCTATGGTGGAGTACGCCCACAACACGTTGCCAGTGTCATCCACGGGCCTATCACCGTTTGAGTGTAGTGTAGGTTACCAGCCACCTATTTTTCCTAGTCTGGAATCCGAAGTTGCGGTCCCCACCGCCCACGCCTTCGTCCAGAGGTGTCGCCGCACTTGGACTAGAGCCTGTGAGACTTTACTCCAAGTGGGGGCGCGCACCAAGTCCAAAGCCGACCGCCACCGGCGGAGGCCCCCCGTATACGTCGTCGGTTCCAAAGTGTGGCTTTCTACCAAGGACATTCCTCTCCGCTCCGTTTCGAATAAGCTCGCACCTAAATTCATTGGCCCGTTTTCTGTCACTAAAATCATTAGTCCAGTGACAGTCCGTCTCAACCTTCCTCCAGTGTACAGGAGGATTCATCCCGTATTTCATGTTTCCAAAATTAAGCCCGTATTTTTTGCTCGCATTAATCCGCCAGTCCCGCCCCCCCCCGCCGCGTCTCGTAGACGGGGAACCTACTTATTCGGTCAATCGTGTTCTGGACTCGAGACGGAGGGGACGCGGATTCCAATACTTGGTGTACTGGGAAGGTTACGGTCCGGAGGAGAGAAGTTGGGTACCGGCTAGAGACATCCTGGATCACTCCCTTATCGATGATTACAATCGGCAGGTAAGGGAGAAGGGGGTACTGTCACGGTTGGTAAATTCTACGTCGTCTTCTTGTCTCGTGTTTCTGTTGTTATATGTGGACGCGCTGATTAGATGGGCGTTCCGATCATCAGCGCTCATCACCCATCTACTCATTATCCCATCACCAGCTGCAGCTTGTCAGATCATGTGTATTTATACTCACCATTTTCTCATCTTCCCTGTCAGATGGTTGTATGTGCTTTCCCCGGTGTGTCTGTGTTACTGTCGCCTTCCAGTCTCTTGCCTTCCTTGTTCCGGTTCTCGTTCTGTGGATTATCTGGACATTATCTCATTATTGGACACTCATCACCGCACCTCTGTTTCTACACCTTTACCATCTGACCATCGGAGTTCCTGTGCCACTTACCTGTTTGCCTGTGTTGGACTCACTCACTGTTACTACCTTTAAATAAAGAGTTATACTGCACTTGCTTCCGTCAGTCTGTCATGACAGGTATAAGACTGTGAAAATACGTAATTACAAAGACTACAAACTCAATAGGCGCGCATGTGAAGTCTTACCTTTTCTCTCAATGAATGAAGCTAACTTTACTGAAGCTAACGTCTGTCATTTTTTCTATAGTCTAACGATATAATCGTAACGTTACGCCGTCATGCCTGTGTGTTTGGTACCAGACTGCACACATACGAGCATGGTGACGTACATAGTGCGAGACGAGAGATGTATTTCATTGAGCGATTTTCACATAAAACTAAATGTTACTCTTCTGTTTTATGACAAACGGTGACTTTCTTGACTTTCATAATTATATTTTAAATTGACAAACATCATATGGGTAATTCAGGGCACAGTTCAGACGAAATAAACAGATAAGTTGTCTCTCGCCATTGACTGCCATACATATTTTTTCCGAAATAAGGTCCCATGAGCCAGAAGCGGAGGGGAGGGACTTAGGCTCTCTATACCCAACTCTGGTTTTGACGACCATGCCCCAACGTTTCAGTGCAGTGCCACCCAATGTTCAGGAGATGTAAACTGACTATTTTTGCAGAAACTTCTAAACATTTTGGCCTAAAAAAAAATTCTTGGAGAGAGATCTGATTAGTGCTATGTTTTTTAGATGGTAGTATGCTGATTTGGATATAGCTTTGACATGACTCTCAATGTAAAAATTTAAATTTACCCATAGCAGATCTATACAGGAGAGCCGGGGAAGGTGGAGGGTTTCAGAGGAACTCTGAAGAGCGCTGCAAACTGCTACAGCAAACACTGACCAAGGACTTGAAAGTTGAGCAGCAACCACGTGGGCTGCTAATGCAACAGGAATTCAATATGTGACGTGATTTGATAACTTTACTTGCAATGGCTCACATACTGTCTACTATCTACCTTTTTACAAAAGAGCCTATGTTTTAAAACATGGGCAGCATTTACGGTGTTTGAAACTGGGTCAAAAGGACCGAAACAAATCAGTTCAAATAACAAGGTTGCACTACAAATAATCCATATCTGTCAGTTTGACTAAATGATTTGCAAAATAATGTAATGCTTGGTATTTCAATGTAATATCACAAGAATACCTGTGGCAAGAGCTTTCAGTCTGCTGTATTCTGTTCCTCCTGATTATTTTCTTTTTCGCTATAGAGATATGAAAAAGAATAGGCACTCTTGTGGTCTGCTCTCCCGATTAAAATAACAATATCTCATGAATAATATAATGCAGGCAATTGAACACAGTAATGAATGGGCTAAACTTCCATCAAAAGTGCAAAACACACACACAAACACACACACACATACACACACACACACACACGCACCTTTCTTTCCTTTTGTAGCTCTCAGCAAACATGGCGCTCTATAAAGACGTATTCTCACGTGAGAGCACACGCAGAAAAATCCTGGTGCAATTCCAAGTGTGCCATACTCAAACATAATAAACACCTTTTATACAGACCCAGATTACAGGCATCTAATTAGCCAGCTGTACATATGCATAGGAACCTGGCGATATGAAGCACCTTTTCTTAGCCTACTCTTTTATTGTATATATGCAGTACTGGTCAAATGTTTTGAAAAAACGTCTCTTATTTTCATCGAGCCTGCATTTATTTGATCTAAAATACAGAGAAAACAGCAATATTGTGAAATATTATTACAATTTAAAATAATGTTTTTCTATTTTAATACTTTAAAATATCATTTATTTCTGTGATGCAAAGCTGGATTTTCATCAGCATCATTACTCCAGTCTTCAGCATCATATGATCCTTCAGGAATCATTCTAATATGCTTTTTTATTATCAATACTGGAAACAGTTGTGCTGCTTAATATTTGTTTTATAACCTGTGATACTTTTTTCAGGATTCATTGATGAATAACAAGTAAAAAAAAACAGCATTTACTTAAAATAGAAATCTTTTTAAACCATATACACTACCGTTCAAAAGTGTGTGGTCAGTCATTTTGTTTCTTTCTTTTTTGAAATAAATTCATATTTTTATTCAGTAAGGATGTCTTAAATTGATAAAAGTGATAAAGACTTATATTGTTAGAAAAAAATTATATTTTGAATAATTGCTGTTTTTTTATTTTTTATTATTTATCAATGAATCCTGAAAAAAGTATCACAGGTTCCAAAAAAATATTAAGCTGTTTCCAACATTGATAAAAAAAATGAAGTATCAAAAAAGGAAATTAGGATGATTTCTGAAGGATCACGTGACACTGAAGACTGGACTGGCTGATGAAAATGTAGTTTTACATCACAGAAATAAATAAAAGTATATTAAAATAGAAAAACACTATTTTAAATTGTAATAATATTTAAAAATATTACTGTTTTTTTGATCAAATAAATGGAGGCTTGATGAGCATAATAGACTTCTTTCAAAAACATTAAAAATAGTAATGTTTCCAAACAATTGAATTTGACCGGTACTATACAGTGTGTGTCAGTGGGGATTTCTTTAAGACTGCAAGGGAAGCTCGGCTTCCCCTATAATGTCAAAAAATGAATGGTAAAATATGTACTATTGTGTTAACATTTTATTTACTAAAAATGCGTTAGAACACGTTCATCTCAAAGACGAGTTCGTTCAGAATCAGCTACATATAGCAGATCGGCTGACTTGATTTCCTTCTCATTCATTCCCGGAGCGTCACTGTGTATTTCCCTGTTGAAGCCGAGCGTCCATTGATTTCAATGGGGCTGCTTTAAACAGTTTTTTTCAGTGCTTCGAAAGTAGACGGTCATTGGATAAATGCTGCGATTATGTCCCACCCACGGATGCTCAGCTTCTCTGGGGAGAATGGAGGAGTAGGCGGGGCTGGACTCAAAAGACTGCATCTCCTTTTTATTGACAGCGATTTTTTACTATAAAAAGTCGCTGACGCTGAAGGTATTCAAGCTCAGTCCCATTGCGGATTTTGCAAGTGTAGTCGAAAGACAAACTGTTGCAACCTATTTCTTGGTATTTGCTTGGCGAAATTGCTAGGCAAGTTTCATCATACATTTTACACAATTATACACCACATTCTTATTTCAGTTTAACCTAATTCCCACATTTCCTCCGTAGAGTTTAATATCTTTTTTTTTAGATTGTTTGTTCATTCATTCATAAGTATATACACTCACCTAAAGGATTATTATGAACACCTGTTCAATTTCTCATTAATGCAATTATCTAATCAACCAATCACATGGCAGTTGCTTCAATGCATTTAGGGGTGTGGTCCTGGTCAAGACAATCTCCTGAACTCCAAACTGAATGTCAGAATGGGAAAGAAAGGTGATTTAAGCAATTTTGAGCGTGGCATGATTGTTGGTGCCAGACGGGCCGGTCTGAGTATTTCACAATCTGCTCAGTTACTGGGATTTTCATGCACAACCATTTCTAGGGTTTACAAAGAATGGTGTGAAAATGTAAAAACATCCAGTATGCGGCAGTCCTGTGGGCGAAAATGCCTTGTCGATGCTAGAGGTCAGAGGAGAATGGGCCGACTGATTCAAGCTGATAGAAGAGCAACTTTGACTGAAATAACCACTCGTTACAACCGAGATATGCAGCAAAGCATTTTTGAAGCCACAAAACGCACAACCTTGAGGCGGATGGGCTACAACAGCAGAAGACCCCACCGGGTACCACTAATCTCCACTACAAATAGGAAAAAGAGGCTACAATTTGCAAGAGCTCTCAAAAATTGGACAGTTGAAGACTGGAAAAATGTTGCCTGGTCTGATGAGTCTCGATTTCTGTTGAGACATTCAGATGGTAGAGTCAGAATTTGGCGTAAACAGAATGAGAACATGGATCCATCATGCCTTGTTACCACTGTGCAGGCTGGTGGTGATAGTGTAATGGTGTGGGGATGTTTTCTTGGCACACTTTAGGCCCCTTAGTGCCAATTGGGCATCGTTTAAATGCCACGGCCTACCTGAGCATTGTTTCTGACCATGTCCATCCCTTTATGGCCACCATGTAACCATCCTCTGATGGCTACTTCCAGCAGGATAATGCACAAAGCTTGAATCATTTCAAATTGGTTTATTGAACATGACAATGAGTTCACTGTACTAAAATGGCCCCCACAGTCACCAGATCTCAACCCAATAGAGCATATTTGGGATGTGGTGGAACGGGAGCTTCGCGCCCTGGATGTGCATCCCACAAATCTCCATCAACTGCAAGATGCTATCCTATCAATATGGGCCAACATTTCTAAAGAATGCTTTCAGCACCTTGTTGAATCAATGCCACGTAGAATTAACGCAGTTCTGAAGGCGAAAGGGGGTCAAACACACTATTAGTATGGTGTTCCTAATAATCCTTTAGGTGAGTGTATATATATATATATATATATATATATATATATAAATGAATAATTTTTATGATGTAGGCCGAAAATGAGCTTCCCCTATTTGAAAGACCAGCAGCCGCCACTGGTGTGTGTGTGTGTGTGTGTGTGTGTGTTCAATCACACTCGACTCAGATTCATAACAGGAAGATTTAAGAACATCATGAGCGTTGGATGAAGTGGCCTTGGATCTAGTTTAGTCTAGTGAAAGCAAATCTGCAAATGCATCATATTGTTTGCCAGCGATGAAGATCTTTATTAGTTGAACATCTTCGTAAGCTGTCTGTGAATTAATGATTACACAGGACGATGCATTCGATTTAATTTCATTTAGGTACATTTACATTTATTCATTTAGCTGACGCTTTTATCCAAAGCGACTTACAATTGCTATATATGTCAGAGGTCGCACGCCTCTGGAGCAACTAGGGGTTAGGTGTCTTGCTCAGGGACACATTGGTGTCTCACAGTGGATTAGAACCCGGGTCTCTCACACCAAAGGCATGTGTCTTATCCACTGCGCCATCATCACCCCAATCACCAAAGGTAATACATTTTACAACCAAACAGATTATTACGCCACGATAGCACTACTAAAAAGTATGACATTATCCGTGTTTTGGACTTATACATTAATTTATAGGCTACAAAAAAACTTTTCAGAGTGTCGGCGCACTGGCAAAGGTTAACAGGTTAAAGCTACCATTGTGTACAGTTTATGAAATGAACACCCGCCAACCCGCGGTGATGTGTGTGTATTGCGCAGGGGCATAGTCACACGAATAGTTTACATTGATTGAAACTAATTTGTTTAAAAAGGAGGAGGCTATTGCCGGTAAAGGCAGGTTCACATAAAATCATTATGACATATGACATTATTTTTTGATCTAACGAGCATCTGGTTTGGCGATGCAAAAACGGACTGTAGCTACGTCGTGCTTATTGTTTTTTTTCTTCTTCCAATTAGCCTACTATGTTAAAAAAAACGACGAAAACATGTTACTTGTTCAATTAATAAACAGTTTATTTGACAAATCGCTAAAGATGAAATTGGCCTCCCTTTCTGTCATTGTGACTGTGGTTTTTTTTTTTTTTTTGAACGATATTTGACTATTGCTCCTCTATAGTACTGTCCACAACTGTACCCCATTCCCCATTACTGGCACCTGCATCCAATTATCATCTGTGTCACCTGGGTTCTGTTACTCTGTGTTCATCAATCTGTGTATTTAAGTTCGTCTCTGTTCTTTATTCGGTGTCGGTTATTGTTTGTGTTTAGCACACCTGTTGGTGCCACACATACTGTTACGCATTGTTGTATTATTTCTGTTCCAGTTAAATAAACTTCGTTACCCTCATCTTCATCTTCTGTGAATTTTTTACGTTACAGAATAACCGACCTCAAAATGACAGAAAGACGGACCCAGATTCCTTTAATAAGGAATCTTGCTTCCATTAATGTTGCACCACTGGGGTGTCCCCACAACTTTAACGGAAGTACAATCTTCATGTTTCAGGAAGGTAGAAACCTGGAGGAATACTTGTAGGATTTCATCAATGTCTGCCACCTTGCCCAGTGCAACGATTTTTGACATCAACTTCGCCCTCTGGGTCAGCGGATCTGATTTTACGGTGGGCGAGACCGCCCTGCCAGATTCTCGTCCCGCCGAGACCGTCTTTCCAGTGTCTCGTCCTGCCGAGACCACCGTTCCAGGGTCTTGTTCTGTCGAGACCGCCGTCCCTCCAGAGTCTCGTCCCGTCGAGATCACCGTCCCTCCGGTCTCGTCCCGTCGAGACCACTGTCCCTCGAGAGTCTCGTCCCGTCGAGACCGCCGTCCCTCCAAAGCCTCGTTCCGTCGAGTTCCCTGCCGAGCCTGCGCTCAACGTCAGCCCTGCCGAACCTGAGCTCCACGTCAGCCCTGTCGAGCCGCGCTCCACGTCAGACCTGCCGACCCAGAGTTTCTTCAAGTCAGTCCAGCCGAGCCTGCACTTCACGTCAGTCCAGCCAAGCCAGAGACTGTTCACGTCATACCCGCCGAGCCAGAGACTGTTCACGTCATGCCCGCCGAGCCAGAGACTGTTAACGTCATGCTTCTCAGACCTGAGCCTTCTGTCCCTGAGCCTTCTGTCCCTGAGCCTGTCCAAGAGCCTGTCCCGGAGCCTGTCCCGGAGCCTGTCCCAGAGCCTGTCCTGGAGCCGGTCCCAGAGCCTGTCCCTGAGTCTGTCATTCCTCCCAAGAAAATTTGGGGGGGGGCTATACGTCTTCGCCACGGCCACCCAAAGGGCCATTTCCGCAACGGCCGCCTGAAAAATCCTCTCTGCCATGGCCGCCCGAAGGATCCTCTCCGCCATGGCCGCCTGAAGGGTCCTCTCCGCCATGGCCGCCCGAAGGGTCCTCTCCACCATGGCCACACGAAGGGTGGTCTCCACCACGACCGCCTGAAGGGCCTTCTCCGCCATGGTCACCTGCACAGCCAGCTCTACCCTGGCAGCCTGGCTCCTTCCTGGCCGCCTGTACAGCCTGCTCCGCCCTGGGCACCTCCACAATTTACTCCGTCCTGGAGTCTGCACACCCGCCCTCCCTCCCTGGTTACACCATCTACGAGGCGAGGACGCACCAACTGGGAGGGGGGATTATATGTCCAGAGTTGGGTATAACGAGTTACAAAGTAACACGTTACTGTATTCTAATTACTTTTCGTGATAACGCAGTAATGTAACTCATTACATTTAAAGTGTTACATTTTCGTAGGCTTGATTGTGTTTGTGGGGTGCACTGTAACATGTGTTCATGCTTCGTTTTTAAAAAATTGCATTATTTTTTATATATTTTACCTTTAATCTACACTGCTCTGTCCCTCTTTGTAGAAACGCTCGGATGGTTTCCGGGTTCTATGAAGCCAGTCCCTCAAAAATACACAATGGGCTCAGATTGGTTAGCTGCCCCAGTGTGTTGTGATTCGCTAACCGCCCAGTGCACGTTTTCCGGAAACGTCACGCCCCTTACCTTTACTGGTAGTTTGTGCTTTGGTGTATTATAAACAATGGCGTCAATAAAACCATACCAACTTGAGCCCGAATTGGACAAAGAGAATGTTAGTGAAGATGATCGAGCAGAACCTGTTCAAGAACGGCTGTTAAACGACGTTTCAGAATGTTCTTTTTTGTTTTTTTGTCATCTCATTACTTTTTAGATACGCTGTTATTTAATTGTACTAATTATTATAGTTGATGTTTAATTTATAACAGTAACAAGTGTTTGTCTATTCACAAAAGTGTATTCAAGAACATTTTTTATTTACAAACTATATTATTTTATTAGGTGTAGGCCTACATGTAGAAACTGCAAAAATGCCAAATGAAGTGGAAAACATCTGCGGATCTATAGTGATCGTTACTGACTGTATGGCACCGTTACTTTTGTATTTTTAGAACGATTGTAGCCAAATATCTGTCACCAGACTAACCTAAAAGGGACACTAAACATTGGCTTTACTACAGTAGCCAAATCAAACACAGAACCATGTTTAGCATGCCTGTAGATAAACAAGCATGTAGATAAACAATACATAAAAGCTCTAATCGAGGAATAATTTACACTAATTCCAAGTTTGCGGTTGAGATTAAAAAAAAGTTTGTAACGTTAGGTGTTTGTCGGATAACGTTAAGTATGAATGAGCATTTAACAAGCTGGTTTGCAGAGCCAAACAGCGTTATCAATTGTTTACTTCCTTGCTACAACGTACAATTAACAATACGAACTATTACAGGAAAACACATCGACGAAAAATAAATCATACTTACAGGTTGTGGCCCGTAAACAACAGCTTCTGTTCTTAAAGTTGGAACTGCTCCATCTTCCAGGACAAGCCGTAGTGCGAATCCGGCATTGAGCTTGCAAAGATTGTGGAAACTTTCCTCCGTAAAATGTGCAGCACTGAGAGCGAGATTTGGGTAATAATTATGAGGGACCGAGTTAAAAATAAATTTTAACCATTGATCTCTAACTCCCCCCGCCCTAGGAAGGCTGAACAAATTGCAATCCGGATGAAAATTATAGCGTTTCGATGGCATTGCAACAACAACACTCCAACCTACTATACCACAACAACTCTTCTCCAAGCAATATAAAATGGCCTCTTATTTAGTATTCTCCCCCTTATTTAGTATTCTCGGAGGAGGGGTTTATTGGGGTTAGTGATGTCAGAAACCCTGGAGGAATGTCGTTTAGTCCCTACCGGCCATTTGCTGTAGTCCTTAGAAATTGATTTCTTTAAAAGCAAATATCTCCCTTGCTTTGAACTTTGAATGTTGTAACTTTGCAGATGTTGTTTATGCTCAAACAGAAACATTACACACTAGCTAAAGTTAGAAAAGTGAAATCGTGTTTTACCCCCCCCTTTAAAATTTAAGTAATTTGATTACAGTTACTGATCTCAATAAAATTAAGTTACTTGCATTACAAATGTATTGTTAAGAAAAAAATATTTACTAAAATGCATTTCGAATGACGTTTGGCCGGCTGCGTCAGTTAATGAGCATGCGGTTTAATTAATTACTGGAGAAAGCGCTTCATGAGGCACACACACACATGCAAGGTCTCTCGCTCTCTCCCTCTCCGCTGAGCGCGCGCTACATGGTTTGAAGCACAGTCTCTTCTGTCTCGCATGCGTGCTCTTGCTCGCTCACTCTAGATTCCGGGAGATTAAACTAATTTGCGGGCATCAGGGAGCCGCTATAAATATGCGGGAGACTCCCGGACTCCCATTTTATAAGCAAGACGGACTCGGGTGCGCACTTGTTCAGGAAGTAAAATATCCTGCGCATGCGTTTTAGCCAATTATGATGTATTTAGTTAAATAAAACACACGTAAGGGATGCAGATTTACCTTGGATACGCGCAAGAGTGAGTCTGCAGTGTATTCGCGCATAGTGCGTGCAATCAGGGCAACAAATTAATGGAAATCCACTGTCTCCTCAAAAGAGTCCATTTGCAAACAGCGGAAATACACTTTATGCGACACACACACACACACACACAGTAAACCTGTGTTGTTTACTCAGCTATGAATAATTGCACCAAATTAATAAAAAACACAATATTTTGACCCGCGTCGTGTTTTCTATCATGTGCCGTGCACGTTTGCGATAACGTAAGATGCACGCAAACGCACCAGAGTTCGATAGAATCAAGTTGAGTGTGAAACCAGAACAACGTTGTGGGGGGCGCCGGGAACAATCGCGCCCGGGCTCAGATCGCAGCAAACGAGCCCAGTGTAAAAGCCCCCTAAGTTCCTCTCTGTTCTTTGTTCGGTGTCGGTGATTGTTTGTGTTTAGCGCACATGTTGGTGCCACACATACTGTTTCATTGTTGGATTATTTCTGGTCCAGTTAAATAAACTTCGTTACCCTCATCTTCATCTTCTCTGGATTTCTACGTTACACTAATACATTATTAAAATCAAAAAGGTTTTATCTGTTATTTAATGTACCTGATCTAACATGAACTATCAATAAAGAGTTGTATTTTTACTAACTTTTAACAAAGATTAATAAATACTGTAATATATGTATTGCTCATTGTTAGATAATGTTACTTAATGCATTAACTATGTTAACTAATTTCCTTATTGTAAAGGGTTCTCGGATTTATTTCTTTATTTCAACCAGATAGCAACAATCTTTTCCCTAATATTTTTATTTTAAATAAATGGTGGATCATTTAAAGGTGAAAATTGTTTAGTGCCCTGAATTACTCCTTTATTGTCATTAATTGAATCACTCAACATCGCAAAACAGTTTGAGATATTCATTCGCAATCTAGCATCCTCAATGTAGTTCAAAAGTAAAAAGCTGTAAATGCATTTGCCACAGAAAGTACGACAGTGACTAATAAGTTATAATATTATAACTCATTATAACAAATATTAGTAATAACCCGCATTGGCAAAGTACTTACTCCAATTGAGTACCATCTGAAAAGTTAAGATGAGCCTAAATTTGCTCTCAAAATATTGTATTGTACAATGCTAAACCCGCTCTATGGAAGTAAAGTAATGCCAAATGTTTTTGAAACAAAAAAGCTTGTTGAATTGCACTAATTGAAAAAAAAAATCCATTGTATTAACAGTTCTTGCATTTTAATGCATTGTATTTTCAGGCCTTATATTTTATGGGCTGAAATTCAAATGGTTGAATATTTAAGCTGTGCATATTTCAATTCAAAACATTTCACACACATTTTCATTATTAGAAATTCAATAATCCATATTCACCTTTAAGATTTCACTTTCAAAATGTTCATGCTGTTTAAAAATACAACCTATAATATTCGACAGGCAATTTTCAGTCCATTTTATTTCGCCAGAAATTCAGTGGATCAAATTCGACAGAAAATTCAACATTCCACATCCGGGAACTGCAGGAATATCAATAGATTACTATTCATAATCTCCATGTGCTGTTAGTCGACCTCACCAGCAGGAGGTGCAATCGGCAGTTGACGAACACTAGAGCATTAAATCTGAGGTAGTAGACATATCTTCTAACTTAGATTTAACGTTTGATCTGTACGTCAGCATCGGGTAATAACATTATAATCTCGTTCATGGTAGAGAAAGCTGCTTAATTGTACAAAAGTAACCGCGAACACTTAAATGTAAGTGCTTTTTTGTCTTTATCTGCGTTTCCATATATAGCTACTGGTCCTGATAATCATCACAAATACTTACCGCTTGCTCCATTTCTGTAAATTAGTACGTCTCTCACCCATTGCTCTAGTCTTCATCAACAGCCACTTGTACCTCCTGCTGGTGAGGTCGACTAACAGCAGATGGAGATTATGAATCGGAATCTATTGATATTCCTGCAGTTCCCGGATATGAAATGTTGAATTTTCTGTTGAATTTGAACCACTGGATTTGTGGAAGCGAATTTCAAAAGCGAAATAAAATGGACTGAAAATTGCCTGTCAAATATTATAGGTTGTATTATACAACAGAATGAAGTGAAATCTGAAAGGTGAATATGGATTATAGAATTTTTTATAATGAAAATGTGTGTAAAATGTTTTTAGTAGCTTGATATAAATGTGAATAAATTCCAACAGTACATCACATACCAAAAGACCACTTCTCATTTAGTCGCCTCTCAGCAAGGCTGTGCACCAGCTGAATCTCGTAGTCTTGATCTCTGCTTCCCTTAGATGCCTGGAGGACCCTCACGCCTGTGGACAGTTTGATGTAATCCTCGTAGTAATAGCCCCACGCTGCCAGAGAGAGCTGAAGCTGGCTGTCAAATTGGGCTAGATCATCCAGGGTACTGCAGCCCAGGGTTTTCAGACTGCCAAAATATATAGAAGGGGAGCCATTATATATTAGATCGGATAGACGGGTGAATGTAGTCAGAATGTAAACAGGCAGTCATGGCCTAATGGTAACAGAGTTGGACTGGTGACCCAAAGGTTGCTGGTTCGATTCCAGTACCGGCAGGAATAAGACTGAGGTGTCCTTGAGCAAGGCACCTAACCCCCAATCGCTCCCCGGGCGCCACTCAAGGCTGCCCGCTGCTCCGGGTGTGTGTATCCACGTTTGCAGTGTGTGTGTGTTCACTACTCACTACTCTGCTCCTAATGTGTGTGCACTTACTTGGATGGGTTAAATGCAGAGGTCAAATTCCAAGTATGGGTTACCATACTTGGCCATCACGTGTCACTTTCACTTTCACTTTCATGTATGTTTGCAGAACTCCAGAAGTTTCTGACATTTATCAAGCATGTCAGAGATGGCAATAGGAAGGCTTGATGGTTATTTTTTTTCCCAACTTGGAGGACGTGTGATCCTAAAGCCTGGTTTATACTTGGTGTGTCCGCAAGATCGTGAAAGTGCGCGTGGCAAAAATGACATAGTCGCAGTGTGGATGGTCGGGCATGACCTGTATGAGTAGTAACTCAGTACTTGTGGGTAGTCTGGTAGAATGAAAGTCCTCATTCCTTTATATCCCTGGGACTCCCGTTTGGCGCTGATATTGGTCTCTCATTAGCAATCGCGCCCTGCTACTGGTCAAATGTTTGGAAACATTAAATCGGTGGGGTGAGCAGTTGTGAGCAGTTTTATCATTTAAAGAGACATGCACCGAAATGGGTCGCTGTAAACAGCTGTTTTTGAGGAGGTAAAAAGGGTGTTGTTTTACACTACCATTGAGGAATTTTAACCAGAGATGTATAAAGTACTAGAGACACAGACTTGAGTAAAAGTACAAGTGCTCTATCAAAAAAGTGACTTGAGTAGAAGTTGAAGTGCTCTTTAAGGACCATACTTAAGTGGAAGTACTAAAGTATTCAAAAAAATTTTTACTTAAGTATTGTAAGTAGTTTATTTAAAAATTTACTACTCAAGTACAGAAAGTAAAAGTACAAGTATTGTGTTATGTAGTAAAGCATCTCACCCTTCTCTTCCCTGCTTGTGCCTTTTTTCTCCACAGCTTACTGGGTATTTATCTGCATGTTACAGCAATATCTGAAAGCTTTGTTTATGTCAGGGACTTCCTATAATGTCACATGATATGGCTCTTCTTCAAGTGTTCCACATATGGACTAAATGTGCACAGGACGCCCTCAGGTCGCCAGTATGGATTGAAAACACAGTACATCACAGTGTCCAGCGCTCATAATGATAACATTGGCCCATTTTGGGTATAAATTAAATAAATATTATTTCCTCTCTATAGAAATCTGACGTAAACCTATGAAAATCTATCAATATTTTTCAAAATCTGAACAAGCTAAAAGCCCAGAGGGACGTTGTTTTGTCAAGCGCTACACAGGAGTTTTTTTTCTGAATGGGAGCGGCTGACGGTCATAATTCATATTAAAGGTATTGACTAATTTTTTCATTACATAACTCCTGACACAAATTAAGACATAACTGTCTCTATAAGTTTCTCAGAATAAAATAGTGGTCAAATACTGAAACTTAAGTCTTATATATTTTTAATAATGTATAGTTTGTCATGGTAATAACATTAAATTTAATAGTAACTTTGAACTATTAAAAACAAAGAACGATTCAGTGTGTCGGCGTCCTCGCACATTCTATATGAATTATCTTTCACTCCGACAAATGAAAACATGGACTCTAAGTAGGGGTCTCCTTCCTCACCGCCACGATCACTCGAAGTTGAAGGCGGTGTTTCTGGTTCTTCCATTTCGAAACAAATCCACAAATCTCAAGTGTTCTCAATGGAGGCAGGCAGCAGAGCGAAAGGCAGAACGGGAGCACGCGCGGTTTTCTTGATCGCTTGATTCGCTCAATGATGAGCCAGCTTCATCAAACCTGGTGACAGGGCCATCTAACGCTCTGGCAGTGATTATGTGGGTTTGGAATGATTCGTAACATGTTTATAATTGTAACGAGTAACGATGCAGCACATAAAAAATGTATCGAAGTAAAAGTATTCAACTCATCGAAAATATGTACTGAAGTAAAAGTGGAAGTAGAAGAAAAAAATTATACTCTACTAGAGTACAGATACAGCCTTTTAGTACTTAAGTACAGTAGTGAAGTAGTTCTACTTCATTACAATACATCTCTGATTTTAACCAAAGTATGTTACAAGCATTTATTTGATCAAAAATACAGTAAAAACGGTAATACTGTGAAATATTATTACAATTTAAATTAACTGGTTTCTGTTGTAATATATTTTAAAATTTAATTTATTCCTGTGATGACAAAGCTGATTTTTCAGCAGCCATTACTTCAGTCTTCAGTGTCACATGATCACTTCTTATTTATTTTAGTTGCTTAATTTTTTATTATTATTTTTGAAATCATGATAAACTGCCATTCAAAAGTTTGTGGTACGTACGATTTAAAAAGACAAAAAAGAAATTAACATTTATTTAGCAAAAGCACATTAAATCGACAACAAAAGACAGTAAAGACATTTGTGAAATTAATACATATTACAAAAAAAACTATTTATAATAAATGCTGTTCTTTTGAACTTTCTTTTCGTCAAAGAAAATCAGTTTCCACAAAAATAAGCAGCACAACTGTGTTTAACATTAATAATAAAAATAAATGCTTCTTTAGCACCAAATCAGTATATTAGAATGATTTCTAAAAAAGATCATGTGACAATGAAGACTGGAGTAATGATGCTAAAAATTCAGCTTTACCATCGCAGGAATAAAATACATTTTAAAATATATTACAACATAAACTATTTAATTTAAGTTATAATAATATTTCACAGTATTATTGTTCTTACTGTATTTATAATCAAATACATGCAGATGAGATTGGTGAGATTAAGACACTACTTTCAAAAACATTAGGAAATCTGAAATCTAGCAATAATGAGTATGTGAACTCACGTGTGATAGTAGTGCTCCAGGCTCTGGGAACAAAGCCACTCCTGGAAGGCAAAGTCTCTGAGCAGCTGCACGTAGGCCTCAGTGATCTCCCTCCAGTGATGCTTTTCCTTTACTACTTCCTCCAGTCGAGACAGCATACATAAACTCAGCTCCTCCAGAGTCTGAACATCTATACACATTCATAAACAAATAGACACAAATGGAAGCAAGATGTGACCAGGCAGACAGTTAAAGTGCTCCAACACGTTGTTCGGTGGCACATAGGTGTGGGCTGAGCCATAAAATCAGCACAAAGTCCAAGGGCCTCATGTATACAGTGCCCTCCACTAATATTGCCACCATTGGTAAATACGGGCAAACGGCTCTGAAAAAAATGTCTTTGTCTTTGCTGTCTATCCTGTTGGTCTTTCATTCAAAATATTTACAAAAATATTTTGTTTGTTTTTATTTTTTCTTTCCATTGACCAATGATGACTACTGTTGCTAGTAGCAAACACAACTTCCACTCAGATCTGATTGACAGAAAAATTGCTTGATCTTATTTCAGTCTGATTATTTCGGCAGAAATTCAACAGTTCAACAGTAATAAGTTACAGAGGGTAAACGTTATTATTCAAACGAATTGTGCATACCGGTATGCATTTGAGACAATTACGTAATGTTCTTGCTCTGTCCATGTAATAAATGTATGTCTTTTAATGAGGTTTTTCTAGCGCATTTACTTAAGGTTATGTCATTCTATTACCTATTTCAGGGGTGGCCAAAAACACAATTTAAAATGAATCAGAGCTACAGAAATGTATCTTCCTATTTACAAGTAAAGCTTCATATTGTGAGCCAGCTACTTACTATTTTCAGCCTCAGTTACCTATTAATTTATAGCACTCAATAAAAGTAAGTGGAAAATCAAACTAATATTCTGCCTAAAATCTCTATTTGTGTTCCATGAGAGAATTTCATAGTGGCTGTACGAAATATTTTTAAATTATTTAAACATAATGCATTTAATTTGACTTAACTAGAATTATGTGACAAGAATCACAATCGAAACTGCACATTTTATGGTTGTGGAGACAAAGAACCACTCAATGGCTGCGTTTACACTTGGCATTAACATGCGACCTGTATCCGGATGTTGTCCACGGTAGTGTTACAAATGTATTACATTTTTAATTGAGGTTCCAATACAATAGTATATAAACTGAGACAGTTTGGTATACTGAATTTAACATTTAAGGTTATGATGGTGATGATATTTGCTGTAAAACAGTTTTCCAGCAAGAGAGTCCGGCAAATCCTGTTTTCTGTATCTGTCAGATTACTGCTCTCTATCGAGCCTGCTATTCCTGTTTTTCTCTATTGTAAGCAGATTACTGAAACTTTGGTAGCTTCTGTCTCAGCGGGAGAGTTCTGCCATTTCCTGTTTTTGAGTCTCACTGTTTGAATAGTTATGCTGATTGGATTGAAATTGGTAACACTCTCAGTATAGGGCAGGTTCCTAAACCTGTATACATCATTTACATGCTTTGTTCATCACAATGTTAAGCCCTGCCCGTAGATGTGTATAAATTGCAAGGGAACGTTTCCCTTAGTTAGATTCGAGACGAGCTTGGAATACTACAGCGTCTTCGCTTCTGAGTTTTCTACACTTCGGGAGAAAAAGTTCACAACACCACATACACATTGAAAAGACAAGTGTAAACGCGCTTCTGATCGGATCTCAGTGTAATGTAAACGCAATCCAGCCATCGTGCCTGCATTCACAGGTGGACGTCACATAAAACCCCGACCACTGTCATTATTCCCCCTTCTCTCTCCGGAACTGAGAGCTCTGTGGTTTTGCAATACAGTCGAATGTGAAGTACATGTAGGCTACATCGCAAATATACTGAAATGTTTGCCTTCGCAGTTCGCACCCGAAAGTTATAGAACCATTCATTTTCTGTAAAGAACGCGCATTTCTTTAAATGTTCTTTAAACGCGCATTGCAACGTTCTCGGACCCATACGTTTCTCTGTACCGTTTCCATTACAGCATCTATCCACATTATTAGAAGCCTACTTGCAGCCTCTTCCTCCTCCTCATTTTGCGAGATTTGTAAAAATCCCCCAACTGAAAACTGTTTTTAAAAGAAAACCTACCATTTCAGTTTGACTTTGCCATCTGAGCCATCCTTTTTTCTTTTTTTTTTTGTGGAAATGCGACATCCGATCTGTTATCCAGATACAGAAGCCACTTGATGTGGACAGGTGTAAATGCACCGTTCATGTCCTGATTGGCTTATGATCTGATCTGCGTGATCGGATCACGGTGATCGCATGTTAATGCCAAGTGTAAACGCAGCCAATGTGAAGTGGATCATTAAAACTGTTTAATGTATAACGAAATGTAATCTAGCCAACCAAAAAGTTTTGATCACATACCCTGAGCACCTGCCGTTACACAAAACTATGGCTGGAAATTGAAATTGCTATGGCTGGGAATTTGATTATTTGACTAGACATTCCATACATTTCATTGATTATTTTAGAATTTAACTGTTTTACCCTACGGATCTTGGACTTCATAGACACACATGTAGTGACCATTGCAAGTGCACAAAACCACAAGTGCACATGAAATTAGGCCTTAAATCTGCCTTAATTTTTGAGGGCAACGCCTACATCTAAAAATCCAATCAATAACCAATGGATAGAGCCAAGTGCACGTTCTACATTATTGAGATCACTGATCTTTAAATACAGTGGCAAGAATAAGTTTGTAAACCCTTTGAATGAATCAATGCAGATATCTGAATTTCTGCATTGATTAATCATAAAATGTGGTCTGATTTTACTTTAACTCACAATTATAAACAAACACAATCCTTTTAAACTAGAAACACAAAATGGAGTGGGAGACATTACTGTTAGTTGCGCTAAAATTACCTAACCATCCATAGTTCCCGGAGATGATTCAGCTCTTAATGGCACCCCCATGGCCAGTTCTGTGAAGGGCATCATTTGGCACCCCAGGGCGGATCTGAGGAATCTAAATGTCTGCCAGATCAGCGGGGCCCGGGGATGACAGATGTGTCGCAAAGGGTGATGAATAATACAGCAGAGGCTGGGACTCCCTTCTACTAGGCACCTGCATGCTCATAAATGGAAGGTGTTTGTGGATGGTGCGAGACGTATAATGAGGATCCAGGGACATGTCCTGTGTCAGTTATTTTATCATTTCTGCTGGGCCACTTGGACAGCAGGCCCTCGCCTTCTACAATTAAGGTGTATGTTGCTGCTACCACATCATTTAATGCTCACATGGAACAAAGCTTGGTCGGGAGTCATAATTTAGCATGGCTTTTTGATGGGAAGGGAAACGGTTTAATTCCCCCTTGTCTTTCTATGATGCATATTTGGGACTTTGCATTAGTTCTGAGGGCACTTTCCCAGCAGCGAGTTCTCTCGTTGAAGACGGCGCTCTGGCTTGCTTTAGCATATTTAGCATGTGGGAGACCTGCAAATCCTGTTCATTAACCCCACTTGTCTGGAGTATAGACAGAATGACTGTGTAGTCAGGCTGAAGCCGAGGCGTGGCTATGTCCTTAAGGTGCTTACAACACCTTTCAAAGTCCAAGATATAATACTGGAAGAATTTGCCCTGGAGGGGTTGCGATGGAGGCCACGACTGCTCCACTGCTGTATCCTGCACACACATTGTGCATTTATATTGAGCACTCAAGCCATTTTTTTAATTTTTTTTTTATTAACTTTTATTGAGAAAGCACGTTGAATTTTGCAATTGTTTGACATATGAAGTACATTACATTGCTTTACCATTTTCAACTTTCTATTACAGGAACGTCAGAACTCGGGTGAGGGTGGCGGAGTAACCAAATTACTTCCATATTATTTATGTTATTCATTTACACTTTTACATCTGTGCACAATTAGTAAGAAGCAGCAGCGTTTACAAAAAATCGGATCTAACCTGCTTAACATATTCCGTCCACTTGGACCAAATCCTATAGAAAGTTCCCTTTGCACTTTGAGTGAAAAGGACAGTTTTTACATTTTGTAGATCTCTTGCACAATGTTTATCCAGTCCTCAGTTGTTGGTGGTTCTGGTTTGAGCCATCTCCTCGTTAGAGCCTTTTTACTTGCTGCCAATAAGATGTACGTATAGAAGTATCTTGTCCTTCGAGTCCAGTTTATCCGTTGATATATTACTTAGATATAGGTAAATGGAAAAACAAATGCAAAAACATTCTGTAGATGCTCATGGATTCTAGACCAATACTGAGAAATAACTTGACAGTCCCAAAAAATGTGGAAATGGTTGGCACCCTCCGCCCCCTCCCTCCCTAATCACTGCCTTAAGTGCATCCCATATTATTCCTGGTGACACCTCATCCTTATCATTATATTCTAAGTACTCCTCTATTTCTTTCTTCAAACTCTCTTTAATCTCTGAGTAATTAAGAATGTTTGTATTCAACCTCCATAAGATGGAGATCTTTGAAGTGTGGTCTTCTTCAAAGATCTATTCTTCCTGTTCAGGCAGATATTACCGTAACCCGGGTTATGGTCTGATATAGTACAGGGACCTATTTCACACTTTTTTTAACCTAAAGAGATCATTTCTAAACATGAAGATATAGTCTAACCTTGAGTAGACATTGTGTGCACATGAGTAGTGGGTATATTCCCTATCCGTTGAATGGCAATCTCTCCACACATCAACTAATCCTAAATTCGTCCATAAGGTGTACCATTCTTTTCCCAATATTTCTTGCATCACCTTTCCCATTCGAAGAATCAAATTTAGCATTTAACGTAAGGTTAAGATCACCACCACATAATAAAATTCCCTGACTCCTTGTTGTTGTTAATTCTAGGATCTGTTTATATAAGGACCAAATGCTTCCTGGGGGAATATACACGTTTAAGAGACTAAGAGTAATACCATCAATCTTACCAGTTACCATTATATATCTACCCTCCTTATCTTTATATTCTTATATATATTCATAGTTTAAAGCGCCATTCACCAAGATCGCCACACCTCTTCGCCTCCCCGAACTGTGAGAAGAATAAAAGACATGTTTAAAACCAAGCTTGTTAAATTTTTCATGTTCGCTATCCAACAGATGTGTATCCTGCATAAAGACAAACTGAGCTTTATCTCTTTTAAATTTAGATAGGGCTTTCCACCTTTTTACTGGATTAATTACGCCATTAATATTAATTGATACCATTTTCACTGATCTGCTACTCATCTAAATTATAGAACAACTACACACATTGTAATAGGCTGCCCGCACACCCTAGTAAACAATGAACATGGAACACGTGAACAAATAACATCAGAATAAAAACAAAAATCAAACTGAGGTAGTTCTAACTTCCAAGGTAGGAGTCCCTGGTGTGGACCCTGCTTCGCCTTTAAAGGCAACTTCTTCATCCGTCGGTGGAGGAGTCCCTTAATGGCTAAGGCCTCACTGAGAAGAACACCCTCCAAAAACCTTACTTACCCACTTATTGCACACCCTTAAACTGAGTAACGTTTTTTTTTTTTAAACAACAGAGTGGGTAAACCTCAATTTCCCGGAGGCGTAGGTGAGGTCCTCTTGAAGGCTCTGAGTTTTTCTTTGTAACCGGGGTCCCGTCTCTTGTTCGCTGCATCGCTCCCCGCTCCTCTGCCAACTCTGCTCCAAGTCAGCTGCTTCAGTTGCTCCAACGCTGTTTCCGGTGATCTGATGACCTTCACCGCATAGCCTTTTCTGGACATATCTGCCGTAGCTTCCACAACTGTGTTGTAAATTTTAGTTTCTTCAGAGTATTTCACCTTCAGCCTAGCAGGAAAGAGAGTCTGAAAGGGGATCTGCTGCTCCTTCAGAATCTTGCGGACCTCTGCGTATTCTCTTCGTTTCTTTAGGATGAGAGGAGGATAATCATGGTCTAAACTTACTTGTTTGCCATTCCAGGTAAAACCTTTTTTCTGCCATGCCTTACGGAGCAAAAGTTATTTGGTCTTAAAGCTGAGGAATGTCACAATAATAGAGCGTGGGGGTGCTTCGTCTGGCGGTGGAGGGCCTAAAGAGGGATGCGCCCGTTCGATGCCTATGTCAAGCTCATCTTGGGACAGCTCCAAACCGTCACGCAGCAGCTTCTCCACAAAATCACTCATTGTTGGAGAGTCCCTCTCTGCTGTCTCGGGTACACCGTAGATGCAAACGTTTTCTCTTCTCGTACGGCCCTCCAAGTCCATTAATTCATCCTCCAACCTTATTTGTAACTTTATTACTTCAGTCATGGCGTCCTCTGTGTTCTGAATCCTCTCCTCCACCTTCTCAATCTGTCCTTCAGCCTCGTCCATTCTCGGGGTCATCTTGGACTTTTCTTCCTTAATTTCCCCCAAACTCACATTGTTTACTTGGCGAAAGTCCCTCAATTCCTGAAGTACCACGTCTATATTGGCCATATCGTTTCACCGTGCGATAGCAGCTCACCCGTATGCAGCCTTGTGTCAAGCAGTATCTCACGTTAGAGTTAGCAGGGAAGCTAGCACTATTTTCCCAGGTTTAAGCACCCACTCTGTTGCTCCGTCCAAGCGTTAGTTTTGGTGTATTTCGCTTACCCCCTCACTTAATTACATCTAAGCACAAATTTGCGTTGTCTTAACAGGGTAAAGTTTTAAATTTCATAGGTTTCCTTGGGAGTCCGTTCACTATGCTGCCATCACGGTAACTTTCAAACCGGAAGTCTACTCCAGCCAGTTTCATCTGTCGTAGCAGCTCTTTGTTTGTTTTGGAGGCAGTACCAAGGGTATGCCAGTTTTGAAACAGAGATTATCTCACTGTATTTAGGAGGCGATTACTTGTAGCTTACGGTTTGCAAGGTGAAACTTTCCAAAATAGAGTTCGGCCCCACTCCACCAGTGGAATGCCGTCCTTGTGGGCTTGGACAAGAGGTATGTCTATTCAGGATATTTGCCTTGCCACAGGTTTGTCTTCTCAGAATACCTTTGCTAGGTTTTACGATCAAGAAATCCCAATCAAGATCTTAGTTCAAGGAACTCCTTTTGGAGAAACTAATTTAGCTAATACCTTTTCATTACTGTCTACTTTCTATGTATAACAGTTCTATCTAATAACGTGTTAGACAGATCGTAAACTAATGAACATGGAGAATGCAAGCTCAAAATAAAGGTCCATCGCCCCGTCAAAATAAGTCACAACAACAAGCGTGGCTTACGTCACTTCAGAGTTCCTACTGGCGGTGCAAATGAAAACATTCCAAAGGGAACCATTAGTTCTCGGGGAACCACCCTGGTGGCTAGTTCTTAGAACTAGGTTCCTAGAACTCTCCGGTGCGAAAGCCCCTTATGCTACGCCCCGTTCTTGGTGAGGGGTGGTTTTGACTAGATTGTATAGCTGATAAACGACATTCATATGCATTGTAGTGCTGTGTATGCAAATGCGATATGTTGAATATTGATGTCATCATGTTAATCCCAGCGAGGCTGTCATCAGTTCTTTATTCACTTACTGAGTACTGTTGTGCCCCAACATTTAATGCCGCTCCGATTTTGTATGCCTGTTCAGAGCAATGCTTGGCTTGCAAGAGTTTACAGTTGGCTAATGCTAAGGGCATCGCACCGCCCCAGTAGACTTGCAAGTTGCATGGCTTCCACTAGGTTCACTGGCTAGCATGTGACATATTGCTCTTGGGCTTAATGTAAGTATTGGGATTATAACCTGTCTTTGACATGTGGCTGTTCTGGCTTTTATTGTGTCTCTTTCCCCGCTTTGTCGCCTGGTAGTAGGGATGAGTCACGATTTTAGAATATTTGATTAGTTGATTTTATTATAGAATAACGAATAGGTTGTGCGATTATTGTCTTTAAAAAAATCCCCATGTTTTCGGTTCTGATGTGGTGGTGACACATTCATGTAACCAGACGGTGGCGCTGCCAATAACGCATCTAAAAGCTGTCAATCAACTTTCAGACAACAGAAGAAGATACACATTGTCTCACACCAGGGCATATGAGCGGAGTGGTAATATTTCCTCCAGAGCGGAGAGCGCCTTTCTGAAGATTATCCTCCGCTCGCTCATTCTGCTCAGCCGCTCACTCAACCCATAATGCCCTCTGTGAAAAGCTGGTTCGAAAATATGTAAAAATAAGTAGGCTAAGGCAACCCGTGCACGACTTAAGTTTTTTTCTAGTCGACTAGTAGTAGTTCCTTTAAGCCATTAGTCTAACCGCATATTTATATTAATTGAATTACTTAAATAGGCCTATGGGAGAGAATACTAAACCATAATGAGCGTTTTCGTAATATATTGCCTATTCCAAATCTCAGGCGCACGCATAAAGCTTGCCACATAGAACCGGCAAAAATAATGATCATGCATGAGACATTTTAATTGTTTATTAATACACTAGTGTTCTCTCTGTCAGTGTCGGCTGCAAAGATAAAGTTGACGATGCTAACTCGACATCTTTGCATTGAACGCGCCTATAGAGAGAAATGCACACTTCATCCGAATTAGCCTACATAAGCAGAGAGTAGCCCCTTTCTTTTCCTTTAAAAGTAGACATTTCAAGCTTTCTATAGATATATTTTTCAGGTCTGTGAGGCCCATAGCCTATTTGTTTTGGTTCATTTATGAGACGAGCTCCAGTTCCTCCAGTTCACGCGCAATGCAATTCCACCGGCGCCTCCTGATTATATTGTCTGCTATATTTGCTTCATATTTAATAAATCCAGGAAATTGGTTGATGAAACATTGATTCAAATAAAGATTTATACAAAATGAAATTCACTTTAAAGAAAGGCTTCCTACAAAACAAAACTTAATTAAGTGGTCAAAATCATGTCTGACCCACTCCAAATGTCTCCTGATATATTGGGTATCTTACTCATCTCATGCGGTTCCCTTTTCATATAATCAACAAAATAAAATGATATTATTTAAACATAAATATGAAACTTATGTTTAAGCTTAAGTTATATTTAAGCGTCACACCACTCCGCTTCTCTCACATGCTCTGGATGTGTGCGTGCATTTGGGGGAGGGGTGCGATTTTCGAATAATAATCGAAAAATACCCAGCGATCTTCTAATATTATTTGCTTGAAATGCCCATCCCTACCGTGTAGTCACTGTAACATGCGGGATGTTATACGATCCCAACAGTGTCAGCTACTGACAAAAACGAAATTCGTTTTTGTCAACTTCGATTATTATTCGTTCCCTCGACACAATGTCGAGTGAACCCATCTAGAAAGGGAACGTGTCTGGTTACCTAACGTAACAATAGTCCCTGAGAGGAGGGAACAAGACATTGCGTAAGTTGCCGTGTTACAGTCTCCAGAGTCTTATAGAAGCAGCTGCTTTTTCAGTTGAAAGATTATGAGACACTGACAGTCCAGCGGCATGTTATATAGCGGATGGCTCCACACATCACACAAGCACTCAATCGTCATTGGCCATGGCCAGTAATTTTTACTGGTACAATGCAATAGGGCTTTCAGTATTCCAGGATAAAGAGGTTTCCCCCAAAGCGTCAGCTACTGACACAACGTCCCGTTCCCTCCTCTCAGGGAACCTTTGTTGCGTTAGGTAACAAGAGGCGTTTTCGTGATGTATTTATTGGAGACGTGCACGTTTATGCATATGTTAGCCAGCTAAGCTGCATATCTAAAGCTAGTGATGTAATGACGCCAATTATGTTCATGCAGCAGAGAAAAACGTATAAACAAATCAGGAACGCATCTGATTTCATTTTTTTTAACTCATTTAGGGCTGCAACAACGAATCGATTAAATCGATTAAAATCGATTATTAAAATAGTTGGCAACGAATTTCATTATCGATTCGTTGTGTCGCGCGACTATCAATAAGTCGCGGAGATGTTTGAGTATAAAAAAATGTGTTCAGCGCGGAGCAGAGCTATGAGGCGCCGGACTGGACGCTGCGCGCGAGAGAGACCGGGTGTGTCAGCGCGCGAGCAACAGTGTGCGAAAGATACCGAGTGTGTCTGCGCGCGAGAGATACCGAGTGTGTCAGCGCGCGAGCGACAGTGTGCAAAAGATACCGAGTGTGTTTGCGCGCGAGAGAGACCGAGTGTGTCAGCGCGCGAGCAACAGTGTGCAAAAGATACCGAGTGTGTTTGCGCGCGAGAGAGACCGAGTGTGTCAGCGCGCGAGCAACAGTGTGCAAAAGATACCAAGTGTGTTTGCGCGCGAGAGAGACCGAGTGTGTCAGCGCGCGAGCAACAGTGTGCAAAAGATACCGAGTGTGTTTGCGCGCGAGAGAGACCGAGTGTGTCAGCGCGCGAGCAACAGTGTGCAAAAGATACCGAGTGTGTCTGCGCGCGAGAGAGACCGAGTGTGTCCGAGCATTGGTAAATTGGTACATACATAGGAATGTAATTATTAAGAGGCATGGAAGTTCGATAAATGGACAACAATAAATAAAACCAATTAAATTTTTACCACTGAATTAGCAGACTGTGATTTCAATCAGATAGACAGAAGATGAAAACACTTTCTTGTCTGTCCCAAGTACCACTGCAAGAGGAATATTTTTTCCACAATTTGCAGCACTGAATTTTTCATTCTAAATGACTCCGAGAAACTTCACTATATGCTCCGAATGGATGAGCTGCAAAATAGGCCTTACACACCATATGAGGTAGTCACTCCATTGTATATATTTTATATACATTGTATTTATAATTAATATTAGGATAGACTAGAGATATTATCTTCTGTTGTAATTATTATTGTTGCTATTATTATTACCCATTATCCGACTGCACGAGACTTGTCTTTTGTGTGCATGTGCTTGTCAAATAATGTCAAACATTTTGTTAGATTACAACATATTTGACAAAAAGCAAAACAACACACAAGTTTGTGAGTGTGTGCGTCTGTGAGTGTGAGTTTGTGAGTGTGTGCGTCTGTGAGTGTGAGAGTTTGTGAGTGTGTGCATCTGTGAGTGTGAGAGTTTGAGTGTGTGCGTCTGTGAGTGTGAGTTTGTGAGTGTGTGCGTCTGTGAGTGTTAAGAGTTTGTGAGTGTGTGTGTCTGTGAGTGTGAGAGTCTGTGAGTGTGTGCGTCTGTGAGTGTGAGAGTTTGTGAATGTGTGCGTCTGTGAGTGTGAGAGTTTGTGATTGTGTGCGTCTGTGAGTGTGAGACTTTGTGAGTGTGTGCGTCTGTGAGTGTAGTGTAGAGAGCAAGTTCTGACGTTCAAACAAATCATTTTAAAATCAAATTATTTATTGTTCTAACAGCTCAGGTCCCTTTTTACAAAAATATACATCTTTTTGTTCACGATTTTAAAAAAGCCTATATATTTGGCAGATGTAAAGCATACATGTGTATGTTTTTTGTGTTAGTCCATTTTTTATTATTATTATTACTTTAACAGCTCAGGGATGTTCAAGGAGTGACCTGTTTGTGCACTTTCGCACTGTGAATTTGCACTGTCAGTTCTGTTTTTGAATAAAGGGTTGGAAATTAATGCTTTTTTTCCTTCTGTTTTTTTAATCCGATTAATCGATTAATCGAAAAAATAATCGACAGATTAATCGATTATTAAAATAATCGTTAGTTGCAGCCCTAAACTCATTGTAAAAAGGAACAAAAATATGACCAAATAAATTTGACATGCATTAAGATTTGACTACATTAAGAAATGTAAATTGTAGCTTTAAAAGTAATGACTTGTAAATAATCTTGTAAATCTCTCACTGTACATTGCTATTTTGTTATTCTTGTAAAATGGTGCTTATTTTATATACTTTTTCCGGTTTTTTTGCATAACAGACGCCTGTTTCACACAAAATCAAATTTTGTGTTATTTCAAGTGTTTTTGATTAATTTTGGATGTATCTATTTTTATATTTTTAGGAGTGTTAATATATCTTTACATGGATATCTTTTATTTAATTTAATATTTATTAACGTAGTTCATAAAAGTAACAAGGGAATAAAAGACAAGGATCACGCCCCCTAAAGAAATATACTGCTCTCTCCATAAGTCTTACAGGATGTACAGTTTATGGCCATGACATGGTGCTGAAACAAATATGAGTGGGAGTGTTTGAAAGCAGGTACCAGATGGACCTGGTACCTTGTACTGGTACTGCAGAAAGACTGATTTCATTAAATTTCAGCTGACACCTATCAACTTGGTACCAGAGTATCAGTACTACTTGACAACAATTAAAACTAAATAAAACAAGCTGTGTGATTGCTCCCTGCCTTACACCATATCAAAAAGTCAGTTAGCAAGTTACTGAATTAATGGCCCTGCCCAAATGGCACACTTCAAATGCACTTTCTGTCCTGTGGAATAACAATGACTGCCATGCGCACACGCATCCTTTAAGTCCAGTAGAGTGTCCCATTTTGTCATTATAGGGTGTTCGGGAGTGCCCCCTTTGCGGATGATATGCACCCTCAATGTCCACTTTTGCAGAGTCTGCACTGAAGTGAACTTCTCAGCAGACTTCTTCCCAAAAGTCAAAGTGGCGTTGCGTCACGAAAATACAGACCCAGAGGAAGGCCGCGAGTGTTTAGGGTGCCATTTGGGACAGGGCAAATGTTAACAAGGTTAGGTTTAGGTTAATCTAGAATTGTAATTTTTTATTTCTTTATTAAAGTATTTTTTTCTGAATTTTCACCTGCGACAACCGGATCATATGTTCAATATGTTGAATATATGTTCAATACATTAATAGTTTTTTTATCCCCTCTTGCTTAGAACAAATCCGACCAACTATTAAAGGGATATTTCATCCAAAAATGAAAATTAGCCCATGATTTTCTCACCCTCAAGTCATATGTTTCACCTGTAATGCTGCCTGAATCATAACCATACACTGTTCGTTTGTTGGCCAGAGGAGAACTGGCCCCCCGACTGAGTCTGGGTTCTCCCAAGGTTTTTTTCTCCATTCTATAACCTGATGATCTATCTCTTAATTGTAAAAAATAAATTAATAAAAAATCTCAGACGTGTGTTGTGCATGAGTCACTGAAATATGTGCTAGAAAACACTAAAAACATAATATGGCTAGATCTTAATCCAGAGGATCACTTATGTCATCGTTATACATCATCATCGACCAGTCCTAAAACATGCTATATGGTATAGCACTAAGGCATTATGGACATAACAATATGCATTTCAGTAAAGCTGCTTTGAAACCATGTGTATTGTGAATATTGAAATAAATTTGACTTAACTTACAATAATGACCAGGACATAATATATAATCGCCCACATGCTCTCAAGACCATAAAGTGTTTGTTTTTAAAGCGTTTAACTAACCTTTAAACAAATACTTGTATTCGGATAGGTTGTGTCCGTGGAGCCATTCTTCAATCTGACTTTCCTTGCCTTTCTTCCAGCGCACCTCCCAGAACAAAACCCACAAGACTGAACAGAAGAAGAAGGTCAGCAAAAAGAGGCGGTCCATCAGACCATGTTCAGCCTCCGCTCAGACCTCTGTGAGCTCAAAATCTCTCTCGACTTCTGCTGTCCTATCTGGTCCTAAGCACCTCTCCTATGTCTTCTTCTACTGGGAAAAAGGACAGGATAGATACAAGTCAGGCTTTGTAAATGATATTCGATTGAAATGAACAAACATGCGCAGAGCATTCAGAAAGTATTGGAACCATTTGTTTTTTTTCATATTTCATTATACTGCAAACTTCTGCTAAAATAATTTCAATATTTTTTATTCACATCAATGTATAGGCCTAATCCATATGTCAAGAAGACAAAGCAAAAAACTGATTTCTTATAACTTTGCAAATTTATAAAAAATAAATATAAAAACGAAATATTACAATAACACCTTTGGAAGAGATTAAAGCCTCAAGTATTTTTGGGTATGATGTGACAAGCTCTGCACGCCTGGATTTAGGGATTTTCTGTGGAACACAAAAAAGGATATTTTGAAGAACGTTGGGAAACAAACAACATTGGACTCCATTGTATGGACAAAAAAAACCCCAGACATTTCTCAAAACATCTTCTTACAGTTTTGGAATGACATGAGGGTGAGTAAATGATGACATTTTCATTTTTGGGTGAACTATCACTTTAAAGATAACTCTGTATTTTACTATGTTCTGTTTTTCTTCTACCTGTACCCAATTCTGCCATAAAACTCGAGTGGTGAAGTATTGCAGTGATGGTTGTCCTTCTGAAAGTTTCTCCCATCTCCACACATGACCAACTGGTTCATGTTCACCTATCTTCTTAAGGTTTGGCTGGGCAGCCAGCTCTAGGAAGAGTCCTGGTTGTTTCAAACTTATTTCATTTCAGAATTATGAAGGCCACTGTGCACTGGGAACCTTCATTGTGGTAAAAAAACAAACAATGTTTTGTATCCTTTTACAGATCTGTGCCTCAACACAATTCTGCCTGAGCTCTGTAGGCAGTTCAATTGACCTCATGGCATAGTTTTTCTCTGGTATGCCTTTTCAGTTTTGCTTTTTAATACATAAGCAAAGTTATCACATCACAGACTAAAGCAGAAAAATAAAGCAATTCAGCATAACATTGCAACATAACAAAATGTGCAGAAAAAAATGAAGAGGTCGATGGGGCTCATGCCCTTAAGGAGCGCCTGTCTTCATCTGGCAAGAAGGCAGATCTACACGTGCACTAGTTTCACCGATTGACAGGCTTCTGTTAAAAAAATGACTGTAGCTCCACCGTTAAGTCATTTTGGTCTTTAAACATGAAAATCCTGTTATCAGTACAGGCTTTAATATTATACAGTACTACATTGGTGCATACAAGTGAAGCAAAATACAGAGGAAAAACGTCCTTGAATTTTTTAGTGTGTGTTGCTGCCTAATGAAATAACAATCCAACCATGCATATCTTAAACTTTCACTCAGAGTGGCATAAATAGAAAATATGCGACGCAAAATAATAATCAAACATTCATAGCGCCAACTCTCAGTACTGACATACAAAGTAAACAACAAATCCAGACGCACTGTATGATATCATATAGCAATTCAGATTTAGCGAACAGCTGCTGTATTGTCTTCTAGATATTTACCTTGATGGATGTAACTGAGAACCGGAAACACCGCAGTATCTAGCGCAAGAAATGACGTTGGAAATGGTGCAGCGTATGTGTCGCATGATAATGACGTAAAAATACTCTTTGTCGCAAAGTTTAACACACGACACGAGGGCTAGAGAGTGAGTGAATATCTCGAGCATATTCAGCCGTCATGGTAAAACTAAGGGTTTATCTCAACAATGTTCAACAGCGTTTGTTAGATAATGTACATGATCGCTTTATTACTTTTTTGGTTGAATGACAACTTCTGTTTGTGTGAATTAGGGAAAACAGAAGAAACAGAAAAAATATGCTACCATGAAAAGAATGATCAGTCTGAAGGATCAGAGGATGTGAGTATCATTATTTGTAATAGTGTTATTTTATGTAAGCAAGTGTTTTACAAATAAGGGAATGCAATGTATTAGAAAATCATTGCAAAGTACTTTCGTTACAAATGATAAACAGCCGTTCACCTCTGTTGAAAAGCGCCTCAGTTAACCAGTGTTCAGTAAATTTTCAGCTCAAACGGGTAACGTTAAATCGCCCAAAATATTGTCTATGATTGGAATAATTGAAATATTGATTGACAAACAATGTTATTTCTATGTGTTTATTAAAAATAATAATTTGTTAGTGTATTGTTAATATCTTCTGATATACATCCCTCCAAGTATTGTATTAAACTGTAATTTTAGGTCTGAACCATGGTTCATTTTACTCATCATATGAATAGTATTACCATGAGTACTAGCAGCAGCTTCTTAAAGGCGGAATTTTATTTTTTTTCCCTCTTCCAGACTGACTGTTCCTCACAGCCACTATTATAACCAAACTATTATATCCTTCCTACACATGTTATTATGCCACAGCCACACAATATGCAACTACATGTCTAGATTACATTTGTTGATCATGTGGTAGGCATTATAGGTAGGGTGGTGGGATACCATAGGTACTGAAGGATTCCTCTATTCTGCCTTCTAAAATTGATCAGATGAATGTTTTCCTGTAGACAGGATGTGATGTGCTAGATTTGGAATGAGACATATTGTCTTTCTACCTTCTTATGCTAGTTGTGGAGGCAACATTTTTTCAGCCATTGTTTTCAAGGGATAGTTCACCCAAAAAGGAAAATTACCCCATGATTTACTCACCCTCAAGCCATCCTAGGTCTATGACATTTTTCTTTCAGACGAATAATATCAGAGTTATATTAAAAAATGTCCTGGCTCTTCCAAGCTTTATAATGCCAGTGAATGGCCGGTTTCTGTTTTGAAGTCCATGAAGTGCATCTATCCATGATAAAAGTGCTCCACATGGCTCCGGGGGGTTAATAAAGGCCTTCTGAAGCGATGCGTTCTTGTCAGAAAAATATCCACATTCAAAACTTTATCGACCAAAATAATTTGCTTCCGGCAGACTGCCCAATCAAGACGATTTATGCCAAAAGAGTAACACTTGACGATGTATGACACAGGATGTAGGAGTACAGAGAATAGTGCAAGAGAATAGAGCAAGCTTTGACACCTCTCGCGGTTGAAACAAACAGGGATGGGCAACAAACGTAATACAAAATGTAGTTTTTTGCTTATCTTAGGAAGTAATAAGAAATGACTCTTAACATTAAGGTAGTAGCCTAATGAGTGTTGGGGGAATCACTTTTTTTTACTTTTTTTTTATCAAACCGCAATTTTTGCAAGTTCCCACAATTTCATTGCATAAAATTGCATAAATATCCCTCATATTCCATCGCATTTTTTAAGAAAACGTGCCGCATAATCAAGGATTTTTGCCTGCAACAATCACAAAAAAATTAATTTTTCTGGAAGGACTGTATAAAGCTTGGAAGAGCCAGGACATTTTTTAAATATAACTCTGATTGTATTCGTCAGAAAGAAGGATATCATATACAGATACACATAGGATAACTTGAGGGTGAGTAAATCACAGGCTAATTTTCGTTTTTGGGTGAACTATCCCTTTAAGTCAGCATAAAACGGAAATTGTGATCAGAATCCGTGTGAAACGACTTCTCAAATAATGAAAAAATGAGGGGCAGGACTTGATTTTGAAATCAGAAATTGATTTGATCATTGTTATTTGCTAATTGTAGTGATCGTTTAATGTGAGTGACAGGTTGTTGGAGGGGAAGGATTGAAAATCGTCTGACCAATTGACAACCTTATTGCTCAGCCCACTTTCAGTATATACATGATCAGAGAAGAGATTTGATATCATGTTGACTTTAATTTTCTGTGAATTACTTGCATCCTTCCAGCTGTCATCAGTGTTGGGCAGTATGCATCTTCTCTGCAAAAATTTCAAAGCTAACTCCTCAGTTGAATGTCATGTGACTTTAGTTGTGAAACTTGTTTATCGATAAAGTAACTGGGAAGCACTGACAAAAGTGAATGTATATCTCTTGTCTGTCTGTCTGTCTGTGCATGTGAGAGACAGAGAGCAGTAGAAAAAGTGTGCTTAATTGCATGCCTTAGAATGTCTTTAAACCAATCATATTCAAGTATTCAACAGCACAATGATGTAATCTTAAAATAAAACATTTACTTTTAAATACTGTAAAAACAGTAGATTATCGGCAACAGCATCAATAAATACATAATTTCATCACTGTTTTGCTCTTTGAACATCTGATAAAAACTTTGCTTGCTTTTTTTGTTTGTTTTTTTTTGGCTAGAAAAAAACAGGACAGAGCAAAAACACAGAAGAAGAAGAAAGAAGATCCGTCAGCCATTAAAGAACAGGAAGTGTAAGTTTGAATTCTCTCTACCTTTTAGAGTTTGATATATGAAATTGAAACCTGCTTATTTGAATGGCATGACATAACTAGAGGCTTGGCCGATTTATCGGTTTTGCCGATATATCGGTGCCGATAGCTACTTGATTGGTGGAACTATCGTTATCGGCAAAAATCCACACCGGTAGTCGCTGCGTCCGTTGCTGGAGCTGTGCTGTCTTTACACAGTATCAGAGCGCTGAGAAGAGTATACTCTCATTATACAGCCAGAGCGGCCTCTAAAGGGCAAATAACAAACTATCACTGACTGAATTGTTTACTTTCACACTGAGGTTGCGGCGCAGCATGCAGATCACACATTATACAGAGAGCACTAACACTTCAGATGCGCATTTAAAACACAGACAGCGAAACGGTATGAATACTGAACACTAAAGTAAATATTGTCATGTCATTATAAAGTAATTAATTTGTTGACTAGATGCTGCATTAGCAGAGAAAGAACAGAAGTATGTTTGCCGTCGAGTCTGAGAGGACTTACATTTGTAGTGGCTATACCTCAAGCGGTTAAAACAATGTGACAAAAACACACGCAATGTCGCAGTTGTTACTATCTATTTACATTAGTTTATATCCAGCTGGTCACTTTATGCATTCATTAGCCGGCGAAGTTTAATATAAAGCTAATGACGTGATTGCTTTCTCAACGTTGATATGTTCATGTAGGCGACTGAAAACATAAACGTATGAGAAACGCATTTGCATTCTTTTTTTATCTCTACAAAATATATTGTTATTTTGATAAGATAATCATCAAGTGTTCTAAAATAGAAGCAAATAAAGTGAGAGACTATGTAATATAGGTCTACATTTATGTAATTTTAATGCTCTGGCCTTTGTAGATAGTTAAATATGGCCATCTTCTTTAAGCATGACTCGTATGAAATGCTAACGCTTTACAATAAGATTACAATTTTAGCATTAACTAAGGTTAATAAATGTTGTAGAAGTATTTTTCATTGTTAGTTTGTTCATTTCAATATTTACTAATACATTTTAAATTGAGTTTTCATTTTTATTTGATGTTATTACCTTAGTTAATGTACTATGAACTAACATGAATGATCAAGGTACAATTGTATTGCTCAAATATTATTACATGCAGTAAAAACGTATACTGCATAATGCATAGTTCATGAAAGCTAGCTAATACATCCTTGTTAGGGCCCAAGCACCGATGGTGTGAGGACCCTCTTGGAATTGTTCTGTTTATTAGGGCCCGAGCACCGATGGTGTGAGGACCCTCTTGGAATTGCTCTGTTTATTTTTATTAGGGCCCGAGCACCAATGGTGTGAGGACCCTCTTGGAATTGCTCTGTTTATTATTAGGGGCCAAGCACCGAAGGTGCGGAGGCACCTATTGTATCTGTTCCGGTTCTTATTAGGGGCCAAGCACCGAAGGTCCGGGAACCTATTGTTTCTGTTCCGGTTCTTATTAGGGGCCAAGCACCAAAGGTGCGGAGGCACCTATTGTATCTGTTCCGCTTCTTATTATTAGGGGCCAAGCACCGAAGGTCCGGGCACCTATTGTTTCTGTTCCGGTTCTTATTAGGGGCCAAGCACCAAAGGTGCGGAGGCACCTATTGTATCTGTTCCGCTTCTTCTTATTAGGGGCCAAGCACCGAAGGTGCGGGCACCTATTGTTTCTGTTCCGGTTCTTATTAGGGGCCAAGCACCGAAGGTGCGGAGGCACCTATTGTATTTGTTCCGGTTATTATTACGATTATTATTAGGGGCCAGGCACCAAAGGTGCGTAGGCACCTATTGTAATCGTTGGCGTTCTTCTTCTTCTTCTTATTCCACTCTTAGAGTCTATGGCAGCCTATAGAACCAATTTTGGTTGTTTTGGTTTGACATTCTGATGGAGGACAGTCCCAACATTAAATACACCAATTTTGGTGTTTCTAAGTCATTCCCTCTAGCGCCACCACCTGTCCAAAGTTTCACTTTTATTTTGCTAATAACTTCTGAACCGTAAGGCCAATCAACAAAATTATTTTTTCCTCTGATTCCTGAGCTCATGACGATTCGATTGCACCCCATGAGGTCATTTTCCGTCATAAAAATATGGCTAATATATCTTGAATTTTCTCAAAAAGCTACTTTTTCGAACTCGTCCTAGACGGTTTGTCTGATTTGCACGAAAATTGGACCAGATCATCTTCAGGCAGTGCTGACAAAAAGTTATTAAAATCAAATTGATTCGTCAAATCGTTTTTGATAAACGGTCGAACAAATTTTACGTATCGCTTGCAGAAACAGTCGTAAGGCTGTATCTTCGCAACGCTTTAGCAAATTAAGACCAAACTTGGTCCATGTCATCACAAGCATGACCTGAGGCTACATGCTGTGTTTTGGCGCAGCGCCACCTACTGGTCCGGAAATACAGAAAATGGCTATTTTTGCTTATAACTTCTGAACGGTTTGTCCAAAAATCATAAAAGTGGTCTCGTTAGATTCAGGGCAACAATGAGTCGTGCGATATCCAATTTTCCCAGATCACCCATTTTGGCTGTTGGCCATTTTTAATTATGTGCTAAAATGCTGTATTTTCTGAACGCATGAACGATTTGTTACGAAACTCGGTATGGGTCATCAGTACGATGCCCTGAAGGAGCCTGAGAAGTTTCGGAACAGCGCCACCTAGTGGTGAATTTTATTTTTCAAATGCTTATAACTCTGGGTGTGGTTGACTTATTTTCACGGAAGTCATCTCGTTAGGTTCCTGAATCCTTGCCGAGTCCACAGATACCAAACATGCTAGGTTTTGCCTAACGGTTTGTGTAGCGTTGTGATTTAGCACTTAAAAAACATTTGCCGATATCTTCAAAACCGTTAGTCCGATCGAGACGAAACCACCGTCAGAAGTTTGCAATCATAGCTGGTTAACTATTTTCAAATGCCAAAATAATGATAGTAAGGGGTAGTAAAATTCAATCAAAGTCACGTGTCAGTCATTTTTGACGTGTTTTATCATATAAATGTCTTTAACTCCGAAGCGAATTGAGATATTGTCACCAAATTTGGCACACACATGTATAGGCTCATTCCGAGGACACAGGAATTTTTTTTTGAGATTTTGCCTCTTGGTGCCGCTATAATAGAACAAAACATGAAATTCCCATTGACTTCAATACAGTTTTGTGATGTAAAATGCTATACTTAACAAATGCATTGCTGTAACATTATGAAACTCAGAATTTGCCACCAGCACCATCCCATGAAGGTACTCAAATTTCGAGACAGCACCACCTGTTGGTCAAAAGTTAAAATTATATTTCCAAAAATGCTAATAAGTTTTGAAAAAATATGTCTATTGTAATGACACTGGTCTTAATAGATTCCTTGGGTCATGCCGAGAACATAGATACCAAGTTTGACGTATTTGGACGAACTTCCTGTCCGCCATCTTTATTTACTTTCAAAACCTTATTTTTCGAACTTCTCCTAGACCATTCTTCCGATTTTCACCAAAATCGAATCATATCATCTCCAGACCATGCCGACTAAAAGTTATGGATTTCGTGACGATAGACTAAACCGTTTTCGTATACCGCAGCAGCAAAGTTGAGGCATGCTGCCAAAATGACTAAGTCTTTATCTCTGCAATGCCTTCAAATTTTGACACCAAACTTTGTATGTGTCATTGTCACCTCAATCTGACCACATCAAATCGGTTTCATAACTGCACCACCTATTTGTCGAAAGTGATAAACCATTAAATCATCTTAAAAGTTACTGTATATATGATTTTTCAGCCATTTTGCCAAAATTCTCTTAAAATGTATTTAATTGCTCCTTGCTGCAGTTGGTCTGCCACTCCCACCCATGATGGCATCTGTTGCCGCTTCTTGCGCTTGGCCCCGGTAATGGCTGCTTGCAGCTGTATTTAGGGCCCGAGCACCGATCGTGAGATGACCCTATTGTTTTTGCTCCGTTTATTATTATTCCGCTGCTTCTTCTTCTTCTTCTCCTAAATGAATCGCTTTTTAGAGGGCCTAAACATGCTCGAAAACTCATGAAACTTTGCACACGCTTCAGAAGTGGTAAACATTTACGTGTGATATGGTTTTCAAAATTGGATGGGGCAAATTCTGTAAATTATTGCCCCCACATTTTGCCCCGTCTCTACGTTTTCACTTACAGGTATGAAATTTGTTACATACATGTAATCAGTGGTGGTAAGTAACGAAGTAAAAATACTTCGTTACTTTACTTAAGTATTTGTTTCGGGGATCTGTACTTTACTTGAGTATGTTTTATTTGCATCTACTTTTACTCTTACTCCACTACAATATTAAAGACAAAGTTTACTTTTTACTCCACTACAATATTAAAGACAAAGTTTACTTTTTACTCCGTTACATTTCCCCATGCCAGCTCCAAGTATTTAATACACTGGCTTTCCAAACCAATGAAAAACTTTTTTAAAAGGTTTTATTTTGAAAAAAAGAACACACAAGCTCTTTGCCAGCATACGCTCACATAGCAGTCAGTTCGCCATTGTGGAAGATGACCGCAGAAACAGGTGAAGATGCAGCTCTGGCCAGCAATGACCCAGAGATTCCCGCTTACACTGTATCTTGCACATCTTCTGTTTGATGCAGCTAATGTTATGGAACATGTCTATTGCAGAGCTGCCAACTCTCACTCATTCAGACTCACGCAATCGACACTTTCCACACGCTCTCACGACACATCCATTTTCTCACGCAGAGAAAAATCCCGAAGCAAAGAGGACATTGACACTGACAGACAGGACAGAGTGGGTTACTTTTGATATGAAATAAATTCTCAGACACAGGTGTTCATCATCAGACACAGGTGTTCATCAGGTGACATCATCTGCTCTTAACCTACTTACTCACCGCACAGCTCGATGACTCGTCTCTTGCTACAGACTTCGCGAGACCACGCCCCCCTCGCCACAGAGATATTAATAGTAATATGTTGAGTGTTTGCCGTAGTTGTATTAGCATTATTGTATGTTAGGAGAAATAATCTTTGCCTCAACCTTTTTTTTTTTTTTTTTTTTTCAGAGCAAAGTATCCATCTTGTCTGTTCTTTCAATACAACACCCAGCTTGGACCTCCATATTACATCCTTGTTGATACAAACTTTATCAACTTTTCTATTAAGGCCAAGTTAGATGTTGTCCAGTCAATGATGGACTGTCTCTATGCTAAATGTAAGTCCCCGCATTCTTTTCTCATAATTATTTACAACAATGCTAATGTGAAGTGAGTGAATGTATTTTGGATGTGTTGATGACTGTAGGGATTGCTATGCAGCAACACTGAACAGAAATGACAGTGTTCAACACAGTTTATAGCATACACTCTGTACACATGCCACACAAGGAATACAGTTTACAACATATATATGGTATATATATATATATATATATATATATATATATATATATATACACACACTACACATATACAGATAAAGACAGTTCTACGCACACATTGGCAATAGAATTTAACAGCTTTTTTCGAAGGTACATTAATCTGTAACATAATTTGAATGAATAACTAAACTTGAATGAATAACATGAATAGTTCTGAAGTGAGTCTTGGTTTAATTTGATCTACAGAGGGCGATAGAGAGGGGAAAAAATAACATGATGGAAAAATTACAACCCAGTCAGTCAAAGTGATGGATCATGATCCTTTGAATGGGGAACAGTTGCAAGAAAATGTTTGTGAACCCATTGGAATCACAGTTTCTGCATTAATTACTGATTGAATATGATCTCAGTCATAGTCAGTCAGATAATTAAATGCCAACACAAATCGGACTAAACTAATAACACATACATTTGTACTTTTCAAGCTTATGTTTTTATGCATTTTATGTTTTTTTTTCCATGATCACTTGAGTAATGTGTAGAAATTTATTTTGTTGTGTTACAGGTGTTCCTTGCATAACAGACTGTGTGATGGCTGAGCTTGAGAAATTAGGAATGAAGTTTCGAGTGGCTTTGCGGTAATACACACTTAAATGACATGCATGTAACAATAGTGTCTCGAACATTGGGGACCAAACCAATTGAAAGTATCGATTTTTGATTACAAAAATAAACTATTTGAAAATAAGTTTCATCTTAAAATATGCACAAATTCACTCTTAATCGTTTGCCTAATATGTCGAGTTTAAACAGCTCAGTTAAAACTTAAAGACCAATACAGCCGACCGCAGCTAAAAAATAACTATTGTTCTTAAATGTTTAATAACTTTTGAACCGCTAATCCAATCTGTATGCTTTAAAAAGTCTCGTAAAAAGAATGTGTTTTTCGCGTTTCGACATTGAGGCCCTGTAGTGAATGTGATTGCTTCAAGTTTTGATCAGCATTGATTCGTCAAAGAAACCCAGAAACCCATGCGGTTTGTTCCTCTGACCCAAACAGGAACGATTGTTGATGCTTATTCCTTCCAACCCCCATGCCCAGATTGGTTGAACCTATCACCTACTCAACCAATAAATATAGGTTTTGTTTTTTTGCACCACCAATTTTTGCAACTTTTTGGAAACCTAAACTGCCGCAAAGTGAAAGTAGTTGTGTGCGTGCATATTTGCGTGCATGAAAACAAACACAAAATAACAGATTTGCATGAGAGCACTCTGACAAAGCAGAACACAATTTAAAAACAAATATAAAACAGCGGTACACATCGGATCAGGCACTGAAGTTTGTGTTTTCAAACGAGTCGCTACACAATGTTGCAGTGGAGTTGCGTCCGACTGAGATATAACTGGCACAGCCAAGAGTTTCGTTTCGTATATGTCAATACTACTAATAGTTTGTGAAAATAATTTGCACTGTTTGTATTTTTGTTGCACAAGACACTTTTCACAATTGTTTACACTACTTGCTGCACTATTTGTGTTTGTTGTTCATGTTCAGATTGAATACACATACACATAGACAAATCTACAATGTCAGTGAATAAAAAACACCAACTTTTCACTGAAAATCGCCTATAATAATGTTGTAATAAATGGCTATAACTTGCTTAGGGATTGTTACATGTAGACAAAATTTCATCTGTAAATCTATAATATCCAAGTATAACTTTCTAAAGGAAAAAATCCAAACTTCAAGAGGTTTTGTTTGAGTTGAGTAAAAAAAAAGACAAATTTGCTGCTGTTTTTGTTAAATCTGGTAAATTCATCCATTCTAAGACAAAAATAAATGTAAAATTGGGAATTTAAATGAGCTAGATTGAAACAATCAAGTTGAATGATTAAAATTATATATGGCACTTGATGCTGACTGCTATAATGGGTTAGAAAAACAAAGTCCCCCAAATATGTTCTAGGTCTTTAAGGGTTAATGCGTGTCTTGTCAATTATCCATTACATGAATCACACACACATCAAAACTAGTTCAAAAACTGGTTCAAAACTAAAGTACTTGACAAAGTACTTTCAATAATATATGTAGACCAGATAAAAAATAAAAATAATTAATAATTATCTTGATTTTTATTCTATGTCAATAAATAACTAATAAATAAGAACATTAAAATAATACTGGTAGCAGCATGTATATGATTTATAGTGATAAAAGTCTAGACAAGTGATCCTGTATGTATAGGAATGATAGAGGCTACAGTTATTGGAAAAAAGCTGTTTCCTCAGTCTGTCTGTACGAGACTGTATTGTCCTGTATGTCTGCTGGATGGAAGAGGGTCAAACAGGTTTAGTTAGTTACATCTTAAACTTTCACTGTTAAAACTAAAGTGTCGTGCTGGAATTCACTTTTGGGTTCAGTAAAGCTAGCTGTAAATATTGAAGCCCCTGTTCTCTGATTTGATTGTTCTTCTCAATCATTTGAACTAGAGATGCACCGATTACAATTTTCTAGGCCGATTCCGATTTTTCATGAGTTGGGCCTTCCGATTTTAGCCGATTCCGATTTCATTTTTTCTAACCACTTTACAGCAAACAGTTGTTCTCTCGTCTGCCACATGTCTAGCCAGGCTAAACAATCACTTTAATTGAGCACGAGCAGCGCAGCAAAAATAGAAACCCCGCTTCACTGCTGCTCACGCGACGCTCCTGCTTGACGCTCACGCGCTGCTCCTGCTCACGGTGTGAATGAACTCATTGATTAACATGCACGCCGGGAAAAATAAAAACCACGCTGCTCAAGCTTGCGGTGTGAAACGGCCGTAATTCACGAGGTTTCCTACATGTGCGTTCCGTGTGCACGTGTGATGTCAATGCGCAATGTTAATCATAAGGCTGAGCAGTTTTATCGATTCTGCGATATAAATCGATATTTTTCCGCCAAGAAAGTATCGTACACGAAAGTATACGTATATTCCAATTTATTCGCAAAGGTATTTGCGTTGTACAGTCACTGAATAGTGAACACACTGAAATGAAGTGCATATCACTAAAAACTAAAAGTGTAGATGCCACAAAAATTATATAAAAATAAAGTGCATCAAGTAAACAAATTCATAAAACTGAAATAGTATGTTGTAACTTGTAAGAAAAAGAAAAGTGCATTAAGTAAATGTACATAAACTCATAAATTATTACATTTTAAGTATCCAATGTGAGTAACTTTACAGGTACTGAGTAACTTTAGGCCCATCTGAAGTGAACACTGAACAAAGCCAGGCAAAGTTTACAAATGGCATTGTTTTTATCTACGGTAGTTCATTACTGCCCGACTTACTTTTAGACGCTCTCGGATATTTTTTTTTAAATATCGATACTAGAGATTTTTTGCACAGCCCTACTGAGGAATTACTGTCATTTAATTACTTTCCATTGAAAAACTAAAATATAGAATTACTCTTCCGTTACCTATGATGTAATTGAGTGAAATACTGTATAGACTATAGAACAATTCTATATAAAACAAAACAATAGTGGATTCATGTTAAAATGTATGTTTTTAATGTAACTTCTCCCTTAACCCCTTAACTGTCACGATCCCGTATACGGGATATCTAACCTTACTTCGCTATATTACTATTAAATCCAAATCTAATTATGACAAACTATATATCGTTGGAAAGGTCTAAGACTCCTAAATAGATATTTTAGCGCTGTTTTTTTTCTTACAAATTATGTTTGAACAGTAATATATGAATTTATGACAAGAGTGCGCCTCAAAAAATCGACGTCATTACAGGAGTTTCGGACCTTTGTCACAAGTCGACGCACACACTTTTAATAGTTGAAACTTTGGTTTTTTATGCTAAAAGTTCATAATAAAAAATAATCTATTATTTGTCAATAAAAAAAGATTAAATTAAAATTTAAAAAGTAAAGTAGTCCTCTAAAAAGTATAATATATATATATATATATATATTTTTCTTATTATTATTATATCACATATTTTATTAGTTATCATAAATTAGGTAACATTCGAAAGCTTACGCACTCAGAATTCATCCTGTTAAAACCGTTTTGAAATTGGATGTTGCGTTACCATAGAAACGGTATTTTTTTATTAGGCCCCTCCCCTCTTGGGCATCATCTTTCATAATTTATTATCAAAACCTTTTCTAATATTGACAAAACACATATTGTCAGAAAGGTCTGAGTCTCAAGGTTCCATATTTAGTGACAGAAGTGATATTTGGATAGAAATTTATGAATTTGTTACAGCAGATTGCATACAATTAAATTCAATGGAATGCAATGGCACCCGGTGGCTATTTTTGGTACTACGCCTAAACAAAATCTCATGGGAACTTCAATTTTTGTGATATCAACTTGAAATTTGGAACACAACTTGGTTAGATATATAGCTTTCATTTTATCCATAATTTGTGGTCTTGTATAGCAAAGTATGACTAAAACAACGTGATCGGAGCTGTTTTCTAGTTTGTTTGTTGTTTACCATTTACATGCAAATGTTGTACACACCCCAAGTTAACAAACCTTCGAGACTATCAAGTTTAAAAATTACCAACTTATAAGAACAAATATAGTTGACTTTGTAAAGAAATGCTCACTTATATATAGCTTTGGTGCGTCTGCATTGACGGTGTAGTACACGCTGACATGAACTGACACGAAGTTCAAGCTTGCGGTGTGAAACGGCCAACTTATCTAATATATAAAAAAGGGTGTGACCAAACTGAAAGTAGGTGCGACCAACTGAGATAGTTGACCAGTGGGAAGAATGAGGCTAGAGCCCTGGGGATGCACCGATGTTTCAACTTATAATCGTATTGCCGGAAAAAGCCTTTATTTTCACTTTTGGCTGTTGGCCGATTGTTTAAAAACAGCTGATGATCAGGGCCGATTATATCTTGTCAATACCTTGTAACCAATCAGGTCAACCTGTGACCGTCAACGAACTGAGACAATGGCAGGACCAGGTGTGACAGGTGTAGCTGCAGCGCTCTTCACCTATGTGCTGCTTACAAGTATCTTCTGCTATACCGACACCGATCAAATCTTCAAAGACTATTATTTTAATAATAGGCCTAATAAAAAACTACCCTCTGCGACCAATCTATTGACAAAACAAGCAAAAAAACATCTTGGATTCGAAAGACACGTCCTGGCCACCACCTTCATTCAATCGCATCTTTCCAACCGAACAACAAAACGCTCTAAAAGCAAAATAAAGCTACAACAAAGCTACGCGTTTCTAATAACCATCTCCCTCCTGCTGTCCGGAGACATCCACCAGTGCCCCGGTCCGCTCAACAATTAAGAACAAGATAGACCTCACCTCACATCACGTCCACGCTTAGCGCGAGCATCACCAGTAACAGTCAGGTACGCTCTCTGTGTAATTTAAACTATATTAATGGGCAACAGTCTCACCTGGGTGGGTTTTTTTCTCCAACAATCGTGGAGACAACTGTGCCGGACGGGGACGTGACGGCTAGCTGGACTGAGGTCGGGTCCGGGTATGGCGTCTCAACCTGTGCGGAGCCGTGTGCACCACCTTTGCCGGTAGCGTTGTCGGCGTCGACTTGGAGTCGGGATGTCAGCGTGTCAAGCGCTCGGGAGGCATCGCACTATTGGAAACTACCATTTTTGTCAAGTACTACAGGTGGAAGCTCACCAACTTTCACTCCAAAATAACATAATGTTAATCAAATCAATAGCGAAATAATATCCGGAAGTCAAACTTGTCAACAACTTGTAAAAAACAGGAAGTGGAATGTTTTTCAGACTGTTAACCACTCAAAAACAATATGGGATTCCAAATTAAAACCAAATGGATTATTTGGTGGGCACCTCAATATACGAAGCCTTGTATCTAAATTTGATCAAATTCATTATATTCTAACGGAATAAAATCTAGACTATCTTTGCTTGTCAGAAACCTGGCTAAAGGCTAATTCACCATCAGCTGCAATCATTGTACCAGGTTAACAAATCTATAGACGCGTTAGTGAAATCTAAAGGAAGCGGAGTTATGGTGTATATAAAGAATAGTATTCAGTGTGAGGAGATTAACTTGGAAAACTGTGACCTAGAATGTATCTGGTTGAAAATTATTTTATCACCACAAATGTATTTTAGTCTCATTGTAATTTACCGTCCACCCAGCTCAAATACAGATTTTATGAAAAGTTGCAAAATATGCTGGCAAATTGCAATTTTGATAAAGAGATAATAATAATGGGGGATTTTAATGTAAATTGGGATGATAGATCAGTCAGGGAAAAACTCAAACAAATAACAGATCGCTTTGACCTTACACGAGTAACTCAGTTAACCAAAACCCAGATTGACCTGGTATTCAGCAATAGACCAAATAGAATCACAAAATCCCTCAACATGATCACAGGACTATCTGACCACAATTTAGTACTTGTGGCGAGAAAATTAACAAAAAAGAGATTTGGTGTCTCTACTGTTAAAGACCAGGAATCATTTATAATACCAAATAAAGACCAAGAACATTTCAAAAACACGGTGAATAATTTTAATTGGGATTCTTTGTTAATTGGAAAAGATGTACATGAGGGAAGCAGGACACTTTCAAGTAAACTACAGTTCATTATTAAAAAATTCACTTGTAGGTATGTACACAGGAAAAGAGGAAGTAGTCTCCCTTGGATCAATGCAGATATCCTGAAGAAAATGAAAGAGCGTGACTTTGCACTGAAAAGGGTTATTAAAACAAATCTGTCACATGATAAACATCATTTTGCTATGCTAAGGAATGCTGTAACATCCATGTTGAGAAAGTCTAGGGCTAACTTTTTTCTGACCATAATTAGCGAGGCAAGGGGTACTACAAAGTTAGTATGGGACCAGCTAAAAAAATTAATGGGCCAAGAACATAAAACAAGAAAACCTGTGGAACTAACGGTGGACGAAAAACTTATTAGGTACCCAGCTGAAGTAGCTACGACATTTAATCATCATTTTGTTGACTCTGTTACAGCCATTGCCCAGAGCTTTCAACCTGTAAATGCGCAGTGTGTAAAACTCCAACGACAGAACCTAGCCTTGTTTTTACATGTGCCACAGAAGCAAATACCGAAGCAATTATTAAAAATCTTAAATCATCCAAAGCGAAAGATGTCCAGGTAATGGACACTTCAATGCTCAAAATTATCATCACTAACCAGTCCCATTACAAAAATTATGAATCATTCCATATGTCAAGCAGAATTTCCAAACACATGGAAAACAGCTATTGTATCACCCATTTTTAAATCCGGAAACCCACAATTTGTTTCTAACTATAGACCTATAAGTATTTTACCTGTAATGTCTAAAGTCCTTGAGAAATGGACAGCTGATCATATAAAATATCACTTAAATAAAAGCTCTTTTCATCTTCACCCACTACAGTTTGGTTTCCGACCGAACCATTCAACTGAGTCAGCTAATTGGTATTTTATTGATAAAATCAAGTTATCACTTGACAGCAATAGCATTGTAGGAGCAGTCTTTCTTGACCTTAAAAGCATTCGATACAGTAAACCATAGTATCCTATTGGCTAAATTATCCTCTTTTAATCTCTCAGATAAGGTATTAAAATGGATAAATTCATATCGCAGTCAACGATTACAAACTTTTCGTATTGATAAAAGTCAGTCTGAGCCCCTCCCTCTGTGGACTGGCCTGCCACAAGGCTCCATATTAGCCCGTCTTATTTTGTGTACATTAACGATCTGCCACTGGTGTGTCCGGAGATTAACATTCAAATGTAAGCGGATGACACAGTCCTGTACGTACATGGATCTTCAAAAACCGAGGTAGCCAACAAGCATACAAATGCGATGGTTAAAGTAACAACATGGTTGAGTCAATTGTGTTTGCATTTCAATGTTTTAAAAAACTGTGGGCATGTTCATAGGCGTCGATTTCGGTGGGGACGGTGGGTACGCGTCCTCACCAGATTTCGCCATGAGTCATTTTGTATCCAACACTTTTTGAAACATTGAGGCGCCACGGATGTACCTAATACATATAAATAAAACATATCCAGTTAACTAGCAGAGCATTAATTTAATTCCCTATTAAATAAGAGATCTAGCGCTAAAATGTGGTGTTTTTGAACTCAAGCTGCTGAGCGCTCGTTGCCGCGGCAATCAGTGTCACGGATACAGGCTCGCGCAGTCTTCACTCGGACACGCGCTTCAATCTATCGCCGTTGTGGAGACTCTCTATTCATTCCGGTGAAATCTCAAAATAAAATGCACACAAACGTGTCCCTGTTTGATATAGACTGTAACTACTGATGAACATATTCAGTTTTGATGAGAGAAAAAAAAAACTATACAAGTGCAACCACTAGACTATTAAAGAACTCAAACAAACTGTGCAGATCGATGGATTTATTTACGGGTTGAGCAGAGAGGCTGCACAGTTTGACAAGTTTCAGTGACGTGCGGTCTGGGTAGGCAATCTAGGCACTACCCTGCCAAAATTGTTTTTTACTGTTTATTCTTGTTTTTTATATATGCAATATGTGTGTTATTCCAATTGTTTAGACGTTATGATGACAAATGTGGCAGTTACGCATAATCAAATAAAAAACAAATGGTAGAATAAGAAGTGCTTTTACTGTCTACTAGCATTTTTATTTTACTAGCATTTGTTTGTATGTTGCGCATGCACACTTCGATCCTGTATTCTTCAACATGTACGGCAAAAAGCACAAATCTGCTGTGCCTTTGGACGTACATATGTTATGCCAGTAATCATCTCCGTTACGTATCAGACAAGGACCAATTAAAATCGAGATATTACTGTACATTTGCGCAGCTAACGTCATTACACCACAGCTAGCCTACATAGTTAATCCCCGCCAAATTCAAAGTCAAAATGACAGCACCGGCCGTGATCACGGAGTTAAGAAATTTTTCTTTCACAAAATCTGAGTTAATAGCAAGAGGGAGGTCTACGCCAGCCTTAGATGGACTAATGCAGCAAAAGGGCCCAAAAATTGCCCGATCGTTTCAAACAGACTGGAATGAAAGATAATATGTGATCGACATCTTAACGAGAACGGCGGAATGGGCGGATGGACTTTATGTACAAATAATCTATCGATTGGTGAGTCGAAAACTATTTTGGGCTTAATATTGAATTGATAAATATGGTTGAATCAATGCAAGCCATTTGCCTTCATATTCAATTGAGCAGTGTTTGATTTTACTTTTGCTGACTGACAAACATTTTGCCGCTGTGCAACAATTAAGGATTAAGAATGGTTGCATTCTGATGCTGGAGTGGACATTACTACCGCTGTGTGCCTGTACCGCGCTTGTGTGTGTGCGTGTAGTAGTAGCTATCTTGTTTGCATTATGCTTGCCTTAAATCTATTGCTGAATACGGGAATAGTTGTGATGATGATGATGTTGATTGGATGCTTTCAAGTTGGTCAAAATGACTGATGTATATTGGATGAATGCATGTTGTAAATTGAGTAGCCTACTTGTCTGTAAACGTAAGGCTTTCTTCATAAAACGAGTCAGACATCAAATTTTTGTATACATTTTTTTGTATTTACATAATTGCATTAATAAGCTACATTACATCGTCTTTCGAAACATGACCTGCGCGAAAGAGGAAAAAAAATGAATGCGTCATTGTACCCACCACTTCTGAAAATGCACTTCCGAATGCGTCTCTGCCCCCCCCCCACATTTCAAACCAAACTGACGCCCGTGGGTATGTTCTTCATAAAATCGCATAAGATAACCAAAGATAAAGATATCTTAGTGTCTGGTGAAAAAATACAAATTGTCCAAGAATACGAAAATCTCAGCATTTATTTGGACACCAAATTAAATTTTAGATCACATGTAAAGCAAACCTGTAAAAAAGTCAAATTTAATCTAGCAAATTTCCGATTTATTAGAAACTCAATGTCTATTCAAGCGGCCAAAACTTTTATGCACTCAATGATTCTATCTCATTTTACCTACTGTTTGACGAGCTGGTCCCAGTCTAACTCGACTACTTTGAAACCACTACAGTCTTTATACAAACAGACACCAAAGTACTTAATAAGAAACCAAAGCATTTTCACCACTGCGCCATTTTATTAAAATACAATATTTTAAGTTGGGAAAATCTAATTAAGTTCACAAATTGCTGTCAGGTCTACAAAATCTTACATAGGATGGCACCGCAACCCCTTGGTGATTTTGTCAATCTTAGAACAACCACAGTCAGAATAACCAGAGGAGTGTCAAGAGGTGACTGTATTATTCCACTTAGAAAAAGCGCTTTTAGTCAGTCTGCCTTCTCCGTTAGGGGTTCTCTGGAGTGGAACACCATTCCGGCTTCAATCAGAGACATCAACACAAAAAGCCTTTTTCGATCACATCTGAAATGTTGGCTTATTAGTAATCAGACTTGTCAACACTGAAGTTTTACTGTTGGCCGTTTGTGTTAGTCGTGAATCTTTCCTTGTTTTTTTTTTTCTTTGTATAACCTTGCTAATTATTTTAAAATTTATCTTTATATACATCTAACAAATGTTTTAACCAGTTGCACTGACAGTGCATGCTATTTGCTGTTACTGTCTGTGCGTATAACTATCCTGTTCTTCAGAATTAATTTTTTAATGTGTTTGTCTGTTACGCTGTAGCAGACAAACACAGCTGTACTTACACGTACTTATAACCTTTTAAAATTGTTTTTTCCCTAGGGTGCCACTGTACAACTGGAAAATTAGCCTTTGGCTAACTCTGGCATGTTACAGGCGTACTGTTGTTAATGTGCATTGTACTGGCAATAAATAACTAAAAAAATAAATAAAAAGGGAGTGGATAAATGTGTCGGACTGGGACTCATACTGCATGTGAAGAAAATCTCTCTTGTGTTGAATTCAGGACTGGATTCAGTATTGGTGCATCTCTAGTAACAAGTAGGCTAATGCAATACTTTTAGAGTACCTTACCCGACACCGAAATACAGAATTTGAATAATCAACTAAACACTGCTTAGACTTTAGTGTGTTAATTAAAAATAAATGTATTATTATTAAAGCTGCAAAAGTTATTCAGTTAAAAGCAGTGAGTGATTCCATCTTTTCTTTTGATGTTTGATTAACAAACGGCAACAGATTTATTATGTTAAGACCTAATTTCTCATTCATGCATGTTATGTTCGTAAAAAATTAAATGTCCCCCAATATCTGCTTTCAAGAAGTTAGATGCAATATTTACAAACATCAGATCCACGTGCTTTGTTTCTGACACATATACGCAACTTTGTAATTAATAATAACAGTACTTACAACAAAAAACTTAAATTGATGCAGAATTGTAAAAACAATTTAAAGTAAAAAGCTCTAAACAAAATCCAATTTTTAATACCTGTTATGTTTTTGAAAGTGATAAAAATCTTGCAGATTTATGTTATGAAGCTGTTTTTTTTTTTTCAAGGATTTGATCCTGAGATTTGTTCTGTTCTAAGTACTCTCTGATTGTTGGTACCATCTTTGTTTTCCCTTAGGTTTTGACTTGCAACAATGTAGTAATTTTTGTATTTAAAGTCATTTTTCTGTTCAGAAGTCGTGTGAGTTTTTTGTTTTTTTAATGTTTGCAGATTGGCTTGGTGGACTGCAGTGTCATTTGCCGAAAATTACAATTTGATATTTCAACAGCATTTCTGTGCTGATGTGTGAATGGTAGCAAAATTAGTTAAAAGATGGCAAGCTGTTGCATGTATGAATAGTAGATATGGTGCATTTACCAGAAAATGTAATATTGGCAGTTTTAGGGCAGTTTTCATTTGTGAAAATGGCTAATCTTTCTTCTTTGCTTTTTATGGCTTTTTGAACTTTTTGTGCAGGATTGCCAAAGATCCCCGCTTTGATCGCTTGCCTTGCTCACACAAAGGAACGTATGCTGATGACTGCTTGGTACAAAGAATAACACAGGTATGATAACTTTGTAAGCTGTGGGGTTAGAATTGTTTCGTATTCCCTAATAAATGCAACTTTGCAAATGAGCCAATCAAATAAGTTTTTAAAGGGGACATATCATGAAAATCTGACTTTTTCCGTGTTTAAGTGCTATAATCGGGTCTCCCCGGGTCCCTCATCTACCAACCCAGAAAATGTGAAAAATGACAACCCAGTAACTTTGTTTTGGTAAGCCTTTTTCTGCAAGCATGTCAAAAAATAAGTCTATCAGATTTTGCTCCCCTTCTGACCTAGAAAGGGGATCTTATTATAATATTACCGCCCCTTAATCTGCATGTTTCCACCCACGGCGGCCATTTGGTTTCGCAAGCGACAACAGTGTAACCAGTTCTAACGCAGTGTAAAACTGTTCGCAGTTCGAGCAAAGCATGCGCAAACTGTTCTGTCGTTGCTGCACAGACGAGCACAGAACACTATTTGACCAAAAAATGTCACAGCTTTATTAAGACCTCAGGGAACTGTCAACTTTTGTAAAAGTTAAACATGACCGTAAATGCAAGTCGATGAGATGAATCAATGCAACTCCACAACAACTACATAAATGTATGTATCCACTAATCATTCAGAAACATCCAAGTGTGTCTAAAAGTTGCAACCTGAGTCTCTCCGTAAGGCTGCACTCCGCTACTGACAGACTTGTGACTCCACGTGTTTTGTTATTGCCAGAGTATCCAAAGCTTGTGTAAATGATCTGCCATCTTCTGGGAGCAGCCGCTCATTTGCATTTAAAGGGACACAAAACCATCACATTGTTTGGGCACACACAAAAAGGGTCAAATTTGACAAGCTATAATAAATTATCTATATTGAGCTGAAATTTCACAGACACATTCTGGGGACACCATAGATTTATATTACATCTTGTGAAAAGGGGCATATGTCATCACCTTTAAGAGATAGAACCATAGACTAAAAAAAAGATGGACAACGCACCTTAACTCTTCCACTGTAGAAAAGTGAAGCCGCCAATGTTCCAATATGGCACTGACATTTTGCGCTGATTACACAGATTCTGAGCCTGAGTCTGCGCAGTAGTGAGCGTGAAGTGAAGCTGTGGTATCAAGGTCCCGCCCTTAATCCCGCAGAATCGGTTTGTACAGTTTAATGCAGAACAAAACCTTATGTTGGTGTGAAATAAAGTTATGGAAATACAGAAATTAAAGTTAAAGCTTCAATCTCCTCCCGAAGATCCCCAAAAAAACTATTGTTGCCTCAGTGAATACATCGCTCAGAGAAGACGTCACTTTAAAAATTATTTTATAGACAAACACTTGAACTTACATCAGCGTGATAAAAACTACCTAAAATGACAGAAACCATCGTTGGGATACCTATAATAGATAGGTAATAGATACCTAATGTATGTTTGGAGTTAAAAAATATTAAAGAAGATTTGTGATTTCAATGTCAAATTAATCATTTGGGACTATGAAACAATTCTAACCTCAGAGCCGATACATATTTTATATTTTGCTTTACATTCTGATCAAAGGATTCCCTTTTGCTCCACTAGCACAAATGTTATATTGTGGCCACGGTGGACAGGGACCTAAAAAGGAGGATTCGGAAGATCCCAGGAGTCCCAATCATGTACATCTCCAATCACAGGTACACCAGTTCTCACTCTGCTTGGTTTAATTAAGAACTGGTTTAATTACCAATGTATGAATCGACCCTTAGCCAAGCCTATCATTAATGTTACTAATGAGGGGTCCTGGAGGGTAGGGGCTTCACTTACTAGTTGCAAGAGAGAGAGAGCCTAGGTTATGTATGTGCAAGCTCCAGAAACTGAATAAAGCCTTTATCAAGTGGGAAATGGTGTAGCTACTATTTAGTTGGCTTATATTTTTACCAAACAAGAGTAACCTAAATTTGAGTTGGCAGTTATTTTGTCTGCCTTGGCTTTGTTTTGAATATTTTTTGTTTGTGAAGCAAAGCAGGATCAACAGTGCAGCACTTTTTTTAACAATTAAGTTGAATGATTCAGTGATTAATTCATAATATTCAAAAATCACTTGGTGTCCCCTACTAGCTTAAAGATGTAACATAACTATATCCATGAACTGCCTCCTGCAAAATATCCATGGAAGGATATAGCATGTTTTTTAAGAATTAAACATTGTAAATAGATTAATATATGTTTGAAAACTGTATATTCATATCTACAAGTGTATCTTCAAGCAATAATACCAACAAAGCAAACAGTCCCATATAGAAAACCTAGTATAGTGCTGGCAAATATGATAATGGCAGGTACGAGAGATGTTAAATGCCAATTTCTGAGAATGAGATCAGTCTTATCTGTATTGTGTAAGATGTCGTATAGATGCAGAAAATATTAATCAAATTACAGTTTGTTTGTTTTTTGCATGTCATTGACACGATAGCAGTATATTGTTCATAATATGATTATCCCCAATTATATATATATATTTATATATATATAATTTATTATTATTTTTATTATATATATAATTTTTTTTTCTTTTTTTTCTAAAAAGCATACCACAAGGTTTTTAAGGGTGGGGGTTGTGGTATTATAAAGTATTATTAGTGTTAATACCTGCAGATACCCAGTTCTATTAACTTTTTTTTTTTTCGGAGAGTCAGATTGGAGTTCTATGTTCGTGTATGTTTGTAAATGCATATAAATTGTTTATATGGATTAATTTGTAAAAGTAGAATATCTTTTAACCTATGTAAATTAATAAAACTGTTATAACATTTATTTTACAGGTATAACATTGAGAGAATGCCAGATGATTATGGCGCACCACGGTTGTAGAACACAGAAGTGTTTTGGGTTTTTTTTATCTTGTTTTTTGGGTTGCTATTCTCCCACTTTCTACCTTTTAAAAGATTTGCCCTGTGAAATGTATTCAGTACTCCACCATAGTCTTTGGCAGCCCAGTGCACAGAACATTGGTGGAAACTAAAATGTGTGGCAAAAGTGGAAAAAGTAGCAATAATGTGATCTGCAACAAATAAAAGTGATTAACCCACAACTTCAGTGATCTAAGGCCTTCCCTTCTTGTTAATTTGCACAAAATCAAAACTTCTCAACTTTTTAGGGTAAAACTTTATTTTGAGTGCCCCTTTTGAGCATTGTTTACTATAAAGTCTACATGTAGTTGTAAAGTTACTTTAGAGTATTAGCAGACTGTCTGCTTAATATCTGTTAACTCTTTACTGTAAAGGTCCACCAACATAGTCAGTAGAATGTCCTAGTAACTTTGCAACTACATGTCATCTTATTCTAACCCTACCAGTTTACTAATACTTTTTAGAGTTAGTAGACATGTGGGTGCAGTGTTATTTATAGTCAACAGAATGTTAACGAGACCATCAAAATAAAGTGAAACCCTTTGTACTCATGGAGGACAAGTGATTATGAGCAAATATGCTTGGTTTCATGAATTATGCTCGATTATCAGCCATTTCAACTGAAAGATGATGTCTGTGATATTGATGTCCACTAGAGGGCGACACAGAACAAGGGATGTTTTAAACCTGTTCTTTTTTTCTGTCCATTTTTATCCCTTTGAATGGAAATAAATGCATTTATCTAGTTCATTTGTGTAACTGTGATTTACTGACATTATTGTTTAATAACATTAGTATTCATAAAAGTCTGTGAAATGCAGATAGGTCATTAAATGTTTATTTAATTGTTAAAAAAACAATAAAAGTTGCTAGACATTATTTAAAATACTGCTGTCCATTTAAAATGGGGACAATTTTTCTTTTTCACTATGTATTAAAAAAATTCTTAAAATACTTTTATTTGTGTTTGGAAAATGCAAGCATAAGATTAGATACATACATGTACAGTGGAAATAAATTATAATAATAAAAAGACAAATGTTTCAGATAAGGTTTTGGGCTGCAGATCTTCACATTCATTTGAAATTGTTTTGACCATGCGTTTTTCATAAATTTAAATGATGAATATGAGTCCACGCACACCAAATAAATTTTGGTCAAACTAACTTTCAGAGATGATTCAAGATGGACTTTGCTATAAAAAGCACACCATAAGATACATTTCAATTGGATCGCTATTTATTCATATGGAGTATTGGTGCTTGGACCCTGATATTGCAGCTTGTGGCTGTATTGTAAATTGGTTTCCTCCCAACAATAACATTGTTTAAATCAAGCAAATGAACTTGTCCTAGTAGTCCTTGACTATTACAGTAACTATCATGTTACTGTTTTGAAAATGACAAAACGACTGTCTGAAAACTGGCTTAACGTTCTCTAAACCAGGAGTGTCCAAATTAGAGTTTGGCTCCATCTTGCATCAACACACCTGCCTGAAAGTTTTCTACTGTAGAATGCCTAGTAAGAGCTTGATTAGCTGGTTCAGGTGTGTTTAACTGGGATTGAAGCTTGGCTCTGCAGGAGCAGGACTGGACACCCCTGCTTTAAACTGTAAGTGCAGTTGTCACAACTGTTTGCTGGAACATCGGAACTCAATTGCATGTCAGCAAAATGTAGTTGCACACCCCAAACATTAATTCATGCTTTAAGACCTAGTTATTGCGTCAGTAATTTGGCCATGCAGTGTCATCAAAATAAAGTGCCACATTTTGCCACATTGCTCAAAATGTTTAGTTGTTTTGTTTTTCACCATGGAAATGTTTATTATATTCAACTAATTTTTTTTCCTACGTTTTTTGTTGGCACTGACTGCTTTTTATATTATACAAGAATGTCAGTTTTGTCTAGCTGAATACTCTTGTGTATCACTGAGCTTTTTAGATAGATTTTAACAGTAGGTAAAAATTTACTAGAAATGGTATATACTATAATACAAAAAGAAAATTAAAATTTTCAATTATATAGTACTTTTTTTAACAGATTTGTTTTGCATATAAACTGAAAATTCACAGCATGTGAATTGTTTAGTTTACATTATGTAACACATTTGTAAAAAATATATGGGTAACACTGCAATAAGGTTCATTAGTTAACATTTAGTTAATATATTAATTGTTTATCTTTGTTAATGTGCGTTAGTAAAAATACAGATGTTCATTGTTTGTTCTTGTTACTTCACAATGCATTAATGTTAACAAGATTTTAATAAAGTATTAGTAAATGTTGAAACAAAGATTATTAAATGCTGTATAAGTGCAGTTCATTATTAGTTCATGCTAACTAATGTAGTTAACTAATGTTAAGTAATGAACCTTATGCAAGACACGTATATAAAGTGTTACCAATAAATATACTGAATAAATACAAATGTATTTATGTAGCTACTGCTGTTTGTTCCTCCATGTTCAAAAATGGTAGTGATTGTGCTTGGCAAACTGCATATACTGTATATATGCTTCCAAACTTGATAGGTTGATTAATAAAATTGTTATTACTATTTCATTACAATGGCAGGCCAGTTGCCAATTTAGCAGACATTACAAACATGGCATGTCTGATATTTATGGAATATACATGTCTTAACATTTTCAATAATTGAATGGATAATTTTGCATGTGATGGCTCACACAATGAAAGAATGTTTAGAAGTTGTGAAGAGTTTGACAATTTCACCTAGAATCAACTCATCAGTTTTGATCAAGCCATGTGCATTAAGATATTGTACAAATTGTAGACAATTGCAATTACTCTTTTGCACACATGTGCCTAAATAAATAAGAAATACAAATCTAATGTGAACAAGGAACTAAGTGTGCATAACAGCTTGTGTTAATAATGCAGTGCTAATAAAAAATAACTTTTATTTGCTCACCACATTCTTTTTTTCGTCATCTTAACAATGACATCTGAGTCAGTTGTTTACACATCATCCCTGCTTGGAGTCTGCCATGCAGTTTAATAAAATCACCATTGATAAACAGGTTATCGGTTATTCTTAGCCTAGTTCTTGTTAGCTTCATGCGGCTAAAACCATATTAACCATATCTGCCGTGGTACACCGCATGACTTTTAATTGGGCTATACTGGGACATACAGCAAAAAAAGTCTTAAATTCATAAAATGTTGCATGAGGGATTGTTTTCTTGTGCTTCATTTTAATATGAAAAGAAGATCATTTCTGCTCCACTGGGTTTATTAGATTATAGCTGTTAGTGCAAATTAATTTCAGTAACCTGTAAAATTTGACAAACATGCGCTGATGCCCCTTTTCCGAATCTTGTGGTTCAGAGATGTAGTGCAATTGAGGAAATCTTTGTTCCAGCCTAAAAGTCTTAAAAAGAAAAATTTGTTTGTTACATCTGTCTATAGTGTGTGGTCATGAATGTTATAAATGATGATAAATTGTTAGGACTGCTTTGTCAATTATTTGTAGAATATTAGTTGTCTTGGCGTATTTAATTTATAACGTTTTACCACCATAGGTTGGTTTTAAATCATGCATGCGTTATTATTGTTATATAACTACTGGCTAACATAGGACATGAGAAAAACATTGTTGAGCTTCTATTTTTATCACCAAATGAATAAATTCTTGTTTTTACATGTTTAATGAAAATTGCGTGTACACAGAAACACTATTCAGGTGAAATGGCAGTGTCATATAGAGCATCTGATGGGTTAGTGGTTTGGAGCATGTGTATTCAAGCATTCTATTTTTGTGAAATGGAGATCTGTTGAGAATTGTTTTTCATGGAGGCGTTTATGTTTGAAAATGTTGTGTACAGAAAATGTTAATGTATTGTATTCCCTTCCAAATGTTTGTTTGCTTGGTCTTAAAAAAAGGTATTTGTACACTGCCTTTCATAATTTGAGAACGTGAAAGCAGAAGTAATGAAGTAGTAATGCAGAAAGGTCTCAAATAAACTGCAGAGTTGAAAATATAGCATAAAATAGAAAAGAGAACGAGCATTTTTTTGGAATATGTTTGCATGTTGCCATTGTTCTTTTTTTTTCGGTCTTAGTTTGTTAATGTCAAATACTCCTCTCCATCTGGCATTGAAAATATTGAATTACCTTTGCATCAGGCATGAAACAGCACAGTCCAAACCAAGGTCTTGTGGATTTGCTGCAGATGGAAAGATTGAGAGATAGTCAAGGCAAGCAAACATTCATCCTTGACAATTGATACTGTGTGTTTATAGAAGAGTTAAGGTACAACGTTAATTACAGATTACTTCATGTGACAGTAAATCATGTAACAATCTGGAGGTTGAATTGAAAACAGAACAAATGTGTTATATGTACAAGCTTAGTTTGCGTTATCACAATCAACAATGTAATGCCGGTCAGAGATCTCAAGCCAAAATATAGTTAATTGAAACTACAGTACATATTCAGTTCTTCATTTAACTAATGGATTACAAGGTCAGCAAGAGAACAATCACATGCAATGCACACACAATCTCACACACACACAACATGGGGCAGGCATAAGGAACGTATAAAAGGTAGTTATACCGCTGTCTGAGAAGACAGATTGATCACATCTCACTTGAAGTCAAGAACAAAGGTAAAAAATTTTTTTTTAATTAAATATTTTGTGATCTTAAAGAATTCACTTAAAATGTACAAATATAACATTGGGAAAAAAAATGTATCAGGGTGTTTGTACATATTTGATGTATTTTAAAAATGTGAGTGTGGTTTGTAAAGTGTGTTCCTTTTTCTTCTGTTTTATTTTTTCTATTATAGCGATCATGTTTTGGACAAGATATGCTGGAGCTAGTATATTATTGTTTATAATGCTTATTCATCTTGGACAACTGTATCCAAGAAATGATACGACTAACTGTAAGTTGATAATCAATGACTAAATTCTAATACTTAAAATGGAACTGCTACGTTTTCCTTCATGTGTGTGTGTGTGTGTGTGTGTGTGTGTGTGTGTGTGTGTGTGTGTGTGTGTGTGTGTGTGTGTGTGTGTGTGTGTGTGTTTACAAGTTGAATGTGAGGACTGCAAACTCAAGGAGAACAACATTTTCTCAAAACCTGGGGCTCCTGTCTATCAGTGTATGGGATGCTGCTTTTCTAGGGCTTACCCCACACCCCTGAGGTCCAAGAAAACCATGCTTGTTCCGAAAAATATCACATCAGAAGCTACATGCTGTGTAGCCAAAGAAGTCAAACGGGTAAAATCTGAATTAATAACTGCTATTATATTACATTATTTCTTTTGTTATTACATAATAAATATTGTTTGTGTTTGTTTGTAGGTACTTGTCAATGATGTCAAACTAGTGAACCACACAGACTGCCACTGTAGCACCTGTTACTATCACAAGTCTTAAAAACACTATGTTACTAATTTACTTGTTTGCTTACATTTAGTTATATTCCTGTCTACCTGTCATTTTACTGCAGTGCTTATTTTAATAGCATAAAATGCTATTAGAATTAAATTGAATTTTTAAAATTCAAGATATGCTTGATATTAATTTAAGCCCTCTTTTATTGGTAATTACTTCTTTTGTCACTGCTGTAAGATTGTTCAAATACATTAATTAAAAATAAGATTGCTTGACATAGCTGCTTCGTTTCTTTTCTCCATCAATTTTCTATGCCTGTTTACTGGTGACTGATATCATGTATTACTCTGCTATTACATTACTTTGTTTAAAAAAACATGCCTGATAAGATCGGACACACGGGGTAAAAAAAATGTCTCCATGTTTATATTTTAAATTGTTTTATGAAATCGCAAGCTGAGTTTTTAAAGAAAGTAGCCTAAGAAAGATTTATTTTTGTGTCAATGGCATAAATTTTTTGTGAATTAAGACATTGCCGTAGGCTACTCGAAGAGAAATTTCGAATACTACTGTGAGGAAAGATTGAATCATGATTGAATGTTAATTATGTTTCTTTGACGTACTTCAGAACAGTTGCTATGGCGACTGCTTCCCACCCATAAATATTAAATATGTATTGTAGGCAAATCGCTCTGTTACCTTGCTGCAGATTTTTATTATTATTATTATTGCTTGAATATTAATTGGGCTGTGCTGACGTTGTTCGGTAGCCCTCTAATAGTGAATGCACGGGTCATGAATATTTGGATCAGGCCTTGGCCGTAGTATTTTGAGATATTTGGGCTGGTGTGAATGCAGCGAAGATGGCGGAGGAGGAGGGCAGCGCGATTGAGGCTGTGGCCCTTAAACAGAAATTTCAGGATCTTATCTCTGAATTAAAAAGGAGCACCGAGTCGACGCTAGATGCCTCCAATAGTTTTTGTCGGGATTTCTGTCAAGTACGACTTTATTCATGCGTTTTAATCTACCAGTCTTTGTTCGTGGACGATGCTGCATGTTTGCATCGCTGCACCAACGATAACAAAACTAACAATACTTATACAATCATTCATAAATATGATGTGAAAAACATAAAAAGCTGTATATTGAAGAGACGAAGCATGATTGTGTTTCACAGTCATTAAATCTTAGACATGCTGTTTGTGTATGGTATGGTGACTGCTTCTGATGGCTAACACATTAGCTTATTGTAGCAGCAGCCTTTACTTTCACTCAGAACAGTTATTTAAGGTACTTATATGGTCATATAATCCTAATTATATATATATATATATATATATATATATATATATATATATATATATATATATATATAATTAGGATTATATATATATATATATAATATATATAATATATATATATAATTATATATATATATATATATAATCAGCTGATGTAACATCGAGATGATTTTGTAATAATCATGTCTTTTTCTGAAGAAAACAGCTGTGTTCTCAAGTATCAGTCTGTCAAATTCTTTGATTATCAGATTAAATTAATCATTCTAGATCCTGTCAATTGTATTTGATCGCAACATGGCATCCGCATATGTAATGTAATAACATATCAATCACTACTTTTCATCAGATGTACCATATTTAAAAAAAATTTTTACTACTACTGTTAGATGCCTTTGTTATTGGTTTTGGGTTATCACTGAGAATATATGTAGTTTGGACTGAACCGTTCATTCCTGGCTCTTTTTTTTCTTTCAGGTTTTGATGCAGCATGGATGTCAGTGGAGACCAGATGAATATCCGCTTCCTCTGTTGGAGATGTACACGGTATCTATAATGTGCTGCGCTGAGGCTAGCCCGTTCCTCAGCCCTGAATGTGAACACCTAACAGATGTGCTGGACAAGTTATCATGGTGAGTATAGACCAGAATAGGTTTGCATGCTCAAAATGCATGTTAGTTTATTTTTCAGTACTCTCCTGAATAAGATATTTTACATTAAAGAGGTTTACATATAGTCCACAAGACAAAAAAATACCTGAATTTATAAAAATGTGAATGTTCAAAAGTTTATGAACCCTTGATTCTAAATAATGTGTGTAGTTATGTGGATGATCCACGACACGATCTTGTTAAACCGCCCAATGTTCTTCAGAAAAATTCTCCAGGTCACAAAAATTCTTCAGTTTTCCAGCATCTTTTGCATATTTGAACCTTTTCCAGCAGTGTCTGTGTGATTTTAAGATCCATCTTTTCACACTGAGGACAATTGAGAGACTCAAACACAACTATTAAAAAAGGTTCAGACATTCACTAATGCTCCAGAAGGAAACACTTCAGGGAAACTTATAAGTATCTTCTGTTGCTTCCGGAGGGCAGTACCATCCTGTTCAAATGTTTTCACCATCGTGGATCATCCAGGTAACGACACAGTATTAAGAATCAAGGGTATGTATTGTAAACTTTTGAACGGGGTAATTTTTATAAATTCAGCTATTTTTCAGCATCTCGTCTGCTCACTGTGTCTGAGGTGGAGGCGGTTCTCAGGCAAGTCCTCCACGCACACAGTTGTGGCCTAATGGTAAGAGAGTCGGACTTGTAACCCGAAGGTAGCCGGTTCGAGTCTCAGTACCGGCAGGACATGTAGGTGGGGGGAGTGAATGAACACCACTCTCTTCCACTCTACCAACAACTGAGGTGCCACAATCACTCCCCGGGCACAACAGCACTAGCACCCTCTGCTCTGGGTTTGTGTTCACAGTGTGTGTGTGTTCAATACTCACTGTCACTGTTGTGTGTGTGCACTTGGATGGGTGAAATGCAGAGCACAAACTTTGAGTATGGGATCATGGAATACCATACTTGGCTAAAAATCACATCACTTAAATCACACAGAGCGTGTCCGATTACATGCGTCTGTCATGCTTCAGGTAATATACAGTCATATAGCCTGTTTGTGTGAAAAATCAGTTTGCCATCATTTGTCAGAAGTAGGGGTGCCGTGATACGATACAAATCGTGATACTGAACTCACGATACAATATTATCACGATATTTTAAATAAAGACGTTTTTTATTATTATTATTACATTTTTATTATTATTATAAGGACCCACAAATATCCACCCATTGAATTATTATACATTAAATTTAACATCATATAGTATTTTAATGTAGTAATGTCACTGAAACTCACGCTTTCAATGCAGGCATTTGTTGCACAGACTCTCCCAGTGCTTGCTATGTCCTGCCTATCCCACTATTAATGCATTATACATATAATAATAAACCATCTAAAATACTTTGAATAATCATACCACTAAAACTAAATGTGATGGTGATTTAAATTATGTTTGCGCTTTGACTTTGAGGAATGAAATATACCTTATAAATACAGTAAGCTGAGCCTTTAATAACACTAACTGTATGTTGCAAATCATGTAGTTTACATCGATACATATTGTCACATTTTTATGTCGAGATAAAACAATGTATCGTTACACCACTAGTCACAATTTAAAAGAAGATATCCTATCAACATTTCATGGGGATTTCCCATGACTGGCGTCAGCGCTGTTCATAAAGTGAACCGCTACAGTGTTACTCAGTTGATGCCTTAAAGGATTAGTTCACCTCAAAATGAAAATTTCCTAATAATTTACTCACCCCAATGCCATCCAAGATATCCATGTCTTTCTTTCCTCAGTGGAAGAGAAAATAAGTTTTTTGAGGAAAACATTTCTGGATTTTTCTTCGAATAGTGGACTTGAATGACAACCACTGTTTTGAAGTCCAAATCAATGCAGTTTCAAAGGTCTTTGAAGTGCTTGAAAATGCTGTGCACGGTCGCAGCTAAGGAGGGGGGTCTTGTCTAGCAAAACGATAGGTCATTTTCAAAAAAAAAAAAAATATATATATATACTTTTACCTACAATTGTGCAGATTGAGCTGATCTGCAACGCTCCGGGAACTATTATGTAGCGCGTGTTCTGGAAATGTCCCACCCTTCCATAACTGCGAGTTCTTCTCCAGTGCCAATATGTGAATAAGGATGCCCGATTCGAGCCCGATTCAGACCCTGACAATGTTAACGAACAAGAGGACATTGCAGAACGGATTTTATGCACAGACTTTGCAAGCACAGATTTCACGGGACGTTTCAGAGTGGTATGTTTGTAATTTTCTTATACATTATAGATACAATGTTATCCACCATTTAATTGTGATATTTGTCGGAAAACTAAGGTGATACAAACCGTAATCGATCACAAAATCATGGCTAATTTTCATAAGGAGCGGTGAACCATCTTACAAAAGCGAGAGCTTTCAAAGCTTTTCTCCATAAAATGTTCAGTGCACAGATAAACGTTTGGGTTTTAATGTTCAGGAACAGTGTTTAAAATACATCTTAAGCACTCTTAAGTTTGGCAGCCTTAGGAATGTCAAACAAAGTTTTGGGGATGTTGTGGAAAAAACAACACTGTCTTTTCTAATGCAGCTCAGCCGGGCCCTTTTTTGCATATTCCGTGGGCAGGTATTATTATAGGTTAGTAGGATCTGGAAAAATCGCATAGTAGTCCAAACGTCCAAACAAAAAAAAGTACTGTAAATTGCACATAAGGCAGGTTTTGCATTAACTTCTAAATCTAATTAAATTTCTACTCCAATTATTGAAATATAATCATTTACACAGTGGCTGTCATATCTTGTTTTCATGACAAATTTATTTAAACATTCATTAAATAATCAAGATATTACTAACAGGTTAAGTAAATATAATGAATAGGTTAATATAATGCATATAAAAATGCTTCTCTAGAGTTCATTTCTCTAGCGAACTAACTTACTGTCGACACTAAATGCCTGAGGTAAATGTAATGCTATTCTCAAACTGTTTTATTGATATCTTTCCGCAGTTGAAAAACTGGTTTATAGATGTAAACATACCAATCAATCGTATCTTCCTTTTCCTCTTCGCTTTTTACTGGTAGCAAACAGCATTATATTACCACGCACCACCCCCCTTCTGGATTGGAGTGTGGACTGCCTTTGACTGTATGTATTCGTTGTGTGACTGCATACACCGAGCTGCAAAGTCCGTACCGTACGGTTTGGGATGAATACATGTACCGTTACAATCCCATATATATATACAGTGCCCTCCTCAATTGGCACCCCTGTTTAAGGTGTGGTCGAGGACTTCTAAAAATTCTCCTTTTTTTTTAAACAACATAGAACCCAAATGCAAAAAAAGAGAAAAATCCAACCTTTTATTTAAGTACATTACTTTGGTGGTGAAAAAAAAATCACACATTTAGAAAAAAACTAACTTGAAATCATGTGTCCCACAATTATTGGCACCCCTAACAATTCCGCTGAATAATTTAATTGATTTTTTTTTAAATATATTTTTCTGTAGTTGCTAAAGTTGGTCAGGGTATCTAGGAACTTTTAATTAGTAATTCATGACTTCCTGTTTCCCTGGGGTATAAATATGACGTGACACAGAAGCCTAATTCTCACCCATTTGTCAACATGGCAAAGACAAGAGAACACACCATTCAAGTAAGGCAGATGTGTGTCGACCTTGATAAGTCAGGCAATGGCTCGCCTTAACTTGCCAGTATCTACAGTCAGAGGAATCATTAAGAAGTTTAAAACAACTGGAACAGTGACAAACAAGGCTGGAAGAAGTCCCAAGTTTATCTTGCCACAACGCACAGTGATGGTAAGAGAAGTAAAAAAAAAAAAGTCCTAAGCTCACTGTCAGAGAATTGCATCAAAGAGTGGCATCTTGGCGTCACAAAGTCTCCAAAACAACCATCAGACATGCCAACAAGCTGTTTGGGAGGCATGCACTTCACTGGGATTGTGTGCTTTGGTCAGATGAGACTAAGATCACAGAGACTTTTTGGCAACAAACACTGTAAGTGGGTCTGGCGTAAAACAAAAGATGAGTATGCCGAAAAGCACCTCATACCCACCGTGAAGTATGGTGGAGGATCTGTGATGCTGTGGGCCTGTTTCTCTTCTGTTTCTCCGCCTTGGGAACCTTGTTAGGGTGCATGGCATTATGAACGCTTTGAACTACCAGGACATTTTAAATAAAAACCTGATGGCCTCTGCCGGAAAGCTGAAGATGGGTCGTCATTGGGTCTTTCAGCAGGATAATGATCCAAAACATGTGGCAAAATCTATACAAAAATGGTTCAGCAGTCACAAACTCAAGGTCCTCCCATGGCCATCTCAGTCCCCAGACCTCAACCCAATCGAAAACCTGTGGGGCGAGCTAAAGAGGAGAGTGCATAAGAGAGGACCCAGGACACTGGATGATCTAGAAAGATTGTGCAAAGAAGAATGGTCAAAGATCCCTCTCTCTGTGTTCTCCAATCTTGTGAAATGTTATAGGAGGAGATTAAGTGTTGTCTTATTGGCAAAAGGGGGTTGTACAAAGTATTAACATCAGGGGTGCCAATAATTGTGGGACACATGATTTCAAGGTTTTTTTTCTTCTAAATGTGTGATTCATTTTTTTTTACCACCAAAGTAATGTACTTGAATAAAAGGTTGGATTTTTCACTTTTTTTGCTATTATGTTCTATGTTGTTTAAAAAAAGGAGAATTTTTAGAAGTCCTCGACCACATCTTAAACGGGTGCCAATAATTGTGGAGGGCACTGTATATATATACAGGTCCTTCTCAAAAAATTAGCATATTGTGATAAAGTTCATTATTTTCCATAATGTAATGATAAAAATTAAACTTTCATATATTTTAGATTCATTGCACACCAACTGAAATATTTCAGGAATTTTATTGTTTTAATACTGATGATTTTGGCATACAGCTCATGAAAACCCAAAATTCCTATCTCAAAAATTAGCATATTTCATCCGACCAATAAAATAAGTGTTTTTAATACAAAAAAGTGAACCTTCAAATAATTATGTTCAGTTGTGCACTCAATACTTGGTCGGGAATCCTTTTGCAGAAATGACTGCTTCAATGCGGCGTGGCATGGAGGCAATCAGCCTGTGGCACTGCTGAGGTGTTATGGAGGCCCAGGATGCTTCAATAGCGGCCTTAAGCTCATCCAGAGTGTTCGGTCTTGTGTCTTTCAACTTTCTCTTCACAATATCCCACAGATTCTCTATGGGGTTCGGGTCAGGAGAGTTGGCAGGCCAATTGAGCACAGTAATACCATGGTCAGTAAACCATTTATCAGTGGTTTTGGCACTGTGAGCAGGTGCCAGGTCGTGCTGAAAAATGAAATCAGATGGAAGCATGAAGTGGTCCAAAATCTCCTGATCGCTAGCTGCATTGACCCTGCCCTTGATAAAACACAGTGGACCTACACCAGCAGCTGACATGGCACCCCAGACCATCACTGACTGTGGGTACTTGACACTGGACTTCAGGCATTTTGGCATTTCCTTCTCCCAAGTCTTCCTCCAGACTCTGGCACCTTGATTTCCGAATGACATGCAAAATTTGCATTCATCCGAAAAAAAGTACTTTGGACCACTGAGCAACAGTCAAGTGCTGCTTCTCTGTAGCCCAGGTCAGGCGCTTCTGCCGCTTTTTCTGGTTCAAAAGTGGCTTGACCTGGGGAATGCGGCACCTGTAGCCCATTTCCTGCACACGCCTGTGCACGGTGGCTCTGGATGTTTATACTCCAGACTCAGTCCACTGCTTCCGCAGGTCCCCCAAGGTCTGGAATCGGTCCTTCTCCACAATCTTCCTCAGGGTCCGGTCACCTCTTCTTGTTGTGCAGCGTTTTTTGCCACACTTTTTCCTTCCCACAGACTTCCCACTGAGGTGCCTTGATACAGCACTCTGGGAACAGCATATTTGTTCAGAAATTTCTTTCTGTGTCTTACCCTCTTGCTTGAGGGCGTCAATGATGGACTTCTGGACAGCAGTCAGGTCGGCAGTCTTACCCATGATTGCGGTTTTGAGTAATGAAACAGGCTGGGAGTTTTTAAAAGCCTCAGAAATCTTTTGCAGGTGTTTAGAGTTAATTAGTTGATTCAGATGATTAGGTTAATAGCTCGTTTAGAGACCCTTTTCATAATATGTAATTTTTTTGAGATAGGAATTTTGGGTTTTCATGAGCTGTATGCCAAAATCATCAGTTTTAAAACAATAAAAGACCTGAAATATTTCAGTTGGTGTGCAATGAATCTAAAATATATGAAAGTTTAATTTTTATTATTACATTATGGAAAATAATAAACTTTATCACAATATGCTAATTTTTTGAGAAGGACCTGTATATATATATATATATATATATATATATATATATACAAACACACAGTAGGCTATCTCACAAAAGTGAGTACACATTTCAGCAAACATTTTAGTATATCTTCTCAAAGGACAATACTATACAAATGAAACTTGAATAGATTGTAGAGTAGTAATGTGCTGCTTGTACAGCAGTATATATGTAGAGCTCTTTTCCAAAACGCGATAAACGCCATTTAAAAAAATTGTCATGTCATTTTGCTGTGTACTGAACCTATTCACTGCTCCATCAACGTTTCATGCCAAATCACTATATTTCCTTGTTTAAAATGTACTGCAAGATGCAGTTTCTTTCCAAACCAAACCGGCGATAAGCGCCGAACCTATTTTTAGCCTAAACGCGATAAATCCTCTCGACTAATCAGAATTCAGTGAGCGTTCTACGCAATCCAACACGGTGGCGCTCTGAACAGAGGTTTGTTTATGTTCATTCATTCCTCAAAATGAGTGCTAGTTTTCTAGTCGACTAGTAATAGTTCATTTAAGCCATTAGTCTAATCACATATTTATATTGATTTAATTACTTATATGGGAGAGAAACCATAATGAGCATTTTTAATTGCCTATTCCGCATCTCAACGCACGCATAAAGCTTGCCATAAAGAACCGGCAAAAGTAATGATTATGCATGAAACATTTGAATTGTTTATTAACCCTCTGGGGGTTACCAAGGTGTTTTTGGGGCCCTTGAGATGTTTTGACATGCCCTGACATTTGTGCTTTTTTCAGTTGCTTATAAGCATATTAATGGCAACGGTGTAATTACACTCTATTTAGCACAAACAGGGCTCCCATAATATGTGAGCAACATGTATGTACATGTTTGTATTTTTGAGATTGTTTATGCATGGTTATTGATTACTGAAATAAGGCCACAAAACACATACTAAATATGTGTCCACAAGACTTTTGACTAATGTCTTGTTGTGGCCTAGAGTTTTTGCTTCAAAATGATCTGAAAATCATCCTGCCTAATCATTCACATAAAACAATACATTGATTTAAATTTTGTAAAACACTTTTTGTTTGGAAATGCAATATGCGTGTGGGCGTGAACGGCCCAACCCCTATCATGAATAATTCACACCTGAGAAGACAATGTCTCGCATAATCAGCCTTTCATTCAGGTGTGTGACACAAGAAAGAATGTGAGGAGAAAAAAAAAAGAAAAATATATATATATATACACACACTGCCGTTCAAAAGTTTGGGGTCGGTACGATTGTTAATGTTTTTAAAATAAGTCACTTATGCTCACCAATGCTGTATTTGTTTAATAAAAAATACAACAAAAAATCAGTAATATTGTGAAATATTATTACAATTTTAAATAACTGTTTTCGATTTTAATATGTTTTAAAAAATAATTTATTCCTGTGATTTTAAAGTTGAATTTTTAGCATCATTACTCCAGTCTTCAGTGTCACATGGTCCTTCAGAAATCATTCTAATATGCTGATTTGATGCTCAAGAAACATCTCTCAATATTATCAATGTTGAAAACATATAAATATTGAAAATATTTACATTTTTATTTCAGGATTCTTTGATAAATAGAAAGTTCAAAAGAACAGCATTTATCTGAAATAGAATCTTTTGTAACATTAAACACAACCGTTCAAAACTTTGGGGTCAGTAAGTATTTTTATTTAATTTTTTTGGGGAAATAAAATAAATCAATACTTGTATTCATCAAGGAGGAATTAAATTGATCAAAAGTGACAGTAAAGACATTTATAATGTTTCCAAAGATTCTATTTCAAATAAATGCTTTTGTTTTTAACTTTCTGTTCATCATCATCTGTTCACGGATCATGTGACTGAAGACTGGAGTAATGATGCTGAAAATTCAGCTTTGATCACAGGAATAAATAATATTTTAAAATATATTAAAATCGAAAACAGTTATTTTAAATTGTAATAATATTTCACTATATTACTTTTTTTGTTGTATTTTTAATGAAATAAATACAGCATTGGTGAGCATAAGTGACTTCTTTTAAAAACATTACAAATCTTACCGACCCCAAACTTTTGAACGGCAGTGTAAATATATTATCCAAATATAAATGAAAGTCAAAAGCACATTTTTGGTACATAGTCATTCCTGGAAACAAATCCTGTTCAAATAGGCTATATGGGCCATTCTACAGAATTTGTTTAAAGTTAGAGTTGGAAACATCCTTGAAAAGAAAATTGTCGTTTGCGTTTCAATAGCGCGCGCTCTCCGTGGGCGTGTCACATTGGCAGAATAATGAGCTGAGAGAACGATGAGATCGGCTGACACCTCTCTCTTTTTTTATATATTACATGAACAGAGAATATTTATTTTAGTTTTGAATTAAATATTTTAAAAGTACAAACTTAAATGATTATAAAGATATATTGCTCATGCCTGGGTGAATAGTATTCGCTGAGTTTTGTTTAAGTTTAGAGAATTGCTCCAGAAAAAAGGTTAACGGAGGTGGAGAGACAGAAAGCGCACCCTGTTTATTTTCATTATTTTACAAAAGCACAATTTTTTATTTCGATTGTAAGTGGACACATAAAAAAATAGACATTCAACAGTTTATTTTTTTATATTTCAAGGTCCTTAAGTCTGTATGACCAAAAATGACAAGAGTATTTTAAGTCTATTTTCCTGTTATGTGAAAAAAAACTAGCAAAACGCGGGGGCACGTTTTTGGTCCCCAGAGGGTAAATAAACTAGTGTTTTCTGTCAGTGTCAGCTGCAAAGATAAAGTTGACGATGCTGACTCGCCATCTTCGCAGTAGTCAACGCGCCTATAGAGAGAAATGCATACTTCATGCGAATTAGCCTACATATGCAGAGAGTAGCCCATTTCTTTTCGTTTTTAATTGTTTTGTTTAAAAAAGTAGACATTTCAAGCCTTCTATAGTTCTCAGGTCTGTGAGGCAAGTATCGCTGTGTTTCGGTTAATGTATGAGACGCGCTCCAGTTCAAGCGCAGCAATTGTCTGCTATATTTGCTTCTTATATGTTAATCCAGTCAATCTGATGATGAAACATTGATTAAAATGAAGATACAATTTATACAAAACGAAATTCACTTTAAAGAAAGGCTTTCCTCAAAACAAAACTTAATAAGTGGTCAAAATCATGTCTAACCCATTCCAAATGTTTTCCGATATATTGGTCATCCTATCTTACCGGTACTCATCTCATGCGGTTCCCTTTTCATATAGCCTAATCAACATAGATGAAATAAAAAAAAATAACATTATATTATTAAACATAAATATGAAACGTATGTTTAAGTTTTTTTTTTTTTACTTACCGTTCCGCTTTGCTCACACGCTGTGTAGCCTATACATGCATGAGTGCGTGCATGTGGTGGAGGGGTGCCCATCCCTACTTTTGAATATCGTTATCATTATAGAATATTTTTAATTATTCGTTTTTTTCATGCATATGTAGTGGACAAATTGGTCCTACTTGTTACAGGTTTGACACTGAACTAAAAATGACTCTAAATGTATTACTAAATAACTTGATATCATTACTAGGCCTATCATTACAGGTTCGGCACCAAATGACTATTAGCCTAAATGTGTTACAAAATTTAATTTATATTAATTTATAGTAGTGATGCACGATATATCGGCCGCCGATATAATATCGGCCGATATGGTCAATTTTTTACACATCGGTATCGTTCCGATGTCAAAATAGGGCCGATGTGAACAGGCCGATAATCATTCCTGTGTATTTGACGTGTGTGTAGGCTTATGTGGGGGCGGGGATGTTTGTTTATGCAGGAGCGCATACATTACACACACATAATGTGCTGAAGCTTACGGCGCTCTGCCTTGTTCTGACCGACCATCAAAGTATTGTCGCGCTGGAGTTATGGGGTTATGATGTAGCAATTAAATCACCTCAGACACACATGTAAGTTACATGTTTCACAGTGATTGGTTTTGTTAGATTACGGAATAATGACATACTCTCGGGGGAAAATGATAAAGGTAAGAATGAAACATGACACGCAGTGCATAAAAAAGATAATCTTGAAAATCCAGTAATAGCTAGCGGTAGCCTTTAGCTAGCGATGCTACTTCACAAACTAGGCACAAACACGTTTCGAGCCATAATCATTATCTAGTAACAAGCGCTGCATTAGAGCAGGCTTGTAGGATATCTTAATTCACAGCCCGTAATGCAACGCTACATGTAGGCTACAACTGAAATAAAATGCTAGCTCTCGCCTGTCAATGACAGTCCACTGACTGAAAACTACGCGAATTTGTTGGTTGGAGCCGCAACGACAGACCCATTATACACCAGCAGCAGGAATGTAGTAATTTAAAGCCTACCTTTTGTTGAACCCTGGTTAAAATCCATGTCAAACAACCGACGAGAAAGAAAATCCATTACAATGCGGAAAGATACAGTTCTTTAGGGACACCTAATCTGTAGCCCTGCCTTAGCTCTGAAGCTCTATGACTCTTATGAACAGCTAGGCTGCGACGTCAAGATTGCAATGCTGGAATATGTTTGTGTGTGTGTGTGTGTGTGTGTGTGTGTGTGTGTGTGTGTGTGTGTGTGTGTGTGTGTGTGTGTGTGTGTGTGTGTGTGTGTGTGTGTGTGTGTGTGTGTGTGTGTGTGTGTGTGTGTGTGTGTGGGGCGCATGCGCGCGCGCGCGTGTGTGAGAGAGAGAGAGAGGCGCGGGCGCGATCGAACAGTGGAAACATAAAACATTTTGTTCATACAGGACATTTTATCATAGTGAGTCTAATAGGGTTAATATTGCTTACATTTTAAGTGTTATCATAACATTGTGCTATAAAATAGAAGTTAAGGTCTTTTGCCTTAGTAGGACAGTACTGTACTTTAACGTTTTGAACTTTTGTACTGTTCACAGAATACAGTGACTTGGTCTCAAGTGAGTTAGATGTTTATTGAGAATACTCAGGGTTGCTTTATTCATAGTGTGAATTCAGGACACACTTGTATCCTTTATAAAAATGTATTTTTATATAAATATTTATTTTTTCTTCTGAAAATCTGATGACATATTTTGCACACAGGTAAAGGTGCCCAATATCAGTCATTTCTGAAAATAAATTACAAAAGTAAAAAAAAAAAAAGTGTTTTGGAAAATAGCTCTTTATTTGATTATCATAAAAATGTGTTTTCTATACAGAGATATCGACATCGGTAAATATCGGTATCGGCCATAACATCAATATTAATATCGGTTATCTGTATCGGCCACAATTTTCACATCGGTGCATCACTAATTTATAGTATGAGCCCCTGATTATATGTTGCATGTTCTCTTATTTTTTAAAAAAAGACAAACCATACATTTTTGGAAAAAAATTGATGGATTTATAGCGTTCTGAAAAAAATGGATGGATTTATAGCATTTTGAAAAAAAATAAAATTAACTTTTTATTTATCATAAACAATATTGTTGTTTGATTTAATAATCATTGTTCAACATGTTCAGACTGAGCCAATAAAACATTTTTACAGGATAAGTGGAATATTCACAAAATGTGTGGGTCTAGGTAAAAAAAATAATTTTTCTGAAAACTACTGAAATGGATTTATAGCGTTTTGGAAAAGAACTCCTCATATTTACTGTCCTCTGAAAATAACTTAACATACAGCCATTATTGTCAAAATATCTGGCAACAAAAGTGAACATGTCCAAAGTGTCAATATTTTGTGTGAGCACCATTGTTATCTAGCACTGCCTTAATCCTAATAGGCATGGAATTCACCAGAGCTGCACAGGTTTTTGCTGGGGTCCTCTTCCACTCCTCCACAATGACATCACAGAGCTGCTGGATGTTAGACACATGGCGCTTCTCCACCTTACACTTGAGGATGCCCCACAGGTGCTCAATAGGGTTCAGGTCTGGAGACATACTTGGCCACTCCATCACCTTCACCTTCCTCAGCAAGGCAGTTGACATCTTGACTTGGCGGTGTGTTTGGGGTCGTTATCATGCCGTTTGGCCCAGTTTCTGAAGGGAGGGCATCATGTTCTGTTTTAGAATGTCACAGTACATGTTGGTATCCATGTTTCCCTCAATGAAGCGTAGCTCCCTAGTACCAGCAGTACTCATGCAGCCCCAGTCCATGATGCTAGCACCATGCTTGACTGTAGGCGAGACACAATCTTCTTGGTACTCCTCACCAGGCCGTCTCCACACATGCTGGAAACCATCTGAGCCAAACAAGTTTATCTTATCTTATCTCTTCAGACCACAGGACATGATTCCAGTAATTCATGCTCTTGGACAGGTTGCTTTCAGCAAACTATTTGCGGGCTTTCTTGTGTGCCAGCTTCAGAAGAAGCTTCCTTCTGGGACGACGGCCATGCAAACCGACTTGTTGTAGTGTGCTGCGTATGGTCTGAGCACTGACAAGCTGAACTTCCGCTTCTGCAACCTCTAAAGCAATGCTGGCAGCACTCATGCGTCTGTTTTTTGAAGCCAGCTTCTGCACCTGACGCACAGCACGAGGACTCAACTTCTTTGACTAACCCTTGCGAGGCCTGTTCTGAGTGGAACCCGTATTGGAAAACCTCTGTATGACCCTGGCCACTGTACTGTAACTCAGTTTCAGGGTGTTACCAATCTTCTTATAGCCTAGGCCATCTTTGTGGAGAGAAGCAATTCTAATTCTCAAATCCTTAGAGAGTTCTGTGCCATGAGGTGCCATGTTGAACATCCAGTGGTCAGTATGAGAGAATTGTACTCAAAGAACAAATTTGAACTGCTCTCATACAAGATGCACAAATTTGTATGGTTCTGTCAAGCAGACAAGAACATGAAAATTATTAATAGGACATGTGGCTTTGCATGGTTAAACGACATACAGCTATTATCACTTAGGGTGTACTCACTTTTGTTGCCAGCTATTTTGACAATAATGGCTGTATGTTGAGTTATTTTCAGAGGACAGTAAATATATACTGCTATACAAGCAACACAATGACTACTCTATATCAAATTTTCATTTCTATAGTATTGTCCCTTGAGAAGATATATATATATATATATTAGTGCTGTAGCGGCGCGTTAATGACGTTGACACTTCGACGTCAAAATTATGTCAACGCCATATTTTTGCGTCAACACTTCTTTATTTATTTATTTTTTGCACCGTTTCCGGCGGTACAGCTCGCCACCACCCCTATGGCCACCACACTTGGGAGACCGAAACATTGCAGAATGGAGGACGAAGACAACTAGAAGTTAATGTGCTTTCCATTAAATGAATCACACACAGTAAACAAACCATCTTCAGGGTCGACGATCACGCCGGCGTGATCAAGTTACATGACTAGTTTAAGACGTCGAAGCATAAAAACAAAGTCACGTCAAAGCCGTCTAAGAAAAGCCTGGCCACACCCTATTAAGCCCTATTGTACCGAATTTTGGTTGTAGTTCCACCAGAGTTCCACTGGGGGGCGATTGTCCGAGTGCAAAATGAATGGGAGTCTATGGGGCTAGACGGCTAAATTTGTTTCTTTCACCCGATTGCCGTTGAGAAATCTCAGATTTGAATGTAGATTTTGCAAATTCAACATGGGTTATAGGTCCAAAGTTGAATGAACAAGTACTTATGTCCTTTCGATTTCTTACAGGTTGAGTTGTGGTTGCCCATAACACGCTAGCATTCTGCTAATGGACTTTGATTGGTCAGTGAAGGACTGATTACGTCCAGAGATACCGCTTGATGGCATCGTGGCATCCGAAGTATTTTCGGCGTGGTCTTTTAAAACAACAACAACAAAAAAACTCTTCTAGCACGTGTATTTACCTGTGTCAGCGGTGTTGTCGATGCCTCGAGAGAAAAGAAAGTGCAGATCGCGAAAGCACCAAAGTGACTGAAGGATTTCCGTAAAGCAGTTCTCTGGTCGTACAATGTGTATGACGTCATTGCCATTTTAAAAGACTTTTTAAAGCAAATAAGTGACTCTAAAAAATCTAACACCCAGTAATCTGTAATTTATTTGCATCTCCTTTCAAAAACAACATTCAAATTACTAGACAAAAAATTATATCCTGAGAAAAGTGGATTTTTAGGGTTATAGCTCCATAGACATCCATTCATTCTGCACTCGTCCTGTGAGTGCCCTCATATGGAGCCAGAGATGAACTGCAACCAGTTCAGAACCAGGAAGTTTACTGCCAGTGAAACTTCGCCCCATATTAGACATTCTCTGGTCACATTGAGCGCTGCCGTCCACTTCTGTCGAAAGTGCTGGCTTGAAATTCTATTATACTTTTTGTTTTGTGTTGATAGACCAAGTAAAAAAGAGATATGATCATTTAAACTTTATATAAAAAAATGTTGACGCGTTCGTAAAAGAACACCAGATGGGATGCGACAGGCGTTGCATTTATTCTAATAACTTCGTCGGTTTTTGTCATAAAACAAAATGGAGAAAAATGTGTGAATCTGCTGACTCTGCTCTTCAGGCTGCACGTTTGAGGGAATGGAGGAGGAGCCAGCTGAGCAAACAAGCGAAATTGAAAGTAGGGCTGGACGATTTTGGCTAAAATCATAATCGCGATTAATCGAACAAGTTACCTCGATTACGATTATTGAACGATTATTTAAAATAAATTATTTCTCATGTGTCACTGGCAAGGCTTATACTGTAAATATTCACGGTTATTTTTTTTAATGAAAGAATGCATAATCCTATCTTTGTGATTCTAAAATAAGGAAACACATAGATAGCTTTTAATGCTTACTTATTAAATATTTCAAACAATTGAATCAAACAAAGCATACAATGCTTGAAATAAAAACATCTTATAAAAAAGTAATTAAGTTTTAATGTAAAAAGAAAGTTTCCTAAAAATGTAGAAAAAAGTTATTTTTGTAAACAAAATAAATTACTGTAAATATTGCCATCTTAAAAGTAAAATATAACTTGTATAAAACTAAAAAAACTAATCCTTTTCATATTGTGTAGCATTTGTAAATGCTTGTGTTATCGCAACCTGTTTTGTGGAGTGGAGGCACTTGTTGCTGGGCGTTTGTCAGTCTCTCTCTTTTTTCGCGTGTTTCTTTGGTACAAGCGGCTCCTGTTGCTGAGTTGACTCAGTGTTTGAGTTCCCATTCACACAGAGGTTCCGAAAATAACCGGATAAAGTGGCCCGGGATTTGACCCGGGTTCGTTTGACTTTGGTTCATTCACACTGCAAGTGATTTTCCGGAATCAACAGAGTGCGTTCACACAGACACACACAACCCGCAAAGACACGTGACATGTCCCAGCGGCGTCTATAGTTTGCTTATGAGCTGCGATTTTCTCTCGAGAAACTACGCTTGTGCATTTTTTTTTCTCTGATTCGATCATAAACTATCGCATTACGAACCGTTTCACGCTGGCGAACGATCCCGGCTTAGCGCCATCATTACGACACGGCATTGATTATGGCTTTTTTTCACACAGCGCGCGTTCCGGGACTGAACACGGCAATGTTACTATGTCCCCAACCTGGCATCAATCACGGGTCGTGTTTGCGTTCACATAAGGTGTTGGTTCTGCCAATTTCCCGGGATCAACGCGCTGTGTGAAAGGGGCTCATGTTGCTTCAATGTCGCAGACTGGACAGGGCGGAGTTACGTGACTACACACGCGGTAATATGTTTTAAGGGGAAGTTTTAAGGGGAACACACAGTGGGCGGAAAGAGATTTACAGAGTAGACAAAGAGAGACATATATACGTTATATATAGAGAGAGATATATTATTGCTAGTTTTTGGAAGAGTTTGAGTAGATTTTGAGAGTAGTTTAGGAGTACTGTAGATAGTTTAGGTAGTTTAGGAGTAGTTTACGAGTAGATATAGATAAACTGTTTTGAGGAGTGGCACAGATAAAAAATAAAATAAATAAAAAACACCTGATATTTGTTGTAAATAGTTATATGTATAGTTTGACTTTGTGTTAATTTTACCTTTTGTATGGTATATTTGCACTATTGAGTGCAACCCCTCTTACTCAAGGAATGAAAGCCCTGTAATGTTGATATCTGTGTAATTATACATTAAGTGTGTAGAGTTTCTAATCAAAAAAGAAAAGAAAAAACGCCTATTGCCACACCTACTTTTTGCTGTATATAGTTTGATTTTATCTCAATTTTACCTTTTTTATGTTGTATTTGCACTATTTGGGAACCCTCATACTCTGGGAATGCAATGCCTTAAATATAGCTCTCTGTATAATTGTGTGCACAACATTTTTTAAAAAGTGGCTAAGTTAAAAAGAAAGAAAAAAGCCTATGGCTACACCCGCTTTTTTTTGGTAAATCATATTTTTTTGTATATAGCTTGATTATATCTGAATTGTACCTGTATATGTTGACATTTACAACTTGTGTTTACATTTTAAACCTTTTAAAATGCTTCATTGAGCATGCTTGTGCAGGGTTCCCGCGGATCCTTAAAAAGTCTTAAAAAGTCTTAAATTAGATTTTTAAAATTTAAGGCCATAAAAAGTCTTATAAAGTCTTATTTTTACTTATGAAAGGTCTTACATTTTAGATGACACTTCGACTTAGACATATCTAAATGTTTTCCAAATTAAAACTATCTAATTAGCGTAATATTATTTTTTATTATTCTATCTTTGTGGATTTGCTTGTTCACGTGACAATTCGCATCACATTCGCGGCCGGCAGAATAACGTCTGTCTCCTGCACGCGAGAGAGGAGAGAAGAAGAAAGTTGGCAAATGTCAGTTCAGTAGTAAGTTCATTCTTTGTGCGTAGGGGTGTGCGATGTGTATTGTCTACTATGATATTGTAATCATTGTTTTAAGGATGTACGAGGCACTGTGAGCTGACATCGCATTTGTCTCTCGTGCTTTCACTGCGTGATGTGTCAGTGCAGTTATAGGTAGGCCTATGTCCCCAAATTAGTTTTTGTCTTATATTTATATTATGTTCTTATATTAGAATATCACATCAGTAAGAGTGCCGTTTTCCCGTGCACAAGTGTGATATTTTGTTATACAATAGTTAAATTAAAAATAAATTAACATTGTGAGTTACTTTTTAGACACCATATTGACAAAATTATTTGTTTTCCCTTTATTTCGCTGACGAGAATTTCAAAATGAAACCGTAGCAGAGTCTAATGCAACAGACACCGATGATTTCTTGACTGAAATCCACGTTTTAAACGAGTCATTTTAACGATTCAATGAACAATCACTTGTTTCTTTCCCGATTGAATCAGCCGTTTGAACAAATCGGTTGAATGAATGAATGACTCCCTCAACTCGCTTACGGTATTAAGACAGTGACTTGCTGCCGCCTACTGGCGGTTTTAGTTTCATATTTAAAGTAGGGGCCTACCCTTTAATTAAAACGTTAAAATTAGAAATCATTTCATATTTAAATATTGAATATGGATTTTTTTTAAACTATCTCATAGCTTTATTTATGCAATTGTAAATGGAGTGTAAATATTAATGCCTCTTCTGATGCTGCTTCTGTGTCACCTCTGAACTGCAAAGATGGATTTTGATTGAATGATTTAATTTGACTGGTAACGGTGGTACTGTATAATTATTGTGTAATTAAGTATTATTTTATAAATAAGTATAATTACTGTATAATTTAATTTGAATAATTTGAATGTTAGTATTTGACATAAAAGGTGATGCAGAACTCTAAATAAGTTTAGAAAAAATGTCCATATATAGGTGAAAATGCCCCTGGAAATCAATTTAAGGTGGCAAATATTGCACGTTAATTAATCATTTCTGTCACTGCTGTGAACTGACCACTGCATAGAATATGAAAAATATGAATATCTTCGTGAGTCTGCTGTCAACAACAGGCCTAAACCAGCCATTGCACCAGCACAAAAACATAATCAGTAAAATATCATCTAATTATTATCAACAAAACGTTTAAAATATCGAGATATATTTTTGTCAATATTGCACACCCCTAATGTACGGTCTTAATTTTGATTTCTTCAAGTCTTAAAAAGGTCTTAAAAAGCCTTAAATTTGACTTTAAAAAGTGTGCAGGAACCCTGTTGTGTTTTTTGTAGTAGAAAAGCTATAATTTTTCTATTCGTTCATCCTCGGTTGCGGCGAGGGCGCGCTGTTATAAAAAGAAGCCGTGCACACAGCCAAAGCGATATGGGGTCTTGCCGGTCTCCCAACGCGTCATTTTTAGGCTTTAAGCCTTGTTTATACTCAACGCGTCCGCACTAGTGCGAGTCTCAGCTGACAGCGCGCACCTCTCCAAACGGACGAGGCGTTTATACTTGACGCGCTCGCCGTTGTGCTATTCTGTGAAACGACAGGGGGCGACTCGGAGTAATTCTCCTCTAAACCACCAGGAATCAGCTGTGAAGAAGTAGTTTGCTGTTTATTAGTAGTTTATTAATAGCTGATTCATATTAAAAGAGTAATAAATGCAGTAGGTTTATTGTACTTTTTTGTACAAACTAGTTAAACAACTGAAGCCTTATTGAAGAGTGTTTAAACCTTAATTTCATCAGCAGGGCTTACTTCTGCTACTGTAGGCTTATTTTGTAAATTTAAGCAGTTACTTTAGACAAGTGTAAACTGGGTCCTTAATGCAAATGTGATCCTATTCACAAAATGAGAGGCTTTTTTGGTCACCCATCAATGCACATCTATCTGTGTATAGAAGGATAATAACATGCAGGTACAGACGTACCAGTTCGGCCAGATTCGGCTCAAAGTCGTTCATCTTCGGATGCGGTGCCGCGCGCAGGTGAAATGGGGTCTTGCGCACCCAATGCGCACGACCGCCCACACCGCAATGACGTCATTTTGCCGCGCGCACCTTCGCGCTCTTGCGGACATGTCGAGTATAAACAAGGCTTTACTCCGTGTCAGCGCGCGCTCTGATTATGTTTTTTTATTAATCGAGCAGCAGAAAAATTTGTCGTTAGATTAGTCGACTAATCGATAAAATAATCGCCCAACTAATCGTTTAGTTAATAATCGTTTACCCCAGCCCTAATATATATATGTGTGTGTGTGTGTGTGTGTGTGTGTGTGTGTGTGTGTGTGTGTGTGTGTGTGTGTGTGTGTGTGTGTGTGTGTGTGTGTGTGTATATTATGAATATAATTTCAGTTACATTTTAAATGAATATAAATATAATTCTAAAAACTTGTGTTAAAGGCTAAAATGTGAGGTTTATCATTTTCTAAAACTTTTTTTCGGCTTTCGACACTAGTGTAATGATGTTGGGAGGAAGGAAGGAAGGAGCTGGGAACCAGCGAACGTACACAAACTTTATTATATAAATAAACACAAAATGAAAGTAAAAGCAACTCATGGACTTAAACAAAACACAAAGTAAAAGTCTAGGCCTGGTCCTCTCTCGTCCTTCACTGTCGTCACTCGTCCTTTTATGCTTCCGAAGCTCCTCCGTGAGAGATCCTCAGTGTGTCCTAGTGTTTTAGGACCCCTCTTAGCCCAAATAAAATCACTGTAACAGACAGGGGCCAGGCCGGAAATGTTCAAAAGGGTGGGCCTTCATAAGAAAGGGTGGACAAAAAAAACAACAACAAAAACTGCATACTAAATTATCAGAAAAAAAACAGCAGTTTTTAAGTTCAAAGTTACAAAACAGCAAATAAGAAATAACCTACATGATTGAATGAATTTATATATGGTCAGACACTTGCTCGTGTCACTGTATTATTAACATTTGACCGAAATCAAGCTCATAGTTATGAGGTTTTTGACCAGCGAATTTCGGTATTTTACCATATAGTGCATTGTGTGCCTTTCACTATATAGAGAATAGTGCTAAGTAAACAAGTAAGTCAGTTTGAACGCAGTGTAAAGGAAATTTACTGAGATGTGTTTGTTCCCTGCTAGGAGCTGTCTGAATCTTCTGTTGTCATTCTCCGGGAAAATCCCTGGTGCCTTATGGGAAGAGTTTCAATCTTCTGTCAAGGTCAGAGACAAGACTTCATTAAATTTTTTTATTAACACAAAGGTAATGTGCAGTATCTTGTGGAATTGGTGGATGGACCTGGCTTATCAAATTATTATTACATTCATATAAGCATCACATATCAGCATTTCTAATTATTATTATTATTTTAAGAACGTATTGGGTTAGATGTCCAAATAAAGAATAAATTCCAGATGGCTTGGTTAATTGCTTTATGGGTTCACCAAACACGGAAAACTATTTTCAATGCACAATATATTTTCAATATCATCTCTGTGCCGTCAAGTATATGATTGCTGTCATTACACAGTGAATATGTGTGATCTGTGTTGGCAAAATAAGTCAGAATGAGCAAATTAAATATATATATATATATATATATACACACACTCACCTAAAGGATTATTAGGAACACCTGTTCAATTTCTCATTAATGCAATTATCTAATCAACCAATCACATGGCAGTTGCTTCAATGCATTTAGGGGTGTGGTCCTGGTCAAGACAATCTCCTGAACACCAAACTGATTGTCAGAATGGGAAAGAAAGGTGATTTAAGCAATTTTGAGCGTGGCATGGTTGTTGGTGCCGGACGGGCCGGTCTGAGTATTTCACAATCTGCTCAGTTACTGGGATTTTCACGCACAACCATTTCTAGGGTTTACAAAGAATGGTGTGAAAAGGGAAAACATCCAGTATGCGGCAGTCCTGTGGGCGAAAATGCCTTGTTGATGCTAGAGGTAAGAGGAGAATGGGCCGACTGATTCAAGCTGATAGAAGAGCAACTTTGACAGAAATAACCACTCGTTACAACCGGGGTATGCAGCAAAGCATTTGTGAAGCCACAACACGCACAACTTTGAGGCGGATGGGCTACAACAGCAAATAGGAAAAAGAGGCTACAATTTGCAAGAGCTCTCCAAAATTGGACAGTTGAAGACTGAAAAAATGTTGCCTGGTCTGATGAGTCTCGATTTCTGTTGAAACATTCAGATGGTAGAGTCAGAATTTGGTGTAAACAGAATGAGAACATGGATCCATCATGCCTTGTTACCACTGTGCAGGCTGGTGGTGGTGGTGTAATGGTGTGGGGGATGTTTTCTTGGCACGTTTTAGGCCCCTTAGTGCCAATTGACCCTTCGCAAAGACCCGCCCCCCTTAGTTACTGTCGCTATGTCCGACAAGCTACGCTGCTCTCACGCACACCATGTTCTCACGCAGTGAAAAATACATCGCGGATCAGAGAGGAGACTGACAATACGCTGACAGACAGGGCAGACCAGGTTACTTTTCGGTTACTTTTGATATTAAACATATTAAACAAAGACTCACCTTTCAAATTTGGTCATTTATAAAAAGAAATTTAAACAATAAATACCGTTTTGTGGCTCTTTAATGTGTCGTGACAGATCCCTGTAGAGCCTCAGTTAATGCTGCTCGTGAACCGATCATCTCTTCCTTCTAGTTCATTTATAGCATCAAATAAACATGAATGAACATAAGAAGGAATGTTGTTTTAACAGCGGAAAGACGTCAGTATATTCAGTTTTTCAAGTTCAAATCCTCCCATGTTAATCTACTAACTCTCCTGACTGCTTTGTCGGACAAAATGGCGGATGGCGAAGTATGATTGGTCAGATCATCTGTCAATCAAGCTCCCTGCGAAGGGTCAATTGGGCATTGTCTAAATGCCACAGCCTACCTGAGCATTGTTTCTGACCATGTCCATCCCTTTATGTCCACCATGTACCCATCCTCTGATGGCTACTTCCAGCAGGATAATGCACCATGTCACAAAGCTTGAATCATTTCAAATTGGTTTCTTGAAAATGACAATGTACTAAAATGTCCCCCACAGTCACCAGATCTCAACCCAAAAGAGCATCTTTGGGGTGTGGTGGAACGGGAGCTCCATGCCCTGGATGTGCATCCCACAAATCTCCATCAACTGCAAGATGCTATCCTATCAATATGGGCCAACATTTCTAAAGAATGCTTTCAGCACCTTGTTGAATCAATGCCACGTAGAATTAAGGCAGTTCTGAAGGCGAAAGGGGGTCAAACACAGTATTAGTATGGTGTTCCTAATAATCCTTTAGGTGAGTGTATATATATATATATATATATATATATATATATATATATATATATATATATATATCCGGTCCTTCTCAAAAAATTAGCATATTGTTATAAAGTTCATTATTTTCCATAATGTAATGATAAAAATTAAACTTTCATATATTTTAGATTCATTGCACACCAACTGAAATATTTCAGGTCTTTTATTGTTTTAATACGGGTGATTTTGGCATACAGCTCATGAAAACCCAAAATTCCTATCTCAAAAAATTAGCATATTTCATCCGACCAATAAAAGAAGTGTTTTTAATACTAAAAAAGTCAACCTTCAAATAATTATGTTCAGTTATGCACTCAATACTTGGTCGGGAATCCTTTTGCAGAAATGACTGCTTCAATGCGGCGTGGCATGTGGGCAATCCGCCTTTGGCACTGCTGAGGTGTTATGGAGGCCCAGGATGCTTCGATAGCGGCCTTAAGCTCATCCAGAGTGTTGGGTCTTGCGTCTCTCAACTTTCTCTTCACAATATCCCACAGATTCTCTATGGGGTTCAGGTCAGGAGAGTTGTCAGGCCAATTGAGCACAGTAATACCATGGTCAGTAAACCATTTACCAGTGGTTTTGGCACTGTGAGCAGGTGCCAGGTCGTGCTGAAAAATGAAATCTTCATCTCCATAAAGTTTTTCAGCAGATGGAAGCATGAAGTGCTCCAAAATCTCCTGATAGCTAAATGCATTGACCCTACCCTCGATAAAACACAGTGGACCCTCACCAGCAGCTGACATGGCACCCCAGACCATCACTGACTGTGGGTACTTGACACTGGACTTCAGGCATTTTGGCATTTCCTTCTCCCCAGTCTTCCTCCAGACTCTGGCACCTTGATTTCCGAATGACATGCAAAATTTGCTTTCATCCGAAAAAAGTACTTTGGACCACTGAGCAACAGTCCAGTGCTGCTTCTCTGTAGCCCAGGTCAGGCGCTTCTGCCGCTGTTTCTGGTTCAAAAGTGGCTTGACCTGGGGAATGCGGCACCTGTAGCCCATTTCCTGCACACGCCTGTGCCTGGTGGCTCTGGATGTTTCTACTCCAGACTCAGTCCACTGCTTCCGCAGGTCCCCCAAGGTCTGGAATCGGTCCTTCTCCACAATCTTCCTCAGGGTCCGGTCACCTCTTCTCGTTGTGCAGCGTTTTTTGCCACACTTTTTCCTTCCCACAGACTTCCCACTGAGGTGCCTTGATACAGCACTCTGGGAACAGCCTATTTGTTCAGAAATTTCTTTCTGTGTCTTACCCTCTTGCTTGAGGGTGTCAATGATGGCCTTCTGGACAGCAGTCAGGTCGGCAGTCTTACCCATGATTGCGGTTTTGAGTAATGAAACAGGCTGGGAGATTTTAAAAGCCTCAGGAATCGTTTGCAGGTGTTTAGAGTTGATTAGTTGATTCAGATGATTAGGTTAATATCTCGTTTAGAGACCCTTTTCATGATATGCTAATTTTTTGAGATAGGAATTTTGGGTTTTCATGAGCTGTATGCCAAAATCATCAGTATTAAAACAATAAAAGACCTGAAATATTTCAGTTGGTGTGCAATGGATCTAAAATATATGAAAGTTTAATTTTTATCATTACATTATGGAAAATAATTAACTTTATCACAATATGCTAATTTTCTGTGAAGGACCTGTATATATAGAGTTACTTTCATATTCTACAATTAAAAAACCTTCAAAATGATATATTTTTTATAATTTAATGAGCTACACCTGTTTGAAGACGATAAAGTCAGCAAAGTCAATTTTGAGAATGTTCAGATGTTCTCTGAACGTTCCGAAACAAAATCACCAAGCAACCATACCTTAAAATCCCTGGTAATAACACCAAATTTGGCACACACAAAGTCAAAACTCATCTATCATGAAAATATTTGTTCAACGTTCCGAAACAAAATCACCAAGCAACCACACCTTAAAATCCCTGGTAATAACACCAAATTTGGCACACACCAAGTCAAAACTCATCTATCATGAAAATATTTGTTCAACTTTATTGAGAATATTTATAGAATATTTAACATTACCTAACTGTTTTTTCTGCTTAGCAGTCAGTTTGAGAAACGTGTCTCTGGTTAAGGGCTTCACATGTAGCAATTCATGTAGAAAAATTATGCAACAAGATATCATTAATAACAATAAATAGCAAATTGCCCATTTCATGTTAACAAGTTTATTTAAAAAGACTAAATTCTGTGAAAGAATTTTCATGATTTTTCCTGCGTGGATGTGTGGCCAGATAAATAGTGATCAACACAGCTAGCAAAGTTCATTTTAAAACATACAGTTTCATATTGTGTCCATGCCCAACCATTGTTCAAGATTTGCTACATTAATGTCCACAATCATCTTATTTTTGTTAAGGCATAATAAGTTGAGCTAAATCTCAATTGCTCCGACAAGATTCGCAGTGCATTTATAGCATTAGCCATCGACTGAGCACTCTCAATATCCATTACAAAACAGGGATACATCGAAGAAAAATGTAATTATTAAAAGCTTGAAGATTTTTTTTTCTATTTCCGCCCACTGACATCTGGTTTGGCCAGACAAAATTACAGAAGACATTTGATTGCCAACAGTAGCAATAGTGTTGGGGTAAGGTGTGTGGCAGAAAGTTTTGACGCAAATCGACCAGAGATCGAATCCGCCTTTTGCCGAACTCGCTCTACTCCCTTTTCCCATCACATATCAGATGTGAAAGCCATTTATTTTCAATTAAAATGAAGAAAATATTCGTAAAGTGGAAATAAGGTGTCTAACGTGTGTTTAATAATAAAGTGTTTATTGGTTAGGGGGAGGTGTAGGGAGGGCTTTATTGTCCTAATAAGGCGGCATTCAATTTCTCATAATATACATTGCACATCACCACATTTTTCATGAATTCTCAAACAACTCGATGGATGATTCAGTCTCTCGAAATCCCTCCTTTCCGCGAGCCTGCTCTGCTCTGATTGTCCAGATGGCCCAGTCTGTTGTGATTGGTCTACGGCTTAAAGCGTATTTCGGAAGCTAAACAGCTATTATATAACCGGAGGCTTCCTAAAGCTCAGCGACTATACACACTACACACACACACTACACAGTAACGATGATGTGATCTCACCATATCAATCCAAGCATGAGTCCCATGATGAAAAATTGTAAGAACTATTTATTCAACCCGAACCTCCATGGCAAGGATGACTCAGTGATACACTACTCATGTTGAGGTACATTATGAGATGTTGCAACTGTAATTCACCATCAGCATTAACAAGTGTATGTCCATCAATAAACCCATGTGTGTATTTCAAATTTATTGCGGTGCACATGCGGGAACTGTATCAATAACGGTGAATACGTTCACCCAGGACTAACGTGAATGACTGATGTAACAAACGTTTGTAAAACAAATCTTGCTTCATCCTTTATCTTTACTCAAAGTAGTAAGAACAACAGACAATCTGCATTAATAGACACAGTTTGAGGTAATATTGGCTTTTGAGAATTTGAGAATCCCGTGTTGAACTCCGAGATTGAGAAGCAGTCGTCAATAAAGTGACGTGTTGTGGGCTGGTTAAGTTGTTTGCGGGTGGACAACGTACAACATAGGCGGGCATTATGCACATGTATTTTCTAGTGACGTAGAACTGTCACACAGTGAGATTCGAAATACATACGACGATTTCTTTTGGGAGACAATAACTTTATTTATTGGGCACTTTCGACTTTACAACTTTGCCGAATATTTACATTCACAAACAGCTACACACTGCATGAAAGGGAATATTCGGGGGGGGGAAACATAATAGGGGCTAGGGCTGGGTAAAAAATATCGATTTCTCGATTTTAATCGATTCTCATTTTTACGAACCGATATCGATTCTTAAATCCCAAGAATCGATTAGTCATCCTGTTTTCAGTTGATGAATGAATGGAACATTGTAGCGCGCATCCCATCCAATAAACGCAATAATCTTTGTGCTTTGTTACTATTGATATGAAACAAAGTCTCAGATTTCAAATTACGTCCATTTTCTTACGAAATTCAAAAACATAAATACCGTTTTGGCGCTGTGGCGTGAGATCGCTCTGGCGCAGCTCAAGAGAAGCAGCAGTGCCGAGCACACATAATCTTCTCTTCCGCCTTAATATTACCAGTTACAGCGTGAAATAAACATGAATGAGCATCTGAAAGTGTGTTAAAAGATAAGAGTATAACTTATGGAAATCCTTATTGTCACATGGAATCGCTCAATCATTGTTTCAACCAAGGAAAGACGTCAGTGAAACAGCTTGTAAACAATGTCATGTAACGTCACATTTACCTCAGAAAAACTATATCCAGTGACCATGAACTCGTTAGTCAGCTAGAAAAATTAACTCTAGAGAGGAGCATTTTGCTAAATATATGCACCATATTACATATGCATTTTATGTTATTTTATAATTATTTTATGTTTTTCAATATTTAATGCATGTTTGAATAAATCTGGCAAGTTTTTATGACAGCCACCATTTAAATATTTATATTTCATATAGCTTTATTATTAGAAAAATAAATAAAAGTGTAATTGTTTGTATACAAATCAGTAAATCTTTACCTTTAATAATAGGCTATAGTAGGCTAAGGAAACAATTTTAATGATACAACTGACTCCCATAGTTTACAGCATTGGTTAAGAGATTTGTTTTCCTTGAGAAAATTTGCCATGTATTGTACCTGATATCCAAAATAATCAATATTGAATCGAATCGAATCGTAATCGAAATCGAATCGAATTGCTAGCTTGTGAATCGAAATCGAATCGAATTGTGAAATTTGTGTCAATACCCAGCCCTAATAGGGGCACTTTAAGCTCACCGAAACTTCCAGTAGTTGGCGATTTCTGTTGAAATTGAAAAATCCTGATCATAGCACCCTTAGTTTTTGAAAAAGAAGAATCTAATGACTCTGCACGTAAACCACTTGCCAGTCATCTTGTGAATATCAGGGATAACGATTATGGGTAGGGTTAGGTGTGGCTGGAGTTAATTAAGATTTAAAAAGCTTTGTTTTTGTATTGTATTGATGATTTCTTTGATGCAGATGGCTCATGACATCCTTCAGGCACGTGGAAACTCGCAGCTTCACACCCTGTTGACTCTGGTGGAGGAGAATGGTGTGTGGTCCAACTCCACTCTGTGTAGCCTTCTCTCAAGTGACATCCCTAATTTAGAGATAGGTAAAAATGCTTTTACCATCTATCACTTTTTTATTTGAATATTCTCTCTTTTATGGTTCATACTTATTTGTTCCAAATTTTGGTAATAATAACATTCATTTATAATTGTACTGCTACTATTTTTAACTTGTTTGGATGTGCGTCTTCTGTAGTACATGAGTTTTTATCTCGAGAAGGACCTGAACTACTTCATATGCGTATAAAGCACCTCATCAAACTGAAGTGTATGGATAAAGCTGCAATACTAGCAAAGATATGCGCAGAGTTTCCTGAATTTGGAGGAAAGAAGAACTTTAAACAAATCTACCTCGTATGTCTGTGTGAAATAAAGCCACAACAAGAACTTATGCAAGAGGTGAGGGTCTTTTTTTTTAATCAGTATATATTGTATTAATGTTGAAGTTCAAGCATATTACAAATTTATTTCTGCTCTAACATTTTTTGTTTGTTTTGAAATTATAATCAGGCTGTTTGTGTTCCTTATGTTATCGGCAATTACAGTTGTATGCATGAGTGGATTGTACATGAAAAGCTCTCCTCTGTAACAAGCAGTCTTTATTTGTTGAATTAAGCTGTTTGAGCACCTCCAGAGGTTACTTCCTACCTTTTTTAAAAAATTTGTTGAACTTCAGAATTAATATTTCAATCGTATTTAAAATGTATAGTCTTGCACAACATGAATATATGAATGCCTCTTTTCGGTGTTATGATAGAATCGCTATAATTTTTAAAGAGTTAGCTCACCCAAAAATTAAAATGTAACATTTTTTCACTCACTTTCGTGTTGTTCCAATCCCAGAAGACTTTCTGAAGAATCTCTAATCTTTAGAGCACAATTGAATATTTTTAATATGCTCTTATTCATGATCAGTGCATATAAATAGAGTTCCTCAAATTTGGTAAGCATGAAGGCTCAATTATATTTGCTTGGCATGTGGGAACAAACCGCATTGGGCTTCTGTGTTTGCCCTGTTTGATGTGTGTTTGTACATTATGAATGTGTGTTGTTCAGTGTTTATATTGGAATAAAAAGCTAAATCTTACTGTAATATCATATAAAGTTCTTCCGAAGACTGCGATTAAACCGCTCAATTCATACGGATTACTTTTACCATGTTTTTTTGTAGGTTTTGATGACATTTTTTGTTGCATTCAGTTTCAATAGCGGGACAAAAATTATGAGAATTTTCATTTGTGTTGCAAAAGATAAAGGATTAGTTCACCTCAAAATGAAAATTTCCTAATAATTTACTCACCCCAATGCCATCCAAGATATTCATGTCTTTCTTTCTTCAGTAGAAGGGAAATTAAGTTTTTTGAGGAAAACATTTCTGGATTTTTCTTTGAATAATGGACTTCAATGACAACCAGCGTTTTGAAGTCCAAATCAATGCAGTTTCAAAGGTCTTTGAAGTGCTTCAGCGGACTGTGCACGATCGCAGCTGAGGATGAGGGTCTAATTTCGCGACATGATAGGTCATTTTCAAAGAAAAAAAAAATATATAATATACTTTTTAACTACAATTGTTCTCGATGTCGCGGGGGGCCGGCAGAAGTACCGCCCCACTGTTTACAAAGTGACCAATACAATTTGAACTATCCTCCTTCGCACGGTCGAGTGGGGCGGTACTTCCGCAACATCGAGCCTGACCTTTCAACGTGATGGCGTAGTTCCCGGCGCGTTGCAGATCAGTGCAATCCGAACAATTGTAGTTAAAAAAAAAAAAAAATTTTTTATTTTTTTTAAATGACCTATCGTTTCGCAAGATAAGACCCTCCTCCTCAGCTGCGATCATGTACAGTCCGCTGAAGCACTTCAAAGCCCTTTGAAACTGCATTGATTTGGACTTCAAAACGCTGGTTGTCATTGAAGTCCATTATTCAAAGAAAAATCCAGAAGTGGTTTCCTCAAAAAACTTAATTTCTCTTCTACTGAGGAAAGAAAGACATGGATACCTTGGATGGCATTGGGGTGAGTAAATTATTAGGAAATTTTCATTTTGAGATGAACTAATCCTATAAGAACAGACAAAAGAACAGAATTCTTTTGGGTTTGGACCAGGGACGAAGGCTGCAAATTAGCTTTATGCTATATTGGCTATGTACACGGCATTGGTTGTCTGTGTGTAACAATGCCTAGTGTATTGTCCCTGTTAAACAAACAAAATGGTTAAGCAAATGTTAACAAAACTTTCCTTTTTTTGTGTGATCTATCCCTTTCATTAATCTGTTATTATTATCTTTTTTTTTTTTTGCATAATTTTGACTATTGCAAATAATGTGTAACCTAAATTTACTCTGTTATGTTTGGTAGATAAAGGAGGTAGACTGTAAGGAGGCTCTGGACATGATTTGTAATTTGGAGTCCGAGGAAGACGAGAAGGGAGCTCTCAGTCTTTGTACTGCATTTTTCAAGCGCCAGCTTCTCAGTGGGGATGTTTATTGTGCCTGGTAAGACATTTGTTCTGATTTTTAAAGGTGAAGTGTGTAGTTTCTGCAACACTAGTGTCACCTAGCAGAATTACAGAATTAAAAGATATTTTCAATCAACCTTGTAAACATTGCATAGCACCTCCACCAACTCAAACATCACATACACAGCTCTTACGGGTCCTTGTGAAGGCATATTTTAACTGGTAAAAGTTGGGCTTATTTCAATAAAAGGTCCAAAATATTAGGAGTACTTTAAGCTTTGTTGCTATGGGTCATGAGTAAGCAACTGAGGGTTGGCTTGCTTATAATAAACCCATCCAACGTATCTGTACCAGGCACATTTTTGACATGATTTGCCACACCTGTTTGAGGCTGAGTAAACGTTATAAACTTAGATTTAGTAACAGCTGGCATCAGCGCAAACCCTCTTTTGGCATTAAAAAACTACTGACAGGATTTACTAAAGAAACGCAGTGGAAAATTAGTCAAGTCAACTCACCTGCATTTATATAGCACTTTTAACAATATGGACTGTTTCAAAGCAGCTTTACAGTGATAATAGGAAATTAAAGTAACAGAGATTGTTTTAGCTTTACAGCAGCTCAAAATTAAAGTTATTGTCCAGCTAAAGTTAGTTTGAATTGATTCACTTCCTTCGCAACGGTCATTAGCTATTAACTTAACTCTCTGGGGTCGAGAAACGCGCCGGCGCGTTTTGCTGTTTTTTTTCCACATAGCAGCAACATAGACTTAAAATACTCCGTCATTTTTGGTCATATAAATAAAATCAACACATGATTATAAACTATAGAGGGTCTTCTTTTTTTTGTGTACACTCACATTAACATCAAAACCGTGTGCTTTTGTAAAATGAAGAAAATAAACAGGGTGTGCTTTCTGCCTCTCTGTCTCCGTTAAATTTTTTTCTGGTGCACGTCTCTAAACTTAAACAAAGCTCAGCGAATACTATTCACACAAGCACGAGCAATATATCTTTATTATCATTTAAGTTTGTACTTTTAAAATATATAATTCAAAACTAAAATAAATATTCTCTGTTTATGTAATCTATTAAAAAAGAGAGAGGTGTCAGCCGATCTCATTATCGTTCTCTTAGCTCATTATTCTGCTAATCTGACACGCCCACGGAGAGCGCGCGGTATTCAAACGCAAATGATCTGAAACACATGCAAAGTGTCAACGCCCCTCATAAACGCGATAACACAACAAATGTAATCATCAGATTAATGTAGCCTACTATTTCTTCTTGCGAGGCTGTGTGAGGAATAATCCTGGGACATTTACCTCAGAACATGTACTGTTTTTTTTCATTTCGAGGAGCAACGGATCCATCTGATAAGTACGTTTTTTTTTTATTATTGTTCTAATCGCGATATCATAGTGTATGTAAACCGCAAAAAGACTGTTTAAATATGAATCGCGTCTGTGTGTGAATGAATGAACTGAACAGTTTTTACCAAACCCTATTGCTATACTGAGATGAGTGAAAATCGACTGAAATATGTTGAAATAACGTTAAAATGTCTTTGTATTAGCAACGTATTAAACTGCAAATTAATATGTATGCCCTAATATAGGCTCATAAAAACAAAAAACGACATGCCTATGTTACAGACGAAATATGAAAGACAACATTTCGTCGACTAGTTTTGGATAGATTATTAACTGTTTACTGTAAACTAGACTACTGCCACATTGAATAAGCTTTTGTTCACCAATTTCTGCTCAAATGTTATATATTAGGCTATGTTTGTTTTGTCAAAAATAAAGTCATCAACTAGGATGCTATTATAGTCTTTGTTCCAATGTAGGCTTTATTCAAACTAATGAATCCTTAACTTTGAAATATGTATGATAAAATGTATACTTTAGTTTTTACAAAGAAATATGAAATATCCATCTGAGAAGTAAGTTTTTTTACTATTGTTCTAATTGCGATATCATAGTGTATGTAAACCGCAAAAAGACTGTTTAAATATGAATCGCGTCTGTGTGTGAATGAATGAACTGAACAGTTTTTACCAAACCCTATTGCTATACTGAGATGAGTGAAAATCGACTGAAATATGTTGAAATAATGTTAAAATGTCTTTGTATTAGCAACGTATTAAACTGCATATTAATATTTATATGCCCTAATATAGGCTATCATAAAAACAACAAACGATATGCCTATGTTACAGAAGAAATATGAAAGACAACATTTCGTTGACTAGTTTTTGGATAGATTATTAACTTATTACTGTAGCCTAAACTATAGACTACTGCCACATTGAATAAGCTTTTGTTCACCAATTTCTGCTCAAATGTTAAATATATTAGGCTATGTTTGTTTTGTCAAAAATAAAGTCATCAACTAGGATGCTATTATAGTGTTTGTTCCAATGTAGGCTTTATTCAAACTAATGAATCCTTAACTTTGAAATATGTATGATAAAATGTATACTTTAGTTTTTACAAAGAAATATTACACTTGAAATATTGTTATTTTAATTGTTGCTGTAATTGTAACCTTTTTAATAAAATAGCAAATAATATATTTACAAGGTAGATGTAAACAAAATCTTAAAAGGTCTATATAAGCCTTCTCTTCAAATTATTTGTATTGTGTTTTATTAGTAACAAATTTGGGGAGAGGATACATATCCAAAACTTTCTGAAAATACAGTATGAGAATTAACTACACAATTACTAGAAATGTTCACCTTGGATATTATACAATTTGCAAGCAAAAATACAAGTGGAAAAATACTATTTTTTATAGATGTTTCCAACTGTGAACCAATTTTGTAGTATATATACACATTTCTTTTCTTGTGTCCTTGTATTCTTTCTTGTGGCTCAGTGACACACCTGTGAAAAGCTCATTATGCAGGCTCATTAAGCAGGTCTTTTGTCTTCACAGGTGTGAATCAGACCATTATACATGAGTCACGCCCATTTCGCATATTGCCTTTCCAAACAAAAAGTGTTTTACTAAATTTAAATCAATGTATTGTTTTATGTGAATGATTTGGAAGGATGATTTTCAGATCATTTTGAAGCAAAAATCCTAGGCAGGAACATCCATTAGTCAAAAGTCTTGTGGACACATATTTAGTATGTGTTTTGTGGCCTTATTTCAGAGACTTTAAGTTTTAGTTTTTTCAATAACCATGCATAAACAATATTCTCTCAAAAATACAAACATGTACATACATCTTGCTAACATATTATGGTAGCCCTGTTTGTGCTATATAGAGTGAATTTACACCTATGCCATTAACATGTTTATAAATAACTGAAAAAAGCACAAATGTTAGACCATGTCAGAACACCTCCAGGACCCCAAAAACACATAGGACCCCAGAGGGTTAAGGGCCCCTAACAAGACACCGTTCTAACAGATAACCTTTAATGTGATCCGGCCGCTCATTTGCACAACACAGTGCCTGGTGGCTCTGAGAATTTTTTATCGTTTCCGAATAGCCACGTAAGTCACCTGTTATCCCGACAACGTTTTATCTGTACAGAGGTAAAGGGAAGGAGGCCTTCACAGGGGAGAGACTAGTGACACTTCAGGGATGCGTTGTCGTCATGTCTAGGCGGAGGTCCTTCATCAGATACGGCCTGGATCCGGCGGACTGCGGTAAACCTCGGGATAAAAAGAGAGACTAATATTAGCGTAGACGCCATCCTTCTTATGATGTATCAAGTACATCAGGATTTATGGCAAGTGTTCCTGGTTCTGGCTGATCTAAACTATGCAGCCTAACATTGAATTATAGAAGTCTATAATGTGTATAATGTCTATAACTGACAGACTGTGTCTGCTTCCCGGACAATGTTAGGAAGATTGTTCCAAAGTTTAGGTGCTAGATAGGAAAAGGATCTACCGCCAGCAGTCGATTTTGTTATTCTAGGTATTATCAACTGGCCAGAATTTTGAGATCGCAATAGACGTGAAGGACTATAATGCATTAAGAGCTCGCTCAAGTACTGGGGAGCTTAACCATTTAGTGCTTTGTTAGTCATCAGCAATATTTTAACATTTATACGATGTTTAATAGGGAGCCAATCCAGTGTTGACAGAACCGGGTTAAAATGGTCATACTTCCTGGTTCTGGTAAGAACTGTAGCGGCTACATTTTGGACCAGCTGTAGTTTATGTATTAAACGTGCAGGTCAACCACCCAGTAGAGTATTAAAATAATCTAGCCTTTATAACTACTTAATATTTTAGAAATAAAAACGGTACAAGTAATTAACGTTCACCTTTTATTTCCATTTAACCTTTATACAAACAAGAAAAGTCAAATAAACATAAGACTCTCAGACTGACCTTATTAATATATTTAAATTTAAACCGTAACATAGGCTGATTATATTATTCTTTACACAAAACTTCTTGTAACAAAACTTGTTCTTATAAACCAAAGTGCTTCAGCCAGGATAAAAAAATATTAAAAGTGCTCAGCTGCAGAAAAAAGAGAGAGCAACAACAAAACACATGTTGCTGGGGGCAGGGACATTGTTAAGTGTTGATGACACCCTATGACAGGCTCTAGAGGTTTCTGGCAAGAAATATTAGCTGGTCTACATTATCTGGCTTCAGAGATGCTCTTTTACATGTGACAATGTTGCCACCTGTACTAAAAACCCTCTCAGAGGGGGAGCTTGTGGCCTGAATGCACAAGTAATGTTGTGCCAGTTGGCTTACTCTAGGGAAGTTCTTTTGATAGACTTTCCACCAATCCAGAGGATTTGAGTCATTGTCAGCATTTGGAGACAGAAGGTAGTTGCCGAGCTCCCTTTCAACTGCCTGCTGTGCACTCAAATCTTCTGTGTTAGTAGTAGTGGTGGGCCTATTTGAAAAAAAGCTAGCCAGGGACCTCTTTGTTTTCTTGGCTGGTATAGAAGTTTCTCCCATGGCTTCTTCTCTGGACTCCTCTTCCCTGACCACAACAGATTTCTCTCCCTTCAGCATCTCCAACACAGCTCTCCCTTTGATGTATTCTCTTTTCTCCTCCTGAGTGTACTGGAGCTTGAATCTGGGGTCAACGAGGCATGCCATGTTAAGTAGATCATCCATGGTTGGGTCATTATACTTTTGGTTGAGGTATCCCATCACTGTTGTCTTTATGGTCCTGGTGAGCTCTGTGTCATCCTCTGCTTCCTTCAAGATGGAGGTGTTGAAGAGATGCACCACTGGTTTTAGAAATGATACACTGACATAGGACTCTCCAGACAAGGCATCAGTGAATTCGAGGAGTGGGCTTAGAGCTGCATCTATAGACTGTAAAACATCCACATCTTGCCAGGTAGGAACCAGCGGTCTGGTCTTCTTGTCCTTTGAGTGGACTTCAGTGATGGCCCTTTTCTGTTCCAGAACCCGCTTCACCATTTGTTGACGGGAGCCCCATCTTGTTGGTGTTTCACTGATGAGCTTGTGCTTTGGCAAGTGATACTCCTCCTGAGGCGCTGCAAGGTCCCGTTTCTTCTTCCAGGAGTAGGAGAAGGCAGCCACCACCTTTTTACAGACTCCAATTGCTCTGTCCACCCGCTTGTCTTGGTTAACTTTCTCGGTAGACAGATAGAGGGGAAAAAAATTGCAAATTGCAATATATACTTATAATTTGTATATATATTTTAACTACAATTTTTTGTTTATTCATATTATTCTTACTGCAAAATTCTTCTGCTTGCATAATTTTTTTTGTTTTAACTTCACACCTGATTTGGCAAAGTAAACATATGTTCCAATGCCAGTAAAACACCTTTGAATTTAATTGAAAGAATTGCTGTATCCATACAAATATGCATGTCTTGAATAAAGATTAAATGAATAGCCTATAAAATCACTTAAATAGGGTGAATAAAATCACCTAATCAAAACTACAGGCTAAGTACTAGTTACAACTAAATATTAATAAGTACAATGATTTTAGTCATATATCCTCACACCATAAACAAAATCAGTTAAAGCTGCTGCAGTCCGTAGCTTTTGGCGCTCTGCATGCATCTTGCGGAAGAACATTGTTGCTGGAACTACTTCTCTCCGTTTATGTCTATGACGAATCACGCAGGTACTGGGCTACTCCGCAGCGGAGCCGAGGCGAAGTAGTTTAAAAAGTCTGAATATAAACACTTATTATAGATGTACCGTAGTGATTCATGATAAGACAAAAACACGGTTTGGATATTGGATTCATGATGTACTGGCTCATTATATATATTTAGCTAATTTTTAACAAGTTATGTACTGCAGCTTTAACATAACACTACCATTTATATTAACTGCGTATAACTTACCAATAGCAGAGTTCAGTCGATGCCCAAAGCATTGTAGTCTTGTCCATCTGTTTAACTCAGCGGCTTTGATGACATTGGTCCCGCTATCTGTGGTGATACAGACCTGCCGGTCCTCGCGGAGTCCCCTGGAGGCGAGCGCATCTGCCAGTCCGGCTGCAATTGCTTCACCCGTGTGATCCTCAGGAAAGTAGACCGTCTGGAGGCATAAGCTGACAAGCTTCCAATCTTGGTCAATAAAGTGGACTGTCAGGCTCAAGTATGGTTCTGAGGTTCGGCTTGACCACAGGTCAGCTGTGGTCGCAAAATATGACACTGACTTCAGTTGTTCCTCCACCCTTTCCCTTACTTCACCATAAAGTGCAGGGATAGATGTGCGTGAAAAATATTTTCGCCCAGGGAGCTCGTATCTCGGGTCGATGACTGAAATCATTTTCCTGAATCCTACGTTTTCCACCGTACTAAACGACATCATGTCCTTAGCCAAGAAGTTTGTAACAGCCTTTGTAATGTCTTTATGACGTTTAGACTGTTTGTCATAAGGCATGAATGCAGCCATCTGTGTTTGCTGCATGGGTTTCTCTTTTGACACAGCTGGTTTTGGGGATGAGGATGGTGTTGTTGTTTCAGGGACAGGTTGGCTTAAACTTTTATGCTGCCAGTGCTTCATCTTTTGACTCTCAGAATGTTCTATCGGGTGGCACTGCTTCAAATGGTGGAACAGGTTTGAGGTGTTCCCGCTGCTAGTCGGCACCACTTTCCGGCACATTTTGCAGCAGACTGAAACCTGAAGTTTATCCGATCCCCGATAGCCGAACCACTTCCATACTACTGAATTTGTCTTTCCTCTCTTATCAACTATTTCGTCTGAACGAGCTTCCACAAGTGAGGAGAAAGCAGTCAAATTTGAATTGCGGTCAGGGGCGCTCATTTTGTAGGCTAGTTAAAACTTGCCGTGTTGGAGATCAGCTACTACTGCTGAGCACTGGCTGCGCTTGTCTGTGGTGTACGTCATCACGAAAGTAGCCAATCGTGTTCTGCTCTTTCTGACGGCTGCGCGCCTAACGTCAGTTAGTGACAAATGCTATTATGTATATTGAAATATCGAAAATGTGTTTAAAATTCATATCACCGTTATCGAAAAAAAATGTATCGCGATATATATTGATATATTGAATTATTGTCCAGCCCTACGTAATTTAGATATATTTTTAAGATGAAAAAATGCAGTTTTACAGATACTAGACACGTGACTTTCAAATGAAAAATTGGTATCAAAGAGCACACTCAGGTTCCTAACCGACGACGAGGACTTGACAGAGCAGCCGTCAAGTGTTAGACAGTATTCTAGGTTATTACGTGATGAAGTTTTTTGCCCAATAATTAGAATCTCTGTTTTTTCAGAATTAAGTAGTAGGAAATTACTAGACATACAGTTTTTTATATCAGCTATGCATTCCGTTAATTTTGTGGATTGGTAAGTTTCGTCAGGGCGTGAAAAAAAATATAGAGCTGAGTATCATCAGCATAACAGTGAAAACTAATGCCATGCTTCCTAATGATATCTCCTAAGGGTAGCATGTACAGAGTGAACAGCCACGGTCCTAGTACTGATCCTTGTGGTACACAATACTGAACTTTTGACCGATAAGATATCTCTTTATTTACTGCTACAAACTGATAACGGTCAGATAAGTATGATTTAAACCATGCTAGTGTAATTCCACTAATGCCAAAATAATTTTCGAGTCTATTTAAAAGAATGTTGTGGTCGATTTGTGTCAAATGCAGCACTATGATCGAGTAGCACTAATAGAGAGATAGAACCACGATTGGATGATAAGAGCAAAACATTTGTGACTGATGAGAGCTGTCTCAGTACTATGATACAGTCTAAATCCTGATTGAAAATTCTCACAGATACCATTTCTTTATGAACATAGTTGTGAGGATATTGCCTTTTCTAGTATCCTTGAAAGAAAAGGTAGATTCGAGATCGGCCTGTAATTAACTAATTCTGTAGGATCAAGTTGCGTTTTTTTAACAAGTAGTTTAATCATAGCCAGCTTAAAGGTTTTTGGTATGTATCCTAATGACATAGATGAATTAATTATATTAAGAAGAGGATCTATGACCTCTGGAAGTATTTCTTTCAATAGTTTAGTCGGTATAGGGTCTAACATACATGTTGTCGATTTAGATGATTTAACGAGTTTATAAAATTCACCCTCTCCTATAGCAATGAATTAATTGAATTTTTCGTCAGTGAGACGACATGTCTGATGCGATACTGTAGTAGACGGTTGCATAGTTATTATTTTCTCCCTGATATTATCAATCTTGTAAGTAAAGAAGTTCATAAAGTCATTACTGCTGTGCTGCTTGGAAACGTCTGGTGTTGAAGCTTTATTTTTAGTTAATTTAGCCACTGTTTCAAATAAATACCTAGGGTTTTGTTTATTTTCTTCTGATAGGGTTGAAAAATAAGCAGATCTAGCAGTTTTTAAGGCCTCTCGGTACGCAATCGTGCTTTCTTTCCATGAAATGCGAAATACCTCTAGTTTTGTTTTCTTCCAGTTTCGCTCCATTTTTCTGGCTGCTCTTTCAAGGGCCTGAGTGTGCTCGTTGTACCATGGAGTTGGAGTATTTTCTTTAATCTTCTTTAAGCGCAAAGGAGCAACTAAAGTCTGTCTAAAGTGCTGGAAAAGAGAGAGTTAAAAGTTTCTGTCGCAATATCGAGTTCTTCTAAACTATCTGGGATGCTGAGATGATGAAACTGATCAGGAAGATTATTTATAAAGTAATCTTTAGTGGCAGAAGTGATAGGTCTAACATATTCGTAACCCTGAGTCGGCTTTGCAGGGTTTACACAAGACTTGATAGTGATCTGAGATGTCATCGCTCTGCTGTAGAATTTCAATTTAATCAACATTGATTCCATGTGATAATATTAAATTTCGAGTATGATTACGACAATGAGTAGGTCCTGAATGTCTTTAAATGCCAATCCCAATGCAATCTTTTTCGTTATCTACATGTATATTAAAATCACCTACATTTAGGACTTTATCTACAGCCAGTACTAACTCTGATAGAAAGTCAGCAAATTCTTTGATAAAGTCTGTATGGTGCCCTGGTGGCCTGTATACAGTAGCCAGCACAAATCTCAAATGTGATTTATCGTTTACACTAGATATTGTTACATTAAGCACCAACACTTCAAACAAATTATATTTGAAACTGGACTTTTTAGTAATTCTGAAATATTACTATAAATTACGGCAACACCTCCTCCTTTGCCTTTCATATGAGGTTCATATTTATAACCGTAATCTTGAGGGGTGGACTCTTTTAAAGTAATGTAATTAAGTTCTGAAAGACGGGGACACAGTTATTTTTGCAGCTGACCTTATTGCATATGCATTTGTAGGAGTTTCCCTTTCAGATGCAAAGTTTATGGGAGGAAAGTATTTAAATGAACCACGCAAGGTAATTTAAGGTTTGTTCTAGTCAATTTACTGGTATTTGTGCCATTATATACCGCCCAAAATAAGCATGTCTCAAACCAGACGCTGATTTGCGCTGCTCTTGGTAGATTTCGCTGGTCATTATGGGGCATAAAAAATTTTTTGTTGGGTTATGGTTTCCGACCGACCCTGTCAATTTATGTGTGACCCAAATTTATTTTATGAGCTTGGGGAAGAAATAATACAAATTAAATAAATACACAAATAAAAAACTTTGAGGCGAACTATAATTTATGTTTTTGTACAGCACCGTATTTGTATAGTCTGTTGTCCTCCAGCAATGCTAACAAACGAAGCAACCACGGGCATTCACACATCGTTGTTGTCATGTAGATGCACTGCTGCGCTTGTGACAGGGCGCATGAACTAAACGAGCAGAGATAGAGAGAGAGCCCCGGGCGCAATCTCTCTGCGGAGCCTGGCGAACGTATAGGCTTCACCGTCTCAAAACTAAGCACTGTCTTGCTCTTTCTCCCTCGCACATATTAATGAAAATAAATCGACACGATGGCAAGGTCAGAAGACTAAAGTTTCATGTGGAGATTTCTTTTTTCCTGAATTACCGCTGGGTTGGAATTGTGCTAAAATACATTACCTTATCTTCTCTGAAAAGCGCTCCGCTAAAATGAATCTCCGCTAAAATTCAAGCTTCCGTCAATGAGCGCCGCCGCGCGCATGCGCGCCAAACAGACGAGCACAATAGAACAGTAGCGCAATAATTCTGACTAAATACATATTACTAAAATATTTGTTGTTGGAGACAATAAATGTGCCATATGTGGAATTTTAAACCTACAAGTATATTTTTATGAAAGTGACCATTATAATGGGGTAATCAAATGCAGGCTAATATAATTAGTTTGTGCTTTTGTTTTTATTTTCATTTTTATTTTAGCCTTTAGTCATTTTTAAACACAAAAGCATTATTTTTGTTTTTTGTTTGTAATGTTACAATGTTAGAATGTAATGTGATTTAAACCACCTTTTTGCACATAATATATTGCATAGCCTACATTACATTCCCTATATTTGTTTCCATATCCTTCAATATCAACATTGTTTGGATATCATTGAGCAGGATGTGAAATAACTTTTTTTTTTCAAATAAATACATTTTCTTTATCCAAATAGAAAAATGTAGAGAGTACCGAGATATATATCGTATATCGCCATTTTACCAAAAAATACCGAGATATGATTTTTTGGCCATATCGCCCAGCCCTAGGATGTCCTAACCGCTGGGATAATCACACAACGCGCACATGCCCGATAATGACACGTCCAATTCGCGAACTAATGACTCATTTGAACCGATTCGTTTTAATGAATGGTTAAAACAACTGATCTTTCCAACACTGAACTCACGAGACGTCTGAATCGGTGTATAACTAATCGGTAACAATTTACATCTGAATGGGGTGCATGATGATGCTGCATGTTATTAAAGTGCCTATTGTAGCGCAATGCACCGCAGTGCTGTCCCTGTGCGCTCTGATATGTTCTTGAACTGTTTGATCTTCAAAGTTCTAAATGCAGTGAATTTTGGCTTGCATTTCTATAAAACCTTAAAACCTTTGCTATAGGTTGCTGGAAAGAGATTGACTGATCTGAGCGGACCGCTGTCAGTGTTTTGATGGTGCCTGGGGGGGCTCAATGTTTACACTTTTGGGGGAGATAAGCCCATGAATAGCATACTACTGGTAGTCAATAAATAATAAACTGGGTTAAAAGAATGTAATCTTTTTTAACACGAAAAATATTATATACTTAAACTTTAAATTTCAATCAGTGTGCGCAAGGGCTGCAAAATAATATAAAAATAATTGTGTTTGTGATTTTGCCTGTTGTATTTCATTAAACATGTCATGTCAGCTTTTCATTCAGTTCTGTTTCCATTATGTGAGGTTTTACTGTGTGTGTGTGTGTGTGTGTGTGTGTGTGTGTGTGTGTGTGTGTGTGTGTGTGTGTGTGTGTGTGTGTGTGTGTGTGTGTGTGTGTGTGTGTGTGTGTGTGTGTACTCTAGTGCGTGCATAATTATTAGACAAGTCAATATTCTGATCATATATTTTTTCCAATCATTGAATGAAACAGTGATTAACGCTCCTCCAATGGCGCATTTGGACTGTGTCAGCGTCTATTTCATGTGCACAACATGGATAAGCTACAACAGGTAAACATGTCAGCTGTGTGTACACTAGCTGGGTTGACAATATTGACACAAGTGTGATTTTAGTCAATCTTGAATCGATAAATGAATCAAGATCAGATTTATACTGTTTTCATTAACTGCGTGAACAAAACTTTCAGCTTTCAATTTGATCACAAAATTCAAACAATGTTGTTTTGAAACTCTTTAATGTCAAAACACTCCTTAATGTTCAAGCAGCAGCACGGAGCGCAATGAACGATCATCTCTTCATCTTTACTACTGTTTATAGCTCAAAATAAACATGAATGGACATAAGAAGGTATGTTGAAAAAAACAGTACAACTTGTAGTTGCTCAATCAGTTTCAATTGTGTAAAGACGTCAGTAAAAAAGCTTGCAAACAAAGTCACATAACATTACATTTACCCTATGGAAGCAATTCAATGTCCATAGCTCATTAGTTAACTAGAAACATAACTCTAGAGAGAAGCATTTTAATAAATATAGTAAAAAATATAGAAAATGTGTTATATGGTGCATATTACATATTCACTATATTTTGCTTAAAGGTGCTCTAAGTGATGTCACGCGTTGTTCAGGCCGAAACATTTTTTGTCACATACAGCAAACATCTCCGCACTATCCGCTAGTTGCCTGTCCCCTGAACACACTGTAAAAAAACGCGGTCTCTGTAGAGAGCCCAGGCGCCACAAACGGCAACAAAAACAAACTGGTCCTACCTGGACCACGAAACATGACAAACAATGTTCCAGCCAATAACCGACAAGAATGATTTGGGGGTGGGGGTTTGGGGGTTAGTGCTTGTGCACATGAAGGGGGTGTGGGGAGTGGAGGAGAGAGAAGCATGAAGAGGGAAGTTAGATAGAGGAGAGATGTTAGACAACGACTAACGTTAGAATTATATTCTCTTGAATTTTGATATGGCCGACACACAACCAAAGAGACGACATTCCTATGAACAAATAGTAAAGAAGAGGGAAAAGAAGAAGGAACGCGCAAAGTCCCGAATTTACATCCGAAAAACCTGTTTCAGGAAGCACGGAAGGGAGAGGACAGGTTGAGGTGGAGGGAGGGTCGAGCTAGCCTCGATTTTGTTTGACTATTGTCAACAACTATGATTGACTTCGGACGTCAACAAGTAGTGACGTCATCCAACATCGCTTAGAGCAGGGGTTCTCAAACTTTTTGGGACCAGGGACCCCTTAGAGCGGAGAAAAATTTCCAAGGACCCCCTCTCATAACAATAACTGTCTGTGATTAATATGCTTAAAACTATTTGTACTCTTAAATGCCATTGGAATTAATTGCATTGTAATCTTTTTCACCCTAAAAACTTAAGACCTGTTTTATAGAACAGAAACACATGTCAGTTTAAATCATGTTAATACCACTTATATACTTGTAAACAGTGGGTCTTTTTATTCAAATTGCATTTGGACTTAATAGCATTTACACTAAGTAATTTATCTTAAAAGCTTTCTTAAAATCAACAGCAAGACAGCAAGCACAGGCTTGTTCTAATAAAACCAAACATTAAAATTCCCTAGATTAAAATTAAAACATTAATATTTTACATTAAAATAATAGTTCACCCAAAATGAAAATTCTGTCATCATTTACTCACCCAGAAGTTTTTCCAAACCTGAATGAATTTCTTTCTCCTGCTGAACACAAAAGAAGATATTTTGAAGAATGTCAGTAACCAAACATGTCATGATCCTGGTTCTTTTCTTCTGTTTTCTTTCTTCTGCCTCCCTCTACTGGTCATTCTACGTCATTTCTTCCCTTTCCCTTTTCTCGCACACACCCATTATCTCTCCTCTCCAGTCCCGGCGCCAGGACAAACGACTTGGGGGGGCTTTTACAATTCTTAATGGGGGCCTTGCCGGGGGGGGGGGGGGGTTGACAGCTCTCCACACCGCTTCACTAAAGATATGTGCTAAGTCTATTTTCAACGGACGCCGCGTCCAAGCCGCACCGTGATACAAAATAAAAGTAAATAAACACTGTAAATTTTTAAATAAACACCATGTAAGGACTCCCAATTGTATTGCACACCAATATATCCTTGGTAGAAACCATAGACTGTAAGGTAAAAACCCAAAAATCAAGAAAAATCACATCGGACAGGCAAATCACATGGTCTCGCGCATACAGTCACGTTGCTTCTGAAATGCTTCTGCAGTGCAGCAGATTAATGGCATATTTCAAGAGAATCGTTCAAATTGGTATAGAAGCATGAAATTTGGCACAGATACTCTCCAAGGGTCATTTTTTGGGAAAAAGGCGTTGGCCACCCAAAAATTCAATATGGTGGCCATTTTTTCAAGATGGCCACTATTTCTGTCAAATGCTCATTGTCAATTGTTCAAACAGTGATATCATGTAGGCATAACATTTTGTGAAAATACTCTCTTCAGAATGTTGTTTTGGAAAACAGTGCTTGTCCCTCAAAAATTCAAGATGGCACCCATTTTTCAAGATGGCCGCCATTTTTCTTGAATACTTACATATTTTTTTTCAAATGGTGATGCTATCATGAAATTTGGTACAAATATTCTTCAAGGAACATTATCATGGAAAAATGTGTGTGCCACTCAAAAATTCAAGATGGCGTCCATTTTCAAGATGGCCATAGAATGTACATTTCCAGAAGAAAATGTGAGTGGGTGCTTGCAGTGGCAAAACTCGCCACTCGGTTGCTAGGGTGTGGTACATGATTGCATACGAGCCAACAAACATGTCTGTACGATGTTCTCGTGCCGAGATATGGATTATTCATGTGTTCAGGTGGTTGCTAGGTGGTTGCTAGAGTGTCCTGGGTCGTTGCTATGGTGTTGGTAGGCGGTTGCTAGGGTATTCTGGGTGGTTGCTATGGTGTTGGTAGGTGGTTAGTAGTTGTCACAGATGGTCACTATTGGAGTTCTTATCAGTTTCTTGGCATGATTTAGCACTTACTTAATCGCTATTAGCATGTAGCTGTAGCATGTTGGAACTCCTGTTTGCTAGCATGAGTCAAAAGAGCCAACCCCCATCTCCATACGATGTTCTGATGCAGAGATATGCTGCTGTGCAAACGCAAAAGACCGTAACTTCGTTTTTGGTTGAAAATGAGTTATTGATATTTTTGGCACATTTTTGGCCTGTGTACTTACAGTTGCCATCAGTCCCTGTAACTTCTGATGTCCTCAGAGCCTTGTCCTGCACTAATGTGGTCAGATAGTATGCTCTAAACCCGCTCCATCGACAAACGTGTGATATCGATCGCGAAGGATATATGCAGAGTTGACAGAAAAGTGTTACACATGCCGTGGCAGGTGAATACAACAAAGAACTAAAGCCTCGCCTCACCCAGTTCGGTTACCGGATCTGGTTGAAACATTAATGCATCTAGCTGGCAGAGAGCCAAAACTTCGCCGGCGCTTTCAGCACCGCCCTGAACACGGTCGAGCCGACGCAGGACAAATACATCACAGGGAGTGATAATAATGAAGCAACAAGGGTATATTGGTGCATACAACATAATGAAGCAAGTGCTGGTGCCTACAACATCAGACCAGCTCAGCTGTTACAAGCAGGTTATACAATCACAGCGTCCGGAATAAATCCGCGGGACGAGCGAAGTGCACAAGCACAATAATAGGGCAGACAGGCAGCTGAAAGCACCGCATACTGAAAAGACGCAGAACACAGAAGGTTGTGCTATAAATGCATTAGTTGTTTAGGTAGTCCAGAACGCGCTCCCTACTGAGTCTCAAGGGGGAAAGCACTGCATAGGCTACTTTTCGTGAACGGACAAGGAGCGTGACACCTTGAACACGAATCTCGGTAAGCGTCTGTGAAAGTATGCGTCTTTCAGATTCATCGCTATAATCCAGTCTCCGGGTCGAATGTGCGAGAGGATCTGTTTTATCGTGATCATTTTGAACGCGTGTTTAGAAAGTCTTATGCCACTCAGTACCACTTGAGGATAGCCTATACTCTTTACCGCTACGGAAGTATTTTGTCATGTCTAATGAATTAATAGGGCCACCAGAATCCAACCAAAGCACAATAAGTAAATGGCTATAAGTAATTGTAAATCATTCAAAATAAATGCCATGATCACTAGATTTTATACAGGTGTTACTATAATGATTTTGTTAATGGTGATCAGCAACCAAATATTGATAATGTGGAAGTCACTGTCTTTTGCCTTGGCATGACTTCTCACTTTTTGCTGACAGAGACAAAGGCAGAGTACAGTAACACTTTAAAATAGTGGTCAAAAGTCAAGTTTGAGCTCAAGAATTTTTTATGTAGATAATGTTTATTACTTAAACATCTAATTGCCAAATTTCCAGTGTCCTACCTATAATTAATTTGGCGGGACAACTAAAAATCTTTAAAGTCATTTTTCTTAGTTCCACACTCAAGCGAGTTAAGGCCTTTTGCCTTTGTAGGGCAGTATACGTCTTGCAAAATGTTAGCTAGGGTACTCTCTTTGGTTGCTAGGGAGTGGCTTGGCAGCTGCCAATCATGAAACTCTAAAGGCTGCGTGTCACTATGAATGATATAAACCAACTCCCATGTCTCTATGACATTCAGAATAGAAGATATACCTCTTTGGATTTTGGTTGCTAAGGTGCTCAACAATGGTTGCTAGGGAGGGGCTAGAAGTGTTCAGGTAATTCATGATTGAATGTTTGCTGCCCCGGGTAAAACGAGACCACACTCATGTTTCTATGATACTTCTATCCCTTTTATCTCTTTCAATGGAATGGAACTTGTTGCTAAGGTGCTGTAAATGGTTGCTAGGGCATGGCTTAATAGCTTCACAATGATCCTGAGAGACTGATTGGTCGTCTGATTAAAATGAGCCCGTCCCCTTGTCTCTATGACACTGTGATCCAGAGCTATGTTCAATACAAAATCCCTATGCAATGTGTATGACTACCCATTTCTGTCAGGGTTCTGTCACTTCTGTCTGGTCTTATCATAGTTGGTGACAGAGGTCTGACATTCCTGGTTTGTCATGTTCTTGTGTTCTAGTTCTGTTTATTGTGAGCACATGGCTTGTCATGTGTTTCCTTTGTGCCATGTGCTCTCCTGTCTATTGTCAGCCCCTCCCATCTCGTTACCTGTTAATTGTATTATCTCCCTCACCTGTCTTGCTTGTTACCTTCTGTCATTTGTTCCCTATTTAGTCTCCTTGTGTTTGCAGTCCTGTGTTGGTTCGTTATTATCTGTTTCCCTTGTGTTTCCTGTGTCTCAGTTTTGGTTTTCAGTTTTCATGTTGTTTTGTAGTCATTTAATTAAACTTACCTTCCTGCACTTGAATCCTCGTCTTCCTTATTTTCTTCATCACGTGACAATTTCATGGGCCGTCCTACACCATATTAAGTCAATGGGGCAACTTTGGGCAGCTCCTGCCCCCCAGGGGTGCAACTTTTACCCCGTTGTGAGGTATGTTCTTACAGAGCCTGCCAGCCTCTTCAAATGTGGTAAACCACACGTTTCTGCGAAATCCTCGCTCGGAGCTATGAATCGTCAAAGTTTGTCGCAATGTTAAGTCTATGGGATTTTTTTCGGCCGCTTTTTCGCCCATGGGGCGAACATCGTACCCCCGATCACTTATAAAAGTCATAGCACACCATTTCCGAATAATCTGAACGATTTGATGCCTCATCCGTGGGTCTGTGACAAAAGCTGCGGGAGATGCGGGTTGGGGACAAAAGTTGGGGCTTTGCCTTTGGCAATGGCGGCCATCTTGAAAATTGGCCGCCACTTTGAATTTTTGAGTGGCCAACGCCTTTTTCCAAAATAGTGGCCCTTAGAGAGTATCTGTGCCAAATTTCATGCTTCTACACCAAAGTGAACGATTTTTTTACTAATCTGCTGCACTACTGGTGTGAGTTGGCACCGCGTGGAGGACAGAATAAAATCTTGTCGGAGCCGTAATGCACTGCAGACGTGTGCAGTGTACAAAAGGGGTAAAGTCGAGAACAGTTCAGACGGTTCTCGTTTATAGTTATCTAAATCATAAGTGTTTAGAAAAACCCTGCACGAACGCTCAGTCACATAATCATCATTCAGATCACCTCTAGGGGGGCTTGCGATCATCATAGGGGGGGCTAAGCCCCCCCTTGACGCCGGGTCTGCTCCTCTCATTACCGTCAGCTGACTCTCATGTTCTTCTCTCCTACACACCTGTTCTCTATCTTCCCATTATTTCTACGCTACATCTAGCCCTCTCTTTCTTGTCTGGTTTGTCGGATTATTGTTTGACCTTCATGCACGTTAGATCGCTGTTTAGGCATCTACGCCACAGTTATCTACTGCTGTGTTTTACCACTTCTGTGCCGTACCCAGCCTTCTCCGTGGAGTGTAGCAGAGGGTCCGTTGTCAAGCCCGCTGTCCCGACTTCGATGCACACGAACCATCAGGTTCTTCGGCTGAGATCATCTGTCTTCGTTTGAACTATCAGCGGAACGCTTCTCAGATACCTTTTGTGAAAGAGACTTTTTCTGTTTATTCAGCCTGTGAGGCGTTGTCTTATTTTTCATTAAAAGATTTTCCTGCAATCCTCTCTGGACCCCTCTGATCCTTGACAAAACAGTTGATGGACCCCATTGACTTCCATATGTTTTTTTTTTTAAAGTACCAGAAACTGTTTGGTTACCCACATTCTTCAAAATATCTTCTTTTGTGTTCAGCAGGAGAAAGAAACTCATTCAGGTTTGGAACAACTTGAGGGTGAGCAAATGGTGACACACTTTTCATTTTTTTGGGTGAACCATCCATTTAAAATAACTTTTAAATTATGTAATGTGACTTTACGTGCATCAGCTTTAAATTAATTAACTAATTGCACCTTATATCAATGGCAGAACAATCAACAAATAATAACAGAATTAACACTGTTGCAGAACACATCCTAGTAATTAAGTTAAACAGAACTTTGATTTTGGTGGGTTGTAGTAAATAAAAGATTTTGCTACCTTGTCTTTCTCATAGAGCAAAACAATCAATCAGAAAAACAAATGTGAATAAGATTACAGCTGCCTTGATTACCTAATCATGAAAAGTGCATATTACAGTTTTATTTATATTTTTCCCTTTGCATTAAAGGTACTTACAACGTGCTTTTGCAGCGTTGATTATTGTGGCCAATTACAGACATGTCTGTTGAACGCATCGGCCAATCAGAGGCGTTTAAATGAGTCGCGTGCTGAAGATGTGTTTTGCGCGAGCTCATCGAGTTCTACACTTTTCGCAAACCTGTCATTATTATTGGCAATAACCTTAAGATGCAAATAAGAGATTCACTGCAATGTATTTTATATTCTTGATGCTGCTCTGCTCTGATGCTACTCCGTTACGCACCGCTCTGTTTGTTGGATGACAAAAAGTTCAGCGGTCTAGCTCATCAATGTCAAAATGATTAAAGAATACGGGGCTTACTGTTCACAGAAGGATGTTAACAGTGAACGAACGCCTGGTAAAATGTAAGTAGATAAAGATTTAATATTTTACAACTGTAATTATTTCACTAATACAATAAACCTTTCTTTTTCTTTATTCCCTTAAATCACTTTTATAATCAATTCATTAATTTAAAAAAAAATACCCAGTTTTAGTTTGGGCTAAAGCCCCGAATATCCACTGACCCTAGAACCGCCCCTATTTTTGTATCAAATTAAATCCTGAAACGTTCTCAAAGTGACTCATAGCAGCTCTGGAGATGACGCTCTTGTGTAAAGGCAAAAGGCACAAACATTTTTACTCATGTAGGCCTATGCCGCATATCAAAGAGAATGAAAGCCTGTGTCCGCCATATAAAACTATACAAAAGGAAGGCTAATTTTGACTCTTTAGTCTCACAATTCTGACTTTAAAGTCACAATTACCTTTTTTTTCTTTTTTATATTGAGTGTCGGAAACGGGCTTCCATTACAAATGACATAGGCAAGCTACTAAACGTATTAAACAATATTAATTTAAAACAGTTTAAATAAACTGACGGATAAAAAAAAAAGAACTGAAAAATTTAAACCTAGCCTCTTAACTTTGATTTTACAACTAGGTTAGGCTACTGTATATTCGCGGATTCACTCTTCTCTCTGGATATGCACGCGCATTTTTTGGGGGGAGAGAAAGAGAGAGCAGGAGCGCTCTGCCAAGAATTTCCCCGATGGTCTGACTGGATTCCGCGATTCCATTCATAAGGTTTTAAAAAAAATTCACGGACCCCCTAGCAACGGGTCGCGGACCCCTATTTGAAAACCACTGGCTTAGAGCACCTTTAACCTGTTAGCTGCCTAATGTGTAACTTAAATGTTTGTATACAACACAGTTTTTATTAAGTTTTTGATCATTAAATTAGATTAATTATTTTCATGCTTTATTTTCATTTTCAATTTTCAGCTAATTGAAAACTAATTTAGGTGTTTCAGTAAAAAAAATCAGAAAAAATCAGTAGTGGTATTTGTGAATTTCCCATAAAGTGAAAAACGCCTTATATTCAGATGTGTGAAATTATTAGGCAGGTAAATTGGGCCAAATGAATATATAACTGACACTGAAAAGTAAACAATTATGAAATAGCCATGAGAACGATGCAAGACTACAGAAATTTCACAAGGGTTGCTAAAAATTGTTGAAATATAAAGACACATTACCTGCGAAATGCTTTAAAAATGAAGTGTAAAACCACCAGAAATCCTTTACTCGCAAGTGACACCATTTTCCAGGCCTGCCATCTACCTGATATACCTATCGACTTGCATAATAATTATGCACACACGCAACATCACCTGGCACAAGTATTTTTTGTTCACTGGCACAGAAGAAAACCACTGATCATCATTGTTTTGTTCAGTGTAGGCTTTTTAACTGTCTGGATGACTGTGTAAACTCACTGTACAAATGTCCCTGTTATAGTCAAGTCATAGACAGTGTAAATCAGAGATTTATTGTGCAGTGTAGACAGCTGTATTGATTATAACAGGAGTTTTCATGAGTGTGCATAAAAATGATGAAACAGTTGTGATTATATTATTATTGGTGTGATATATATATATATATATATATATATATATAATTATATATATATACAGGTCCTTCTCAAAAAATTAGCATATTGTGATAAAGTTCATTATTTTCCATAATGTATTGATAAAAATTAAACTTTCATATATTTTAGATTCATTGCACACCAACTGAAATATTTCAGGTCTTTTATTGTTTTAATACTGATGATTTTGGCATACTGCTCATGAAAACCCAAAATTCCTATTTCAAAAAATTTGCATATCATGAAAAGGGTCTCTAAACGAGTTATTAACCTAATCATCTGAATCAACTAATTAACTCTAAACACCTGCAAAAGATTCCTGAGGCTTTTAAAAACTCCCAGCCTGTTTCATTACTCAAAACCGCAATCATGGGTAAGACTGCCGCCCTGACTGCTGTCCAGAAGGCCATCATTGACACCCTCAAGCAAGAGGGTAAGACACAGAAAGAAATTTCTGAACAAATAGGCTGTTCCCAGAGTGCTGTATTAAGGCACCTCAGTGGGAAGTCTGTGGGAAGGAAATCTCCATCAACTGCAAGATGCTATCCTATCAATATGGGGCAACATTTCTAAAGAATGCTTTCAGCACCTTGTTGAATCAATGCCACGTAGAATTAAGGCAGTTCTGAAGGGGAAAGGGGGTCAAACACAGTATTAGTATGGTGTTCCTAATAATCCTTTAGGTGCTTGTATATATACACATTACACTCATAATGCTAGCCTACTGTGTATTTTAAAGATACTTGTTAATCATTAAATATGTTTTAGTGCTTGATTTAATTTTTAAGAGCTCATTGATCATATAGTATATCTTACAGGGAGCTGACACTGTTTTGGAGTAAACTTCTAATACGGCTCGAATCAAAACAGGCCTTTTTGGAGCAATGCAGACTGTTATCATGCCTCGCTGTGAGTGTGTACCATATTCTGCTCCTCATCAAAGTCATTCAGGCTGAGGTAAGAAAAGGTTTTGTTTTTATATCAATGTTTCACAAAAACCAAGGCAATGGCACTGACAATGACATTTTTGTTTTCTCAGGATGAGAAAAATGGACTCTCAGTGTGCATTGAAATGTGCATTCAAGCACTAAAAATGGGAGTTCATGATAACGATGGCTGTAATATCACTATCTGCAAAACAATCTCTTGTTTGCTGCCTTTGGATTTGGAAGTAAAACAGGCTTGTCAACTCACTGAGTTCCTGATAAATCCGTCTTTGGACTCTTACTATGCTGTTGAGACTCTTTTTAATGAGCCTGACCAAAAGCTTGAGCAGGAGGATCCACCAATTCTGAACTCACTACGCTGTGACCTGTTGTTGGCCTTAAAGACGAAGTGGCCTTTTGATCCGGAGTTCTGGGACTGGAAAACTCTAAAACGTCAATGCTTAGCTTTGATGGGTCAGGAGGCAACAGCTATATTGTCTACTGACAAATGTACTGACAGTGAAGACAATGAAGTCCATGACCATGATGAAAAATATTTTCAACATCTACATTTTACCAATAGTCCTACTTACGAACTAGGTGAAGTTGAAGCAGAAAGAAAGAAGAAAAGGGAAATGAAGAAGATGAGAGAGATGGGATTTGTTTCTGCAAGATTCCGCAATTGGCAAGCTTATATGCAGTATTGTGTTTTGTGTGATAAAGAGTTCCTTGGACACAGGATTGTGAAGCATGCATTGAAGCATGTTCAAGATGGGATTTTCCGTTGCCCAATATGTGCTAAAACATTTGAAACTAGGGTAGATCTAGAACCTCATGTGGCATCTCATGTGAAACAGTCATGTAAAGAACGCCTTGCTGCTATGGGTGTAAGCAAGAAACGTACCAGTATTGACACCAAGTTGACAGCATCTAGCAGTACCTTGAGAAAAGAAGAGCACTACAGCAAAACTGCCGTGGAAGTTAGCCAAGGGACAATTTGCAATAACAGTTTATATGCTTCAAACAGTAGTCCCAGCACAAAAGTCAAAAGTAAAATTAAAGTGTCATCCCCCAAACAGGGCAACCCTATTCGTGATGTTAACAACACTGAATGTTGTTCATGCCCTGTTACAAGTTGTCAAAAAGTTTTCAAGTACTTCAGGAATTTGGTTGCACATGTTAAGGCCCACAAAAATGAGCAGGAAGCAATACATTTCCTAGAAATACAGAGCCAGAAAGCTTTGTGCCAGTATTGTCACCGTCAGTTTGTTAATGTGACCCATCTTAATGATCACTTACAGATGCATTGTGGCGAGAAGCCGTATTTTTGCATTCAGCTTGGATGTAATTTCAGCTTTTCCTCTCATGCTGAGCTTCAGGAACACAGAAAAGTACATGGTGAATTTCAGGCACAGTGTGCATATCCAAACTGTGAGAGAATATTCAACGAGACATACTTGCTGTATGATCATGAAGCACAGCACTACATGACGTTCTCCTGCAAAAGTCAAAACTGTGACAAGGTGTTCTACACACTGTCTGAGCTAGATCTGCATCAGAAAGGACATACAAAGAAGAAGGGCCACTCTGCTGTTGATGGGGGCTCACCTTCTCAACTTGAAGTACTAACTCCGACTTTTCCTGCCTTAGAGTTGCCTCCAAGCCAAATGAAAGAGTTTTCTCAAGAGTTTACCCCAGTAGAAAGGAAATGCACAGTTGAAAGCATTACAGACACTCAAGACTCCACAGAACATTCTGAGCATATTGTGTCATGCACAGCTCATCTGACAGTTAGCAAAAATGATTCCCAGACTAATGCTGTTCAGCCTGATGAATCTGAGATACCTCATTGTCTTGAAAGTACAAAGCAATTGCATCTTGAATCTTGCTATGTTAAACTGGAGCCTATTCCAATCAAGTGCAATGATCCAAAATATTTAGATGCTCTAAGGAATGCTGACAGTGAAACTCAAACACTCTTGAAAGATAAGAAATTGTTTTCTTTAACATTGCGTCAGCTTAAGTCTTCCACATTGAAGTCGTCTCTCTCTATGAAAAAAGCCAACAAAGAAGAAGGTCTGACTCATGTGTGTCCATTCGAAACCTGCACACGGAAATACAGCACCTCAAAAAGTTTGTCGAGACATGTCAAAAATGTTCATTCTGAAGCTTTTGAGGAATGGAAATTATCTAAGAAGTACAAAAGGATTGCAGAAATTGCTGCAAAAAAGTCGTCGTCTGAGAGCACAACCACTAGTTCTCAGATAGTGAAATGGACAAGCCGTTACAGACAAACTGAACATACTACATTTCTGGACTCAGTGCTTGAAAGTACTTCCTCTGTTTTCTCCAGTCACGATAGTATGCAGTCCATAAGTGCCAAGTTTTGCTCTCAGCTTGAAAACACTCAAAGGGCAGCATTACCAAACCAGACAGATCTGATGCAATTACCAATAACTCAGACATGGGCAGCACCTTCAATGGAGAATTTGGATTCAGGTTTTTCTGTACATCCCTACCGCTCTACGATTTTATCTGACAACCAGCACACAAACCCATCATACCATTCTGACACAGTCTTAGATTACGCATCTGCCTCATCTTATGATGACATCATCCCCCTTTCTGTGAATTCCAACACACCCTCAAGTGTGATGAACGAAGCCACAAAATATGTGTCAAACTCTCTTAGAGTTCTACATGCCCTTAACAGTGAGCAGACTTGTGATTTGTCACAGGTTGAATCAAGCGTTAATCCTGGATTCAGTCGGATTGGACAAAACCATCCCGGTGATATTTCCATCTGCTCTTTTTCTGGGCAGAATGGCAGCCTATATTTTTCAACTTTGCCTTCAGAGGCAGGTCCTATTTCAGTGCAGCCATTGGGAAATTCAAACAAAGAAATCAGCCCTGATAGTACTGATGCATTACTCTCATCAGATGTCAAACATGTGTCAAATCTTTTAATCCCTCATTTTAAGGAATCATCAGAAGATTTCTTTAGTGTTGCCCCCCTGACTGGTGAGAAAAGTCCAAAAGATTTTTGTGATCATGAATTGTCACAGGAAGGAACAGACGTAATCCCTTCAGATGATCAGAATGTTTCAGGTTCTGGTGAAACTAGGAAATCCAAAAAAATGAAATCATCTAAGAGAGCAAAATGGCCTGCCATAATACAGGATGGGAAAGTCATCTGTTGCAGGTGCTACAGAGAGTTTTCAAGCACAAAGTCACTTGGAGGTCATTTATCAAAACGTTCCCAGTGCAAACCTGTAGATGAAATTGATCTTACTGCTGACTTACCAGTATCATTTCTTGATTTTCTGAATGATCCTGATATTTCAACAGCACAAATACCTCTCCCCATGAATGACATACTTGAGCACACTCACAAACCCTGCATCTATGCACCATCAGAATCAAATACCTTTAACAGTAATGCTTTAACAAGCATGCATGGTGGCACAGATATCATCCAGAACACTAATATTTCCACTCAAGACCCCTCTGGAATGACTAGAAATTACAGTTTATTCCATCCACCTGTATCAAACACTGGCATAGAAATCAAACATGAAGCTGAAATCATCTCTGCAAATACTGGTGAAGATGGCAAAATCGTAGAAATTGAAAGGGCCTTACAACGTCTCGATTTAGTTGATATACTCAGTCGAGACAAATGTGAGATCAAATCTGAGAGCACTAACCTGGATGATCAAAGCTCTAAAGATGTCACCAGAAATGATCAGTGTCACACAATTGAAGATCCTGTACAAAACGAGCAGAAATGTGTTTTAAAGCCCTTTAGATGTGAAGAAGGCTGTGTTTATGGAGCAATGACAAAAGAAGCTTTATTTAAACACCTTAGCCGTGTACATGATTATAGCGAGGACAGGATAAATCAAATGAAGAAAAATCCTGACAAATTAGCACCATACAACTGTCATTTATGTTCAAAGGGATTTACCAGAACCACAGGCCTTAAAATCCACTACAAAAATGTTCACCATTTTTCAAAAGAAGAAATGTCTCACTTGAAAATCGGTCTTGGTTATAGAAAGATCAGAAAATCTACATCAAAGTCAAAAAATGTGCATGCTAGCCTCATCACTGACCAGGGAAATGACTCCCTATCAGAGCAGATTCAACACCAAATCAATCCAAATCTGACTGTTACATCTGTTGATTCAAATGTTGGAGAAGCCAACATTGTTACCAAAAGAAAAAAGAAACAGCCCACACAAAAGTCCCTTACAGTTTCCAGCACTGACACTTGCAGAACTGTGGAAGCATCAAAGGAAAACGTAAACCTTATAGGGCTTTCAGCTACATGTTTAAAACCGCTAACAGACCCCTCTCTGACTGAACAGAATAATGTCAGTGAATTAAATGAACCAGGTATATTTGCGATGCAAGAGCTGAGTGGTAGAAGTCCCCATCTCTTTGACAAAATGGATGCTCCAGACAAAAGAACAGAAAATGCAACTCCAGAATCTAACAGACAAATTGAAATGAATTCAGATGTGATGGTTGATATTCAAGAGAAAACTACAATGCCAATAGACACTATTGATTCTGCTGATTCAAGTGATCCGCACTGTGTGTTCCGGCCATATCGATGTGTGCATGAAGGATGTGTGGCTGCCTTTTCAATCCAACAAAATCTTATCCTCCATTATAGGGCTATGCATCAGTCAGAACGTGATGAAAAGAACAGTGCTAAAGAAACTGATGGAGTTGTCCAAGTGCAGGAATACAGATGCCAAGTCAAACAATGCTCAAAAGTAGTGTCGAAGGTAACCAGTTTGTTGAAACACTATCTTTTGCTCCACAGATGCACATTGGAAAAGGCAAGTGCATTGTTATCTGGTGTTGAGGTAGGCACGTTTCAGTGTGACCAGTCAAAATGTTCTGCTCACTTTACGTGTCATTTGAAATACATTGATCATATCAAAAATGATCACAAAGCAATAAAGGTTTCAGCAGATGGGGACTTTGAGAGAGTGGATCTCACATTCAGATGTCAATTTGAAGGTTGTGATAGGGTCTATACAACCAAGTCAAACCTTCTTCGACATCTTATGAAGAAACATGATGCTACTTTTGAAACTATGAAAGAGAAACAAAAAAGTGGAATTGGGAATGATGTTCAAGCAAAAAAGTTAAGTGCAAGTTCTAACAATGGAAAAGAGAACATTGCAAATAACAATATAAAAATGAAAAAGAAGAATTCAAAAAAGAGAGAGGACAAGGCCAAAAACCTTTTGATCACCTTAGAAAAGCCTGCTCTTAAATCCATTGATGAAGCATCTTCCATGTGCAATCAAAGACTTCCTCTACAGTACCCATGTATGATTGAGAGTTGTGATTCAATAATGAGTGATGAGCAGAGTATATCAAAACATTACATCACTCATGGCCTCACGGAACAGTACATTGAGGATCAAAGAAGCCAGTTCATATTTTGCATGAAAAGCAGTGAGATGCCCGGAGCAGATAGTACCTCAAAAAATATTGAGGTAGAGCAAACAGTTTTTGATGAAGATCACACAGAAAATTTGAACATCAGTCCTCAAGATTTAGGCCCAGATCCTGCAGCTGAGGTTCTAGTTAATGAAAGTTTCACTGCCACAACCATGCCTGTCATCAAACGGAAAAGAGGTCGTCCACGAAAGTCAGAATGTAGAAACAAAATGTGTGTAGAAAGAAAGCAAAGTCTTCGTAATTGCACCGGGGAGCATGTTAAATGTATGCTGAAAGTCTCAGGATCCATATTGAACTCATCTAGCTCTCAAGGGAACCAAGTAGAGAAAGACGTTGCACTAAAACTTTATAAGTCTTCAGAGTTTGAGTCATCTGCCCTGAAATTCAGTGAAGACACTCTATCCAATCCATCAAAACGACAGCGAACACTACAACCAATCATCCAAGAGAGAGATCAAGTCCAATGTCTTGTTAATTTCAGAAATCCACTAAAGATTGAGAATGTGAAGAATGTTAAAATTGTTATGTATGAGAACCTATCCACTTGTTCTGAACTTTTGCTGAAGCAACTTCAAGATATGCAGCCCATGGTCATCCTGGAAAAGGGGCTGTACAGTTGATGGTTAGATTAGAGACACATAAAATCAAGGCCTTGCTCTCAGGACCACATACTGTGTCACATGCTGCTGGCAGGTACATCCAGTAACACTCCCTTGCATTTATAGTAGTTCCAACACCTTGTTTGTTAATGGATTTTGATTAGTGCTTTAGAAGAAAAACAACTTTTGTACAATATTTAACATTTTGATGTACCATTATGGTTGTGTTAAAAAAAAACATTTTGTATTTCTGAAATTCTCAGATGATTATTAGATGATTTTTTTTTTAAATGTACAATTTTGTGTTCGATGAAAAAAGTTATGATATATCCCTGTGGGATTTGTATTCTTTTTTTTGTTGTTGTTGTTGTTTTTGAAAGTATTTATTTTTAACTTAACAGTAGTGTCAATGTACTTGTCTTCCACCTAACATTCAATTTAAGTAAACTGAATGCTCAGTGTAAATTGTGGCATCCACATGACTGCTTGGTGTAGGATTGTGGTGTTTGCAATTCTGAGGTTTTCTCCAGAAATCAAGAATGAGGTGAAATGTTTCAGTGCGAACATTCAATATAGCACAGAATTGAAAGACAGTACAAATTAAGGGCGGAAAAAATAAAGATGTTAAAAGAATCTACAGGTGCAAAGTATTTTTGTATTTTGTGTGTGTGTGTGTGTGTGTGTGTGTGTGTGTGTGTGTGTGTGTGTGTGTGTGTGTGTGTGTGTGTGTGTGTGTGTGTGTGTGTGTGTGTGTGTGTGTGTGTGTGTGTGTGTGTGTGTGTGTGTGTGTGTGTGTGTGTGTGTGTGTGTGTGTGTGTGTGTGTGTGTGTGTGTGTGTGTCTGTGTATCTGTGTGTGTGTCTGTGTGTCTGTGTCTGTGTAGTGTTATAGTAAAAATGTATGCACACTACATGTAGTGAAAAACAATACATACAAATCAAAATTAGTGGCAGTCAATAAAAACCCTGTTTATGGATATAAGCCCAGTTCACGGAATGAAGTCACATGAATGCAGCTCCACTGACTTCGCAAGTACTTCTGAAATACATCAGGATTGATCTAGTCAAGTTTGAGCCTCCCCTCCACACAAGACGTTAGGGCCATTGCATCATAAAACTAGAGGTACCACCCCTGAGATCCCTATTGACGCCTGTTGCACCTGTTGAAGCAGAGATGTTTCTCGGCTGACACAGAAAAAGTTGAAGGCGCATATAAAAAATGTTACAGTAAAAGTTCTGAAAATTTGGATTCTGTTAGAGGAGCTTATGTCTCTTTAATGCACTGTCTATGACGGCCAAAAAAACTCACAGCAAAAAATGGGCTGATGGTGCAATAGGCTGCTCGGTATGTATTGTCCATAAAAGGTGGCACACTGTCATATGGTAGTAAGCACAAGTTCCTAAAGTCAGCTTTTATAATAAGCATTTAGGAGTCCGATCATTTAAAAGGTGATGTGCTGAGACAGTGAATTTGTGGACAGGTGAAAATGAGGACACAGATGAGGATAAGGAGAAAAGTATTTCTCAAATAGTTTTTCCTTGTGTTGCTTGTATAGAGCTGTCACCGTAATACTCACTTAATTTTTGCCATCCTCCATATACACTGAGTGACTAAATAACTAACGGTAGGCCTTGTAAAATCTTTGGAATGATGTCCATCAGCGCAGAATTGATCTAAAGTGCTGTGAAAGTCGCATGAATACCGAAATAACTGTATTGCCTTTGCAATACATCAGACCTGTATCTGATTTAGGACCACATTTGGAAGTGGCCCAAATCAGAATTGTAAAGATTAGATTCCATGTGGTTCATAATATTGCAAAAAAAATTAAAAATTCAGATTTGGACCACATTTGGCTGTAGTCTGAATGTAGACTAGTGTTTTAAAGGGACATTGTGTAGGAATTTCTCCTATCTAGCGGTGAAATTGTTTTAGATTCAAACGAATTGTGCTCTACAGCGCCTTGCTTTTTCAAATGCGTGTTGCATCTACGGTAGCTGTTATGTACCAAAAAGCTATGACAGGATGTCTTCTAATAGCACTTCGTCGAGTTTTCCTTCGGGTGAACAGGTTTGTTATTTCAAACAAACTGCAAATTGACACAATGAACAAATAAATGTTACAGTATGAATTACTGACTGAATTGCCGGGGCAATGACAAGTGCCTCTCACTGCTCTGCTCCTCCGTTTCTGCTGCTTTCAGTTACGTGATGCTGGCTCTGAATGAAAACACGTTGGCCTAGTATTTTTTGACCCTCTCTGCTATTATAGTTTTTCAAGATGGCGGAACTACATGGAAGCCCCCGTGGACCTACCCCTCACATGTATATAAAGATAATAAATTCTTTGTTTACGAGGATAAGTCAGATAATTGCCAGAGGTATTTGTACACCATTGAGGACATCTTTATGAATAAAAATATTGATTTTAGATAATAAAATACCTAAAAAACTACACATTGTCCCTTTAAGGACTGTTCATTGTTTATATCCTCAGTGTATAGTTTATATCCTCAGTGTGAAAAGATGGATCTCAAAATCATAATCAGTGTTGGAAAGGCTATATGCCAGAGATGCTGTAAAATCAAAGAATGTTCAAGACCTGGAGGATTTGTCTGGGAAAAAAGTGGCCAGTTTAACTGCACAGGAAAAACAAGGGACTCATGAACAAAAATATTTTGTCTTGTGGACTATATGTAAACATCTTATGTGAAATAGCTTATAGTATAGTGAACTAAAAAAAACATTATGCACAAAACAATGTTTGGTGCATTTTATTTTTTTAAATTAAACATTTATACAATCAAGTCTATATAATCTTATGACTGCAACTGTATTTTACCCTTTTATAGCCTGACATTTTAAATGTTTTTGAATTTAACAGTTTATTGAAACTTTAGACACAATATAACTAAGACAACATCCAGACCATAACTAAAATGGAGAGACACTTTTATATCAATACTTTGTAGCTGTGGTATAAAAGGAGTGTTTGGAAACCTTGAAAGCTGTAAAGCTACAGCAATCATGACTACTCGTACCACTTTTCTCTTTTTCGTTTCACAATACTTGTCTCTAACACACACTCTATACACAGGGTTTCAGCTCATGCTGAAGAAACACTCGTTGGCTCTGACTGTCCTCACTGCGGGCATATGCTGTGCACATGAAATAAGATGCTCCCGAGCAGGTTTGAGCTTACGGACATGTTGCTATGACAGCAACTCCGGGATGAGCTTCGAAGAACCTAGCAATCCTGGATCATGTCGAATCATCAACAATGAAATCCAGCTAAGTAATCCACATACGAAGAACGGATCCCTGGTGTGAGTAAGTGGAGTTAGAGCTAATTTGCATATTCATAGAAATGCATATATGAAGCAAGGGTGATTTTTTTTTTTTAAATATGTCATTTTGGTGATCAAAGATAAGTCAGGAGCACTATAAGTAGCACACATTGGATCTTCAGATGTTGAAAGAGAGTTATTGGCAGACTTGACATTAGCTTGTCTTACAGGTTTGCAGAGTACAGACAAGAAGACGAGGGTTGAGAACTTGGGTGACTGGATCGAAGTAACAAGGCAGGTAGAGTATTTCAGGAACTTCTAGCAGGTGCCTACCTGCCCTCCCTATTTATTCTCCTTGTGTTTGCAGTCCTGTGCTGGTTTGTCGTGGAATGTACCCCTTGTGTCCTGCCTAGATCCTGTTGCCAAGTCCCGTCCAAGTCAAGTCTTTTGTTTTCCCCCACAGGTTTTTTTTTGTTTGTTTGTATTTTGTTTTATTTTTATTAATAAAAAAGCCCTTGTTTCCTGCACTTGTGTTCTCGCCTCATCTCCTCAACCCCAAACCCTGACAACTACAATCCAGAAGGGGGCATTCGCAGCAATGCAACGCTGTTTGCCACCAGTAAAAAGCACAGAAAAAGAAGAGACGATTAATCAATGGGTGCTTCTCAATACTCAAATCGATGCTTCCACGTTTCCTCGCTCCTCAGTTCTTTGACCCGGAAACCGGTCAAATTCAGCCATCTTGAAAGACATCTCAATTCTGTAACTGCACCAAGAGGAGGCGAGGAACGAGGAGGAAGGAATACTTTGAGCACAGTTTATGACACTTTGAAGTGACTCTCAAATGATCAAGAATATTCCAATTTACAAATAGGGTGCCTCTCAATTCTTATTTTTGCATCCTCGTATCCTTTCCTCGCGTCTCAGCTCCACCCCCAGTAGAATGCATGGGAAGGCTGCAAGGAAAGAAAAGGAGGACGGAGGAAAGCTTATTTATACATTGGAATACTTGATCACTCGAGCATCACTTCACAGCGTCATCAGCTGCGCTCAAAGGATCTGCCCTTATGTTGTTGAAGTTTGGTTATTTAAGTGTAGCCTGTGGGCCTGGTTAGGATTGGGTTCCTTCAGTTTACGCTCGTTCTGACTCTTTCATTTTCATGTTTAATCACGTCACTAATTGGTGGGTGGAGCGGGCATTTAGTAAGCCATCAAACGCGATTGAGGCAGGCTTCTATATAAACACCTGGCGTCCTTAGACTGGGACAGTGTAAATGTACTGCTGGCTTTGGTGTGGGGAATCAGCGATTCAGATGCAGTTTGAGTGTTGAGTGCGTGAAGGAGCCGACACTGATTGAGCCGCGGCGCGCCATTGTCTTCCTGTCTGACCATGTATGGGCGAGCGAGCAAAGTAATGCCAAACTACGTCCGCGTTTAATAAGCATCGGCTGGAGACTGACTGCAGTGGGATGTTTACATTCAACTAGTCTTCCCCTTTTCACTGTGAATGTTACGACAGATCTGTGCAGTTACCCTTGAGCTGTTAGCTGCTGTTCTCCACACTGTGTGATTGTGTATGCTGCTTATATTATAGGTCTAGGTAGTTTATGTTATTATTATTATTATTATTATTATTATTATTTTCTTTTTGTTGGTTGTTTGTTTTCCTCTAGCCTGTTGGCTGTAGCTGTTATTGTATGTGGTGGTATGAATTGTGCGTCACAGGCTAGAGTGGGTTTATTTATTTTATTGTTTCATTTATGCCCAATTCCCCTTTTTGTTTGTAACCAGCCCCGGTGTTAGTGGAGCCAGGGTAACTCCTGTATAAGAGACCTCACTGGAAAGCGGGTTTCCTTTTTCTTTTTTTTTGTTTCGTTTTTTTCTCTTGTTAAACGAAGAAGTTTGCAGTGCCGTGTATGGTGAACCCCCATGCCTTTTAACCATATTTATTAGAGTGCTGTGAGTGTGCAGTGCGTAGACCTTGAACTCTAGTGTGTAGTACTTCAAAAGAAGTCTGTGTTTTGTTCACCGGTGGTAGTGCAAACCTAGCCTTCCCTTAGTGTTTTCTCGATTGCTTTACTGGCTCCCTTGCGGGTGGCTTGGTATTCCCTAGCTATGTTTATTTGTTTTATTTATTTATTTTGACCAACCAACATCTTCAATAATTCCTCAATAAATATTGTATTTTTATACTTTCCTAAGAACCTGTGTTTGTACATTTCATTGGGGTAGAGTTCCCCTTGCTCTAACACTGGCACTAACTAGTTTAGCCCAAGGGGTGGCGTAGTCAGTTGTACAACCGGGTGCCACAAATTGGCGTAGTCGGCAGGGTTTCTTTTTCCTTTGAAGTGTTGGTTGGCTATATAGAGCAGCAAGTGTGTGTGTGTGTGTGTGTGTGTGTGTGTGTGTGTGTGTGTGTGTATGTGTGTGGAGAACAGCGGCTGGCAGCATGATGGACTCGGGCGACGCCGGTGGAGGATTTGATGCGGCTCTGCAGCAACTGCGGGACCGTGTGGCACAGCTCCAAGCTGAAAATGAGAGACTGTCAGGTGCACAAGGAAACGATGCTGGCGGAAGTGATCCCCTGCCAGTACGAAGAGAGCAGGCAGTATATCTGCCTAGAGAGAGACGGTGCTCTAAATTCTCTGGCTCTGTAACAGCTGGGTCACTTTCTATTGTAGAGTGGAGTGAAGAAGCACAAAGTTGCATTAGGTCGAGGTACATGTCTGATTTGGAAAAGGCAATGTTTTTGTATGACCATTTAGAGGGCGAAGCCCGAAGTGAGATTAAATATCGACCTGTAGTTGTAAGAGAAAATCCTACAGAAATCATTTCAGTGTTAAAAGAGGTATATGGATGTTCTAAGTCATATGTATATTGGCAGCAGCGTTTTTTTGACAGAAAACAAAGAGAAAATGAGTCATTATTTGAGTTTTCCCATGCATTACTGGAGCTTATGGAAAAGGTGAAACAGTCCAAGGGGGATTCAATTTCTAATCCAGACATAGTGTTGAGAGACCAATTTTGTGAGAATGTGCGAGATCATATGTTACGAAGAGAACTTAAAAGACTGGTACGGGCTAATGGGAGTTTGTCTCTCTTGGATGTAAGACGGGAGGCCACTAGGTGGGTGGAGGAGGGACAGACAGGTCGTGACCGGAGTCACCGTGTACCGGGGCGCAGTAGTGAAACATCTTATATGTCTCAGTGTGACTCCACTGTTGCTCAACCTTCTGAGATGGCGGAGTTAAAGGAAATGATTTTAAAGCAACAAGCCCAACTAGATATGCTGGTCCAACATTTGGGACAGTTTAGTGGTAAACCTCACGCCCCTCCGTTAAATAGGGAAGGCCGTTTTAAACGTGCTCCTAATGGTCAGCCTATCTGTATTAGATGTGATCGACCTGGACATATAGCCCGGTATTGTCAGTCTGCTCCTTCTAGCAATAGTAGGTCTATCTCTCACACGTTATCAGATTCCAACAGTCAGTCAGTGCCCTTTGTAAGTAGTTCCAATAGCCAGCTGGGAAACTAGAACCCCCCAGTGTGCAGAGCCGCACACTGGGAGGGATGGGGTCTGGCTCTGCATGTCCTTCCCTTCTTGGACAGTTAGTGGGTAAATGCCCGGTGTTGAGTGTGGTTATGGGAGGTGTGACAGTCCCTTGTTTAATTGACACTGGATCCATGGTTACAACTGTAACTGAGAGGTCCTTTAGTAAGCATTTTAGTCATTTGCAGAGGAAAGATTGCAGGTGGTTAGGCCTTAAGGCAGCTAACGGGCTAGACATACCTTACACTGGCTATATTGAATTGGATGTGGTCGTTTTAGGACAGCATATTCTGGGGAGGGGGATATTGATTGTCAGGGACCCACCAAATGTGACCCTCCAAGACCGTAAGGTGGCTACCCCTGGTATATTGGGTATGAATGTACTTTCAGAGTGCTATAGGGTTCTCTTTGAGCTGCATGGGTCACAGCTCTTCCACTCCCCTCCAGTTAAGTCGGCGGCCCCAGCAGCTCTACGGGCCCTGCGACATTGTGCGAAGATCCAGACCCTCGTCAACGCCCCAGCCGTTTAAGGTTAAAGTCCAGGGGAGGTCTCCAATCTGCCTTGGGGCTGGTGCCCTGACTTTGGTTCCAGTTACATGCCCTCAGCTGGAGACCGCTGAGTTCTTGCTTGAGCCGTTAGGTTTTGAAGATGGACAATTGCCTGAAGGTCTTCTGGTGTCTCCCACCCTGGTCTCTGCCAAAAAGGGCCTTTTGTATGCCCCCGTAGTTAATGTTGGGTGTACTGAAGTGTGGCTCTTCCCCTGTCGTGTCGTTGGGACTGTGCAAGCAGTAGTGGCGACCTCTGCGGGAACCAAATCTGTCGCCGTTGAGCCGTCATGGGAGGAGTGTTGCGCTTATGTCTCTACCCAGGAGGCAATCACTTCCTCCAGTGTCCCTGAATCTGTTCTCCCTGACTTTGAGGGGCTGGCTCCGCAGCAGGTTTTCCAAGCCAAGGCCCTCTTTGCCCAGTACGAAAACATCTTCTCCAAGGGTGATGGAGATTTGGGATGTACCTCTCTGATTGCTCACGAGATTCCGTTAGTTGATGATGCCCCAGTCCGCCAGCCCTACCGGCGAATCCCGCCCTCTCAGTATGAGACTGTGAAGGCACACATTCAACAGCTCCTGGATAGCCAAGTTATAAGAGAAAGCAACAGCCCATACTCTTCCCCCATCGTCCTTGTAACAAAGAAAGATGGGAGCCTTCGTCTCTGTGTGGATTATCGGCAGTTGAATTCCAAGACCCGTCGTGACGCCTACCCTCTTCCCAGGATAGAGGAGTCCTTAGATGCCCTGTCTCGGCAAGATGGTTTTCCACCCTTGATCTCGCAAGTGGGTATAACCAAGTCCAAGTAGCAGATAAAGATAAGTCAAAGACTGCCTTTTGCACCCCGTTTGGCCTCTTTGAGTTTAATAGGATGCCATTCGGGCTCTGCAATGCTCCAGGCACCTTCCAGCGCCTTATGGAGCGCATGTTTGGAGATTGCCGTCATCAATCAGTTCTCCTGTACCTTGATGATGTGATTTGTAGGGTATGGACCAATCAGACACATACTATTTATTCATTATATACAAAGGTTTATGAAACTCCTCACACAGCCCAAATGAACAAACACAAGTGAAAGAAACAGTGTCATGTTACAGGGCATGATAAGGAGATTTTACGACCTCCGAGGAATGTGGCCACATACTCAAGAGAGAGACTATGAAACAGAAACCCTCTTTAAAACAGACTTTGCTGCGTTAATCATAGACTAACTGATCTATAAATGAACATGCATAAAACTGTGAAAGAAACAGTGTAAATGGTTTACTGTCTCGTGTTCTATTAGGTATATATTATGGTATGTATCCTGGTATACAACCAACTAACGATCAATGTAACCTCACCTGTATAATGCCTCCTACCTAAATAATCCTCATTTAATGACTCACACTTTGATGTACATCACCTTCTTCTAGAATGCAGTGTGGATGTGTTATAGCTATTTTAGCATTAATGAAGGTATAATCATATTATGGGACAAAGATCCGTAAATCAACTAAGAGCCACTTTCCCTCTCAGACATGTCCCCTTTCTGATTGGTCGAGTTCAACCCTTAGGGGAGGATCTTCTCCAGGCCTTATTAGAGACAGTCCACATGTGACCTCCCTCTCTTAGTTCTTTCATCCAGCCGCAACACTGTTCTGGTGATACTGGGGAGCCCCCCCTCCCCCTCCACGGGGGCCCCAGGGCCCAGCAGGCCTCGATTCCAACCAGATATGGGCTCAGGCAGGAGAGAGATGACTCTCTCACAAAGAACCAAGGACAATCTCAAGAGTTTTGGAACAAAGACTCCAACCAACAACGACTCCAATCACCCATCCTTCCGACTTCCTCACTTCTCCTGGGTGCTCGGCGTGGCCTCAACAGAGTCCCAGGCCTTGCCCAAACCAGCCATGCGGTCCTGGAGAAAGAGAACGCTCAACCAACTTCCACTTGACACTGCCGGAACCATCAACGACTTCAATTTTCAACAACTTCAAGAATTGTTCCCATTACAAATGCAAGTATTCAATTCAATGAAATGTGAAAATGAAATTCTGATGGTTCTTCTCATAGACCCTCTTCCGGTTTCCAATTTCATCCTATCACTAACCTATTTATGTATTCATGTGTGTATGTTGTTTAGTTTATTTATATTCATATAAATATCTATATTTAGTTAATAAAACTTGTACATAATATGTATTTGGTTCTGTTTTGCTTGCAATACAAGTCACTTTACGATCACGGTTTTTGCTACTGGCTCAAAGTACTGTACAGGCGAAGAAATAATTATTCTTCGGTGGCCATGGAAGATACCCTTTTCTTAGAATAAATTAATAATCAAAAGAGTTCGTTGGAAGAACTGATTAATTGATTGTAATATTAATTCAGCCACATCAAGTTAATCCAATTAACTGACCCAAATATTTATAATTAATAATAACAAGATATTATTGATTATTAATATTTCCAAAAAGCTGAGTTCCTTACAGATTGTATTCTCTACTATAGTAGAACAACATCTTGAGCGGCTAGGGGAAGTGTTTGCTCGCCTTCAAAATCAGAACCTGAAAGTTAAGTTGCCCAAGTGTCAATTCTTCCAGCATCAAGTGAGTTATTTGGGGCATGTGGTCTCTGCTGATGGGGTGAGATCTTTTCTTGGCTTTGCAAGCTATTATCGGCGGTTCGTGGAAGGCTTTTCTAAGCTTGCAGCCCCATTACACCATCTTGTGGGGAAGCTCAGTGGACCACGGCGGAAGGGGAAGACTCCTCCGGTTCCTTTAACCACAGCCTGGGATGATGTTTGTGAGAATGCATTTCAGTCTTTGAAGGTGAGACTTACCTCTGCCCCAGTCTTGGCCTATGCTGACTTTAAAAAGCCCTTTATTGTGGAAGTAGATGCCCGCCATGGGGTTTGGGGGCGGTTCCCTCTCAAGAGTGTGACGGGAAGGTCCGCCCGATCGCCTTTGCTAGCCGAGGGTTGAAACCCAATGAGAGAAATATGGAGAATTATAGCTCCATGAAGCTCGAACTTCTCGCAGTGAAATGGGCAGTGACAGAAAAGTATAGAGAATACTTGCTGGGGAATCATTTTACCATTCTGACAGATAATAATCCTCTGAGCCATTTGCAGACTGCCAAGCTGGGGGCGACCGAACAGCGGTGGGCCTCTCAACTTGCATCATTTAACTTTACTATCAAGTACCGCCCAGGGAAGAACAACCAAAATGCTGATGCATTATCCCGGCAATACCTGGACCGTTTTGCTGTTGGGACAGATGTCCCATTGCTGGGAGCCCTGGCTGGTATGGGCCAGCCGCTTGCCGCCGAGGGTCACTGTGGAGAAGTTGTGGCGCTACCTGGCCGTACCCCTCAGGACCTAAGCCTGCTGCAAGAGACTGACCCAGTCATAGGGCCGGTGCGCCAATACCATCAAGCAGGGCGTCGTCCAAGAGCTGAGGAGCGTGGGTTGTTGTCTCGCCCCAGCAGGGCACTGCTGCGTCAATGGGACCGCCTAGTCGAGAAGGAAGGGGTATTGTACCGCCTCATTCATTCCCCAGGTGAAGGCCTGGAGACACTCCAGCTGCTGCTCCCCCAGTGCTTGCAGGAAGAAGTCCTCCATAGTGTCCATGATAATCAGGGGCACCAGGGCACTGAGAGGACCCTCCAGCTCCTACTGGACCGGTGCTTCTGGCCGAATATGACCAGGGATACTGAACGGTGGTGCCAACGATGTCAAAGGTGTGTGTTGGGGAAGGCTGTCCAGCCCAAGATTCGTACCTACTGGGGGACACTGCAGGCTACCCAGCCAAATGAGATCCTGGCTATCGACTTCACAGTTTTGGAACCTGCAAGTGATGGTCGGGAGAATGTTTTGATCTTGACTGATATCTTTACCAAGTACTCTCAAGCATTTCCCACCAAAGATCAAAGGGCTTCCACTGTGGCCAAAGTGTCGGTCCAGCAGTGGTTCCATCGTTTCGGCCCCCCAGGCCGTATCCATTCTGACCAGGGGCGGAACTTTGAAAGCATCCTGATTAAACAACTCTGTCAGATGTATGGCATCCAGAAGAGTAGAACTACCCCTTACCACCCCCAAGGTAATGGACAGTGTGAAAGATTTAACCGTACCTTGCACGACCTGTTGCGTACCCTACCGTCAGCCGAGAAACGACACTGGCCCCACCATTTGCCGCAGTTGACTTTTGCCTATAACACGACACCCCACCAGACTACCGGGCATACTCCATATTATCTTATGTTCGGTAACCATCCAAGACTACCCGTGGATTTCTTGCTTGGGACTGGGGTAACAGTGCAGGATGCCGGCAACTTGGAGGACTGGATCCAGAAACATCAACAGAGTATGCGGGTGACCCAGGAGCATGTCCGACAAAGATCAGATGAACTGATACGCCGACGGAACCGAAGAGGGGAGGCTGGTGTACCTGCGTAACCATGTGCCTGGACGGAATAAGATCCAAGATCACTGGAACTCTGTTGTGTTTCGGGTGCTACGGAGTCCCTCTGGGACTGGAACGGTATACACTGTGGCCCCTAGAGATGGAGAAGGACCAGTCAGGCAGGTGCACCGGTCTGAGTTGAGGGCTGTTCCAGAGGGATTACAGTCAATGGCAGAGGAGGCCATTCCTTCCACGAGCCAAACTGACTTGTCCACTAACTCCACGGTCAGGGAAGAGGAAGGGCAGGAAGATGTGGTCATTTTTCATCCTGAGGAGATCCAGGAGGCCCTAGATTCACCCAGTTCCCTCGCTCCTGCTGAAATGGAGGCTATACCTGAAGACGTGACCATGCCTCTGCGACGCTCCGTTAGATCTACGGCAGGTCAGCACCCTAACCCCTACCGGCTCCCTCGAGCCGTTTCTATGGGGTTTGAGGAGGGGATATTGCCAAAGGGTGGTGACCAGAGTATTGGAGTGTAAACTGCCATCGTCGGGCCGCCGATTCACTTGGAGGGGGTGGAATGTAGCCTGTGGGCCTGGTTAGGATTGGGTTCCTTCAGTTTACGCTCGTTCTGACTCTTTCATTTTCATGTTTAATCACGTCACTAATTGGTGGGTGGAGCGGGCATTTAGTAAGCCATCAAACGCGATTGAGGCAGGCTTCTATATAAACACCTGGCGTCCTTAGACTGGGACAGTGTAAATGTACTGCTGGCTTTGGTGTGGGGAATCAGCGATTCAGATGCAGTTTGAGTGTTGAGTGCGTAAAGGAGCCGACACTGATTGAGCCACGGCGCGCCATTGTCTTCCTGTCTGACCATGTATGGGCGAGCGAGCAAAGTAATGCCAAACTACGTCCGCGTTTAATAAGCATCGGCTGGAGACTGACTGCAGTGGGATGTTTACATTCAACTAGTCTTCCCCTTTTCACTGTGAATGTTACGACAGATCTGTGCAGTTACCCTTGAGCTGTTAGCTGCTGTTCTCCACACTGTGTGATTGTGTATGCTGCTTATATTATAGGTCTAGGTAGTTTATGTTATTATTATTATTTTTTTTTTTTTTTTTCTTTTTGTTGGTTGTTTGTTTTCCTCTAGCCTGTTGGCTGTAGCTGTTATTGTATGTGGTGGTATGAATTGTGCATCACAGGCTAGAGTGGGTTTATTTATTTTATTGTTTCATTTATGCCCAATTCCCCTTTTTGTTTGTAACCAGCCCCGGTGTTAGTGGAGCCAGGGTAACTCCTGTATAAGAGACCTCACTGGAAAGCGGGTTTCCTTTTTCTTTTTTTTTGTTTCGTTTTTTTCTCTTGTTAAACGAAGAAGTTTGCAGTGCCGTGTATGGTGAACCCCCATGCCTTTTAACCATATTTATTAGAGTGCTGTGAGTGTGCAGTGCGTAGACCTTGAACTCTAGTGTGTAGTACTTCAAAAGAAGTCTGTGTTTTGTTCACCGGTGGTAGTGCAAACCTAGCCTTCCCTTAGTGTTTTCTCGATTGCTTTACTGGCTCCCTTGCGGGTGGCTTGGTATTCCCTAGCTATGTTTATTTGTTTTATTTATTTATTTTGACCAACCAACATCTTCAATAATTCCTCAATAAATATTGTATTTTTATACTTTTCTAAGAACCTGTGTTTGTACATTTCATTGGGGTAGAGTTCCCCTTGCTCTAACACTGGCACTAACTAGTTTAGCCCAAGGGGTGGCGTAGTCAGTTGTACAACCGGGTGCCACAAATTGGCGTAGTCGGCAGGGTTTCTTTTTCCTTTGAAGTGTTGGTTGGCTATATAGAGCAGCAAGTGTGTGTGTGTGTGTGTGTGTGTGTGTGTGTGTATGTGTGTGGAGAACAGCGGCTGGCAGCATGATGGACTCGGGCGACGCCGGTGGAGGATTTGATGCGGCTCTGCAGCAACTGCGGGACCGTGTGGCACAGCTCCAAGCTGAAAATGAGAGACTGTCAGGTGCACAAGGAAACGATGCTGGCGGAAGTGATCCCCTGCCAGTACGAAGAGAGCAGGCAGTATATCTGCCTAGAGAGAGACGGTGCTCTAAATTCTCTGGCTCTGTAACAGCTGGGTCACTTTCTATTGTAGAGTGGAGTGAAGAAGCACAAAGTTGCATTAGGTCGAGGTACATGTCTGATTTGGAAAAGGCAATGTTTTTGTATGACCATTTAGAGGGCGAAGCCCGAAGTGAGATTAAATATCGACCTGTAGTTGTAAGAGAAAATCCTACAGAAATCATTTCAGTGTTAAAAGAGGTATATGGATGTTCTAAGTCATATGTATATTGGCAGCAGCGTTTTTTTTACAGAAAACAAAGAGAAAATGAGTCATTATTTGAGTTTTCCCATGCATTACTGGAGCTTATGGAAAAGGTGAAACAGTCCAAGGGGGATTCAATTTCTAATCCAGACATAGTGTTGAGAGACCAATTTTGTGAGAATGTGCGAGATCATATGTTACGAAGAGAACTTAAAAGACTGGTACGGGCTAATGGGAGTTTGTCTCTCTTGGATGTAAGACGGGAGGCCACTAGGTGGGTGGAGGAGGGACAGACAGGTCGTGACCGGAGTCACCGTGTACCGGGGCGCAGTAGTGAAACATCTTATATGTCTCAGTGTGACTCCACTGTTGCTCAACCTTCTGAGATGGCGGAGTTAAAGGAAATGATTTTAAAGCAACAAGCCCAACTAGATATGCTGGTCCAACATTTGGGACAGTTTAGTGGTAAACCTCACGCCCCTCCGTTAAATAGGGAAGGCCGTTTTAAACGTGCTCCTAATGGTCAGCCTATCTGTATTAGATGTGATCGACCTGGACATATAGCCCGGTATTGTCAGTCTGCTCCTTCTAGCAATAGTAGGTCTATCTCTCACACGTTATCAGATTCCAACAGTCAGTCAGCGCCCTTTGTAAGTAGTTCCAATAGCCAGCTGGGAAACTAGAACCCCCCAGTGTGCAGAGCCGCACACTGGGAGGGATGGGGTCTGGCTCTGCATGTCCTTCCCTTCTTGGACAGTTAGTGGGTAAATGCCCGGTGTTGAGTGTGGTTATGGGAGGTGTGACAGTCCCTTGTTTAATTGACACTGGATCCATGGTTACAACTGTAACTGAGAGGTCCTTTAGTAAGCATTTTAGTCATTTGCAGAGGAAAGATTGCAGGTGGTTAGGCCTTAAGGCAGCTAACGGGCTAGACATACCTTACACTGGCTATATTGAATTGGATGTGGTCGTTTTAGGACAGCATATTCTGGGGAGGGGGATATTGATTGTCAGGGACCCACCAAATGTGACCCTCCAAGACCGTAAGGTGGCTACCCCTGGTATATTGGGTATGAATGTACTTTCAGAGTGCTATAGGGTTCTCTTTGAGCTGCATGGGTCACAGCTCTTCCACTCCCCTCCAGTTAAGTCGGCGGCCCCAGCAGCTCTACGGGCCCTGCGACATTGTGCGAAGATCCAGACCCTCGTCAACGCCCCAGCCGTTTAAGGTTAAAGTCCAGGGGAGGTCTCCAATCTGCCTTGGGGCTGGTGCCCTGACTTTGGTTCCAGTTACATGCCCTCAGCTGGAGACCGCTGAGTTCTTGCTTGAGCCGTTAGGTTTTGAAGATGGACAATTGCCTGAAGGTCTTCTGGTGTCTCCCACCCTGGTCTCTGCCAAAAAGGGCCTTTTGTATGCCCCCGTAGTTAATGTTGGGTGTACTGAAGTGTGGCTCTTCCCCTGTCGTGTCGTTGGGACTGTGCAAGCAGTAGTGGCGACCTCTGCGGGAACCAAATCTGTCGCCGTTGAGCCGTCATGGGAGGAGTGTTGCGCTTATGTCTCTACCCAGGAGGCAATCACTTCCTCCAGTGTCCCTGAATCTGTTCTCCCTGACTTTGAGGGGCTGGCTCCGCAGCAGGTTTTCCAAGCCAAGGCCCTCTTTGCCCAGTACGAAAACATCTTCTCCAAGGGTGATGGAGATTTGGGATGTACCTCTCTGATTGCTCACGAGATTCCGTTAGTTGATGATGCCCCAGTCCGCCAGCCCTACCGGCGAATCCCGCCCTCTCAGTATGAGACTGTGAAGGCACACATTCAACAGCTCCTGGATAGCCAAGTTATAAGAGAAAGCAACAGCCCATACTCTTCCCCCATCGTCCTTGTAACAAAGAAAGATGGGAGCCTTCGTCTCTGTGTGGATTATCGGCAGTTGAATTCCAAGACCCGTCGTGACGCCTACCCTCTTCCCAGGATAGAGGAGTCCTTAGATGCCCTGTCTCGGCAAGATGGTTTTCCACCCTTGATCTCGCAAGTGGGTATAACCAAGTCCAAGTAGCAGATAAAGATAAGTCAAAGACTGCCTTTTGCACCCCGTTTGGCCTCTTTGAGTTTAATAGGATGCCATTCGGGCTCTGCAATGCTCCAGGCACCTTCCAGCGCCTTATGGAGCGCATGTTTGGAGATTGCCGTCATCAATCAGTTCTCCTGTACCTTGATGATGTGATTTGTAGGGTATGGACCAATCAGACACATACTATTTATTCATTATATACAAAGGTTTATGAAACTCCTCACACAGCCCAAATGAACAAACACAAGTGAAAGAAACAGTGTCATGTTACAGGGCATGATAAGGAGATTTTACGACCTCCGAGGAATGTGGCCACATACTCAAGAGAGAGACTATGAAACAGAAACCCTCTTTAAAACAGACTTTGCTGCGTTAATCATAGACTAACTGATCTATAAATGAACATGCATAAAACTGTGAAAGAAACAGTGTAAATGGTTTACTGTCTCGTGTTCTATTAGGTATATATTATGGTATGTATCCTGGTATACAACCAACTAACGATCAATGTAACCTCACCTGTATAATGCCTCCTACCTAAATAATCCTCATTTAATGACTCACACTTTGATGTACATCACCTTCTTCTAGAATGCAGTGTGGATGTGTTATAGCTATTTTAGCATTAATGAAGGTATAATCATATTATGGGACAAAGATCCGTAAATCAACTAAGAGCCACTTTCCCTCTCAGACATGTCCCCTTTCTGATTGGTCGAGTTCAACCCTTAGGGGAGGATCTTCTCCAGGCCTTATTAGAGACAGTCCACATGTGACCTCCCTCTCTTAGTTCTTTCATCCAGCCGCAACACTGTTCTGGTGATACTGGGGAGCCCCCCCTCCCCCTCCACGGGGGCCCCAGGGCCCAGCAGGCCTCGATTCCAACCAGATATGGGCTCAGGCAGGAGAGAGATGACTCTCTCACAAAGAACCAAGGACAATCTCAAGAGTTTTGGAACAAAGACTCCAACCAACAACGACTCCAATCACCCATCCTTCCGACTTCCTCACTTCTCCTGGGTGCTCGGCGTGGCCTCAACAGAGTCCCAGGCCTTGCCCAAACCAGCCATGCGGTCCTGGAGAAAGAGAACGCTCAACCAACTTCCACTTGACACTGCCGGAACCATCAACGACTTCAATTTTCAACAACTTCAAGAATTGTTCCCATTACAAATGCAAGTATTCAATTCAATGAAATGTGAAAATGAAATTCTGATGGTTCTTCTCATAGACCCTCTTCCGGTTTCCAATTTCATCCTATCACTAACCTATTTATGTATTCATGTGTGTATGTTGTTTAGTTTATTTATATTCATATAAATATCTATATTTAGTTAATAAAACTTGTACATAATATGTATTTGGTTCTGTTTTGCTTGCAATACAAGTCACTTTACGATCACGGTTTTTGCTACTGGCTCAAAGTACTGTACAGGCGAAGAAATAATTATTCTTCGGTGGCCATGGAAGATACCCTTTTCTTAGAATAAATTAATAATCAAAAGAGTTCGTTGGAAGAACTGATTAATTGATTGTAATATTAATTCAGCCACATCAAGTTAATCCAATTAACTGACCCAAATATTTATAATTAATAATAACAAGATATTATTGATTATTAATATTTCCAAAAAGCTGAGTTCCTTACAGATTGTATTCTCTACTATAGTAGAACAACATCTTGAGCGGCTAGGGGAAGTGTTTGCTCGCCTTCAAAATCAGAACCTGAAAGTTAAGTTGCCCAAGTGTCAATTCTTCCAGCATCAAGTGAGTTATTTGGGGCATGTGGTCTCTGCTGATGGGGTGAGATCTTTTCTTGGCTTTGCAAGCTATTATCGGCGGTTCGTGGAAGGCTTTTCTAAGCTTGCAGCCCCATTACACCATCTTGTGGGGAAGCTCAGTGGACCACGGCGGAAGGGGAAGACTCCTCCGGTTCCTTTAACCACAGCCTGGGATGATGTTTGTGAGAATGCATTTCAGTCTTTGAAGGTGAGACTTACCTCTGCCCCAGTCTTGGCCTATGCTGCCTTTAAAAAGCCCTTTATTGTGGAAGTAGATGCCCGCCATGGGGTTTGGGGGCGGTTCCCTCTCAAGAGTGTGACGGGAAGGTCCGCCCGATCGCCTTTGCTAGCCGAGGGTTGAAACCAAATGAGAGAAATATGGAGAATTATAGCTCCATGAAGCTCGAACTTCTCGCAGTGAAATGGGCAGTGACAGAAAAGTATAGAGAATACTTGCTGGGGAATCATTTTACCATTCTGACAGATAATAATCCTCTGAGCCATTTGCAGACTGCCAAGCTGGGGGCGACCGAACAGCGGTGGGCCTCTCAACTTGCATCATTTAACTTTACTATCAAGTACCGCCCAGGGAAGAACAACCAAAATGCTGATGCATTATCCCGGCAATACCTGGACCGTTTTGCTGTTGGGACAGATGTCCCATTGCTGGGAGCCCTGGCTGGTATGGGCCAGCCGCTTGCCGCCGAGGGTCACTGTGGAGAAGTTGTGGCGCTACCTGGCCGTACCCCTCAGGACCTAAGCCTGCTGCAAGAGACTGACCCAGTCATAGGGCCGGTGCGCCAATACCATCAAGCAGGGCGTCGTCCAAGAGCTGAGGAGCGTGGGTTGTTGTCTCGCCCCAGCAGGGCACTGCTGCGTCAATGGGACCGCCTAGTCGAGAAGGAAGGGGTATTGTACCGCCTCATTCATTCCCCAGGTGAAGGCCTGGAGACACTCCAGCTGCTGCTCCCCCAGTGCTTGCAGGAAGAAGTCCTCCATAGTGTCCATGATAATCAGGGGCACCAGGGCACTGAGAGGACCCTCCAGCTCCTACTGGACCGGTGCTTCTGGCCGAATATGACCAGGGATACTGAACGGTGGTGCCAACGATGTCAAAGGTGTGTGTTGGGGAAGGCTGTCCAGCCCAAGATTCGTACCTACTGGGGGACACTGCAGGCTACCCAGCCAAATGAGATCCTGGCTATCGACTTCACAGTTTTGGAACCTGCAAGTGATGGTCGGGAGAATGTTTTGATCTTGACTGATATCTTTACCAAGTACTCTCAAGCATTTCCCACCAAAGATCAAAGGGCTTCCACTGTGGCCAAAGTGTTGGTCCAGCAGTGGTTCCATCGTTTCGGCCCCCCAGGCCGTATCCATTCTGACCAGGGGCGGAACTTTGAAAGCATCCTGATTAAACAACTCTGTCAGATGTATGGCATCCAGAAGAGTAGAACTACCCCTTACCACCCCCAAGGTAATGGACAGTGTGAAAGATTTAACCGTACCTTGCACGACCTGTTGCGTACCCTACCGTCAGCCGAGAAACGACACTGGCCCCACCATTTGCCGCAGTTGACTTTTGCCTATAACACGACACCCCACCAGACTACCGGGCATACTCCATATTATCTTATGTTCGGTAACCATCCAAGACTACCCGTGGATTTCTTGCTTGGGACTGGGGTAACAGTGCAGGATGCCGGCAACTTGGAGGACTGGATCCAGAAACATCAACAGAGTATGCGGGTGACCCAGGAGCATGTCCGACAAAGATCAGATGAACTGATACGCCGACGGAACCGAAGAGGGGAGGCTGGTGTACCTGCGTAACCATGTGCCTGGACGGAATAAGATCCAAGATCACTGGAACTCTGTTGTGTTTCGGGTGCTACGGAGTCCCTCTGGGACTGGAACGGTATACACTGTGGCCCCTAGAGATGGAGAAGGACCAGTCAGGCAGGTGCACCGGTCTGAGTTGAGGGCTGTTCCAGAGGGATTACAGTCAATGGCAGAGGAGGCCATTCCTTCCACGAGCCAAACTGACTTGTCCACTAACTCCACGGTCAGGGAAGAGGAAGGGCAGGAAGATGTGGTCATTTTTCATCCTGAGGAGATCCAGGAGGCCCTAGATTCACCCAGTTCCCTCGCTCCTGCTGAAATGGAGACTATACCTGAAGACGTGACCATGCCTCTGCGACGCTCCGTTAGATCTACGGCAGGTCAGCACCCTAACCCCTACCGGCTCCCTCGAGCCGTTTCTATGGGGTTTGAGGAGGGGATATTGCCAAAGGGTGGTGACCAGAGTATTGGAGTGTAAACTGCCATCGTCGGGCCGCCGATTCACTTGGAGGGGGTGGAATGTAGCCTGTGGGCCTGGTTAGGATTGGGTTCCTTCAGTTTACGCTCGTTCTGACTCTTTCATTTTCATGTTTAATCACGTCACTAATTGGTGGGTGGAGCGGGCATTTAGTAAGCCATCAAACGCGATTGAGGCAGGCTTCTATATAAACACCTGGCGTCCTTAGACTGGGACAGTGTAAATGTACTGCTGGCTTTGGTGTGGGGAATCAGCGATTCAGATGCAGTTTGAGTGTTGAGTGCGTGAAGGAGCCGACACTGATTGAGCCACGGCGCGCCATTGTCTTCCTGTCTGACCATGTATGGGCGAGCGAGCAAAGTAATGCCAAACTACGTCCGCGTTTAATAAGCATCGGCTGGAGACTGACTGCAGTGGGATGTTTACATTCAACTAGTCTTCCCCTTTTCACTGTGAATGTTACGACAGATCTGTGCAGTTACCCTTGAGCTGTTAGCTGCTGTTCTCCACACTGTGTGATTGTGTATGCTGCTTATATTATAGGTCTAGGTAGTTTATGTTATTATTATTATTATTATTTTTTTTATTTTTTTTTTGTTGGTTGTTTGTTTTCCTCTAGCCTGTTGGCTGTAGCTGTTATTGTATGTGGTGGTATGAATTGTGCGTCACAGGCTAGAGCGGGTTTATTTATTTTATTGTTTCATTTATGCCCAATTCCCCTTTTTGTTTGTAACCAGCCCCGGTGTTAGTGGAGCCAGGGTAACTCCTGTATAAGAGACCTCACTTGAAAGCGGGTTTCCTTTTTCTTTTTTTTTTGTTTCTTTTTTTTTCTCTTGTTAAACGAAGAAGTTTGCAGTGCCGTGTATGGTGAACCTCCACGCCTTTTAACCATATTTATTAGAGTGCTGTGAGTGTGCAGTGCGTAGACCTTGAACTCTAGTGTGTAGTACTTCAAAAGAAGTCTGTGTTTTGTTCACCGGTGGTAGTGCAAACCTAGCCTTCCCTTAGTGTTTTCTCGATTGCTTTACTGGCTCCCTTGCGGGTGGCTTGGTATTCCCTAGCTATGTTTATTTGTTTTATTTATTTATTTTGACCAACCAACATCTTCAATAATTCCTCAATAAATATTGTATTTTTATACTTTTCTAAGAACCTGTGTTTGTACATTTTATTGGGGTAGAGTTCCCCTTGCTCTAACACTGGCACTAACTAGTTTAGCCCAAGGGGTGGCGTAGTCAGTTGTACAACCGGGTGCCACATAAGAAATTCATAATAAATAATATAGCATGATACCCTGTTGAAATATGTGAGATGTGTGGTTTATTTAAATTGCAAAGGTAAAGTATAAATTAAAATGATTGTGACCATTGTGAAGGGGGAGGAGAATTTACATGCGTCACGTTTAGTTGATAAAACACTTCCGCATAGGATACACCTGTGTATCCTCGCTCATAACTACTCAGGAAGCCTCCTCACATCGATCCTCACCTCCTCACGGTGCAATCAGAGAATTGAGATGTTCTTCAAGATGGCTGAGCTCGATCGGTTTCTGAGTCATAGGATGGAGAACGGAGGAGCGAGGAAACTAAGAGGGATATTGAGAAGCACCCATAAAAACTTTCCTTCGACTCCTCTGTCCTCATTTTCTTCCCTCGCTAAGGAGGTAAGAGTCAAAGACTGAATTAGTGATTGATGAATCTCTCATCTGATGTAGAATGGCGGGGAAGACAACGCTGAAGACGGCAGGCAGACTGGAGCCTGGATGACCATGATCGCTGAATGGGATTTCTGGAAGAAGGTAAGCACTTGTAGCAGGTAAGTAGAAAAGTCTCGGCAGAGAGAGTCAGGAAGTCAATGGTGAGTCGACGAGACCAGAAAACTGTGTGAGGGAACTGATGAGGTTTTTAAGGTGAGGGTGAAGTGAGTGCAGATTGCCGGCAGGTGATGATGACAGGTGCAGATGATTAATACTTCAGTGATGCTGAACGAGTGGGTGGAGTGTAGAGGTCTGGCGCTGACGCTGGTGTATCCGTGACAATTAGCCTATTGATTATATTTACTTAACCTGTTAGTAATGTCTTGATTATTTAATGTATGTTCAAATAAATTTGTTATGTCAGCCATTGTGTAAATTATTATATTTCAAAGAAGAAAATGTTGTCTACTTTTTTTTGTGTTGGTTATTATATCTAAAAATAAATAACATTAATAATTTGAGCTCTGTTGTTAATTGTAACCTTTTATATTATAATAATGTCATTAAAAGGAGCATTGCGTAGGTGCTGAAATTTCTAACCGTTACTGACACCATTGGCCGTTAGAGAAACTGCAGCCAGTCTCATGCTCGTTCTCGGGTGCGCACGCTTGTGTGAGCACGACCACAGCAACCAGAGAGTTGTAACTATGTCTTACCTTTGCAGCAAAAAGAAAGCCAGCTCGGGTCTGTTTTTATATCCAGGTGCTCCCTCCAAGAATCAAATGCAGCTCCGATGTTGACTCTTGTCTTTGTCTTTGCCCGACGCCGGTCACTCTCTATTTTTGCCGCACTAGATAAGGCTTTTATTTTATTTTTTTTACTTACGAGGAGTTTCCGTGGGTGTCTGGATTGTGCTGGAGGCTGGTCGCTTCTTTCCGTCCGCAGAGTCCATTTGAAACACTAACGTTAATGCTAGCGATTGCCTGATATAAGCACAAGTAGACGAGAACGCGCATGACGTCACATTTTGTGAATTTTCGAGCCAAATCGGACCCGACTACTCCACACACAATTGAGTCTACAGGCTGATGGAGGCAACCGTGGTGGACATTAAGGTGTCATTCTTTCTATTACATTATGGTTGCCTCATAAATGTACAAATCAAAACTCTATCTTAAAGATTTTTTTAAGTAAAAAGCTACGCATTGCTCCTTTAAGGGTTTCCCACATAGTTTACCGCATTAGCTAAGATAGATTTTTTTATCCTTAAGAATATTTTAATTATAATACAGTTTATTTAAACACATAAAGAAGCAATTTTATGTTTTGTTTTCTCCCCCCGCTGTACCGAACAGTGACTTCAATACCGAGGTACGTACGGAACCGACGGAACCGTCATGTTACATTAATTAAACATGACCTAATGAACGCTTTTTGGCTGAGCAAAGTTGGCGGCGAGGTGTGTAAGACACTGTATAAAAGTGAGAGCCTAGACTGAGGTTGTTAGATGGCATCTCGGCTTTATTGTCTCCACCAATAAAGTCTAAGTTTTTGGCATCTGGAACTCTGTGACTTTAGTGATTTCTTACAAAAATAAGAAGACTTTTTCTGCTGCACATGGTAATGTTATGAATAAGACATCTGTATTGCAACTGCATCTTCTCCCTTTTTTCAGATCAATTCCCATGTCCCGCTCAAGTCCCGCCGGTGGTTTCAGTCATCCATCGCTCAGTTACTTCTGAGACAATGTTACATGTTACAAGACAAGTACAAAGAAGAAGACACCCATGTGCAATAATTCAAACAGCTTTACTTACAAGACTGCATCAGTGTTTCCATGTAATTGAATTACGTCACTTACTATACGTACACATGTAACTTATGCAGGAGTTGTGGATTAATATCATAATATCAGCTCTATGTGTGGCTTTTTCAGATCAGACATTACTTCTTTTGTGTAGCCTACTTTGGACTCATAAAATGGCATAAAATCTGCTCTGAATGTGCTACTACTAATTTAACTCCCAATAATTATTCCAGACATCTAATGCAATATTCCTATCATAACTCCTCAAACTTATTCAATATGCCAAGAACAACAAGTGTGTGTGTGTGTGTGTGTGTCCGCGCGCTTTTGTGCGCGTGTTGATTTAACTGCTCCTAGAAAAAATTCTTAGTGATCTGTTTTGTTCTCTTATCGTTTTTCATTTTAGTGTTGTTAACAAAGCATTTCGACACAGGCATAATCAAAAACTGATCTTATCATCACTTGGTAGATCAAATGTCTACCCCCCCCCCCCCCTCTTTTCCATTTATTGCCTCCTACATTTTTTTTTTTATCTTCCAAAACATAATCTTAGGTACTTGAAAATACTGACTCTTTCTATTGGCCTTTCAAAATTTTATGTAACACCAGTTTTCACATATTTTACTACTTAATATTAATAATATTAATAATTTACTTATCCCAATCAATAGACCTTCTTCCACCTTTTTAATAGCTGAAAATATGTTTGTTGATTGGTAGGTAAACTAACTAACTATTTACTATAAATAAATAAATATTGTTCATTGGTAAATAATAGTAAAGAAAAAGTTCCACTCTTATTTCAGCAGACAAAAAGAAGAAGAAGAGAAAAGTTGATTGGTGCAGACAGCTACACCCATAGATATCATGATGTCTATGGCTACACCTACACCATTGACGTATATACACGCACTTGATGATATTCACAAACGTAGGGGCGTATTCATTTCGTAACGCCAGACAGTCAGACACAGTTGCACACACAGAAGTAGAAGAAGAGTTCAACACGTGCTCTCAGTTAGCAGCGTAAACTTTAGAATACACAACTTTGTCTCACTTTAAAAGAAAACTAAAAATCTTACGATGCCAGCCCAAATCATCTGCGGAAAAGCGATCTCAGCGTAAGCTATTTTCTAACATTTTTCATGTTACGTTGATAAAGCTATAAAATCATGTTTATGTTTTTGTTCAAACGTGTTAACGTTACTTGTGTGAATTAGAAAACAATCATATTTTAGAGAGAGTGTCTGTTTTTTGTTTTGTTTTTACACCGCTCAGATTCGTGGTTTATAAATGGATTTTTTTCACGAATTGAACTCTGAACTCTTGAGAAATGCATTGTAGGTTTTTTATTGATCGCTTTTTATCGATGATGTTAAAGTCTGAAAGAGTATTATGTAAACCAGGACACACTTTAAAGGTGTAGGGATCTTATATTTTTTTTGGAGACTAAACATCACATGATTTCCATCTGACTATCATTACTCTGAAAGAATGGCACAGCCATTTAGTTAACTTGCGGTGCACACACGAATTTTTTTAAAACTTAGAACATTTTTCTTATTTACCCTTAAGGCTAATTTTAATTTAGCTAACATTATATAATTGGTTCAGTCTTCGTAGAGTAACGTTAGCTTACTCACAGTGGTGTATCCAATGTGTAACTAATTTACATTGGCCATTTTCTACTCTAATTCTAACGTGTATGCTACTTTAAACAATTTTAACACTAAGTTGCAAAATTAAAATAAGCCTGTATTTCCTGTACTGAAAAGTGAGCAATCAAGCAAAAAACTTGTAGCCTAATTCAGATGTCATTGTCTTTAAAAATTGAAAAATTGAGCAAGTACATAAAAAATGTTTCCTTTCCTTACTGTGATTGACAATGGAAAGCTAGTGATTCATAATTTGATTTGGTCTAATTTGAATAAAAATGACAGTTTTATGTAATTTGCCTTTGAATGATCCCGAAACATATAGGCCCAGTTACAAATGGGTGTTTCTCAAATGAAAAGCCATCCTAGTCCTTTTGCGTCTTCTTGGCTTAAGTCCTCCTCAACCTTAACTACGTTTACATGCGCCCTCATAATGTGATTGTGAGATTTAGGCAAAATTGTGATTTCAACTTTACCTCATGTAAACACAATACTTTGAACAAATTCTGATTAAGCTCATAATCGTAACAACCATAGTCATTGTATAATGTGGTGTGTATACTTGCAGATTTTAATTACAAAAACAGGCATGTAAACACTTCAACCGCATCTACTCCACTCTGACCACAGCGCGCATGTGAATTTTGGGGTGCTGAAGGAACTTAGTTCATGTTGACAATATTGCACAACATAAATAAATATTGCAGTATATTGATGGTTGAAATCATTGAAATGGAGACATTTTAGGCCAAATACCAAAGAATCAGCAAACAAATCCTTGTGCACTGGAAGAACTTGGCTATGAACACACCTACTGTATGTGAGTTCATCATATGTTCTGTATATTGGGCTATGTGAACAATCAGAATAATGAAAATTGCATATAAACAGGAGTGAAAAAGTTAGCTTGTCATGTTAACATCTTACAGCATTTAAGTCTTTACTCTAACATTATTGGTGCACGTGTAAACATAGGCCAGTCATTAAATGCTAGAATGAGGTGGTCTACTCTAAAATATTCTGGTAGATGGATCCCTAGGTCTCTCTAGTAAGTCCGCATGGCTTCATTATAAAGATTTCTGCGCAAATATTGTCGTTTTTCAGCTCGAGTCAGTTCAATGTTGATTCAATTCAATAATGGCCTCGATGTTGCAAAATTCAGTTTTGAAAAAAAGGACAAAAAGATTCAGCTATAAAGCTGAAGACGTGAGTGTCATTATTCAACTCAACTCAGTTTAAGTTTTGTTCTCATCCGAAAGTGTCAGTGCAGTGTCAAATATTAAGTGTCCCCAACTAAACAAACCAATGGTGACAGTGACAAGGAACCCAAACTCCTTCAAGTGACAGAAATTGAGAAAAAAAAAACCTTGGGTGAACCCAGGCTCAGTCACGGGGCCAGTTCTCCTCTGGCTTAAATGACCACTGCGTGAAAAATGGATTGGGATAAGTCACACAGGCATTAGGTGAGAAGAGTTGTACAAGCAATACAGTCAGTGCTGGGTAGTAACTGATTACATATAATCTGGATTATGTAATCAGATTCCAAAAATTAAGTACTTAAAGCAGCTCTAAGTAAGATTTTTTACCTTAAAATAATGTTTCCAAAATCGTTTCAGTGGTTCATCAAGTCGTGACATGGTGAAATGCACTGAATGGTGAAATGCACGTGAAATGCCACAGCTTTGCGGTCCTTTATCTGATATATTATCCACGCTATGTAAGATTGCCAGATCGGGTTGCGTTTCTGTAGTTCTAATGAGACATAAGAAAACTATTAATTTGACTTGCTTTATGGCAAGCGTTACAATTGCTCGTTTGTGATGTCGCATCATACTTTCATAAAATCATGCATGATACTCTACCTTGTCTGTGGCCATTGTTGATTCCAAAGCTGGTGCTGGGTAAACAGAGAGCATGTGCGTGCACATGTGACAGTAGGCTGCGGTAGGATAAATTATTTACGACAGCAGTAATGGACATTTCCGCTTCCAACCTGTAGGGCGACCGCAGAGGAAAAGTTACTTGGTGCTGCTTTAATTATATTATATTACATTTTTACAATGCTTGTAATCAGACAACAGTTACTTTTTTATTGAGTACATGTCATTCTATCAATAGCAGTACATTATTCACAATTCATTGATTCTCCCAACTACTCCTTTTTTAATTTTTTTAAATGTTCCTTTCTAAAACAGCCTAATGCTTATGTATGTTCACAATGTCTTCCAGGTTTGTGGAATTGCACACACAGATCAGCCACTAGTCATGTGCCTATCACACTGAAAACAGACATCACTAATCACTCGATCTACACACATAATTTCACTTTTAAAGGGATAGTTCACCAAAATTTTTTAATTGTCATCACTTTCTCACTCTAAAGTTGTTCCAAACCTGTATGAGTTGCTTTCTTCTGATATTTTGAAGAATATTGGTAACCAGACAGTTTATGGAAGCCATTGAGTCCCATAGTATTTTTTTACTACTATGGAAGTCAATGGCTACCATCAAGTGTTTGATTACCAACATTCTTTAATACATTATTTCTTTTGTTCAATAGCTGTGAGACTTGTAAATGTAGGCGTTGATCTTCTTTCACGGCACTATGACGTCATAATTCCACACTTTTTAGATCCTGTCGTTTTCATTTCGTTATTTTAGTACACAATTAGATAATACCAATTTATGTCAACCAATTAGCAAGCAATGCTTAATTTTGTTCAGTCTGTGGTGTAAAAAGGTTGCATTAGCAATTAAAGAAAAAGCACTTAAAGGGGTGGTAAAACACGATTTCACTTTTCTAACTTTAGCTAGTGTCTAATGTTGCTGTCGTACTTAACGTTATCCGACAAACACCTAACGTTACAAACTTTTTTTTTAATCTCAACAGCGAACTTGGAATTAGTGTAAATTATTCTTTGATTAGAGCTTTTATGTTTATCTACATGCTTGTTTATCTACAGGCATGCTAAACGGTTCTGTGTTTGATTTGGCAGCCGATGTTTAGTGTTCGCTTTGGGTTAATAGTTCTGTCAACAGATATTTGTCTACAATCGTACTAAAAATAAAAAAGTAATGGTGCCATACAGTCAGAAACGATCACTATAGATCCGCAGTCTTTACTCAAAAAAATCCCTTTGAGGACTGTAGTATAATTTGTTATAACGATTATATGAAATTCTTGTTTATGAAGCTTATTTTTTTGTAATTCTATAATAATTAGTACAATTAAATAACAGCATATTTAAAAATTAATGAGAGAACAACAAAAAACAAACCTTTCTGAAACGTTGTTTAACAGCCGTTCTTGAACAGGTTCTGCTTGATCATCTTCACTAACGTTTCCCGGGTCCGATTGGTTTTTATTGACTCCATTTTTTATAATACACCAAAGCACAAACTACCATAGCAAACTACCGGTAAAGGTACGGGGCGTGACGTTTCCGGGAGACGTGCACTAGACGGTTAGCGAATCACAACACACTGGGCCAGCTAACCAATCTGAGCCCATTGCGTAATTTTGAGGGACTGGCTTCATAGAACCAGGAAACCATCAGACCGTTTTTACAAGGAGGGGCAGAGCAGTGTAGAATAAAGGTAAAATATATGAAAAATAATGCAATTTTTAAAAAACGAAGCATGAACACATGTTACAGTGCACCCCACAAACACAATCAAGCCTTCGAAAAAATGCATTTTACCACCCCTTTAACCAAAACATGGTCAGGTCAAAGTATCTGAATAATTTTTGGTCCCAAATTTGTTTAAATTTTACTAGTAGTCCACTGTGTGAAGAATCTGTGGGTATATGTCACAGTTTACTTTATTTTGCTATCCTCACTTAAATTAATGAACTACAGTGTCCTGCACCCACTAGTAAAATAAAATATATAAAAAATTATATCTGGTGTCTGAATACATTTTTGTTTGACTGTATATCATAAATGTGTGTATGTACGACCATGTAGCTTGCTTTGTTGCGCACTGCCTTGCATAACTCATTTTGAATCCTTATGTTTCTCCAGTCAGGTCAGAGAGAGGTTGAAGGAAGAGGTGAAAGGCATGAGGATGACTCATCCCAATTTCAAACCCGGCCTTGTGGTGTTACAGGTTAGTGGTGACAAGATACTGCTTTAAATGTTGAATGACACAGTATGTGTTTTATGGCCTTATTTCGGTGACTTCAAAATATATTTTCAGTAAACGTCTTTTTTCTCAAAAATACAAACTTTTACACACATGCTGCTCACATATTATTGTAGCAGAATTTATGCTGAATACAGTGCAATCAGACTTTAGCCATGAAAATTTTACAAGTTACTGAAATAAGCACAAATGTCAGAGCATGTCAAAACGCCTCCAAAGCCCAGAAAACACCTCAGACCCCAGACGGTTGTATGTGAAAAATATTTCAATGTGATAATAATTGTGATGATCAAAGATGAGTTTTAAGGGATACAATTATTGACTGCAGGGGAAATTATGGTAGTTGTTTTATTGTGCACTTGAGCAATGGTTAAATTAATGACACCATTAAACGTCATTATTCGGTAAAATTTATTCGGCCTATTTACTTATTCAAATAATTTTGGTTGCCGACATTCGGTGCATCCCTAATTCAGACGCGCATACCTATAGCGTAATACGCATGTGCACCCCATCGGTATTTTCACAGGTTTGCGTTTTTTGAGGTTTGCGCACAGCACTGCTCCTGGAGGACCGCTGTCCTGCAAATGTTAGTTCCAGCCCAAATCAAACACACCTGCCTGTAATTGTTCAAGTAATCCTGAACTTTGATGAGATTTTAAATCCTGGTCCTGGGGACTAACAGCACTGCATATTTTGGGTGAATTCCAATCAGAATTAGCATCTCTATATTCACTCCTAAGGGCAGAGCCCTACAAGTGGGTACTTCAAATGGAGCAGGGCACTAACGTGCTGTAATGTAGCTGTTTGGAATGCACTTGCTGAAGGGATCAAAGAAAGACAATGTAATTTCCTCTTTTTCAACTGGAATGTTACCTTGACAACACATCGCAATATCTATTACCCAAATAGCTGTTTTTACAACAGGAACGTCTTATTATTGCTTTTAATATAATTGTTTCAAATAAATGTACATTTTAAAATGAAGTTTCTAAAATGTGTTTTAAATATTTGTTTTAAATCTGTTCTCAACTTTATGAAACTTTATAAACTATAAACAATAAACTATTGACATACTATCAAACATTTCTTACCTATACATTTTTAAAATTAAGAAAATTTGTATAATATCACAACATAACATCTTGAATTATTCTGTTTACATTTACTTAAACGCTCAGACCATTTAGCTTTTAAATTAATTGCGAGGACTCCTGGGTCATGTGACAATAAACAATCAAATTACTTCCTTGAAGTGACCATCGTCTATATGCTTCACTACCGAACTTGTGGATGGGCCCTTCAAGGGCAAGGTTTAATTTGTGATGGAACAAGCCAGATCTGGATCCAACACCTGCGTAATCTACCTTATTTGTGGGATCCCCCATGTCATACACCACTGAAAGATAGTTATACAATGACCTGTGTACATATGTTCAGGAAAATGAAGTATAATAATGATAATGTTGTTAATAACTTGCCATGATAAATGTATAAAAGAAATGAAGTGGTAGAAATGCAGTTAAGTTGTCCATACCATGTTTTGGTGACGATTTATTGGATTTGACCACTATTCACATTTTCAATGCATAACAAGCAACGTATAGAGAATATACAAGGCTTAAATTTCGGCTCGGGTATTGCGCATAATTTTACTCATTCCGGCAGGTTTCGGACTTAAGGTGGGAAATCCCTCCAAACAATTCAATTTTGTTGAATGAGGAAATTAATCCACACAGATGATCAAACAGTAATTTGAAACCTTTGTGTCAAGTCAAGTCTCCTTTATTTATATAGCGCTTTTTACAATACAAATTGTTTCAAAGCACCTTTACAGAGATAACAGGAAAGTAAAGTTGTAATAGTATTGTTAAATTCAAAATTAAATGTCCCCAACTAAGCAAGCCAAAAGACAATGGCGAATAAAGGCGAAAAAAGGTGACAGTGGCAAGGAACCAAAACTCCATCAGGTGACAGAATGGAGAAAAAAAACCTTGGGAGAACCTAGGCTCAGTCAGGGGGCCAGTCCTCCTTTGGCCAACAAACGAACAGTGTATGATTATGATTTAGGCGGCATAATAGGTCAGAAGTCAGATTGGATCAGAACTTTCACAATATTTATCCATTTCATCTGGTTGGGGGTCGGAGTCATCACGCCGATATGGAGATGTGTTTGTTGAGGTGTCCATGAGGCCTTCACAGTGTTGATGAGGCTGGCACTTCAGGGAGGCGTTGTCGTCGTGTCCATGTGATGGTCCTTCATCAGATCTGGATATGGGCTGGATCCGGTGGTTTGCGGTAAACCTCGGGATAAACAGACAGACTATTATTAGCGTAGACGCCATCCTTCTTATGAAGTACAAAGTACATCAGGATTTATGGGAAGTGTTCCTGGTTCCGGCTGATTTAAACTATGCAGCCTAACATTGAATTATAGCAATCTATAATGTGTTATGTGTATGCTAAGCCAAAGAGATGTGTTTTCAGTCTAGATTTGAACTGACAGAATGTGTCTGCTTCCCGGACAATGTTAGGAAGATTGTTCCAAAGTTTTGGTGCCAAGTAGGAAAAGGATCTACCGCCAGCAGTTGAGTTTGATATTCTAGGTATTATCAACTGGCCAGAATTTTGAGATCGCAATAGACATGAAGGACTATAATGGGTTAAGAGCTCGCTCAAGTACTGCGGAGCTAAACCATTTAGTGCTTCGTAAGTAATCAGCAATATTTTAAAATGTATACGATGTTTAATAGAGAGCCAATGTAGTGTTGACAGAACCGGGCTAATATGGTCATACTTTCTGGTTCTGGTAAGAACTCTAGCGGCTGCGGTTTGGACTAGCTTTAGTTTGTTTATGCGTGTAGGGCAACCGCCCAGTAGACTAGAGCATTACAATTATCTAGCCTTGAGGTCATGAACGCATTAACTGATTGTTCTGCATTTGTCAATGAGAGCATATGACGTAATTTAGAAATGTTTTTAAGATGGAAAAATGCGCTTTTACAGATACTAGACACGTGACTTTCAAATGAGAGATTAGTATCAAGAGCACACCCAGGTTCCTAAATGACGACGAAGACTTGACAGACCAGCCATCAATTGTTAAACAGTATTCTAGGTTATTGCGTGTGGAAGTTTTTAGTCCAATAATTAGAATCTCTTTTTTTTTCAGAATTTAGTAGTAGGAAATTACTAGACATCCAATTTTTTATATCAGCTATGCATTCCGTTAATTTTGTGAATTGGTAAGTTTCGTTAGGTTTTGAGGAGATATAGAGCTGAGTATCATCAGCATAACAGTGAAAACCAATTCCATTTTCCCCTAATGATATCTTCTAACGGTAGCATGTACAGATTGAACAGCAGCGGTCCTAGTACTGAGCCTTGTGGTACGCCATACTGAACTTTTGACCGATAAGACATCTCTTCATTTACTGCTACAAACTGATAACGGTCAGATAAGTATGATTTAAACCATGCTAGTGCAATTCCACTAATGCCAAGATAGTTTTCTAGTCTATTTAATAGAATGTGGTCAATGGTGTCAAATGCAGCACTAAGATCAAGTTACACTAATAGAGAGATACAACCACGATCGAGGATAAGAGCAAATCATTTGTGACTAATGAGAGCAGTCTCAGTACTATGGTGCGGTCTAAATCCTGACTTTTTTTAACAAGCGGTTTAATCATAGCCAGCTTAAAGGGTTTTGGTACGTATCCTAGAGACAAAGACGAATTAATGATATTGAGAAGAGGATCTATGACCTCTGGAAGCATCTCTTTCAATAGTTTAGTCGGTATAGGGTCTAACATACAAGTTAACGATTTTGCAAAATCTGTGAGACATAATTTCACAAACATCGAGAGAATGGTTAACCTTGTACTAGTTTTTTGTAACCGGTATCGCTTCCTCTATTTTAAAATGCGTACATGGCTTCACATCACCATCATCGTCTGTACAAGCCAGTTGCATGCTGTAATACAAGACTTTCGCTCGCGTTTCGGGACACAATTTTCACTCACCTAATCGGCCCAGTGTTGCATCGTTACTAAAGTTTATCATATGCACGACTTATCAATTTAAACAGTAATTGTTTTTTTGGTGATCAAATTTTTATTGTCTTTAGATATAACAAAATAACATTCAAACAAACAAACAAACATTGAAGGGGGAGCAACAGACATATTAATAAATTAACAATCTGAAAGAAAACAGGAGGAAAAAGCTTTATATGGTCATTCCTTTATATAATCCAATGTGTAGGTAGAAATAAAATTGCCCTGAATCAATGGTACTAGGTTTAGCCTTGTTTATTTGTGTTTTTGTACATTCACAAATCACTATTTTAAAGAGGCTATGAATACAATGTTTTTGCACACAGGTGTGGAGTAAACCAGTTCTGTATTATTGTCGTCTTTGCAGCTGTAAAACTAGCAAACATCATTATTGAATGTATACAGGAGTCAGAATCATCATTGAGAAGACATAAACCTGAATTAGATATGTAATCAATTTCTAGTAAGGAGGACAAGACAAAATAAAGTGTGTCCATAGGTTGACAACAATTGGACACTCCCAAACCATGTGAAGAGAAGTACCTAATGATACAGTGTTACAGATATGGCAGTTATAGGCCGATTGGAGTTTAATTTTGAAACTCTTGTAAGGAGTTATGTATGCTCAATGGATGACTTTGAAATGGATGAGCCCAGTTTTTAGAAGTTAAGATGAGATTAAACCACACCCTTTCCCAGACGACAGATAAGTAAAAATATTATAATTGACGATTCCAGATAGATTTAATAGAAAGAGGCTTTGCAATGTGATCATTACGTTTACTATGCATTAAAGAGACAGATGGCTGAACAGAGGATGGTGCGATCCAATCCCACATAGGATGAGAGAAAATGGGGGATGCTCAGGGAAATCGGTCAACCTTTAGCGCGCACATAAAGCCGCTTCTCAAACGGCTCGCGAGTGCCAAACTGAGGATGCTCTCTGTGGATTACTCTTGTTCTTGGATTTTCTGTTTGTTTTTTGTTAATAAACTTGTGCTTGCATTTGGATTCTCTGCCTCGTCGCCGCTAACATGTTACAGTTATAACACAAATAGAGTGAGCCAACATTTAGGTGAGATAAATGTAATTAAAAAAATTTAATTTAACACCTTATTTTCCTAAATGAAATTCAGGCCCTGATATATATAAATTTCAGTGCAATTCTGTTATTCTGGGAAATGGTTTTCTGAAACGTATGCATGCAAGTCGCTATGGATATTTTTACATTTAAGTCCACTTTACATCTTTACGTGCAGAGCTGGTTTTCTAGTTCTAGCTGAGCACGTTAACATGATTATTATTTATTACACATTATATCTTGAGGGAACTTATCGTGATGGAGCCCATTGCTTCGGAGAGAGTTATGGTTGTTGTTGCACATCATTTTATTAAATTCTGCCAGGATTCTGTAGGAAGAACTGATCTGGCAGCCTCTGTAAATGTCTGCAAGTGCCCGCAGCCCTGTTCGCAAAATTACTTAAACATCTGATTCTATATGAATGTCAAGGGCTGTGTTGGTCAGACATTTTGTTGGGCTTAATGCATAATGCCATGGTGTTTTACATGCACAAATGGTCACAACACGTCATCAGTATGTAAATAAACTGTTACAAACTTACCATCATCTTAACGCTCATTTGAATTAATGTAAAACTCAAGATAATCTGCCTCTATTGCATTACATTTCTATGTTAATTCAGAGAGTATATTTTCATGTCTGTTTAGTGTTTACATTAAAGATTTATTAAATCAAAATACAGTAGTCAACATTTGAAGTGGATCAAAACCTTTTATACATGAATTTTGAACAATACCGGTTCTTGTCTTAGGACAACTTTGAACTTTTTTGATCCACTTCAAATGATGACTACTGTAGTTGGATGGAAAAACTCAACTGAGATTGCGCATACAGTATGTTCCATTACCTTTCTCTACCCCACTAACTTGCTGAATACTTTATCAGGATTGAAAATCACTGGTCCAGATGTGTTTAATTAGAGGTTGAATAAAAATCTGAGAGAAAGTGGTCCCACAGGAGTTGCCCATACTTTTCATCTAGTAGGAAATGTACATTATAGTACTAGGAAAACATATTACTTAAGATAAAAAATTACTAAACAAATGCATTAAAGTTCTCTTAAAGGGTTTACAAGCTATGTTTGGTATACTTGTTTAAATGTTGATTGTTTGTCTGTTATAGGTGGGAGACAGAGAGGACTCAAACTTGTACATCAGCATGAAACTGAAAGCTGCTGCTGAGGTAAAGCCACGTCAAAACAGTGTATAGGGATGGTTCACCCAAAATTGAAAAATTGCTGTTAATTTGCTCACCCTCAGGCCATCGAAGATGCAGGTGTCTTTTTGTTCATCAGTAGAAATGTAAAGAAGACTTTTAGCTGAAACCATAGTCCTTGGTGAATCTCTTGGAGGACGGGTTAGTTCACCTCTATCTATCTCCAAGCATAGGTCAATCTGAGACTTTGCATGAGACCCAGGTTTAGGGGAGCCTCTACTATTAGGAAGCCCAGAAGCAAACTTCCTCTACTCATTAGCACTATCGCCATGGTTGAGCACCCATCCAAAGGGGAGCAATATCCCTGCTTCATGACCCAGCGCTAGTCTGGGAGGGAGGTAAACGAAACATGGTTCCATTCCCTCTGCTCTACCCTAAGGGGCTAAGCAGCCTATCACAAAGAGCAAACCAGGCTCCTTAGAGCTGGATCATATCGATGGAATGGTGTTCTTAATTCTCAGCATGTGGATGTTTTTCACTGCAAGACTAAAAAGTTTGTTCGGGTGTCTCGTGTCGCAAATCCAATGATGCTGGTAGTGACGATCCTCTGACCAATCAGTGATCTGCAGTGTTACATGTCACATTTTAGTATCGGTTCTGCTCGCTTGGAACCTCAGCCGAGGTGGTACTATTTAAGTGAGCTGTACCGATCTGTGAAAGCGCCTTTAAAAACTTCAATGTTATGGGGGTAGAGCAGCTCATATGAAAACAAGGGTATAATGTGCCTAAAACTATCATTCCATAGGCTCCAACCTGAGGGTGAGCAGTTTCTCAAAGGGAAATCTCTGTTGCCACCACTTCTATCAAAGAGACAGGCTGTCCTCAGTCATAACCAGCCATAGGGTTTCATTGTAGAATATTTGCATTGTCTACACTGTAAAAAAAAAAATATATGTAAAATGCTGGCAGCTGTGGTTGCCAGAACTTCACTGTAAAATATATGGGGACAATGCATAACACTTTACAGAATGCTTTTTGGCAACTGTAAATTTTACAGTTGAGAATTGTTTGTTTACGGTAAATTACTCTTAAATAAAACAGATATAATGTAAACCTGTTTACAGGAATTTACTTGTAAATGAATATCAGCTGTAAATGTAAACTTGTTTTTTTTTTGTTAACTACTTTAACAAATATACTTTAAACCTATGTACAGTCTATCTCCGTAGTAAATAAATATTATAGTATTTTATTGTAAAGTTCAGTTTTACAGAAAATTACCGGCAGCTGTGGCTGCCAGAATTTCACTGCAAAAAATACAGTACAACACAAGGCATTACAGTTAGTTGCTATAGATTTTAAAGTCATCAGTCAGTAAGGTCATTGTAAATTACTAAATGAACTTTTAAATACCACCAATTGTAAATCAAGGCACAGACTATCATTAATAGACTTTAAAAAAAGCGGTGTTTTTTTTTTTATTCAGGCACTGTGTTATAATAGTTAGAGCTGATCCAATAACTTTTCCAGTATAACATCAATCAGTGCCACTTGCTCTGGTTGAACAATAGTAATGGGTCCACACTTGACTGTAGATATGGGTCTGTGTCGGTTCGAAAAACTGGAAACGTAAAGCTTGCATTGTCCCGGGTACTACCTGAAAACTCGCATGTAGTCACTATGGACTGGCATAATCTCTCTGCAGGAAATAGACACAATAAGAAGTTGGTTAGATACAGTCCATGAGCATTATGGCTACAAAGGGATAAGTTGTCTTTTGTTGAACTAAATTCCAATTAACTACACATAAGCAAGCAACACTCTGGCCACTTTGATAATCAACAGAGTATCAGGGCAAAAGATTGAAAGAAATCTTAGCACCTATCACAAGCATTTGTTTCACATCTGTTAGGTTGCAGCCCAAATACACAGTTGCGTACACTTACTGTAAGCAATCTGACATCATCATATTTGTTAAAAATCATCAGATGAGACCAGTTACCAGCCAAATACATAAAGGTGGTGTAAAATCACTGGACTATACCATTACTTACCAATTATCCTTAAGACTGGTGTCTTTTGGAATTTTGAGCTGGTGTTGTCGTGTTCATTGTATTTTGACATGATCCTCTCTGCAAGCAGAAAAAAACTATTTATTTATTTTTTTGCATTGAAGAAAAGTAGGTTTTTGTTTGTGCTGTTAATAGACATTATTCACAGTGCCATCTTTGATTTTTAACAGGAATGAAAAGGAGGCTGTGAGGGATAGACGTACATCGTACTTCTCTTTTTGGCTCATTCTGCTGATGAATAACTGCAAAAATATCGGTCTAATAAACTTCAATGGAAAATGATTGGTGATTCTCACAGCCTCGTTTTTATAACTGTCATGGCGTTGTGCTGAATAAGGTGTATTACATTTAAAATCGGAATCGTCAGGTCACATTTACAAAAAACAATCGTAAATCTGAATCAGCCAAGAAAACTGCAGGTGATGGTATGTCTAGCAATATTGCCAAACTGATATTCGTCCAAGTGCAAGACAACTTTAGTAATATGATATTAAGAGTCTGATCATAATGTACACCAAGGTTGTTAACATAAACATTAACCTATTAAACAGTTGAGATCAAGCATATGGACCTCTGTTTTAAGAAATTTGAGATATTTGGAAATTTGAGACATTCTCCGTTTTACAAGGAAATATTATGAAAAGATTGTGATTGCAATGAAAGACTCTGAAAATTGTAGTAGGCTACTGCAATTTTGTCCATATCAATGACAGTAGAGTTAAAATAGATGAGCAAGTAACCAAAACTTAACAGGTATGATATGACAATAATTGATTCCAGTTTAAAGCTTATAAATTAAATGTACTCAATGAAGCCCAGTGATGATAAAGCTGACACAAAATCAGAGAATTGACCATCGCCCATTTCTGCATAGTTGGCAGCACTGAATTTTACTGCCGTGCCATATTAAGGAAAGTGTTGAATTATTTAGTAGTAAATTGTTTGGTAAGGAAGTCATTAATGTATGCTGAATATAGTACAACTTACCGCTAATTATTCTCTAAGGTATCTAATACAAAAGACTCGCAGGAAAAAGAGATTGAGGTCCATGCCACGCACAAATGTCATTTGAAAGTCACGTGTCTAGTGTCTGTAAAACCGCATTTTTCCATCTTAAAAATATATCTAAATTACGTCATATGCTCTCATTGACAAATGCGGAACAACTAGTTCATTCGTTCATGACATCAAGGCTAGATTATTGTAATGCTCTACTGGGTGGTTGCCCTGCACGCTTAATAAACAAACTACAGCTAGTTCAAAACGCAGCCGCTAGAGTTCTTACCAGAACCAGGAAGTACGACCATATTAGCCCGGTTCTGTCAACACTGCATTGGCTCCCCATTAAAGATCGTATAAATTTTAAAATATTGCTGATTACTTACAAAGCACTAAATGGTTTAGCTCCCCAGTACTTGAGCGAGCTCTTAACGCATTATAGTCCTTCACGTCTATTGCGATCTCAAAGTTCTGGCCAGTTGATAATACCTAGAATATCTAAATCGACTGCTGGCGGTAGATCCTTTTCCTATTTAGCACCAAAACTTTGGAACAATCTTCCTAACATTGTCCGGGAAGCAGACACAGTCTGTCAGTTCAAAGCTAGACTAAAAACACATCTCTTTGACCTAGCATTCACATAACACTCTATAGACTTCTATAATTCAATATTAGGCTGCTTAGATTAGGTCAGCCGGAACTGGGAACACTTCCCTTAAATCCTGATGTACTCGTTACATCATAAGAAGAATGGCATCTACGCTAATTTTAGTGTCTTTGTTTATCCCGAGGTTTTCCCGCAGCCTGCCGGATCCAGGCCGTTTCCAGATCTGACGAAGGACTTTCGCCTTGACCTGATGACAATGCAGTGCTGAAGTGCCAACTAGCCTCTCCCTATGGAGGATCCCTATACCACTCTACAGATAAAGCGTTGTGGAATTTTTCGGTTCGCGTACCTACCCAAAGTGATAAGATAAAATAAAATTCTGCATCAAAATTTATAGACAAGACAAGTAGTTTGTTTAGTCTTGGTTTGTAAGGAATTACAAACCTGCACACATATATTCAAACGCACATAACTATAGAATAAATTCTTAATGCGCATGTGAACGCCATCAGCGTCTATCACAGGTTCACGTTTAAAGTCTGTTTAGAGAGAACGGTGTCGTCTTACAAAGCCCCTAATTTAATAACAAATGATCATTTAGACGGAAGTGAATCAATCAAAACTAACTTTAGCTGGAAAAAACATTTTTCAAGAACCACTATAAAACCAAACCAATCTCTGTTACCTTAAATTATATGTTTATCTCTGTAAAGCTGCTTTGAAACAATCTACATTGTTAAAAGCACTATATAAATGAGGATGACTTGACTTGACAAACCCTGTAGACATAAGAAAGAGGATATGAAACAAATTTGTCTTATTTAGGACAATGTATTTTCTTTTAAGTATGTCTTTCAATCTTCTAAAAGCACAGTTTGTAAATTACATGTAATAAATAAATGGCGATATTCAGTGAAAAATAAACACAACTCACAAATGGGTCACCTGGTAGAACACAACACGTTGCAGAAACCAAAGTTCGATTCCATGCAAGGCTTGGTGCTGCAATTCTGGTCTCTTTAAACTGTTTCCTGTTGATCCCTACTTCTGCAGTTCAGCAAAGCAGATATGGGAAAAAAACAAAAAAATATTCTTTAAAGGTAAAATAGTAAGAAACTGTTGAAATAGATAATATTACCACTTTCTTTGGTGTCACAAAGGTCTAGCAAGTTGTTTCCTCCGAGTCAATAACCACTCATGAGTTTGAAAGCAATGCCTAAAATGTGACTAAAGTGAAAGTCAACTTTTACACTTATGATGAAAAGATGATTTTCACCACAGAAGTGTATCCAGCTAGTTTCTGTATAAAGACAAGTTACTTTTAATATAAAGTATGTTATAGTGTTCAGTTTACCTACTTTAAAGTAGTGTCTTAGATCTTAGCAATGCCACCAGCCATTAACCTAATCTGAAGGGTCAAAAAAATTAAAAACACTGAAAAAAAAAAGTGTCCAGAAAATGTTTTCCAAAAGATAATAAACCTCAGCATGTGGACAGGCAAACACTTTGAACTCCATACTGCTATCATAGACTATTTTAAAATGACAAACTGTTCAAAAGACAAATGTAAACCCATATTACACTATATGCAGGTAGTTTAATCAAAATTCAGAACTATGCATATAAAAGTTTCTTTCCCTCAATTTTCTTTCTCGAACAAAAATGACCAAAAATTTTGCTACATTGGCCGTAAAGGGTTAGTTCACCCAAAAATGAAAACTAAGTCATTAATTACTCACCCCCATGCTGTACCAACCCCGTAAGACCTTCGTTCATCTTCGGAACACAAATGAAGATATTTTTGATTAAATCTGAGAGGTGGATCACTGCTACATAGGCTGCCTGAGGGAATGAAACTTGACGGCCCAGAAAGTCATTAAAGAACATGTTTAAATATTCCATGTGCCTACAGTGGCTCAACTATAAGTTTATCAAGCGACGAGAATACTTTTTTTCCGAAAAAAACCCCCCATAAATAACGACTTTATTCGACTATTCCTTTTCTTCCTTGTGGGCCTGAGACGAGAGTTCAAGAGATTTCGACGACGCATGCGCGAGAACTGAACAAGAAGTATTAGAAGAAGAACGTCCTCTTCTCAGTTCTCGCGCATGCGTCGTGGAAATCTCTTGAATTCTCGTCTCAGGCCCACATAGTCTCGTCGCTTGATAAACTTATAGTTGAGCCACTGTAGGCACATGGAATATTTAAACATGTTCTTTAATGACTTTCTGGGCCATCAAGTTTCATTCCCTTAGGCAGCCTATGTAGCAGTGATCCACCTCTCAGATTTAATCAAAAATATCTTAATTTGTGTTCCGAAGATGAACGAAGGTCTTACGGGGTTGGTACAGCATGGGGGTGAGTAATTAATGACTTAATTTTCATTTTTGGGTGAACTAACCCTTTAAGTACTCAATAGACAATAGTAACTTTCACCAAAATGTGTAATAAACCAGTTTGTAAATTTAACAGAACTAAAAACAATGTAAAACAGTAACATTAAACCTCAAAGAATACTTTTTCTGTTAGTGGTTAACAGAACAGTAGGTACAGTAAAGTGGATACTGTTCCATATAACTAGTGCTGTTTAAGTATTAAGTCTTAACACTTTAAATGGATGTTAACTGAAGGTCCATATTTAACATGTCTCTCTCCACTCATGATCATAGAGGTCAGCGATCAGGGTGAGGACACTTGGATTCACTGATAGTTTCTTGTTGTTTTTTCAAAAAGAAACACCTTTTTGAATGCAAAGATTCCCAATCAACCACTAGATAAAGTGATTTTTTGTAAAAGAGAAAACATCGGAGAAAAGAGAAAATACCTCCGAAGGAACTCAAGTGTGGAAACCCATGACCCACAGGATAGTGGATATTGAGGCAGTAATAGCTTGCAAACATGCAGACAGCAGACATGAAGTTGGGGATCTGGTCGTTCACAATTCTTTGGTCTACACTCAGCATGAATTGCTTTGCAGCATAACATGATGATCCTGCTCAAAGATACAGTTAGGAAATAACTGTAACTGAAAATAACTCACCAGCCCATACATGCATTCATACACACACACACACACATATATATATATATATATATATATATATATATATATATATATTACAAAAAATATTTTCTTACATGAGCGCAAGCTCATTCCACTTGTACTTCTTTTGCCGTGCAGGTTTCTTCAACATAGTAGTAGAGGTTTTCCTCTTATTCATTAAAATAGGAGAGTATGAGGAGCACCAGATCATTAACACATTCTGAGCAGCCCTCCAACTGCACTCTCAAAACTTTCAGCTTTTTTAAAGCCTGCAAATCTAGTTTGCTCTTGTCTGCAGAAACGGCTCTCATGAAGTCCAGAACCCGTTTTCCTTTTTTCTCAACATTACTGAGGAATGTCTCTTTTAGGATACACCAGCAAGGTCATGAAAGTGAACTAACTATCATGCCAATCTCCTTAAACAAAAAAGGCCACTCTTCCATGAATGATTGCAGATCTGTTCCACTGTTTATTGCTTTACTCTGGGAGAAGTAGTTGCCTGTTCACTCAGCTCACCTTCAATTTGTCTTTTTTTCTCCCATTTGCTTTCCAGTGTAACTTATTGGCATGAATTTCATTTCACACTGTATGTCCCACTGCCCTTCGTTTAGCTAGTATTTCATCTGTGTCATACTCATCTGACACCCGTTTGCGCTTCAATACCCGTGGTAGTGAAGACTGCGTTACATTTTTAATTCGAGCTTGACCAGTGAGTGATATCCTGGTCCTATCACATCACTTTCTATGACATCTTGCAGTGACTGCGGATACTTTGCAACCATTTTCTTGGCAATTTCTGTCGAGGCTTGTTTCTTGGGACAGGCAAGCATCATCTCAGAAACGACAATCAGGATAATTTCTCTATGTAAATGTGGGCTTGGCCTTTTCTCTCTCTAAACACTGCATTGAGGCTTCAGGAAGCTTCTCCCTTGGAACCTGGAAGCTGTCAACCCAATCTGCAGCAGTAATTAAGTGGTTTGGGGAGGGAGAGAGTGAGATTGAGGAGCATGCTGAGGATGCTGGAGAAATTAATGTTGACTGGCTATTGGAATTCTGTGGTCTGTGCTGTAAAATTAATTGAAATTCAAATGTATTGACTGACATTTATCTTAAATGGATAGTTCAAAATGTAATTTGGTGTTAATTTACTCACCCTCAGGCCACCCAAGATGTACTGTAGGTGACTTTTTTTCGTCAGTAGAACAGCAAAGATTTTTAGCTGAAACTTTGGCCCTCTTTGAGTCATATAATGTCAGTCAAAGGGGGCCATCTCGGAGTCAAAAAAACATATACAGACAATTACAAAACAAGGTTAATACCCTTTGCTCATGACGATACATTGAGGTCTTGTGAAGCGAAACGATCGGTCTGTGCTAGCAGTTGAACATTTACCTCAAATTCACAGTGTATGTATACTGTCCTGAGAGCAATCATTTATGTTGAACCGGTGAACATTGTAGCCTATCACAAACATGGTCTTTGCTTTGGAATGCGAATGGCCAATAAGATGCGTTTCTGATTATCCATTCGCGTCTGTGATTGGCTGTTGTTCACAGATGTGGTTGGTGATATCTGAAACATTCCATTCACATGGCCATTCCCATGCCAGAAATGATGTCTGTGATTGGCTACAATGCTCACCAGTACAACATAAATTATTGTACTAATGGCTGTTTCCACACGCAGCCATTTTGAGGTCAAAAAATTTTAAATAATGTTCAGTTTCTTGCACAAATCGATCGTTTCGCTTCATAAGACCTCAATGTATTGTCATGAGCAAAGGGTATTCACTTTTTGTCTGTACATGTTTTTTTGGACTCAAAGAAATGGCTCCCTTTGACTGCCATTATATGAATCACAATGGACCACGGATTCAGCTAAAAAGATTTTTTACTATTCAACTCAAGTAAAAAGCCACCTACATCTTGTAATGCATAAGGGTGAGTAAATAAACACCAAACTAAAAAAATTGGGTAAACTATTCCTTTAAAGCTGCAATCTGTAGTTTTTCCTCTTTGTTGCCATCTCTGTTCGAAATCTGCAATTGCAGTTATTTGCGGAATTATTAACTTTACGTGGGTTGTGCCTCGACGCGGCACAGCGCGGATGAATCCAATGTTTTGAGGAGAATGTGCGGCTGTCAGTCACCGCGCTGGTGAGGATACTGGCATTCGCAATCACAGATTCTACTTTTTGGAAGTATGTCCAACATAAGAAATTTCACCAGAAAATTTCACCTGAACAAGTAACATCCACTTTAGTTCTGACCAACTAAGGGAAAAAAAAGCATTGCAGTAAATTGTGCTGATTAAATCTAACAATCGCTTATATCACGTCAAACTGTGCAAATTATACTTTGTTAGGTGTTCAAGCACGAAGTGCTGAAAACCTATTGTAATTGCTATTTGAAAAAAACAAAAAACCTAAAACGCATCGTGCAGCCCAAACCGTAAGGCCTAGAGACTTGAAACTCGGCCAGATGGTAGGCCACACTTTTGGGGAGAACCTATCAGAGTATGACCCCGATTGGCCCATAGGTGGCGCTACAGCAACAGCAAGTACTAAATTGCTCATAACTCATAGACCGTTGGTCCTAGCCTCAAGCTTTTTACACCACTGTGATCCTTGGCTCAAGACGAACAAGATGTATTTCTCAGATTTCAATTTGGGCCTAAAAAATTGTTTTTTACGTCCAATTTTGTCCAAAACCTACTTTTGCGAACTAGTCGCTGGTTTTTCGCCCGATCGGAACCAAACCAGTCTAGGACAATTTTTGTGGAATCTCTAGATCAATAATTATCGAAAAAAAGTTGAAATTTGCAATTGGGTGGCTGTAACAGGGTCATTTAGAAAAAGGGTCGTGGCAAAATACACTCAAAAGCCTATAAATCATAAATAAAAACTCAGAACTTCACAAAAATTGATGAGCATATGTGTCATAACATGGTGAAGAAGCATGCAAAGTTTCATGGAGATCGGACCATAGGTGGCGCTATAACTGTCAAAAAGGTCTCATTATTATTAGGTGTTCAAGCACGAAGTGCTGAAAACCTATTGTAATTGCTATTTGGAAAAAAAAAAAAAACCTAAAACGCATCGTGCAGCCCAAACCGTAAGGCCTAGAGACTTGAAACTCGGCCAGATGGTAGGCCACACTTTTGGGGAGAACCTATCAGAGTATGACCCCGATTGGCCCATAGCTGGCGCTACAGCAACCACAAGTACTAAATTGCTCATAACTCATAGACCGTTGGTCCTGGCCTCATGCTTTTTACACCACTGTGATCCTTGGCTCAAGACGAACAAGATGTATGTCTCAGATTTCAATTTGGGCCTAAAAAATTGTTTTTTACGTCCAATTTTGTCCAAAACCTACTTTTGCGAACTAGTCCCTGGTTTTTCGCCCGATCGGAACCAGACCAGTCTAGGACAATTCTCTGGAATCTCTAGATCAATAATTATCGAAAAAAAGTTGAAATTTTGCAATTGGGTGGCTGTAACAGGGTCATTTAGAAAAAGGGGCGGGGCAAAATACACTCAAAAGCCTATAAATCATAAATAAAAACTCAGAACTTCACAAAAATTTATGAGCGTATGTGTCATAACATGGTGAAGAAGCATGCAAAGTTTCATGGAGATCGGACCATAGGTGGCGCTATAACTGTCAAAAAGGTCTCATTATTATTAGGTGTTCAAGCACGAAGTGCTGAAAACCTATTGTAATTGCTATTTGAAAAAAAAAAAAAACCTAAAACGCATCGTGCAGCCCAAACTGTAAGGCCTAGAGACTTGAAACTCGGCCAGATGGTAGGCCACACTTTTGGGGAGAACCTATCAGAGTATGAGTCGAACATGCCCATCGAGTTTCGTTCCGATCGGCCTCCGTTAACCTCGTCTCATTGGTGCTCAAACTTCATTGGCCGATGGCGGCCATGTTTTTTGAGATACGCCAATGTCCATATAGACATTCATGAGGCCTTGGACCAAGACACTGCATACCAATTTTCAAGTCAATCGGACTAACGTTCAGGTGGTCATAGCACTTTTTATGTTTTTTTGATGTTATAGCGCCATCTAGTGTTAGATCGACGCGATTTTTTTACTGTGACCCCAGACTGTCCTCAGAATGAACATAATTGCATATTAAGCAATAACTGGTATTCTACTGCCCCCTGCTGTTTAAAATAGTCATTTTGTCATGCTACTAACTAATATAATTCTATAATTGTTATTTAGACTTTATAAAATCACTATTTTAACATTTACACTCACATTTAGTCAAAATTCATCTATTGAAGTATTGCTGCTGACTATTGTAGCACATTGAGAAATGTGAATCCTGAAGGAGACTTGCAGTAAACATTTTGTTTTTCCATCACATAGTTCAAATGTCTGTATCTACAACAGAATGTGTGTGTGTAATCCTATATTTCTGAATAAATGCTGAATAATCGGATTAATAGATTACAAAGACATTATGTGAAATGCTTATAGACCATTAAAGTATATTTTCATAATGACACATCCCAATAGCATTGAAAAAATCAACAACAACATTTGTCTTTGTGTGTGTGTGTGTGTGTGTGTGTGTTTGTATGTGTGTGTGTGTGTGTGTGTGTGTATGTGTGTGTGTGTGTGTGTGTGTAAGCATATGTCTAAATAAGATACCTGTGAAAACACTTTATTAATAAGTATAATGGCCAGCAGAGGGCAGTAGAAGACCACTTATTGGCTCAGTTTCATTTTGATGACTTGATTTTCATCACTATTCTACACTAAAGCAAACCTGTTTTTCCATGTTAACTATTATAAGACAATCATTTTTTTGTCAGTTTATCACTTCATGGCTATTGACACTTCACATCAATGCTAGCAATGTGGTAAATCATGGTAAATCACGATAGAAACATGGTAAATCATAGTAAATAATACTATTACATGGTGTATCATGGCAAATCATGCTAGCAATGTGATGAATCATGGTAAATCATGCTACAATCCTGGTAAATCATTCTAGAATGTGGTATATCATGGTAAATCATTCTATAACATGGTAAATCATTCTATAACATGGTAAATCATGGTAAACTATGATAAATCATCCTAGAATCATATTAAATCATACTAAAATGTGTTCAATTGTGGCAAACCATGCTAGAGCAGGGTAAATCATGGTGAATCATACTAGAACTTGGTATATCATGGTAAACTATGGTAAATCATGCTAGATTCATGGTAAATCATAGTGGAACATGGTAAATCATGAAAAATCACGCTAAAATTTGGTATATCATGGTAAATCATGCTAAAACAAGGTCTATTCCATCTATGATGTCAGTGTTTCATGCTTGCTACATGAAACTTAATGTCTTTTGATGCTTTTGAGCTTAACTGCCTTAACTGCTTGAACACCGATAAATGCTGCTTGCAGCTTTAATTCTCATTGTTAATGTTAACAACATCAGCATCGCGTGACTAAATTTAATGCCCTTCAGATATTTATCCTTGTTTTGGCATGGGCCCGGTTGCAGTCTCTTTTTTCCTGTAGCCACTCCGAAGTCTTTTGCATTTCATCAGTTGTCACTGGTGATTGTCGTTTGAACCTTTCTTGATCCGCCATCAAATTAATGTTTAATTATATCAAGTGCTGTGAGAAAAGGCTATAAATCTAAAATCTCCACCTCCAACATCCTCACACGCAATATAGCTTACTAGCAGAGACACCTTCTTTATGTGTACAGATGTGACGTAATGACGCATAGAATATTTCCCGCGGAAATCCACCAGTACCACTGGAATTAAAAATGTTATTAAAGCTTACTGTTTTGAATCAAGCTAAGGGCAAGCAGATAGTTTTGAAAGCTGGCTGGCTTATGTACTTGCTCAAATTTTGGGATAATTTGGGATAATTTTTAACCCAAAAAAGTTATGGACAGGAGCTTTAAGTTATACTTAAATACATTATAGCATAATTTACTGGTTTGTTTCCAAGAAGCCAACAATTTTCTAGCTTGAATTGTTCTCATTACTGAAAGCAGATCAGCTTCCTGGATGAACTGAAAATCCTCAGAGATGCTATAATCTTTGGTTGTGGAAACCACTAATACAATATTTACAATTGAGGCTTAGCAGAAGCATCAGAGGCACAGTATTTTAACTGTTTAATGTGTCTATTCAGGGTGGAGTATGTGAACCATGCTTTTGTTGTTGTTGTTGTTGATGAAATACTTAAGATAAAGTGCAACACCATAAGACAAAACACCCTCGAAGATGTCATGTCCTAAACAAGGTGGCAAACCTGGCTGACACACATTAAAGTATTTTAATGAATTGAACACTGACTTTAATTGTACACCTTCCACTTGTGTTTCTTCAGTCTGGATGCGATCTACAGCTGAATTGTAGCTCTCAATGGTGCGGGATGGTCCACATAGATTAGGATCGTCACCCCGAAATTCAGATCGGGTTATTTGACCGTATCTGCAGAAATGTGCTGTGTGGCTGAATTTTTCAGAGAAGCCACCAGTGCAATGTGAACCTAGATTATCTCCAGCAATGCAATACAAGGTTCCTTTGACTACCATTTCATCTGGTACCGCAATCCCATTCTCCTTCAAATTCCTTTAAGTCTGCTAGTAAATCAGAGAACAACTTAGCATGCCCAAATGCTTTGAAATCTTTCTCTCTGCACAATAGAACAAGTGACATGGTTTGTATCAGACTGTACATGAATTGGCAAATTAGCAACAGAAAAATAAACGGCTAACACGTTGTCTCGTCTTTGCAGAGGCTAAGGGTTAACATCTTTTAAGGCATCCTGGTATAGTAGTAGCTTCAAACTTAGATTTTGAACAAAAATGTATCGGATTTGAAAATCTGACCATCACTAAAATCAGTTAAAACATCTGATGGAGGCTTTGCAGAGTGCTCCTCTGACACACATTTCTGCCACATATCAGATTGTAAAAAGCATTTTAAAGTCTCTCTGACATGCAGATAATAGGCAAACCTATCTATTCTGGTCTCATCTCCTCCTAAAAACACTTTCTTAGGCTTGAGTGTTTAGTCCTCATTGTATGACATGACAGTATGACATGCAGAGAACAGATCAGATTCCCTGACAGACTGACAAACTTTGGAGATGTCATTATCTGATAAGGATGTTTCATTTTTTAGCAGTGAAGGAAGTTTACTTAAAGTATATGTCTGACCCAACTGATGGATATTTTGAATCTCCTCAACAATGTTCAGTGTGGTTGAAGCAGGTAGTAAGAACTGCCCCAGCAGTTTTAAGTAAAATAAACAAACGTTTCTAAGAAATTGAAATCATCTGATGTGTCCTTCCCACCTTCATCTGTACGTGCTGCAACAAATTCAGGGCCAGAGTCATGTATTTCAGTTGGAGCAGATGATACATGAGCCGACTAGTCTCTATACAAGTTACTGATACTGTTTTCTGTAAAATCTCTGTGTTTCCGTGACATGTGGGAGGTAAATGAAGATTTGACCTTAAAAACATCTGTGCATCCTCTCACTGGACAACTCACGGCACATCCTTCCACAATATGGTCTTTCAAATGTGATATTAGAGCTTTAGCATCTTGACACTGACGTTCACACAACACCACTACACATTTAACACCAGTAACAACTATTCCAACAGTAATGTTAATAGGCTCATTTACATTGTTTTCGGTAAAAATTAGCCTTGAACGATGCATATGTACAGAAAGTCTGTTTGCAGTCGGCTGCAAAGCACTTAAATAAACAACGTGGTTCAGTTCGAAGAAGTTTGCAATGGAGTACATAACGTTAACGTTACCCCCTTAATGATTTGAGTGACTTGCCACAGAAACTGCAACTAAACTACTAATACTACTAATTGGCAACTAATAGCCAATCTTGGTAAAATAACTACAACGAGAGTAAACCTAAAATAATTTTTTTTTACTCTGGATCAATGTTGTCAGGCTTACCTCAAAAATAAATGTTGAGTCCCCAGAAGTCGGGTTGTGCCACCATGTATTCCTACATATTATTTGCGTGCTAAAATAGCGGTAAAATATTTGGTGTAATTTACACAGAATAATACCTTTGATTTTAGGGTAATTGCTTGTGAAGTTATGGTGTATTCCCATTAATTTTACAAAAAAATAGAGCGAACTGCCTATAGTCTTTGTTTTGACTCCCCATTGCTACTAAGTGTATTGGAAGGGGATTTACTAAAAAGACTCTTAAAGGTGCAGTGTGTGACCATTAATTTTACAAAAAAATAGAGCGAACTGCCTATAGTCTTTGTTTTGACTCCCCATCGCTACTAAGTGTATTGGAAGGGGATTTACTAAAAAGACTCTTAAAGGTGCAGTGTGTGACTTAGCGACATCTAGCGGTTCGGTTGCGAGTTTAAACTAAGGGCTCAGCCCACCGCTCACCCCTTTCGAAGAAGCAACGGTGGCTAAAACGGGACAAACATCGTCGTCTGAGACGGCAGAGAATAGCCAGAGTAAACCAAGTTTATGTACCATTATAAACCACATCATGGATAAAGTTTACAAAGCCATAGTCAGGTGAGGATCAAGGGTCTTAATACGTAATATAATATTAGTAATTAGTTGATTGTCTCACGAACGTAACCAGCACATTTCTCCCCACATAGCAAACCCATAATACAGCGAGGGAGAAGAACCACATGAAACTATGCAACTATATATTTTTTCTAACAGGGTAGTAAAAGTTTAGCTGGCTAATATGAGCTGTTACTGTGGCTGAGCTGGTTAAAGCGTTAACCCTTGTTTATACTGGACGTGTCCGCGTGAGCCCAAATGTCCGTGCGGCAAAAATAACGTGATTGTAACAGCGCGCGCGCCTCCGCATCCCCTAGACACCATTTACTACACACAATAGGCTTTTTTCTCTGATTTTGGAAACTCGATCGACTTAAAATACTTCCAAGATCGACGGGTTGGTGATTCCTGTAACTGTTTTACGGTCAATGACAAGAGTACTAATCAGCTGTCTCACGAACGTTACCAGCACATTTATCCCCACATAGCAAAGCCATAACACAGCGAGGGAGAATAATTAAGTTACATGAAACAATCCAACTACATCACTACTTCACGGTGTTTATGGCTAGCTTCTAGCTTTCTGCGGCTTCTCTTTCAAGGTAGTGATGAAACGCGCTCTGTAACGATGTTTGTTCGCTGTCGGCTACGGTAGAAACATGACGTCACAATATGTCGACCTTCATAGAAGGGGATTCCCGCGCCTATGTAGACATAAATGCCTCATTCTAAGGTAATAAAAACATTACGGTTTATTAAGTTCTTTATACACCACTGAACACATAGTTATGGATGTCATATTGCATTTCTGTTAATAGATACTCAAAATTTTTACACATTGCAGCTTTAATATTGCACAAGCAGCCACACTATCCTTCTGACTCGAGGAAGTCTAGTGTTTGGACTCTGCCTTTTGGGGAATAAGCCTCGTAAAGGCAGTGAACTGCACTTATTTGAATAAAAAATACAGCAAAAATAGTAATATTGTGAAATATTTTTACAATTTAAAATAACGGTTTAATATTTTAAAATGTAATTTATTCCTGTGATCAAAGCTGAATTTTCAGCATCCTTACTCCAGTCTTCAGAAATCATTCTAAAATGCCGATTTGCTGTTCAAGAAACATTTATTATTATTATCAATGTTGAAAGCAGTTATGTACAATTTCTCTTCAGGATTCTTTGAATAGAAAGTTCAAAAGAACAGCATTTATCTGAAATTTATAAATTGTATCGTTGATCATTGTAGCCAATCACAGACATATATTTTAAGCGCTTCAATACAATGGCCAATAAGAGACATAAATGTTGAGTGTGTCAACACAATGGCCAATCAGAGGTGTTTAAGATTCCGTTCAACAGCGATAAAAATGCTGGAGGGAAATGCTGGTATTGTCATATTTTTTAAATTTCAGTACCAAGTTGCTTTACTGATACTTTTGACAACTCTAGTCCAGTTGTTGGTGAGTGCGCTTCAATGTGGCAGCAGAGCGCAGGTTCAGCCTCCAGAATAAAATTAAAATGAGAAGTCGTCTGTCTTAGGTAAAGACAAAATCTAACGACAATTTCCTCTGCATCCAGTTTAAGTCAATGCGGACCAGGAGGATGATTTGAGTTCAGGCAGATAGAGTGTCGAGTGAATGTAGTTCAGTTAAATTTTTTACGTTTTGTTCATATTATAATCGGAATTGTGAAAATGTGAAAGGAAACAAAGCTATTAAAAGTTTTATTATCATTTAAATATGAGAATTAAAATGACAGGTAATGATAGATAATGACATAATTGATGCTACCCTGTCCGTCAAAATGATGGCAATGAGAGTGCAAAGCGACTCATGAGAAATAATATATTAGGCTCTATGTTTATTTGTTGTGGTGTTTGCTGTTTAAATTTCATTGTGGTGTAATTTCACTACTGGGCCACCCTAGTTCCCTGTATAGTTTACAGTTGGGTTGTCAAACGTACCAGTACTACCAGTACCAGTAGGTAGGTACTACAAAAAAAAAAACATTGACGATACCAGCATTTCTGTATTACCTAGTGCCGGGTAAATTCGGTACATGCTGAGAGATGCTGCTTCCAAAAACTCTCATTGAGCATATGACCACAGTCATATCTGTTGAGCGTGTGAATGCAATGGCCTATTGCAGGTGCTAGTTAGTCAGAATCCGCTGAGGTTTTGTTCAACTCAAGCCTAACGCGCACAAATCCTTTCATTATAACCAACAAAGTGTAAACACGATGTAAATAAGAAATTCATTCTGCAATTAAGACAGCTGCAACCAACCGCTGTTTACACCTGCTATTAAAGGGTTAGCTATAATCTGGTTAAGAATATGGGTAACCAAACGGTTGATGGGCCTCATTGACTTCTGTAGTATAAAAAAAAAAAAAAGGAATTCATTATTATTTGAATTAATATAAATCGTCATATTTTAAATTTCTAGTTATAAATGTCTGTTGGCAATGTTCCCTTATTCCCTATGTCGTTCACAGCTCCTTTTGAACTGAACACGTTTTCTCCCTTTGGATTGAAATCTCATTTAGGGTGGTGGAATACATCGTGAAATTAACTTTTTCATCAAACTGCATCGTAGCAATTACACCATGTCCCATGTTGAAACACTCATAAAAAGTGTTCCTTCATAGGTTTGCTCATTCATTCATTTGATTCCTGTTCAGAGTGACCCTGACTATTACTGTAATTATTTTCAAGTAATTTTACTGTATAGTTTTGGAGAAAAGTAAATTGTGAATTTCACTATTCACTGTCAATCACTTGCTCAGCACAAGTATTGTTCGCTCCAAAAATTCATATTAAAATCATTGAAACAGTCTACTACATAATGAATCTCATATTTACATTGTCTACACTTTGTTGGTTATGTTGAGAGCATTTACGGGAATCTGAGCTTGCACTTAACAAAACTCTAGCCATTGTATTGAAGCATTGATTGGCTACAATGCTCAGTGCTGCAAAAACACATTGTTGAAAGGAACCTTTGATGGAGTCGATGTACTTTAAACTGCACTGTAATCCACACTTTGCACGATTAATTGCAGCAACTGCAATCATAATTCAAGTTCCACATGTATAATGCTTATTTCATATGCAAAGATGCAATGCAATCATAGCAATTGGCATTTACATTGAAGTATTAAAGGAAACATAAAATGAGTGTTCAAACCGGAGTGTTAATAACTGGGTAGAAAATGGCTTTTTATGAAAAAAAACTGACCTAAGTTATAAGTTGATTGTTTCCTCAGGGAACATTTGTAAAATAATAAAGAAATGTAGTTCAGGACCACTTTAATTACTGTTACTGTCTTGATTTTTAGATCGGGATCAATGCTGTACATGTGAAACTTCCACAGACTGCAACTGAAAATGAGGTAGGGCAGATCAACAGTGATTAACCATTGTTTCATATTTTGTCATTTATGATTAACTGTGTTAATCATAAACCATCATTTTGAAGGTTATGCGCAGTGTAATTGAAGTCAATGAGAACTCCAAAGTTCATGGGCTCATAGTCCAGCTGCCCCTCGACTCCATCCACACTATTAATACAGAAAGGATTATCAATGCTGTGGATCCAGAAAAAGATGTTGATGGGTACAGAAAATATAATTCAGTCTTTACCGTTATGCTATTAGATTATAATTCTGTTTTAATGTGACTTTCAACAATTTGTATTCTGCTCCATGAAATGATGAAAGCTGTTTTGATGTCTGTTTGTTTGCTTGCTTCAGATTGACGAGTATAAATGCAGGGAAACTTGCACGTGGTGATCTTGGAGACTGTTTTATACCATGTACTCCTAATGGATGTATGGAGCTCATCAAGCAAACAGGTGAGACGGACACCTTAGACTAAAGCAGGGAACACGCTACACAACCGATTATAAATGTAATTTGGTTGTGAAAATTGATAATGCCCAAACGGGTGAGTTTCGCTCGCTTAAAATTGTGTAGTGTGCAGTGTTTCTTCAACAGCTCTCCTCATGAAATTAATTTCAAATATAAATTTGATAACACAGTGGAAATTATTAGCAACACCAAACATAACTGGACGTAATGTTTAATGTTATTTAAACTTACAATGTTACAAATGTAACCTTGGTTCCCTGAGAAAGGGAACGAGACTGCTTCTGGCTTGACGATATGGGACGGCATCAGTATGACTGGTGTCTGAAGCACGTGACAAACTTGCCAATTGACTGACTGACGACAGTCAAAGGCGTCATAAGCGGAATTGCCTATAAGTATAAAAAGGCACCCGCAACATGATTTGCATAGACTGTCTAGGGGCACTGCTTCCCTAAGTCAATATTCTCTAAGAATAGAACGATACCTGAGCTACTATGCTCTTTACCAAGGGAAGTCCCGGCCTTTGCAACCTTAAAACGGCCTGACGAGTGAAGCTCCAGTCAAGTCACACTTTTTTTTTATATAGCACTTTTTACATAGCACTTTTTACAATACAGATTTGTTTCAAAGCAGCTTTACAAAGATAACAGGAAAATAATGCAACAAAGTTTGTTTCTAGAAGAAAATAGTATCACATTCCAGCTTAAGTAAGTTCAGTGATGGTTCATTTTTATCGTAAAAAAGTTAATTTACATATATAGCCGCTCTGGAGAAAACCGCCATGTCACCGTCCGGCTCAGTTCAGTTCTCATATAATGGTATCAATGCAGGCAGATCAATAAAGGAATAGGAATAAAGGCTAAGAATAAAGGCTAAGCGGCAAGCGGCGAAAATAGACCTGCTGCCTATTCTCTGCAAAGCGGAGCGTAGAGCCCCTTAAATCCACTGGATCTGTCTACGGCGTGAAACCGTCTCCGCAGAGAATAGGCAGCAGGACTATTTTCGCCGCTTGCCGCGTCAAGCAGCACAGAGCACATTGTACCGGGCAGGAAGTCAGACACAGAACGGCATAGAGGATCCGGTCGATTTCCAAAATAAAATACCCTGTGGAGACCACAGTCGCGTCTGAGACGCTTCCAGTGGACTTTGACGCCGAGCTAGGGACGCATCAAAAACGTGGCGCTGACGTTCCGCGCCGTAGACGGATCCAGTGGATTTTAGGGGTTACACTCATTGGTGGGCACGCACTGCCGGTGATGGCACCAGTTGTCGGCGCGACGGGAGGATGAAGGCCGAGGCGGGAGATAGTCGGTTCGGCCCCATTCACCAGTAACAGCGGATTATCAGTGACTCCCAGTTGTCTCCGACGAAAGTTTATAAAACTATCCCGTGTAAAATAATCACTACAGAGGCGGGTTTTGGCGGTGATCCTCAGCTTTCCATCAAGGTGGCTCTTCACAAAATTAACCCACCTCTTCTTAATGTGATCGTTTTTAGGAAATTTAAATAAGGACACCGATCTGATTTGTACATGATCGCATCCAGGTAGTACACATTTCCGTGACGAAGACATAACTAACAAACTGTACGCTGTAGTAACTATAATAGTACTGACAGTAACTCGCGATTGAGTGGCAAACGAATGCGAATGTGCTCTATTTATATTGTTAGTGGAGCGGCCAGCCTCAGTGGCTCTAGTGCGTCATCAAATAGGGGTATGTCCAGGAGCTCAGGGGCTCCAGTGCGTCATCGAGCCCTGTTTTAGACCCACCCAAAAAATCCGGAAAATAGCAATGGTGAAAAACTGTTTAATGGTCTAACTCCACAATTCAGTACTTCACAGTTCACAGTCTTTGTAATATGTTTTAGCAATACATTTCTAACATGTATAATGTGTTTAGAATTTTTTTTTTAATTGCCTTTACAGGGACTTTAAGTAAGTTCAATCATGTTTCATTTTTGTTGAAAAAAAATTAATTTATATATATAGATGCCTTTTTATTTAATGTATTTGGTCTTTCACATATCTGGGTGGACTTGGCATCAAAAAGTTTGAAAACCCTGCTCTAAATGATTTTCTTTCTTGAGACTTCAGACAGACATCTCGAGGAAGAACTAGTGTGTGGATTTGTGAATAGAGCGTGAATGGATAAATTGCATGCATGTTTGGATTGATGTGTTGCATGAGTGGATTATAATTCTAATTTAATATTACTGTTGTGTGTATTTCTGGTTTCCTGTGTGCAAGGATACTGATATCTGTTTGCTTATGATATTCTTACTGTTTTCACTCCATATGTGTTGTCTACTGTAAATATAAGCTTTCTATACAGTTTTCAGACAGCGTTTACATTAAATCATAATGGATTACCAGATAGAGTTAGGGGTGTGCGATATACCGGTAGACATCATTGACTGGTAGAAATTTGTTAACCGGTAGAGATTTTGGACTATTTTCTCTATTGTGGTTGAGCTCATGTGACGTTGCTGTGCTGCACGGTCACGAAACCTCATTGTTTGCATTTGTTTTTAAGTACAGCACTGCAGTTTAAAAACAGTTGATTTTAAACCGTTGAAGCGTAATTAGCAGCAAAAGACAACTTATTTCAGTAAATGCGTGCACTGTTTGAGAAACTCTTTCTCAGCCATGTTTGAGCGCACATGAAGCCAAGTGGTACTCACTGCAGAGTCAAATGACGTCAGAGATGTATAAAGTACTAGAGACACAGACTTGAGTAAAAGTACAAGTGCTCTATCAAAAAAGTGACTTGAGTAGAAGTTGAAGTGCTCTTTAAGGACCATACTTAAGTGGAAGTACTAAAGTATTCAAAAATTTTTTTACTTAAGTATTGTAAGTAGTTTATTTAAAAATTTACTACTCAAGTACAGAAAGTAAAAGTACAAGTATTGTGTTATGTAGTAAAGCATCTCACCCTTCTCTTCCCTGCTTGTGCCTTTTTTCTCCACAGCTTACTGGGTATTTATCTGCATGTTACAGCAATATCTGAAAGCTTTGTTTATGTCAGGGACTTCCTATAATGTCACATGATATGGCTCTTCTTCATGTGTTCCACATATGGACTAAATGTGCACAGGACGCCCTCAGGTCGCCAGTATGGATTGAAAACACAGTACATCACAGTGTCCAGCGCTCATAATGATAACATTGGCCCATTTTGGGTATAAATTAAATAAATATTATTTCCTCTCTATAGAAATCTGACGTAAACCTATGAAAATCTATCAATATTTTTCAAAATCTGAACAAGCTAAAAGCCCAGAGGGACGTTGTTTTGTCAAGCGCTTTCATGACGACTACACAGGAGTTTTTTTTTCTGAATGGGAGCGGCTGACGGTCATAATTCATATTAAAGGTATTGACTAATTTTTTCATTACATAACTCCTGACACAAATTAAGACATAACTGTCTCTATAAGTTTCTCAGAATAAAATAGTGGTCAAATACTGAAACTTAAGTCTTATATATTTTTAATAATGTATAGTTTGTCATGGTAATAACATTAAATTTAATAGTAACTTTGAACTATTAAAAACAAAGAACGATTCAGTGTGTCGGCGTCCTCGCACATTCTATATGAATTATCTTTCACTCCGACAAATGAAAACATGGACTCTAAGTAGGGGTCTCCTTCCTCACCGCCACGATCACTCGAAGTTGAAGGCGGTGTTTCTGGTTCTTCCATTTCGAAACAAATCCACAAATCTCAAGTGTTCTCAATGGAGGCAGACAGCAGAGCGAAAGGCAGAACGGGAGCACGCGCGGTTTTCTTGATCGCTTGATTCGCTCAATGATGAGCCAGCTTCATCAAACCTGGTGACAGGGCCATCTAACGCTCTGGCAGTGATTATGTGGGTTTGGAATGATTCGTAACATGTTTATAATTGTAACGAGTAACGATGCAGCACATAAAAAATGTATCGAAGTAAAAGTATTCAACTCATCGAAAATATGTACTGAAGTAAAAGTGGAAGTAGAAGAAAAAAATTATACTCTAGTAGAGTACAGATACAGCCTTTTAGTACTTAAGTACAGTAGTGAAGTAGTTCTACTTCATTACAATACATCTCTGAATGACGTCCAGTTCCACCTCCGTTTAATGGGGTGGAGGGATAGAGTTGTGCGGTAGGGTTAGGGTGTGGTTGGATATTTTCTAGCTCCACCCATTACACCCAAATTACATTCGCTCCTCTTCGCTGGACGTCTAGCGCGGAGCTAGACAATAAGCTCCAACCATTTGCTCTGCAGTGAGCAGCCTCTCCATGAAGCCGCTGCTCATAGAGTGTGTGAGAACTGAACTGAGCGCTTTTTGCTGCCTAATTGGCTTGAACGGTTAAATACACAACCTATGTGTCAAAGTGACATGTATTTGCAAGTAAACAGAGTCTATTATCTCTTAAGTGAACGTAAACAGTTGAGAAAGAACAACCCACGAGTATATTGGATCAGTGTAGTCGGTCTTAAAGTAACAGCATCCAAATTTACTTGCTGTCATTATTAATGCTATTCAAACAACAAAAAAAGAGAGATAAAAATCACTGAAGCACCTTTGTAACTTTAAGAATATATGTTTAGTTAATTTACACAGAAAAGACGATGTATTGTTTTTGTATATACTTAACGAGACATATCGCCACCCCTAGATACAGTTACACACAGCTTCCATACCATTCATCTACCATAAATGAACTTGAATTATAACAATGGTGATTATTCATGATTTGCATTTCCTCAATGTCTTGTGTTTAGGTGTGTCTGTGGCAGGAAAAAGAGCTGTGGTAATTGGCCGCAGTAAGATTGTTGGTGCACCAATGCATGACCTTCTCCTTTGGAATCATGCCACTGTAACAACTTGTCATTCAAAGACTGCAGACTTGGCCTCTGAGGTAAAGAGCTCTGGAGATTTATTTACACTTTGTTTTTTGCAATATTATATTGTTATAATATAATAAAATTATATTTGGTAATCAATCCGCACACACACTATTCACATTTTAGAATACTAAAGTTTTAAAACTATGAAATAAAACATGGAAAAAAGTCTTTTGGAAAGAGCCTGGAAATTTCATGGAAATTCTTTGGTCTGCATCAAGTAGCTTATGTGGCATTTGAAACTTTATTTTTATGAGGCTTGCATTAGTCTGGTTATGAATATAGCAACAGATTAATCATAGAGAAGCTGAACATGCTGGGAACCCTAATGTTTTTTTCCCCCCAGGAATATTAGGGGTTTAACTGTAAAGCTGTAGAAACCTTGTACTTGTTTCTTCTTCTTCCTCCTCCTCTTCCATAAAAGTATATAGGCGTCAGAGACCCCAGACTTCAGCAGGATGGTCCCAATCATTCACCACTACTCAGGCTCACAGATGCACATTTGTCCGACACTGGGCAGCTATAAGAATCAATTTGCATTTTGGATTATAAATCCCCTGAATACTTGAGTCATGTCCTACAATATGTATATTATATTAACAGCCATTTCAACTCCCTCTACTAGAGGGAGCCACAGGATGAGGAATCTTTTAAGCCAGATTTTTTTTAATTAGTTTCCATCCCTTTGAAATAATAAATGCATTGATCTAATTCATTTGTGTAACTACTGTATGATGTCTGTGACAGTATAGTCTGTGAAATGCTTAATGATCATTAAATGTTTTTCACTTTTATACACCACAATAAAATATATTTTTCAAGTTGCCAAAACTGAAAAATATATTGCTGTCCATTTAAAATGAGGAGACAATTTAATTTGTCTTTTCAAGATAATGTATGTAAAGGATAATTGTACATCCAGCCGGTTGTTCTCTCTAAATAATCCCCTGACAGGGTGGTGCGCATCGGGGTCTTCATCAGCCGCTTATTACACGGTTACTTGCCACATAAGTAAATAATTAGACACGAAATATTGATCTGAGTTGAAATATTTTATTAGGTCTTTAAACTCAAAGCTTCAAACTGTGGCAAAGTCAAACTAGATGGACATTCAAGAGATACGGTATACAGTCATACCACGTATTACACGGCATTTTGCCCCATAAATAATTATGGAGATAAGAGATATTGATTTCAGATTAAACTGTTTTAAAATCGTACCTGTCTGTATTTTATAATCCGACAGTGTACAAAACAATAATCACAAAATGGCAGCAGCTTTGGTTTCTATTGTAGGTGGGAAAGGCAGACATCCTGGTAACTGGGATTGGTAAACCAGAGATGGTTCGCGGAGAGTGGCTGAAGAATGGTGCTTTGGTCATTGACTGCGGTATTAACACCATCACAGGTGTGTATGTGTAACCGATCTTTTTTGGTAAAAAGTCTACTATGTTTTCAGTTTCATTTTCAAAGATATATTTTTTTGGTTAGATGTTTTCTTCATTTCCTGTAGTTGTTTAAATGGTCTCAATTAATGAATTAGTGATGTCAAATTTTTTTAGGAATATTAATAATCGAGTTTCTTTAAATTGATGATCAAATATATATACTTATTTTGCATGCGCAAAAATAAAACAACAACTTTGTAGCAGCATAAAACAAGTGTGCTGTGGATGTTGCTTTCCTATGAATTTTATTTAAAAAAACTTTGTTATAAATGAACCAAATAAACAGTATGTTGAAAAATTGTAAAAAGTATTTGAAATGTAAGAAAAAAATGTAATTGCAAAAAGTGCCTGAAAGTTGTTTAAAAAATATTAAATAAATATTATTATTTTCCAAACACTGAAAGGATTGTGAGGATTGTCTGTAATGTGCACTAGAATTTAGGAGAATTTGTGAAATCCATGGTTCAAAAAATAGTCACTTACATTTGATCACAGACACCAGCAGACCAAGTGGAAAGAGACTTGTTGGAGACATTCACTTTGATTCAGCCAAAGATCAGGCTGCGTTTATTACACCTGTACCTGGAGGAGTCGGCCCAATGACTGTAGCCATGCTCATGCAGGTAAATTATTCCTGTTTCTCATGGAGATCACATGTGTTATGATTGTGGGGGGGTTTTTGTGACAAAGTGAAGTAGCATGTATTTATTATGCTTCTTAGAAAATTCAATGTTTGCTTTTAATGTCACAGAACACAGTTCTGAGTGCCAAGCATTTCCTTCAAGCACAAGAACCTGGGAAGTGGAATATAAACTACACCAAACTCAACCTGCAAAGACCAGTTCCAAGGTGAGATTGCGAATGCATAAAGAAAGAGTGATAAGAGTGTAAATATCACATCCATCATAAAAGTAATCGGTAACACTTTACAATAAGGATCATTAGTTAACTACCTTAGTTTTAACATGAACTAAGAATGAACAATGCTTCTTATTGTTCATCTTACTTATTAATCTTAGTTAATATTAATTTCAACATTTACTAATACGTTATTAAAATCAAAGGTTGTATTTGTTATTTTTGTTAACTTACATTAACAAAGATTAATAAATACTGTAACAAATGAATTGCTCATTGTTAGTTGATACATCAGATAATGTTAATTAATGAACCTAATTGTAAAGTGTTATCAAGTAATCCATACGGCTCCAGGGTGTTAATAAAGGCCGAAGCGATGCGTTTTTGTAAACAATAAAATTCCCATATTTAGAACTTTATAAACTAAAATCATTGTCTTATGGAAACTGCTTTAAAAAATCTTGTTTTAGCCTTCTAATTCGTGTCCGATGTTTTGTTTTGCTCTGTCTATCTCGCGCTTCGAGTTCATCAGTACGCCATACGGCGGGTCAGAGGTCACTCTTCTGCCGGAACTAGACTCACCTACTGCCGGAAGCCAGTGATTCTAGTTTATTGAGTTATAAATATGGATATTTGTCTTACAAAAACGCATCTCCTTGCTTCAGAAGGCCTTTATTAACCCCCTGGAGCCGTATGGATTACTCTTATGATGGATGGATGCACTTTTTTGTGCTTCTAAATCTAAGGTACCATTCACTCCCATTATAAAGCTTGGATGAGCCAGGATATTTTTTAATATAACTCTGATTGTTTGGCTGAAAGAAGAAAGTCATATACACTTAGGATGACTTGAGGTTGAGTTAATTATAGTATAATTTTCATTTTTTGGGTGAACTTACGCTTTTATTAGAGTGACTTTTATAGGAATGGTTGAAAAAAAATTGCACTACTGTTATGCATTTCTTTTCTTTTAACATATGAACGATTTCTTGAAGTAAACGGTTGTTCCAGTATATTTGACTTTTGACTTTTTGTGTTCTTGTAATTTTAATAGCTAGTTTGTTTATTTTCATCATGCAGTGATGTTGCCATCTCTCGCTCCTGTGTACCTAACCCCATTGAGTGTCTTGCTAAGGAAATTGGTCTTTTTTCGGATGAGGTTGAGCTCTATGGCAGGACCAAGGCCAAAGTCCAACTGAAAACAATTGATCGACTGCAGGCTCAACCTGATGGCAAATATGTGGTTGTTACTGGGTAATCTTTCTCTCTGTCTCTGTCAAGTGTTATTCTAAAAAAATGAAAATCAAATTCATATTTTATAGGCATGATTTGGTTTGGAGATTTTGATACTTTGTGCAAGGAAGTAACATTTTGTTTAATGTAGAATCACTCCAACTCCTCTGGGTGAAGGAAAGAGCACAACTACAATAGGGTTGGTTCAAGCACTCGGGGCTCATCTCAGACTTAATGCGTTTGCAGCTGTGCGCCAACCATCACAAGGCCCAACATTTGGCATCAAAGTTAAGTTATGCTGATAAGACATAGTCATATACCAATTGGTTAACACTGAGGTTAAAGTTTGGTCAAAAATGTGTAAAAATGATGTACCAAGTTTTGTTTACCAAGCATTTGATTGATAGTACCACATGACAAAGCAAGTGAATTTCCTGTGCAATCATGATGATTTTTTGTCAGTTTGCATAGGAGTAAGATCAACTATGGAAAATGAAATGTCTACCTCAATTCTCTTGTCTGTAGGTGGTGCTGCTGGTGGGGGCTACTCTCAAGTTATCCCCATGGAAGAGGTATTTTTTCTTTTTTGTCAGCTGTTTGGTTGATTGTAAAAAAAAGTATGAAATCATGTGTTAAGTGATGGTCTTTTCTTCTTAGTTCAATCTTCATCTGACTGGTGACATTCATGCAATCACAGCAGCCAATAACCTAGTAGCTGCTGCAATTGATGCTCGTATCTTTCATGAAGCCACCCAGTCTGATAAGGTAATGTCTGTCTGTCTTCATTCATTTATTTGATCACGGAAATCACATTTTGGTATGATTGTTGGAAAATTATTAGTGCTGTCAGTTGATTAAATGTTTTTATCTAATTAATTACATGCTTATTATTTAATCAAATTAATTGTGATTTAATTGTATATTAATATTTACGGATAAGACTACTCTGAAATGCTCCAAATAAATAAATTAAAGATAATATTTTTTGCAGACAGAAAAATATTGGATAGACATCACAAAAAGTACCTTTAGAAGTTAGTTACTCCACACAAAAAAAGTATTATTTATAGTATTTTTGTCTAATTTTCCAGTTAAAATTATATTATGAAATTACATATATCTAAAATAGAGGTGGGCATAGATTAATTTTTTTAATCTAGATTAATCTCACTGGAATCTTGGAATTAATCTAGATTAATCTAGATTAAAATGGCTCATTTGAATTCTGCCGAAGGCATTCAGAATATGTGTGCTTCCCAAATAATGTCTAAAAGTAAGTCTTTGAGAATAGTTTGCCTCACGTAGGGATGTGAATTTCTGCCAAAACTGCCATTCGACAATAGAGGAGCAAAAGTCGAATATCGTTAAAATACAATATAAAATAAAATAAATAAATAAAACGCACAATTACAACGACAGAAAGGGAGGCCAATTTCATCTTTAGAGATTTGTCATCAAACAAACTGTTTATTAATTGAACAAGTAACATGTTTTCGTCGTTTTTTTTTTTAAACATAGTAACTTAGGCTAATTGGAAGAAGAAAAAAACAATAAGCACGATGTAGCTACAGTCCGTTTTTGCATCGCCAAACCAGATGCTCGTTAGATCAAAAAATAATGTCATATGTCATAATGATTTTATGTGAACCTGCCTTTACCGGCAAAAGCCTCATCCTTTTTAAACAAATTAGTTTCAATCAATGTAAACTATTCGTGTGACTATGCCCCTGCGCAATACACACACATTACCGCGGGATGGCGGGTGTTCATTTTATAAACTGTACACAATGGTAGCTTATTTATTTTGTAGCCCATAAATTAATGTATATGTCCAACGGATAATGTCATACTTTTTAGTAGTGCTATCGTGGCGTAATGATCTGTTTGGTTGTAAAATGTATTACCTGAAATGAAATGAAATCGAATGTATCGTCCTGTGGTATCATTCATTCACAGACAGCTTACGAAGATGTTCAACTAATAAAGATCTTCATCGCTGGCAAAAAATATGATGAAGCTGGCGCTTCAGTGATTCAGTGCGTGAGGACTGAACAGAACTGATTCGCGAACCGATTTAGACAGATCTGCCAACTTGTTTGATGAAGTCTTTGAACAGAATCGACCCAAAAGAGTGATTCATTTGTAAATTGAGCATCGCTCATGCCCATAAAATACAGCGCGCTTGGAATAAACTCATTTAACAACATGTAAAGTAACGAGAGGAACGATCGCCCAACGTAACATGTAAAAGTATACACCTTGTGTCCCTGACAGGAAAATACCCTGCTGCGCAATTTGCGCGAAAATATAACGATATTCGAAAAAGCTATTTTATGACTTTGAGACTTTGAGAATAGATTAACGGCGATATTTTTTTTATCGCCCGATAAGATTCTCACGTTAACGCAGCACGTTAACGCGGATAACGGCCCACCACTAGGCAAGGCAAGGCAAGGCAAGTTTAATTTTGGCAAGGCAAGGCAAGGCAAGTTTATTTATATAGCACATTTCATACACAATGGTAATTCAAAGTGCTTTACATAGAAGAAATTCAAATAATCAAAAGAAATCAGAATAATTAAAACAGTTTAGAATAAAAGATAAAATACAGAAATAATCAAATGAAATCAGAATAATTAAAACATAAAATAAAATACAGTGCAAACAGTCGGACGAACAGTGGCACAGTGCTCATTCAGTAAATGCACAGCTAAACAGATGTGTTTTGAGTCTGGATTTGAATGTGACTACTGTAGGAGCACATCTGATCTCTTCTGGAAGCTGGTTCCAGCTGCGGCTGGCATAGTAGCTAAAAGCAGACTCGCCATGCTTAGAGTGAACCCTTGGTATTTCTAGCCGATGTGATCCTAATGATCTGAGTGATCTGTTGGGTTTATATTCACTGAGCATATCTGCAATGTATTGAGGTCCTAGGCCATTGAATGATTTATATACCAGTAATAATACTTTAAAATCAATCCTAAATGTAACTGGCAGCCAGTGTGAAGACCTGAGGACTGGTGTAATGTGTTCATATTTTCTGGTTCTGCTCAGAATCCTAGCAGCAGCGTTCTGTATGAGCTGCAACTGTCTTATGGTCTTTTTGGGAAGGCCAGTGAGAAGTCCATTACAATAATCCACCCTATTGGTGATGAAAGCATGCACAAGTTTTTCTAAGTCTTGACTGGAAACATAGCATCTAACTCTTGCAATATTTTTCAGGTGATAGTATGCTGATTTAGTTATTGCTTTGACATGACTACTGAAACTAAGGTCTGACTCCAGAGACACACCCAGATTCCTGACTTGATTTTTAGTTGTTTGACCCCTAGACTGAAGGTATGCGTTCACCTTGAGAACTTCATCTTTGTTTCCAAACGCAATGACTTCAGTTTTGTCTTTGTTTAACTGAAGAAAGTTTTGGCACATCCAATTGTTTACTTCATCAATGCATTGGCAAAGGGAGTCAATGGGGCTGTAATCGTTAGGCGATAGGGATAAGTAGAGCTGTGTGTCGTCTGCATAGCTGTGGTAAGCGATTTGGTTCTTTCTCATTATTTGGCTCATTGGGAGCATGTACAGGTTGAATAGGAGTGGCGCAAGAATTGAGCCTTGAGGGACTCCGCATGTCATGGATGTCCACTCAGACTTATGGTCTCCTATACTCACATAATAACCTCTGCCTCCTAAGTATGACCTGAACCATTTTAGGACTATCCCAGAAAGCCCGACCCAGTTTTCCAGCCTGTCAAGAAGTAATTTGTGATCGACAGTGTCAAATGCAGCACTGAGGTCGAGTAGTACCAGCACTGATAATTTGCCTGTGTCAGTATTTAAGCGAATATCATTTATTATTTTTATGAGCGCGGTCTCTGTACTGTGGTGCGGTCGGAAACCAGATTGAAAATGGTCAAAGTATCCATTCGAGCTTAAGAATTTGTTCAGCTGATTGAACACAACTTTTTCAATGATCTTGCCTATGAAAGGACGATTTGAGATCGGTCTATAGTTGTTCAATATGGTTTTATCCAGATTGCTCTTTTTCAGGAGGGGCTTGACAACAGCAGTTTTCAGGGAGGTCGGAAAACTCCCAGAGAGAAGTGAGGCTTTTACCACTTCTAGGAGATCTGCTTCTAAGCTGTGTAACACATTTTTGAAAAAAGATGTGGGAAGTGCGTCAAGGGCGCAGGTTGATGTTTTTAGGTGCTGTACGGTTTCTTCCAAAATTTTGCCATCAATTTCTTCGAAATCAGACATAGTGGCTACTTTCTCAGGCTGTTGTCTGATCTGCCTGACACCAGCGCAACTCAAGGATGAGCTGATCACCTTTCTGATATAATTGATTTTCTCAGAGAAGAAAGAAGCAAACTCACTGCACTTTCTCACTGAGAGCATTTCACTGGGAATCTGGCTTGGAGGGTTTGTAAACACTAATCTAAAAATACTTGAAACAGGACACATTTACTTCAAAAACACCACATATGATTTTTGGTTTTCAGAGAATGTCTTTAATTTGAATGCATTTTGTCTTCCTGCACTGGCAGAACAAGTTCAAAACAAATGAAAAAATCGGCGAGTGATTTATAAGACAAAGTATATGATAGAATCTATGAAACAATGCAGTGTTACTTCTCTAATAAAAGTACCTTTTGTTTAAAGAACTTAATCTCTTGCTTCTCTCCTCGCTTAAGTATCTCGCCCAGTCAGTATTTATAGAAGTGCAGTAAAAGTTTTATTCCCCTATTATCAGACTCGGAACAGTGCAAAAGAGAAAGACTGTGGCAAAATTCTTTATCTCCAAAATTCCTTATCTCAGACGGTGTTCTAAGCAGTTCTATACAAAATAGGGACCATGGCTGTGTACTTAGATGTTGACAATTAATGTGGGGAAAAGTGATGATGCTCTAAGATTAAATAAAACTGAGAAGATACACAATTTAAGTGTGCTGTCAAAAGTCCAAATCAACAGCTAAATATTATTCTATCACTGCACTAGGCTCTCTTTAATCGCTTGGTACCCTTGACTGAAGGTCATAGGAAGTTTTCCCCAGTTCAGATCAACAGACTTGAAGTAAGAAGTGTGCGTGTGTGCGTGTGTGTGTGTGTGTGTTCATATCCCCCTCTCTGAGAGTGTGTTCACACTTGGTAGGTTTGGTTCGATTTAAAACAAACCCGGTGTGATTGTTCTGTTAGTGTGGTTCATTCGACGCTGCCATCCGAACCATGGTGTACACCGAGACCCCTGAGAAGATGAGTGTCTGTACGCTTTCAAATTAACTCTAATGTGGCTCTACTAAAATATTAACGCAACACAGACCAAAGACGTATACTAACCAAACCAGGACATGATGTCACAAGATGCGACCCTGAAAAGGACCGAATGCACAAGCAATACCTGTTTTTACCAGTCATAGTCGTGATGTTGCCCATTACAATTCGTTACAGGCATCAGAACCGCGTCTTATCGCAGCAGATCTTCTTTTGTGTGTGACTGCGGCTGTTTTGACTCCTTTACACATTTTATAAGCTCTTCACGAGCTCAATCATATGTACACACATACAGTCAACGGCTCAACGCATTTAGCCCTGCACACAGCAATGTTTTGGATATTCGACAAGGTCCGCTGAAATATACGACTTTAAAGCGAACCAGGACTAAATGTATCATTTTCTTTTTTTTTTGGTCAAGACCAAAACAACCAAGAGAACCGAACTACAAGTGTGAACACACCATAAAACTAATCTTTACATTTAGATTTGCTCATATAAACTTTGTCATGATTTCTGTAATTTAATACAGTATACTTGATGTTCTTGTACCCATAGAAACTAGGCATAAAGAAAACAGACCCCAGCACGTTAACAGAGGAGGAAATCACACGCCTCGTCAGGCTAGACATGGATCCTGAGTCCATCACATGGCAGCGAGGTGCGATAGAATGTGTTTTGTTGTTTCTGTTTTTCTTACAATTTATGCTAAGGAGATGAATTCAAACTGAATTCAAGCTGAGAAAATTAATCTCAAACTGAATCTATAAAACTAGAACATTTCTTTAGATTGCTATTGGCTTTGATGGTGTTACAGAACATTATGATTTGCTGTATATACACATTTAGGTGAAATGTAAATCTTTTTTGGATTTTATCACAGTGCTGGACACAAATGATCGTTTTCTGAGAAAAATCACCATTGGCCAGTCTCCTACTGAGAAGGGCTTTACCAGAACTGTGAGCATCACACACATTGCCTAATTCTTTATACACTGATGAACACAAGCATGCACAGGTGTGATCAAACATTGTTTGACTAGCCACTTCACTGTCCACAGCCTACATCATTTCAGTTGTCTGAAATAAAATATTAAATTATTTTTTAGAATTCAATAATTATCTTAACGCATTAAATTCTAAATTAAATAAATGGTGTTGGCTTCACTTAATTTTGATGGTCTCTTTAACACATTCTGTTGACTATAAGTAACATTGCACCTACATCTCTACTAACTCTCATTAGATTGTTAGTAGACTATTAGTAGCCTGGTAGAGTTAGAATAGGTTGACATGTAGTTGCAAAGTTACTTCTATTCAGTAGAATGTCTGTTGGAGGACCTTCACAATAAAGAGATAGCAGATATTTAGCAGGCAGTGTACTAATACTGTAATGAGAGTTAGTTGACGCATAGGTTCAACGTTACCTAGTCAACATAATGTTCAAAAGGGACCATCCAAATAGTGTTGCCATAGTATGTTCAAAGACCGCTGGACTACGCTTAAAAAATACTGAGCATCTAAAAAAACACTTTGACATGGCATTGTAATGTAGCACTTGTGGCGCAAGACACTTCAGTGGACAAAGATGTCCACATGTGACAAAAAAAACGCAGCATAAAATTTTATTTCTTGTGTTCTTGTCACATTTAATACTTTCTCAATTGAACCATTTATCTAGTTAATGTCATTTCTCTGCAAACACAATGAATGATGCTAGATACATTTTATATTACACAAGACAAAATAAACAAAAAATATAACTCACGTCAGTCCTATTTCCTCTGCCACAAAATGCAAAAAAATATGCAAAAAAATAAAATCAGAAAAAAAAGAAAAAAATTTCAAGCAGAAACCTTGTCAGCTAAAACTGCATCCATTACAGCATACATCATTCTTTATCCTTAGAGTAAAACATTATAGAAAATCATCCACAATTGAACACTACTAATACTAATTTTCATAAATGCCACAATACTCTCCAGACAATTGTTTTCACTTTGGTAAACCAATCTCCCCCAGCTGTTGCAGTTGCAACATTTTCAGAACAATGCATCTGTGTCAATATTGTATTTAAGCCAAAGGTACAAATTTTAGCTTCGTACAGAAAAACGCATCCTCGGAGCTGGCCGAACCTTTTTTTGTTCATTTTTCTACATCAGTTCATCAAGAATGCCAGAAGATTACTGAACACCGATATAATAAGGGTGTGTGGCTTTAGTTGCAAACTATACCACTGCATAAATCTAGCGAATAATACACAGTAGCACAATTATTGATTTGCTTATAGTTCCAAAAACCTCAATCGATGCAAATGCTGAAAAAATTTCGGAAACTCTTGTATAATTATGTAAATGTCGATGTTGATTCATTTAATATTGAGTTTCACAAAGTGTATTTCAGACAAAAATCTTGTATGTTTTTTTTTGTTTGTTTTTTAAATGATGTTGAAAGTAGCAGCTTTGGTAGCAATCAGATACTGAAAATGTAGAAATCTTTGTGAAAATGTTGGCGTTATTTTGTCACTTATTGGGAGCAATATGCTAGCTGAAGCCATTTACTTCCAGTCTTTGTGCTAAGCTAGGCTAGCGGTGGGTGCGTCAGACAGAGTTACGGGACGCACTGGGATGAAAAGGGTATGTATGCACTTATCTAACTCTGGGGGATACGGTGAATAACGGCGTGTTCCTTTAAAGGCACGGAAACCTAAAAAATTTAATTTTCGGAAGAATGTAATAGAAAGGTGGAACAAAATCCCTTTTTCCAGAGTGAACATGTTTTTCACATATTTTTTTGTCTGAGGTAGAGCCTCCAGTACAGACTCTTTTCTGTACAGTGGAATAATGCTTTCCTTTGGCTTGAATACAGCATCACTACAGACATATTGTTCTGTAAACCATGCCAGTTGGTTCACCTAAAGAATATCTCAAATTTTGACCTGGCATTGTAATGCAGCAATGTGGCGCAAGACTGCAATGGACAAATATGTCCACCAGATATGTAGACAAATTAAAAAACACAGCATAAGTAATGTGTTCTTGTTTGAAGAACCTTGCATAAGAGCTCCGTAGTTATACATTTTTTTTAATAACTCACAAGTTATTATAGTTTAACATTTTAATTATTTCCCAAGTGAGCCATGCAACTAGCTAATTGTAAACACAATGCATGATGCTAGAACATTCATGTGCAATCAATTGTAATGATGAAAATTTATTTTATTCTGTTAGCAGACCAGGCGAAATAACTTTTTTGTGTTCTGTTTTGCAGGCCCAGTTTGACATCACTGTGGCCAGTGAGATTATGGCAGTTTTAGCTCTCACCACCAGTCTGGAGGACATGAAGCAGAGACTTGCAAAAATGGTTGTGGCCACCAGTCGCAGTGGTCAGCCTGTCACCACAGAGGATTTGGTGTGCTGCTGTCATATGTTAGACTGGGTAAACCCAGCCCGATCTGCCGGCGATTTGATTTCGCCCTGCAGCTCAGGCTGGAGACCTATACATTTTTCTATTCTGCTTCCGTTACATATCTGCGGGGACTATTGGTGGGTTTAACACAATGACGATAGAGAAGCGACGTCAATCCAATTCCTTTTAACCTATCAACGATGCTCAATGGCTCTTTTGCTTAGCAAACAAATCGCTTGAGTGGGTGTAAATACCACTCACTTTCATGTGTTTTTTGCACAACCTGCAAAAATTGCTCGATGCCATTGCTGCTTCTGCAAACCGTTGATCAATGCTACAAACCAACACGTTTGTTGACACGTTTCCTGCCTGGAGTTTTCGCGTCGCTCTGCAAATGCAAAGTACATCACCCGGATCGTTGGTCTGAATGGTTGAAGGACTATCCAATTGCGTACAGAGTCTTTTGAGCTATGCTCATTGATCACGCCTCTTGTGCAGTAGAAAATACAGGGCAGACTCCCCAGACTAATATTCAATCTTAAAAGATTGAGCTTGGTTTGGTGATGGCCAAACTAGTCATTTGTCTTATTTTATCTCAAATTAAATTATCTAAATGTTTTGTGCGTGTTTTGATTCTGTAATGCTTGTGTCTTAGGGAGTATGTGGAGCTCTGACAGTACTCATGCGAGATGCCATCAAGCCAAACCTCATGCAGACACTAGAGGTAAGAGGAGTTGTCCTGGGTTGTGTGTACTATATTCAAGTTAATATGTGAATCACCTAGAGCTACACAGCTCTTAAAGGCTTTATAGATGCATCTTCTCTACTTCATGCTCAAATCCACTAGTTGCATAGCTCAGTTTTGCAGCTGTTTTCTTGTCAATTCTTTCTTTGGTGCTTTAGAGTTTTGTTCATAAGCTGTTGTATGAACAATTGTTTAGGGAAACCCTGTGTTTGTTCATGCTGGACCTTTTGCAAACATTGCGCATGGCAACTCATCAATCTTGGCTGATAAAATTGCTCTGAAACTTGTTGGACCTCAGGGATTTGTGGGTAAGTTACATAGATGAAAGAACTTTGTTATTGTAATAATTTAGATTTTTTTGAAGATAAAATCTATAATTTACCAATTTTTCAAAACTAAAGTTTTGTCAATTAAAAAGAAAAAAAAAAGTTGTTTACAAAATGTCAAGGTGTGTCAAGGATCCCATCAGCATGGATTTACTCTAGTTGTTGTTTTCTTGCAGTCACAGAAGCAGGTTTTGGAGCAGATATTGGGATGGAGAAATTTTTCAACATCAAGTGTCGCTACTCTGGTCTCAAACCTCATGTTGTGGTCTTGGTTGCTACAGTTCGAGCACTTAAGATGCATGGAGGTGGGCCAACGGTGAGTCTGAGAATAACCCCTTTACTGTGTGGTGGGAGAGAAATTTAAAATATAAGTGAGAACATTGTTGGTATGATTTAGTTTCATGCTGTTTGACATTTTGCCTCACCTCTTGTACATATAATTTTGTACAGGGAGTTATTAATGTGCATTGCTTGTATCTTTTCTATAGGTCACTGCAGGTGCACCACTTCCAAAAGAATATATTGAAGAGGTACTGTAAGATTTTTAATGTTTTTCTGTTAGATCTTGTAGATAAAGTAGTCTTTGAAATGTGTTCTGAAACCGGCTGACTTATGTGAGATGTCCCGATCATAAGGGATGGGAAACATACTTTTACCACACTTTGACGCGCGAGCAGCGCTCTGGGCGGAAGATCTCTCTGTAAGCGTGAGCGCGCGCACGCGGGCACGAGACTTACAACTGTATCTGACGCCTCGATCATAATAGATGGGGAGCGCTTTATTAACGCCCTGTGTTTTGTGATAACACTTAAATGCGCAGGCGGGGCCCGGGGGGAGGTTTGTGTTAGCAAGCGTGAGCGCTCTCTGGCGGGCACGAGACTTACGTTCATAACCTGCTTCTTTGATCGTGTAACAGAGCGGGCAGATAGTGGGCACAGACCTGTGGACACATTTCTTACATTCAACACTCGAGCGGCTTTTCTGCGCTTTATGAGAGTGTGCTCTGTGAGTGACACGGGATTGGGGTGCTTATGTGTAGGGGTGAACACTAGGGCGTGGGCACATTCACTACACTTAAAACACTGACGGCGTGAGCCGGACCAGACATTATACTCTTTTTGAGATTTCTCTGGGTCGCCGTGAAAACGGCGTTTGTGTGCAGGCGAGAGGGTGAATAAACCGGCTCGTTGGCTGCTAGTTGAACCACTGCAGTAGCCTGTTCGAAGGGGACTGACAGGGAAATGAACTTTGACGGCGGTCCGGCCGCAGCGGGACACGCGCGTTCACCTTTTCTCTCTCGCTGTTAGGAGGGCTTCGCGTGCTCGGACTTCAGCGTGATTCTTTGCCGAGGCCCTCTGGGGGGCGGCGGTCTGTGACGGCTGTCTGAGCGCGATCTAGGGCGGCCGCCCTGACGTCGCTGCGAAGGCTGAGGCTGTGCTGGACGCTGGGTGCTGGTTCGCACAGGAGGCTGGCTTTGTCTCTCGCGAGAGCGGCCTGTGGCAGAACTCGAGCGTCGCGGCAGGAAGAGGTTCATGGCCTGCGTGAACCACAGAGAAGCGGTCAACAATCCCGTTCACCGCTGGGCCGAAAAGACCAGTGGGGGAAAGCGGCGCGTTCAGAAAGGTGGCTCGCTCAGTTTCCCTCATGTCCGCAAGCGTTAACCAGAGGTGCCTCTCCGTCACGGTCAACGCGGCCATGGCTCGTCCAATGTTTTGGGCTGCGGCTTTGGTGGCGCGGAGAGAGAGATCCGTCGCGCTTCTCAAATCCGTAACCGCAGCTGGGTCCCGGCCCTTCTCATCCCATTCACGGAGGAGGTCGGCTTGCAGGATCTGAAGCACAGCCATCGAGTGTAGAGCAGACGCGGCCTGGCCGGAGGCGGCATAAGCGCGGCCGACCAAGGCGGAAGTGGCTCTGCAGGCTTTAGACGGGAGGGCTGACCGTGACCGCCATCTCGCGGAGGGCGGGCAAAGGTGCTCTGCGACCGCTTCTTCCACAGGGGGAATCGCTGTGTACCCTTTCTCGGCGGCGCCGTCCACTCGGGAGAGCGAAGCGGAGGCCTGTGACTGAAGTCTAGCAGAAAACGGTGTATTCCATGACTTCGTCAGCTCCGCATGAAGTTCCGGCAGGAATGGAGCGGGCCTAGTTTCTGAAACTGCGCGGCGGCGACTTTGAAGGAAGCAGCCGTCGAGCCTGTTCGGCGGGGGTTCCGTCGGCAGCGACCACTCGAGCCCGAGACGGTCAACAGCTTGCGTCAGCAGGCGCATAAGTTCTGCGTCAGCTCCAGCGCGGGTACGGGTGGATTCCTGGGTTGACGAGGAGGCGGAGTGAAGCGACCATTCCTCGCTGTCTGATACCAGGATAGAGCAGCAGTCTCTTGTGACGTGTCCCTCGGACTCATCCTCCGAAGCGACGGCAGTGAGGCTCGCAAGCGGCAGCTGCGCGTCGGTGAGGAGAGGTGGGGAAGGCGAGAGTGAGGCTCGAGGGAGGTTCTCCGGCGAGCGCGTCGCTGTGGCCACCGGTTCCGGCTGTCTCAGGGAACGGCGCTTCTTTCTGTGCGGTCCCACAGGGGGCGGAGTGACTGCTGTGGTGTTGAAAGCTTAGAGTCGAGCCCGCAGGGTCGACAGCGGAAGCTCCTCACAGAGCTCGCAGCCCCCGGACGCGAGGGCGAGCTCTGCGTGTTCCAGGCCCAGGCAGAGAGCGCAGATCAGGTGGCGGTCTCCGGCGCTGAGCGGGGCTTTACACGAGCCACAGGAAGTGCGAGACATCTTTAAAAAGACGCTCGCTGCTCTTTTAGAATAACAAGCAAAAAAGGATACGTCGCCGGATAGCGTAGCTCGCACGGATGGCTGAAGGTGGCGAAGACGGCCGGCCTCCTCAGCGCTGTCCTAGGCTGGCTGTTCGCTGTTCGACGGCGGCGGTGGCTTCTCTCAAATCCAGCGATGCGAAGAGCTCGCTGAAGAGTCGAAAAATCAGAGAATTCAGCCTACAGCCCCTATTTTATACGCTAAGCCACGCCTATCTGGCGGGCTGTGACGCTATAAAGGCGCGGGCGCCCTTCATTGGGCGTGACGTCACGCCGGGCTCACTGGTAGGCTGCAGCAGTTGCCCGCAGGGCAGCCAATGAGCACGCGAGATGGCCTGCTCTAGGTCTGCTAGCTGCTGCACTGCGTTGACAAGGTATACAAAATTAAGGATAATTTTTTGGCTTCAGTATCTCGAGAAGATGAATCTTTCCCGTAGCGTAAGCTAAACTTACACAATACGAGAGAACCTCTCGTAAGAGAACAACAGATCCTTTGGCGGAGGAGCACCTTAACATACATCTTGTATGTACAAAAAGTGGAATGAGAGAGCAGGTTGTGAGAAAGGCAAGGGCTTCATCATCTCCAGGGCCTAATGGAGTTCCGTACAGAGTGTAGAAGAGTGCTTCAGGAGTTCTACGAATTCTGTGGAAATTGATAAAAGTGGCATGGGAAAAGCAGATTGTACCTAGAGCATGGCACCGAGCAGGTGGAGTCTTTATACCTAAAGAAAAAGATGCTACAAGCATCAGTCAGTTTCGTCTTATTTCGCTATTAAACGTCGAAGGTAAGATTTTCTTCAGCATTATTGCTCAGAGATTGTCAACCTACCTATTAAAGAATGGCTTCATTGACGCTTCAGTTCAAAAAGCAGGCATTCCAGGGTTCTCAGGATGCTTAAAACACATCAATGTTATCTGGCAACAAATGCAATCAGCAAAAAAGGAGAGGAAGGAGCTCCATGTGACATTCCTGGATTTGGCTAATGCATATGGTTCAGTGCCACATGAGCTACGTTGGGCAGCATTTGATTTTTTCAGGGTACCAATGTCGATAACAAATTTAGTGAAAGCCTATTTTGGAGATTTGCAATTTAGTTTCTCAACTCCAGAAATCAGCACTACATGGCAATGCTTAGAGGTTGGAATAATGGGAGGATGCACAATTTCTCCACTGGCTTTTACCATGGCAATGGAAGTAATCATTAGGGCATCAAAATGGATAGGAGGAGAGCGCTTGGCTTCTGGGATGCGACTACCACCAATCAGAGCATACATGGATGACATGACAACCATGACTACAACAGTAGCCTGCACTAATCGGTTATTGGGCAAGTTAACCGATAACATTGAATGGGCACGAATGCAATTTTAGCCCTTTAAATCAAGGATCATCTCGATAATTAAAGGCAAGGTGGCAGATAAAACATTCTTCTTTAATGGTGAGGCAATACCAACAGTTTCTGAGAAGCCAGTGAAGAGACTTGGGAGATGGTACGATGGGGATCTAAAGGACACAGTTCGAGTGGGAGAAGTTAGACGACAAGCAGTGGAAGGGTTGAAGAGCATAAACAGCTGCGCTTTAACAGGGAAACTAAAACTCTGGTGCTTTCAGTTTGGTCTACTGCCGAGGTTGCTGTGGCCACTGACTGTGTACGAGGTTTCTTTGACAACAGTGGATAAGCTGGAAGCATTAATAATTTCATATATCAGGAAATGGTTGGTAGTTCCACGCTGCCTCAGCAGAGTGGTACTTTATAGTAAAGGAATATTGCAGCTGCCAGTCTCTGCTTTAACTGAGGAGTTTAAGTGCGCCAAGGTCAGACTGGAAATTACCTTAGTAGAGTCACGCGACAAATGTGTAAGGGAGGCAGCACCTGTGTTAAAAACTGGTAGAAAGTGGTCAGCAAAGAAATCTATGGAAGAGGCAAAGGCTGCCCTTCAAATTGGTGATATTGTGGGGCAGGTACAGCATGGAAGAGGGGGTTTTGGACTCAGTTTAGCTGCTCCTAAATGGCACAAGCAGGGAGAGTGGATGAGATGGGAGAGTGTGGAACAACGCAAGATGGGCTGGCAAGACCTTTGGTCAATGGAAGAGAGTAGGATCAGTTTCCTTATCAGGTCAACATATGATGTTCTCACATCACCACAGAACCTAAACCTCTGGGTAGGAGAGGATCCCTCTTGTCCTTTGTGTTCATTACCTGCCACATTAAGGCACATTTTGACAGGATGTAAGGTGGCTCTTAGCCAAGGTCGGTTTACTTGGCGCCATGACCAAGTACTCCGATGTTTGGCTTTAGCATTGGAAGACAAGCGTAACATGACCAATAAGTTGCCACCTGTTCTAGCAAAACATTACACACAGAAGACAATATTCCTCCGCCCAGGCGAGCAACCACCAAGAAAAGGTGTTAAAACCAATTCTCGCTCAGGACAACTGGGAGCTGCTAGGGACTGGAAAATGCTGGCTGATCTTGATCAATGGCTTATTTTTCCACCTGAGATTGCACCCACTAACCTCCGACCAGATATTGTTTTGTGGTCTGGATCAGCACGCATTGTTCAACTGATAGAGTTAACAGTGCCATGGGAGGATGCTGTAGATGAGGCATATGAGAGGAAGAAACTGCTGTATGCTCAGCTGGCCACTGAAGCAGAACCAGCGAGGATGGAGAGTCCGGGTTTATCCAGTGGAAGTGGGTTGTAGAGGATTTGTGGCACACTCCACAACCCGGTTCCTCAGAGACCTCAGATTCAGTGGCCAAGAGTTGTGTCGCACAGTAAAGTACTTATCTGAAGCAGCAGAGAGGAGCAGCAACTGGCTGTGGTTGAGATGGAAAGAGTCTGGCTGGCTTTGTACAGGCCGCCATGCTACGGTTTCGAAAAATTCTTGAAAATTTGATGAGTCTGTTGGTTTATTTGTATAGTTTGCATAGTGATTACAGTTATTACGTTCCTGTGAATTCTGCGTGAATGAGGATTGGTGTTTGGACAGATATTGTGTTTTGCGGTAGTATGCCATACGGAACCGTTGCCACTGACCGCTTTAACGTCTGCAGTGGGGCTCGACAGTCTTAGTCAAACGGGTTGGCGCGTATGGTCGTGTTGTGGAGAGGTTTTGAGAGATTGTTGTTAGGTCAAAGGAGCAGCCTCAGCAGCAGGAGGGATGTAAAGGTCAGTAAGCTGGGCTGAGTTGAGTGGGGGACGGAGGGGGGTGACTCTGGGACGCCAGAGTCACTGTCGAGCCCTCTTGAGGTGTCGTGGGCTAGTCGACGAAACACTGAGGACGGAAGGTGCCCACTTGAAGACCCTAGAGATGTCCCCTACTCTGCTCAATCCAGACGGTTGTCATGAGGGGACCGTACTGTGGTTGCAGCCGTTGTGTGTGCAAATACACTGCAGCTATTAACACCAGACAGAAGGAGATTCACAGCACCATTTTGAAAGAAGCGTAAATGGATGGAGAAGCATAGGTTACTGTAAAGCTACGTCTTAGTTGGTGCTTATCTTGGCGAAAGCCGAGTACAAATCAGCATGAAGTTTTAACATCTCTTGTGTAATGGAAATCATAATCTTGCAAGTGTTAATTTTGAATAAAGATTTATGCTTTGTAAGGTATGCACATTTAAGTGGTCAACTGGGCTGGAAAACTAAATTCGATTTTTTGTATTTTTTTTTTACCCCCAGATTTTTTTAATTTGTAAAATTCTAATTCTATTAATTTTACAGAAAGCGCAACAAATAAATATAAACAAAACCGCACTGTGTTTTTGTTTTTTCACAAAGAACAAACCTGGCTGGTTAATAAAAGGGTATTTTTGTTTTAAATATTTAATATTTTTTGCCCTGATTTGTAGTCTGAAGGAGTCAGCATGTAGGCGTGTGTTCGGTATGACTTGTAAGTCTGGTAGTGTATGATGCCCAGTTTCTCTCAGTAACCAATTTTAAAGTTTGCAAGTGTTTGATGTGTAGCATTTTAAAATCTGTTCAGTGTATTCTAGCCTTAATGTGCAAATAATTCTGAGAAAAAATTCTGCTGTTTCCATTTCTTTTCCATTTCTTTCCAATCCAAAGGATTATTAGGAACACCATACTAATACTGTGTTTGACCCACTTTCGCCTTCAGAACTGCCTTAATTCTACGTGGCATTGATTCAACAAGGTGCTGAAAGCATTCTTTAGAAATGTTGGCCCATATTGATAGGATAGCATCTTGCTGTTGATGGAGATTTGTGGGATGCACATCCAGGGCACGAAGCTCCCGTTCCACCACATCCCAAAGATGCTCTTTTGGGTTGAGATCTAGGGACTGTGGGGGCCATTTTAGTACAGTGAACTCATTGTCATGTTCAAGAAACCAATTTAACATGATTCGAGCTTTGTGACATGGTGCATTATCCTGCTGGAAGTAGCCATCAGAGGATGGGTACATGGTGGCCATAAAGGGATGGACATGGTCAGAAACAATGCTCAGGTAGGCCGTGGCATTTAAACGATGCCCAATTGGCACTAAGGCGCCTAAAGTGTGCCAAGAAAACATCCCCCACACCATTACACCACCACCACCAGCCTACACAGTGGTAACAAGGCATGATGAGAAATCGAGACTCATCAGACCAGGCAACATTTTTCCAGTCTTCAACTGTCCAATTTTGGTGAGTTGTTGCAAATTGTAGCCTCTTTTTCTTATTTGTAGTGGAGATGAGTGGTGCCCGGTGGGGTCTTCTGCTGTTGTAGCCCATCCGCCTCAAGGTTGTGCGTGTTGTGGCTTCACAAATGCTTTGCTGCATACCTCGGTTGTAACGAGTGGTTATTTCAGTCAAAGTTGCGCTTCTATCAGCTAGAATCAGTCGGCCCATTCTCCTCTAACATCAACAAGGCATTTTCGCCCACAGGACTGCCGCATACTAGGGGTGTCACGATTCTCCAAATCCTCGATTCGATTACATTTTCGATTCTAAGGTCACGGTTCGATTCGATCCTCGATTTTCACTTTTTCTTTTTTTTTTTTAAGCACAGGTTGCTCCTGCTCCTAAAAAGCTGACATCAGTTCATCGCGATCTCACACATCTGTTATTATCAATGAAGCTGACTGCACAATGAATCTTTCATAATATATAGCTACACTTTGTTATAATTAGTGGATTTCTCATCATGCAGGATTCAGCATTGAACAAAAAGTCAATTTTGAGCGGTGAGGAGAATCTTAAATGCTTCTGATTGCCCATTGCGTTCAAGAAATCAACACATATGTCTGTGATTGGCTAAATCGCTCAACGCTGCAAACATGTTATAAATAGGAACTCTGGCCTGTAAATCGTTTCTATTTAGTTTTATTTTAGTTATAGAGTTAAATATCGGCTCTAGTTGTGGGAAGTTCGGATCATTTTACTGACTCTGATCTTTGAGTCTCGTTCAGCAAAATGAACGAATCTTTTTTCGAGTCATTTCGTTCATTTCAGCATAATATCATTAAAATGGCATGTTAAATATCCCAACACATCTAGTACTTACGAAAATGTTGATTACATTTGTAAAAAGAATAAAAATAAACTATAGGGTAATGCAGCCGATGCCAAATTATAAGAAACCGAAATCTTTTATTTTGATTAGTTGTTGGGTCTTAAGTTCAGGCTATTGCAGTCTGATTCTGCTGGTTCACCTCACCTCCTGATCCGAGGCTTTCTTTCCTTTGCAACTTCATATTTATCAGGTTAGTTCTCCTCTCGTGTCTCGAGACGTTAGTTGTCGACTCGCCAGTGTCTGACTCCGATCTGTCTGCTGGGCGGACCAGTGTGTGATACAGCAGGGCCGGAAAGAGAAATGATTAGTTCATCTTTCGAATCTTGGGTTCTGGTTCGGACGGGTCCGAGTCTTTCGTTCTTCCTGTCAGTCACATAGAGGCCATAGCCGCTGTCAGTACCGGAAAGAGAAATGATTAGTTAATTTTCCTCGAGTTCGGGTTTTAAATCCTTCGTTCTTTTGTCACGTGACCGCTGGCATCTCGCAACAAATGCAACATTAGATTTGTATTATTGACTGCGTCTGAATGTATATTGAATTTAGGAATTAAAATACAAAAAATGTGCAACAAACATTATCTGAAAAATAAGTTACATCTTATTAGCCTATCATCCCTATCCGTCTCTTTTCTAAATGTTTCTTTTGCATCTGTGGTGTGTTTTATTATATATTATACATTAATTAACTACTATTATATTATACATTAACTACGTGCTTGTTTGTAAAAAGGTTGTGTATTAGTAGGCTATTCAATACGTTTACAAGTCACGGGACAAAAGAACGAAGGACTCAAACCCGAAGACTCGAAAAAATGAACTAATCATTTCTCTTTCCGGCACTGACAGCATAGCCTATATGGGACTGACAGTAAGAACGAAAGATCGGACCTGGCTGAACCCGAACCAGACGAACTAATCATTTCTCTTTCCGGTACTGAAAGCATAGCCTCTATAAGAATGACAGGAAGAACGAAAGACTCGGACCCGGCCGAACTCGAGACTCGAAAGATGAACTAATCATTTCTCTTTCCGGTACTGACAGCATAGTCTGAATGGGACTGACAGGAAGAACGAAAGACTCGGACCCGTCCCGAACCCGAAGACTCGAGAGAGATGAACTAATCATTCTTGTTTCCAGTACAGATTCAGAACCCATATGTTGCGCAATGCGTATGCGCGGTCAACACAAAACGAACGAATCGCTCTCTGAGACAACTCGGTAGTCCCGAGTCATATTAAAGATTCGTTCAAAATGAACGAATCGTTCATGAACGACACATCACTAATCGGCTCGGGTCGGGCCAAGTTCGGGCTCGGGCATAGAATCTAAGTTAGAGGGCTCACAGCCAGTGGCGGTTCTAGACCATTTCAACTGGGGGGGCGAAGCTGGGGCCAGTTGTACTGTTAGAGGGGCCAGTTACATATAGACCTTATTGTTGTCATATCATTTTCTGCACTGCACTGCAGGCATTAACAGGCAAAATACCATGTTTATAATCATTCAACAATGTATTTGCATTTCCATTATATTTTTACATTTGCATTACATATTCAGTATTAGTCACAGTAACTGTAATTGACATGATGTCCTTCTTTCTCTTCATTTTGGTGAGAACTATAGAGCAAAAGCAATGGGGACCAAGCAGCTTATTAATTAATTTACTGAAAATAACTGACTTGCTAGGTAACTATGTCTAACCGTTTACAGGGTTCGTGCACACTTTTTAAAGTCAAATTTAAGGCTTTTTAAGACCTGAAGAAATCAAAATTCATACCGTACATTAGGGGTGTGCAATATGTATTTACATAGTCTTTTTTGATAATTAGATTATATTTTACTGATTGTGTTTTTGTGCTGGTGCCATGGCTGGTATAGGCCTGTTGTTGACAGCAGACTCACAAAGATATTCAATGAAATGATTTCTAATTTTAACGTTTTAATTAAAGGGTACTTTAAATATGAAACTAAAACCGCCAGTAGGCGGCGGCAAGTCACAGTCTTAATAAGCGAGTTGAGGGATTCATTCATTCAACCGATTTGTTCAAACGGCTGATTCATTCGGGAAAGGAGCAAGTGATTCCTTCAAAACGCGGATTTCAGTCATTAAATCATCGCTGTCTGTTGCATTGAGACTCTGCTACGGTTTCAGTTTGAAATTCTAGTCGGCGAAATAAAGGGAAAAGAAACAACATTGACAATATTGTGTCTAAAAAGTAACTCACAATGTTAACTTATTGTTAATTTAACTGTTGTATAAGATAAATATCACAATTGCAATTGTGTACGGGAAAACGGAACTCTTGCTGATTTGATATTCTAATATAAGAACATAATATGATATAAATATAAGACATAAACTAATTTGGGGACATAGCCTACCTATGAACCGCACACAGCAGTGAAAGGACGATAGACAAATGCAATGTCAGCTCATAGTGCCTCGTATAGCCTACAGTTAAAACATTGATAACAATATCATAATAGACAATACACATCGCACACCAGATACGCACATAAAGAATGAACTTGCAACTGAACTGACATTTACCAGCTTTCTTCTTCTCTCCTCTCTCGCGTGCAGGAGACAGACGTTATTCTGCCGCGATCCCCGCGAATGTGATGCGAATTGCCATGTGAACAAGCAAATCCACAAAGATGGAATAATAAAAAAATAATACGCATACAACGATAGGAAAAAAACAGTTTTGTAAAAATTATTTCAAACTCCACATTTAGGGGGGCCACAAGGGGGGCCAAGCTTGTTGTCACAGGGGCACGGGCCCCCCTGACCCCCCCTCTAGAACCGCCACTCACAGCCTTTCAACACTTGTGTTTTTTTTTCTCCCACGCCGTGATGAGTCGTTCATGAACGATCTGTTCATTGCCTCTGTCACGCGACAAATGAACAAAAAACTCGGAAGGTAAAGTAATTATTAATGTTCCCTGTAAATTATCTTTGACTGCATTATAATGGTTTCTTAATTCAGAATATGATCAAGATTGCGTAGGTGGATGTGTTCCGGGAATTTGCCTGTTAAAAGTATAACATTTAAAGGCCCTGACATGAACGAAATGACTAGAAAAAAAGATTAGGCCTAGTTAATTTTGATGAACGAGATCGAACAAGAGAGTAACTAAAATGATCCGAACTTCCCATCACGGGCGTGACATGGGGGCGTGGCAGCATCGACGATTACATTTTTGAATTCGAAGTTCGAGATTGTGACTTAATTTAAATCGAAATCGTGACACCCCTACCGCATACTGGATGTTTTCCCCTTTTCACACCATTCTTTGTAAACCCTAGAAATGGTTGTGCGTGAAAATCCTAGTTACTGAGCAGATTGTGAAATACTCAGACTGGCCCGTTTGGCACCAACAACCATGCCACACTCAAAATTGCTTAAATCACCTTTCCTTCCCATTCTGACATTCAGTTTGGAGTTCAGAAGATTGTCTTGACCAGGACCACACCCCTAAATGCATTGAAGCAACTGCCATGTGATTGGTTGATTAGATAATTGCATTAATGAGAAATTGAACAGGTGTTCCTAATAATCCTTTAGGTGAGTGTATATTAAAATATAAGGAGATTAATTCAATCCATTCATTACACATTTGTCATTTTGTGTGACTTTAATCTCAAAGAATACTGTAGGTTAGCTTCTCCGTCACAGAGATAGCTTGTATCTTATCAGTCCAGTATCAATCAATAAAGCTGTGAGGGTATGCTGACACATCTTCAAAAAGGAAACCTGGGACAAATTTAATCCAGTAATCAGACATCATAGCTGCCAAAGAGACATGCCTTTGTCTTCATTTGCTTCATTTGGAAAAATGGAGGTGTTCTAAACCTTTTGATCAACAGTGTATACCATTACCATATAATATAAAATTACTCATAGCATGATGTTAAATTTTGGTCATAATGTATATACCAAATGTTTGATTTTATATCTGTTTGTCTATGTGTTTATCTGCTTAAAAATTGAATTATTTCCCCCCAGTGTACCACTCAAGGCATTACTGAAAGGCCACATACACACTGTAAAATTTTGAGAGTGCCAGCCACATTTAAATATGAGAGCAAATCACAGGAGTCACTCCAGAACATTGGATTATAGACATTAAAGTGATAGTTCACCCTAAAAGGAAAATTAAGTCAACATTTACTCACCCTAGTGTTGTTTTAATGCTGTATGCCCTACTTTCTGTATACTCAAATATTTCTTCTTTCTATGGACCACAAAATGAGAGTTTTTAAGAAATGTCCTGCTCGTGTTTGTCCATATAATGGCAGTGAATAGTACCAGCATCAAGCTTTTTTTAAAAAGATCCAAAAGTATCACAGAACGACATGAAATACAATGCCTAGAAATCCCCAAAAAGCATCCATGTTTTATATCACCAGACTGGAAGTCTGAATGTCTGATGAAAGTCAGAATGACAGTTGACAGATATGAACGTGATGACTTCTTGTTTATGATAAACTCAACGGATATATTCACCTCATAGAATGTTACTTTTTGTTCATCTTGATTTCTCAATTTTTCCTGGGCGAACAGAGTGGACTGCGGTGCTAATCGAGTCTCACGAATGTGCACGTCGTGTAGCCGTGCAGAGAAGACCAACAGCCAAGGTCAAGAATTTCGTTAAATAATACATTTAAATTTCTATTTTAAATAAAATTTCATGTGTTGCATGGGATCATTCTTTGATACTTGTGCGTCTTTTCTAAAAAGATTGATTGCTGGTCACTATTCACTCCCATTAAATGGATGAGTGCGAGCAGGACATTTTTTGTTTTCTCCTTTTGTGGGCATTCGACACCACCAGGGTGAGTAAATGACTTCATTTTAATTTTGTAGTTCATGAACTATCACTTTAATTAATTGAAACAGTTCCAGTTTTAAGTGGCATGCTCTTTAGTTGGGGAGATAGAAAGTGTCAACATTTGCAAATGACTCAAGACTTAAGAGAATAGCTCTGTGAGTCCGAAGCTGTGTCCCAAATGACGCACTATACACTATGTACTCAATCGTGTAGTGTATTAACTTTTTTTTAAAGTTTATTTTGTCTTTCAACATCGGAGTCTGATAGCCCCTCCCCCTCCGCTTTGTATTTAAAGCTGCGAAAGTTGAGTGCATGAAGTGTCCAACGTTATACACTTTGTTTTTTCGGTTAAATAAGTGCATCATCTGGGTATTTAAAGTGCACTTTTTCTTATTAGAATTATCTGTGAGAACGCACTACTCGCACTATTTATACTGCAAAATGATGCACCTTGAGTTTTTTTTGTTGTTGTTGTTGTTGTTATACTCATCATTTGCGTAATAAAACAAATTGCACTGTGTAAGTGGCATCTTAGATGCTTAAGAATCTACATATAATTGAATTATATCTAAGAGAAATCACTTAAACTGTTCTGAGTGAAACTTGATGTGGTTCTGATGAAAGTGGTTTGAACTCTTACAGAATCTGGCACTGCTGGAAGGCGGCTGTAGTAACATGAGGAAACAAGTGGAGAATGCTCGGCTTTTTGGAGTTCCAGTAGTTGTAGCTGTCAATGCTTTCAAGTAAGACCGCATCTGCTAAATAAACCTATAGAGTATAGGTATTCAAGATAAATGTATCCGTGTTATGGTAGAGCATATACAGTGTCTACTGAAATTCCCAAAGCTTAGTGTATTGAGTAGTTCGTTCTATAATAGTTTACGATGGACAGAGATGGTTGAAAAATGTAAGTAACCAAAAGAATGTGCTTTTTGTCCTAATAAAACACATGATGCCTTGCATTTAAAAAAAGCTAGACCACTATCCCAGTGGATAACAATAAAATGCAGAAGTCTCAAGACACATTTTTCAGATTTGAACCACTTCTGAAGTAATAGCTAACCCAAAAATATGTCTTCTGAAACAATACAATATTTTGTGTAAAAAAAAAAAAAGCACATTTAAAGTCTCTCATTTAAGTTCACTGAAAGTTTACCTTCAGTATGCCGTTTGCTGCTGCTGCAACGGGATAATTGTGAACCAGATCTGTCTGATTCGTGATTGAATCATTCAGTTTACAAATTTTATGTGTTATGGACATTTTTTTACGTCTTCTATGAATGTCAAGAAGAGCTGTCAAAATGGGCAGATGTCAGGATTTTTAAGATGCAATGGCCAAAGACATCAGATTGCACATGTACACAGACAACACACAATTAAAATATTGCTCTTAGTCAAGTCACCTTTATTTATATAGCGAATTTACAATACAGATTGTATCAAAGCAGCTTCACAGTGATAACATGAAAATAATATAACAAAGTTTGTTTCTAGAAGAAAATTGCGTCATCGTCCACCTTAAGTAAGGCAGATCAATAATATTGTCAAATATTAAATGTCCCCAACTAAGCAAGCCAAAAGCCAAGGCAACAGTGGCAAGGAACCAAAACTCCATCAGGAGATCGAATGGAGAAAAAAACCTTGGGAAAAACCAGGCTCAGTCAGGGGCCAGTTCTTCTCTGGCCAATGAACGAACAGTGTATGATTATGATTCAGGCAGCATTACAGTACATGATTAATCTGACTAAATTACCATATCATGTTAAAATTAAGCCAACAGCAGGTTTGACTGAGACTAGATTTATTTATTTGAGTAAAGGTTCTTGATATTAAATGATATTGAGCATCATTTAGGAATTTTGGGTTTTATTCTCTCTACAGACAATGTAAATCAAACTGCTGTATAGCTAATATGCTGTTCAAACTAAATCTTGCTGTCTCATGTTTGCAGGACAGACACAAAGGCTGAACTGGATCTGATCTGTAAACTAGCCAAAGAGGCAGGAGCGTTTGATGCTGTGCATTGCTCTCATTGGGCTGATGGGGGTGCCGGGGCTGTAGATCTGGCTAGAGCAGTACAAAAAGCTGCAGATTTACCCAGCAGCTTCAAATTTCTTTATGACATTAAGGTAAAAAATAAGAAAGTTATTGTTGTAGCATTATAATTATTTTTATAAATAAAACAAAATTGCAAGGAGGCATGTTATACATAAAATTAGTGGGTTTACTCTACTGCCATATTTTACCAATGAACCCATTCGCACACCATTTGCTTATATATTTTTGTTATCTTAGTTACCCATTGCAGACAAGATCAGAATCATTGCGCAGAAGATATATGGTGCAGATGACATTGAACTTCTCCCTGATGCCCAGCAAAAGGTGGACCTGTATAGCAAACAGGTATGAATAGCAGATTGATTGTACCCTGTAAAGTAAAGAGGGTGGGATTTTCAACTTGGAATTTTTGTGTCTCATTAGAGAACCTTAATCATGAGATTGCCATTATGTTTATACAGCTTTTTTGTCTCCATCAAGGGTTTTTCAAGTCTACCCATATGCATGGCAAAAACTCATCTGTCTCTGTCACATGATGCTGAAAAGAAAGGCGTCCCCACTGGATTTGTTCTCCCCATTCGTGACATTCGTGCCAGTGTAGGGGCAGGCTTTCTCTACCCACTGGTTGGCACAGTAAGTAGCGTAATATGGACATTTTTAACAATATGCATCTCTTTTTTTCAACCCCTCAGAGGATTTTCCTGATTGTTTAAATAACTTTTCATTCATTAATTCACTTTTATTCAATCTGTAATTATGTAAAAACAGTAGTTATAATGTGATTAGTATCATGTAAACGAAATGTTCATAATTTTATGCAGATGCCGACTATTCCTGGCCTTCCTACTCGACCATGCTTCTACGACATTGATCTTAACACTGAGAGTGGAGAGGTTATTGGACTTTTTTAAATGAGGCACTTTTTTGGGGGTATGTAATAATTGCATCAAAATGCATCCATAAAATGGCACATCTTTTAATGCAGTTGTAATTATACATTTTCTTGTTTAACATTACAGTTTGTGGCAGTCCACATAGGATTCCTTCCAATGGACTAAAGTCTTCCATCCTCTCAGATCAGAGGTTATTGGTTGTTTATATTTCTAACAGAACAGATGTTGTCATAACTTTTGATATATTCTGATCCTTTACATTTGTCAAGTTTCCTAATGAACATTTATTTCTAATACATATTTTTGCTGCTATACTGGAGCACAAAACTGTCCTTGGTATGGTCTGGTCCAAGTGTTTTTGTGGTTAAAAAAATGTTTAATTAATTGTCATTTCTAAACATTATGAACACTTGTTATTTCGGTTAAGAACTATGTTCTATCTATAAGGTTTCTGGCTACAATTTGAAACTTGTCAAGTGCCAAATGAGAGTGGGTAAGCTTCTGTATGCTGAAAGATTTTCAGATTCTGTTTGAATGTTGAACATTGGGTGAATAAAAAATTCAAATAAATTGTGAACTGAGCCTCAGATGCAATCAATCTCATCTGTGCCTGAAATGCCAGCTTTTGATTTGAGAATCTGAGAAGCAGTAGAGTTCACAAAAAGTAACCAATATGTTTGTATTTATTTTTATTGCTATGTAGGAGAAACACTTGAAATCTAATTTGTGATTTTTACTTTTTGTTGCTGCTTGACTGAATTAAAAGGTAAGCTGCATTTGAGATCCATTGTTTAATTAGCTTAATCAAAACAACTTTAAAAAGCATAGCCAGTTAGCATGCAGTGATTTTGAGCTCAATAATTGAGATTAAATGGAATATGTATAATGTTTGTAATTAAAAAAAAAAAAAAGTATTATGTGCTTTTTACAGTAGAGATTGTTTCAAAGCAACGTTACAGTGATAGCAGGAAAATAGTGCAACAAGATTGTTTTGGCTGAACAGCAGCTCTACAAAAAAGTAATTGTCTAGCTTAAATAAGTTTTTGATTGATTCATTTCCATTGTAAAAATCATTAGTTATTAACTTGGGGGCCAATTACACGGCACCGTTTTCAAATGAAAACAGAAATCTTTTAATGTGTTCTGGCCGTTCGTTTACATGACAACAGCGTTTTGATGGCCTGAGAATGCAAACTTTGAAATAGGTTTTAGTAAATACGTTTTTGAACGAGAATCATTTTGATAACACAGTGGAAAAAAAAATTGTTGTGTCGATGAGGCCTTTGCAGGGGATAGTCTATTTGACACGTTCTCTGTTGACACTTCAGGGATGCGTTATGGTCGTGTCTAGGTCCATCATCTCATCTGGATATGTCCTGGATCCGGCTGACTACTACGGTAAACCTCGGGATAAACAGAGACTAATATTAGCGTAGATGCCATTCTTCTTATGATGTAACGACGAGACATCAGGTGTTAAGGGAAGTCTTCCCGGTTCTTGCTGACCTAGTTTATGCAGCCTAACAATAATTTAACTGATTTGAATCATAGAAATTGATAATGTGTTGTGTATGCCAGGTTAAAGAGATGTGTTAGTCCAGATTTAAACTAACAGAGTGTGTCTGCTTCCCGAATAATGCTAGGAAGACTCTTCCAAAGTTTAGGTGCTAAATGGGAAAAGGATCTGCCGCCTGCAGTAGATTTTAATAGAGAGATTAAAATCACTAATAGACTGATAGTACTGAGACTGCCCTCTTTAGATTTACAAATAATTTGCTCTTATCCGATCGTGGTTATACATCTCTATTAGTGTTATTTGATCTTAGTGTTGCATTTGATACTATTGACCACAACATTCTTTTAAATAGACTCTTAAATTATGTTGGCATGAGTGGAATTGCATTATCATGGTTTAAGTCATACTTATCTGACCGTTATCAGTTTGTAGCAGTAAATGAAGAGATGTCTTATCGATCACAAGTTCAGTATGGTGTACCACAAGGCTCAATACAAGGACCGTTGCTGTTCACTCTGTACATGCAACTCTTTGGAGATATCATTAGGAAGATTGACATTAGTTTTCCACTGTTATGCTGATGATACTCAGCTCTATATCTCTTCGTGCCCCGACGAAACTTGCCAATTCAATAAATTAACAGAATACATAGCTGATAAAAAAATTTGGATGACTAGTAATTTCCTATTACTTAATTCTGAAAAAAACAGAGTTTCTAATGATTAGACCAAAAACCTCCTCACGTAATAACCTAGAATACTGTCTAACAATTGATGGCTGCTTTGTCAAGTCATCGGTTAGGAACCTGGGTGTGCTCTTTGTTACCAATCTCTCATTTGAAAGCCACTTTTCTGTGATCTGTAAAACCGCATTCTTCCATCTTAAAAATATATCTAAATGACGTCATTATTATGCTTTAAGTCATGACCTCAAGGCTAGATAATTGTAATGCTCTTTATGGGTGGTTGCCCTGCATGCATAATAAACAAACTACAGCTGGTCCAAAACACAGCAGCTAGAGTTTAGCAGCAGCAGCAGCAGCTTACTAGAACCAGGAAGTATGACTATATTAGCCCGGTTGTGTCAACACCGCATTGGCTTCCTATTAAACATCTTATACATTTTAAAATAATGCTGATTACTTACAAAGTACTAAATGGTTTAGGTCTCCAGTTCTTGAGCGAGCTCTTAACGCATTATAGTACATCTATTGCGATCTCAAAACTCTGGCCAGTTGATAATACTGTAGCGATTCGAGCTCAAATAAAGGGAATATAATTGTAATAACTGATCAAGAATAAGATCGTGGATCGCATACATAGATTAAATTACCCGTAAAGGGAATAGGTTGCCTACATATCTGTATGGACAACTAAACACAACGGATTATAATCAATTATCCATACAGGTAGGCAAAAATAGATCAATTTTCTATATCAATTATCAATCACAACGTTAAGTATTATAATTAAATATTAATATATCAATTGTCTAGAATAGATCGATTCTCAGGATAACCCTTAATAGGATTAATTTGTTATCGAATAATCTGTTTGTCCAGCAAAATTGACCGTCCGATCCTTTATCAAACCTCATGAAAAGTTATCCTTATAGACTTTCAAGAAAGGCTAATGTCATTTCTCTTGCCATGAAAAATAACTTCCCTGTTCTATAAAAATACTATTTAAAGCAGGGGTGTCCAAACTCAGTCCTGGAGGGCCACTGTCCTGCAGAGTTTATCTCTAGCAAGACTCAACACACCTGCCTGGAAATTTCTAGCCTTGATTAGCTGGTGGTCCAGGTGTGTTTAATTGGGGTTGGAGCTAAACTCTGCAGGACAGTGGCCCTCCAGGACTGAGTTTGGACATCCCTGCTTTAAAGTATCAACAATTGTAAAGCTTGTAGCTTTGATCGAACATTTAAGGGACTTCGTAATATGAGAGACAGAGTCAATAAATTAATATAATGGATTGGTTTCACTTTATTTTGATGGTCCCTTTAACACATTCTGTTGTCTAAGTAACTTTGCAACTGCATGTCTAGTAACTCTCATTAGAGTATTAGTAGAGTGTTAGTAGACTGGTAAGTTGACATGTAGTTGCAAAGTTACTTATAGTCAGTAGAGTGTCTGTTGGAGGACCATCACAATAAAGAGTTTGCAGATATTAAGCAGACTGTACACTAGTACTCTAATGAGAGTTAGTTGACATGTAGTTGTAAAGTTACTTATAGTTAACAGAATGTTCAAAAGGGACCTAAATAAAGTGTTACCAATGGATTTAATAAAGGACAACTATGTTTACCGGTGACTAAAGTTACATGGAATAAATGTATATACAACAAAATAAAACAACAAACTATGAAAGAGAATGAGAATAAGAGAGTGATAGAAAGAGGGAGAAGATGAGAGAGATCACGGAAAGATCACAGAATGGCAAATTACCTGGACAGTTAACCTTTGAGAGACAACAAGAATCAAATCGCCCTATAAGCGGGGCGAACAAATCTTAATGCTTTGAAAGCTCGATAAAACGAATACTTGCACATATAGCTCTCTTGTGTTGCTGAGTCAAGAAGGCGTTTGTGTGGCGGTCCTTGGGAGCTTCACGCATTCTCTCGGTTCTTCCGGAGTGTGCGTCGTCACAGGAAGTTTAAATGTCCATTGAAACTAAAGTTTGCCAGATAAGTCAGGCTAAGTCAATTTCGCTTGCAAGTAGAAATTACCAAAGGAGAATACAAAACTAACAAAAACTGAAAACAAACAAAAGAAACTGAAGAGAAGACAAGAAGATGTCAATGGATCACAAAAAGAAGAGGATCACAAAAAAATAGAGAAGGCTAAACTGGAGTTCCGTCCTCTTAAGGACATGACGTTCACACCTCCTTTGGGGTGAATCACCAATCACCTTAGAGATTTGTGAGCGGGAAACATCTTTCTTTGTCCTGTCAAGGCGGCTCATCTGCATAGTTTATGATGGTGTTAAGAATTCGTCATTTCTACTCCAGAAAGTTGGTGCACATAGAATCATACATTTTACTGTAATCTCCTGTATATGACAAACTCAGTTAGACCGAGAGTATTAAAACGGTACCAAGAAAACATGTAAAAAGAATACATGTAAAAAGACATGTAAAAAGAATAGGAATACAAAGTTACATTCATATGCATGAATATAGGCACTTAGAGTTCCACTGATACACTAGGAAATCATAACTAGATTAATATGAACTGGGAAACATGCAAAAACACAGGAATATCGTATACAGTTGGCAATGGCTCATATTCTGAGTTTAATGTAAAAGTGTGTGTGTGTGTGTGTGTGTGTGTCATGTCTGTGACATGAAGAGGCCTCTTACTCTCCCTCCTGGACCTAGGAGAGACGATTAGTATCTCTTTGAAGCTTGGACCCAGAGCTGGGGAATGTCTGGGGTGTTCTGGTGATGCTCTAAGGGCCCATAAAAGGTGTCAAAAAGGCGACCTACCCCAGACTTTCTGGCGCTAAACTGGAGATTCAGATTGGGTGAGTCACAGGTTGCGAGCTTTAGGAATCTTAGCACAAATGTGTTCATTGCGTTCAAAATGAAAGAATCATGATTCTTGTTCATACGCTACAATACCTAGAATATCAAAATCGACTGCTGGCGGTTGATCCTTTTCCTATTTAGCACCTAAACTCTGGAACAGTCTTTCTAACATTGTCCGGGAAGCAGACACATTCTGTCAGTTTAAATCTAGACTAAAAACACATATCTTTAATCTGGCATACACATATAAAATTATACATTTCTATTATTCAAATCAGTTAAATTATTATTAGGCTGCATAAATTAGGTCAGCCGGAACCGGGAACACTTCCTATAACACCCAATGTACTCGTTACATAAGAAGAATGGCATCTTCGCTAATGTTAGTCTTTCTGCTTATTCCGAGGTTTACTGTAATCAGCTGGATCCAGGCCGTATCCAGACCAGATGGAGGACCTAGACACGGCCACAACGCATGATGTAGTCAGCCGGATCCGGGCCGTATCCAGACCAGATGGAGGACCTGCACCTAGATACGACCACAACGCCTCCCTGAAGTGCCAGCAGAGATTGGGTGCTTCTCATTTCTTATTTGTGCCTCCTCGTTTCCTTTCCTCGCTTCCTTTCCTCGCGTCTCACCTCCACCCCCTGTAGGATGCTAGGGAAGGCTGCAAGGAAAGAAAATGAAGACGGAGGAATCGAATGACAGAATACTTGATCCCTTGGAATACTTGATCACTCGAACGTCACTTCACAGCATCATCATCAGCAGCGCTCAATGTTGTTGAAGTTTGGTTATTTAAGAAATTCGTAATAAATAATAATGAAGCAAGATACCCTGTTGAAATAAGTGGTTTGTATAAACTGCCAAGGTAAAGTATAAATTAAAATGATTGTGACCGATGTGAAGGGGGAGGAGAATTGATACGTGAGTAACGTTTAGTCAAAACACTTCCGCATAGGATACACCCGTGTATCATCGCTCATGACTCCTCAGGAAGCCTCCTCACTCCTCGATCCTCGACTCCTAGCGGTGCAATTAGAGAATTGAGATGTCTTTCAAGATGGCTGAGCTTGATCGGTTTCCGGGTAATAGAATGGAGGACGGAGGAGCGAGGAGACGAGGAGGGATATTGAGAAGCACCCATTGTGTCAACTAGACTCTCCCCTGTCAAGGCCTCATCGACACGACAGCCATCGGCACTGATCCTCAACAAACCCGTCTCCATACCGGCGTGACTCTGATCTTAAACCAGATGGAACTGGATAATATTCTGATTGTTCCAAACCAATCTGACATCTGACCTGTAATCAGGGCCGGCCCGTGGCATAGGCGGACTAGGCAAATGCTAGGGGTGCCACTCAATAGGGGCGCCAAAATGAGTGAATGAGTGAATTTTTTTTTTAAATTTTTTTTACTAATACTATTTTAAAAACATTAATTCAAAATACTACAAAATAAAGCAAAAAACCTAACTAAGTCCCCCGACTCCGGTCCGGCGCATCAATCTTGAAGTGCGAGTCAGCGAGTGCTTGAAGTGCTTCAGAAACAGAGCGCGCACCATCAGTTTACTGTTGGTAATTTGTTGTGTAGCGTCGCCCCTCGCTGCATCCAATGTAGACAGCATTTCTTTCGTTTGAGGGCACTTAACACACTCAAGCACACCATAGAAACGGGCCTGGCAGCTCGCGCCAGGCCCGTGAAAACATGGTGAAAGTTACCTGATTGTGACGGATGGCCAAATTTACATGACATATTTTAGATTAGCATTATAGTCTGCAATAGATACAGTGCCAAACGGAAGAGAAGAGGATAAAAGGGGATAAAGACAGAGGTAATGTAATGAATGAAAAGTTTATCTAATTGCATAGTAGTAAGTTATATAATTTAATGGCGGTTATTTTTACCTTAAACTTTAAGCTAACAATTGTTCTGAGTTCTCCAGAGGCCCCAGACAGTGTGATTTGTAACAATCACGTCAGTTTTTTTAGACGCATTCACTATCACTTTTATTAATTAATGTTTTACTCTACAGTTGTGCAGTTTTGAGGGGGGTATATGGCCTTTTTTAAATTTATTTGCCAAAATTATTAATGATATTTATATAGGCTACAGGTTTTTTAAAAGTAGCAACGTTTTATGTTAAATTAACATTAAAGAAGACATTTCGCAGTTTCATTCATGGTGAAAACATGAAACGTGCCATAGGTTTAGTGGAAGATTGCTGCCATCAACTGCGAAACAAACACTTTTGCTAGCGCTCAATGAATAGTTTGTGCATGAATGACATTTGGACGATGACACCACTGTTTATCCAGAGCGGGAGATATATACTGAACAAAATTATGAACGCAACAAAACTGTAAAGCTGTAAATCTGCCTTGAAATAATCTACATTGTAAAAAGCGCTATAAAAATAAATGGGACTTGACTTGAATGCTCTATATATATATATATATATATATATATAAATATACATATAGAGGATAAATAATCATGAACAAAATGACAGGGCGAAATGGGCTGTGATGTATGGGGCACCAGGTAAAATCTTGCCTAGGGTAGCAAATTGGCCAGAGCCGGCCCTGCCTGTAATACTGCCTGAATCATAATCATACACTGTTCGTTCGTTGGCAAGAGGAGAACTGGCCCCCTGACTGAGCCTGATTTCTCCCAAGGTTTTTTTCTCCATTCTCCCACTGATGGAGTTTTGGTTCCTTGCCACTGTCACCATTGGCTTGGTTTGCCTTGCTGCCCTGCCCTGTATTTATCGCTTTTGTTTTGGCTAAGGTAGTGATCTGAGATGTAATCACTAAGACTGCTATGTTTTAAACATCAACTCCTTTGGACAAAACAAAATCTATATGATTATGAAAATGAGTAGGACCTTTAACTTTTTTCTGACTCCAATATGGTTGAGATTTCCATTACACGAGAGTAGATGTTAAAACTTCATGCTGATTATCTTCGCCAAGATAATCACCAACTAAGACGTAGCTTTACAGTAACCTATGCTTCTCCATCCATTTACGCTTCTTTCCATCTAGTGACGTGAATCTTCTGTCTGGTGTTAATACGGTGTATTGCGAGTCAGCACACACAACGGCTGCAACCACAGTGCGGTCCCCCATAACAACCCTCTGGATTGAGCGGTGTAGGGAACATCTCTAGGGTCTTCAAGTGGGCACCTTCCGTCCTCAGTGTTTCGTCGACTAGCCCACGACACCTCAAGAGGGCTCGACAGTGACTCTGGCGTCCCAGAGTCACCCCCCTCCGTCCCCCACTCAACTCAGCCCAGTTTACTGACCTCTACTTCCCTCTTGCTGCTGAGACCTAACCACAATCTCACAATCTCTCCGCAACCCAACCATACGCGCCAACCCGTTTGACTAAGGCTGTCGAGCCCCACTGGTGCGTTAATATGCAGTTTCAGTGGCAACGGTTCCGTATGGCATACCACCTACCACAAAACACAATATCTGCCCAACCATCCGTCATTCACGCAATATACACAGGAACGTAATGACTGTAAATACTATACAACCTATACAAATAAACCAACAGTTGCTGCTGAGACCTAACCACAATCTCACCGCAACCCAACCATACGCGCCAACCCGTTTGACTAAGGCTGTCGAGCCCCACTGGTGCGTTAATATGCAGTTTCAGTGGCAACGGTTCCGTATGGCATACCACAAAACACAATATCTGCCCAACCACCCGTCATTCACGCAATATATACAGGAACGTAATGACTGTAAATACTATACAACCTATACAAATAAACCAACAGTTGCTGCTGAGACCTAACCACAATCTCACAATCTCTCCGCAACCCAACCATACGCGCCAACCCGTTTGACTAAGGCTGTCGAGCCCCACTGGTGCGTTAATATGCAGTTTCAGTGGCAACGGTTCCGTATGGCATACCACCTACCGCAAAACACAATATCTGCCCAACCACCCGTCATTCACGCAATATACACAGGAACGTAATGACTGTAAATACTATACAACCTATACAAATAAACCAACAGACCTTTCAAGTTTTCAAGAATTCTACGAAACCGTAGCATGGCGGCCTGTACACAGCCAGCTAGAATCTTTCCGTCTCAACCACAGCCAGTTGCTGCTCCTTTCTGCTGCTTCAGATAAGTTCTTTACTGTACGACGCAACTCTTGGCCACTGAATCTGACGTCTCTGAGGAACCGGGTTGTAGAGTGTGCCACAAAACCACGACAACCCACTTCCACTGGATAAACCTGGACTCTCCATCCTCGCTGTTGTGCTTCAGTGGCCAGATGAGCATACCGCAGTTTCTTCCTCTCATATGCCTCATCTACCGCATCCTCCCATGGCACTGTTAACTCTATCAGTTGAACAATGCGTGCTGATCCAGACCACAAAACAATATCTGGCCGTAGGTTAGTGGTGGCAATCTCAGGTGGAAAAATAAGCCGTTGATCGAGATCAACCAGCATCTTCCAGTCCCTAGCAGCTTCCAGTTGTCCTGGGCGAGAATTGGTGTTAGCACCTTTTCTTGGTGGTTGCTCGCCTGGGCGGAGGAATATTGTCTTCTGCGTGTAATGTTTTGCTAGAACAGGCGGCAATTTATTGGTCATACTACGCTTGCCTTCCAATGCTAAAGTCAAACATCGCAATACTTGTTTGTAAATTTCTTTACAAAAATTTCTTAAATTTTCGTAAATTTCTTTTCATCGCAAAACTTGTTTGTAAATTTCAGATGACCTTCTCATGGCTTCTGATTCTGGGTTACTTTCAATTCTCATTCTTCTGGACCTCACAGCAGCTTTTGATACTATTTCTCATCCCACCCTCCTCAGTCGATTATCATCTATTGGTATCACCCACACTCCCATAGCCTGGTTCACTTCATACATTTCTGATCGCACACAGTTCATACAACTAAAAACCCAGAAATCCGTTACCTTCCCCGTTTCCACTGGAGTGCCCCAAGGCTCTGTATTGGGGCCTCTCCTTTTTATTATATACATCCTCCCTCTTGGTCACATCCTCCGTAAACATAACATTAAATTTTATTGCTACGCGGACGACACCCAGCTCTACCTCTCTACTAAACCATCCTCTTTACTCCCACCAACCTCTCTTACCCTCTGTCTCCAAGAAATTCACTCTTGGTTTTCATCAAACTTTCTCAAACTGAACAGTTCAAAAACCAAAGTCCTCTTGGTGGGCACACCTCACACCCTCTCCAAAGCTAATAAAGTTTCCATTACCATTGATAACTCAACTGTCCTTCCCTCCCCTCAGGTTAAGAGTCTGGGTGTCGTCCTTGACAGCACATTATCTTTCCACTCTCACATTAATAGCATCACCCGGTCAGCCTATTTCCACCTGCGTAACATTTCCCGCCTCCGTCCCTCTCTTACTCCCAAAACCACCGCCATCCTGGTTCACAGCCTCAACACATCTCGGTTAGATTACTGCAACTCACTCCTGTTTGGCCTCCCTAATAAGTCGCTCCAGAAGCTGCAGCTCCTACAGAACTCTGCTGCACGCCTGATTACTCAGACCCCCATTTTTCATCATATCACTCCCATCTTGCAACAACTTCACTGGCTTCCTGTCAAACAGAGGATCATCTTTAAAATACTTCTCATTACCTTCAAAGCAGTTCATAACATGGCTCCTCCATACATCTCAGATCTTCTCCATTTAAACATCCCTACTCGTTCACTCCGATCCTCTCACACCTGCCAGCTTTCTGTTCCCCCTGCTCGTCTTGTCACAATCGGGAGCAGGGCGTTTAGTCGCTCTGCACCACATCTTTGGAATTCTCTCCCTCCAGATCTTCGTACCATGGACTCATTTAATCTTTTCAAATCCAAACTCAAAACTCTGTTGTTTAGACAATCATATTCCACCTGACCCATATCACCTTAATGTTGTCTTGCCAATTTTATTGATTACTGTTTTAATGGTTCTTTTTTATCTGCTTTGTACAGTGTCCTTGGGTGTCCTGATAAGGCGCTTTAAATAAAATGTATTATTATTATTATTACTTGGTCATGGCGCCAAGTAAACCGACCCTGGCTAAGAGCCACCTTACATCCTGTCAAAATGTGCCTTAATGTGGCAGGTGATGAACACAAAGGACAAGATGGATCCTCTCCTACCCAGAGGTTTAGGTTCTGCGGTGATGGGAGAACATCATATGTTGACCTAATAAGGAAACTGATCCTACTCTCTTCCATTGACCAAAGGTCTTGCCAGCCCATTTTGCGTTGTTCCACACTCTCCCATCTCATCCACTCTCCCTGCTTGGCCTGGGAAATGGCCTTTATACATCTCATCCTCTCCTCCTGCTTTCGCACCTCGTTGACTACCAGCTTCCTCCTTTGGGCTGGGCCTGCCTTGTGCCATTTAGGAGGAGCTAAACTGAGCCCAAAACCCCCTCTTCCATGCTGTACCTGTCCCACGATATCCCCAATTTGAAGGTCAGCCTTTGCCTCTACTACAGATTTCTTTGCTGACCACTTTCTACCAGTTTTTACCACAGGGGCTGTCTCCCTTACACATTTGTCACGTGACTCTGCTAAAGTCATTTCCAGTCTGACCTTGGCACACTTAAACTCCTCGGTTAAAGCAGAGACTGGCAGCTGCAATACTCCTTTACTATAAAGTCCCACTCTGCTGAGGCAGCGTGGAACTCCCAACCATTTCCTGATGTATGAACTTATTAAAGGGTACATATCAGGCTTTTAAATTTTTCCTTTTTACATATAAAACATACATTTGTGGTCTATATAAAGCGAAACTGCAATTCTTGGGTCTGAATTCCTCATTATTATAGCTCCACAGGCCCCTATTTTACTCCTTTTCTGATGTGCTTCTGTGAGTGACTCGTTTTGAAGCGGCCCCTTTAAATGCAAAAGGAGCTGTGTCACACCCCGCCCGCTCTCCAGGGTGCTGAGTTGACAGTCGGTTTAACTCCACCCCGTTCGGCCATTTTTGTAGTTTGATTAGTGATATACGATCTTATAGCGTCACAGAACATTTATATTCACACAAAATGTCAACAACGGAATCAACAACAGAATTGTCAATCAAGCCTTAGATGTTCGAGCCAGAGCCGGACCCGGAGCTAGTTGAACAAATAGACGACGAACCTGAAGAACAACGTCTGCATATGGATGTATCTCAATGGTATGTAACTATATTTACAGTAACTTCGCCATCCATGCCCACTGCTACAATACTGTATGTTTTACAACGACAATTTAACACTCACAAAACAAAATATAAGTTATATTATAAAAATTACGGTCTAATCTTACCACTAAAAATCTGTATGGATAATATGATACGTTTAGAAAAGCATCAGAAAACACAGCAGCTAAATGACCATTGATGAAACTCAAGAACAATAATACTTCTGACATGTAACGTTACTTCAAAAAAACAAAAACAAAGAAATACGAAGGCACTGCTAAACCATGACCACCATGTGTTTTAAGAAAGTAAACTATTTTTATTAAAGATATTTATAGCTTACCGAAGTGATCTGTTCGTCGTCTCCAAAGATAGATGGAATTGACCCCTCATTCAAACGAAGTCGATCGGCAAACCCTTCTTTATACTGGCCGAGGTTGTTGAAGTCGGAATCGTCGAAGTGCTTCGCGCACACGAAAATGACTTTACCAAAAGATGTGGGAACATTTCCTTGGTAAATAAAACTCAACCAGGCACTTCGAAGAGGTTCTGATGCTGGGAGACGGTGTAACGAAGCGTGTGGGTCACTACATCCAACAACCGAACATTTTGACTTGAGCTCTCGACACTTCTGCATCATTGAGCTTGGACTACAAAATCGGAGCGAGGAATAATAATGGCGGATTGATCGAAATGTTGGGCCGGTAGTCAATGTCCTTATTTGGTAGTTCCGCTGCAAATACTGTGACGTAATTGTTCAGAAAACGTCATAGAAAACAGAAAAATCTGAACTGGGTGAACAATAAGACCAAAACAGAATATAAAGATATAAACGAAACACCTGAAGAGAATAATTTCAACTTTTCTGCACTTTTAAACACTCCAAATATACAACAAAATGCATTTAAGGGCTAAAAAAGTGGTTTTAGCATGATATGTCCCCTTTAACGCTTCCAGCTTATCCACTGTTGTCAAAGAAACCTCATACACAGTCAGTGGCCACAGCAACCTTGGCAGTAGACCAAACTGAAAGCACCAGAGTTTCAGTTTGCCTGGTAGAGCACAGCTGTTTATGCTCTTCAACCCTTCCACTGCTTGTCGTCTAACTTCTCCCACTCGAACTGTGTCCTTTAGATCCCCATCGTACCATCTCCCTAGACTCTTCACTGGCTTCTGAGAAACTGTTGGTATTGCCTCACCATTAATGAAGAATGTTTTATCTACTACCTTGCCTTTAATTATGGAGATGCTCCTTGATTTAGAGGGCTTAAATTGCATTCGTGCCCATTCAATATTATCTGTTAACTTCCCCAATAACCGATTAGTGCAGGCTACCGTTGTAGTCATGGTTGTCATGTCATCCATGTATGCTCTGATTGGTGGTAGTCGCATCCCAGAAGCGAAGCGCTCTCCTCCTACTACCCATTTTGATGCCCTAATGATTACTTCCATTGCCATGGTAAAAGCCAGTGGAGAAATGGTGCATCCTGCCATTATTCCAACCTCTAAGCATTGCCATGTAGTGCTGAATTCTGGAGTTGAGAAACTAAATTGCAAATCTCCAAAATAGGCTTTCACTAAATTTGTTATCGACATCGGTACCCTGAAAAAATCAAATGATGCCCAAAGAAGCTCATGTGGCACTGAACCATATGCATTAGCCAAATCCAGGAATGTCACGTGGAGCTCCTTCCTCTCCTTTTTAGCTGATTGAATTCGTTGCCAGATAACACTGATGTGTTCTAAGCATTCTGAGAATCCTGGAATGCCCGCTTTTTGAACTGAAGTGTCAATGAAGCCATTCTTTAATAGGTAGGTTGACAATCTCTGAGCAATAATGCTGAAGAAAATCTTTCCTTCGACGTTTAATAGTGAAATAGGGCGAAACTGACTGATGCTTGTAGCATCTTTTTCTTTGGGTATAAAGACTCCCCCTGCTCTGCGCCATGCTCTAGGTACAACCTGCTTTTCCCAAGCCACTTTTATCAATTTCCACAGAATTCGTAGAACTCCTGAAGCACTCTTGTACACTCTGTATGGAACTCCATTAGGCCCTGGAGATGATGAAGCCCTTGCCTTTCTCACAACCTGCTCTATCTCTTTCCACTTAGGTGCACAGACCTCCATTTGGTATTCTGGTGGATTGACAGGTGGGATGTCTGACGGAATAGACATAGGCTTATGCCTTTTTGCATCTGTATGTGTTTCCTCCAAATATCTCTCTAGCTCAACCCTAGATGCTTTTAAAGTGCCATTCTTCTCACTGGTGAATAACTTCTTTGCGAATTTGAATGGATCTTTATAGAAATTAGCCCTCGCACGCTCCTTCTTTTTGTAGCGTTTCCGTAGGCGCTCAGCTCTGCGTAATGTTGCAAGCTTATCTTTTATGGCCCTTTGTAAGAGATTGAGTCCCTCCTTCTGACTTTGTTCCGCTCTTTTCCATTGCTTCCTCAGCTGTCTCCTTTCTCTAACTAACCCTTCAATTTGTCCATAAAGAATGTCCATAAAGCTTAATGTATCATTTTTATTATCCATGTAGATGTTAAAGTCTCTAACAATCAATACTCTATCAATGTCAACTACAACCTTTGAGAGAAAATCTCCAAATTCCTTAAGGAAGTCTGAATAGGGCCCTGGGGGCCTATTGTAGCTAGAGCAAAAGATAAGAAGGATTTTTGTTTTTACTAATAACCGACAATATAATCTTGAGCACAATCGCTTCAAATGAATTCAGTTTGAATTCTAACTGCTGGTTAACATCACGAAGATTACTGTTTATTGTAGCAACAGATTAGCTCTCAGGAACAGTCTAGAAGAGGTAGGACTAAGTCATGATTTTGCAAGTCACAAGTAATGCTTCAAGTCTGAAACGAGGCATTCAAATAAAAATTTGAACCAGTGGCCCAACTGTACCAGTAGATAAAAATCCTAAGCTTTGAGCCCTGCAGAAGCAGCTCTAAATATTTCATCTTTCATTTATTAGCACAGGGAATATGTTAACAGAGTAACAGAAGCATCTAGAATACATTTTAACAGGCATAATTTGGTGTGGAAAAGAACTGAAGAAAATATCTATTCACAAAATGAATTTAGCCAACTAATTTGATTCATATTCTTTTGGTTTCTCTCCCCAATATTTACAAAAATTACAAATGCAATGAATATACAGGTATCGATGAAAGTAATGAAAAGTATGGATGAAAGTATTGGTATCGGACTTGTTCTGGAAAAAGTGGTATTGGTGCATCCCTATGTAGAATATAACCGGACACAGAGCACACTAGCAGTACCAAGCTATCCACCTAAACTGGCTTTATGGTATACTGTATCCCCATGGTCTATAATTTCCTCAGTGGTTGTCTTAAATTGAGGGCCAGCTGAATATGTTTATACCGTAGTGTTCATGCAATAGTATAACTCAACTTTTTGAAAGATTTTAATCAGGCAGTCACTTTCCTACAACTAGCAACCCAGCCTGTGCTAATGACCAATAGTGATGATGAAAGTCAGTTGAGCAACATGTCTCCATGATGATTATAGAATGACCTTTTGCTTAATTCAACCAAGATGTTCTTTACTACTATTGTAATTAAATGTTGATTAGTATTGTGTGTGTTGTATTGTAACATACATATTGTAATAGTAAGTTTTATTACCTCTTTTGTATTTGTGCATTTTTTAGCCTTTAGCCTGTCTTAAGCTCTGTTTATTGCACATGCTGTAGCATGTTATCAGCATGCCTGGTATATATTGGTTCTATAGAAATATATTTCTAGTACTGTTTATATTACAATCCTAAATGCTGAATGTTTTTTATTAGACTATTGACACTATTAGAGTTTCTTATTTATGCCTTGGCATTATATATTTTTTTGCATACATATATTTCATATAGCATTGTTTCTTTCATCTAAAACCACACCTACACGCCTTTAAAATACTTTACTGGCATCTATCAAGTTTGTGAAGACTTTTTTATTATTATTATAAAGAGTGTTCTATGAGTGGTCTGTGCATACAGTGGTGGTCAGGATTAATGGCACCCCTTTCATTCAAAAGATTTGCACAAATCTAACCTTTCATTGAAGTAAAATAATTGAAAGTGGGGGGGAAATCACATTATGAAATTAGTGTCTAGCTATGACTCCTTGTTTCACAGTTTAAATATGAGGAAACAAAAAGGCCAAATCCCCTTAATCATCCATCACAATGAGTAAAACCAAAGAATATACTTCTGATTTGCATCAAAAATTGTTGAGCATCACAAAATAGAAAGTGTCTGTAAGTAAATAGCTAAAGAATTGAAAATCCCCACTTTGACCATCGGGGCAATAATTAAAGGGACAATGTGTCGTTTTTTAGGTATTTTATTATCTAAAATCAATATTTTTATTCATAAATGTCTCCTCAATGCTGTACAAATTCCTCTGCCAATTATCTGACTTATCCTCGTAAACAAAGAATTTATTATCTTTATATACATGTGACGGGTAGCTCCACGCAGGCTTCCATGTCGTTCCGCCATCTTGAAAAACTATAATAGCAAAGAGGGTCAAAAAGTACTAGGCCAACACGTTTCCTCAACGCGTTTTCGTTCAGAGCCAGCTGAAACTGAAACTGGAAAGCTGAAACTGAAAGCAGCAGAAACGGAGGAGCAGAGCAGTGAGAGGCGCTTGTCACTGCCCCGGCAAGTTTAAAAGGCTGCATTGCACTGTTATTATTCATACTATTCGTTTCAAACATTCGTTTGTTCGTTGTGTCAAGTTACAGTTTGTTTGAAATAACAAACCTGTTCACCCAAAGGAAAACTCGACGAAATGCTATTAGAAGACATCCTGTCATAGCTTTTTGGTACATAACAGCTACCGTAGATGCAACATGCATTTGAAAAAGCGAGGCGCTGGAGAGCACATTTCTTTTGAATGCAAAATACAATTTTACCGCTAGATGGGAGAAATTCTTACACAATGTCCATTTAAGAAGTTCCAATCAACTAAAGATGTTACGAATCTGCCAGGAAGAGGACGTGTGTCTATATTGTCTTAATGCATGGTAAGGAAAAAAGTTTGAGTGGCCAAAGACTCTCCAAGGATCACAGAAGGAGAATTGCACAGATTACTTGAGTCTTGGGGGTCAGAAAGCCTACAAAATATCAAACAACCCCTACATCACCACATGTTGTTTGGGAGGGTTTCAAGAAAAATCACTCCTCCAAAAATAAACTCCAGCATATTCAGTTGTCAGACACAACTGGAACTTTTAAAAGGGACTGGATTCTATGGTAAGATGAAACAAAAAAAGGGCTTTTTGGCAGCAATCCCACCATATGCGTTTGGTCCAAACAGGGATAAAAAGTATCCCATGCCTACGGTTAAATATACTCCTGGATCTTATATGTTGTGGGCCTATTTTTTTGCTGGAGGACCTGGACATCTTGTTCAGATACATGATATTATTGATTCTAGCAAATGCCAACAGATAAAAAAATCTAAACCTGACTGTCTTTCCTAGAAATCTTATAATGGGCCGTGGTTGGATCTTCCATCAGGACAACAGTCCAAAATCAATACAAAAATGGGTAAATAGGCACAAAATGAAGCTTCTGCCATGACCCTCCCAGTCCCCCAAACTGAACCCTATAGAAAATGAGTGGGTGAACAGAAGAGAGGCACCACCAACATGAACTTGTGAATCTGAAGGATCTGGAGAGATTCTGTATGGAGGAATTGTCTCTGATCTTTTGTCAGTTGTTTCCAAACTCATCAGGCATTATAGAAGAAAACTCAGAGCTGTTATCTTGGCAAAAGGAGGTTGCAAAGGGTATTTAATAACAGGGAGCCAATAATTATGGCCAGCGTGTTTTGGACAAAAGCATTTATTTTATAATGTGATTTACCCCCACTTTCAATTCTTTTACTTCAATGAAAGGTTCGATTTTTGCGACTTTTTTGAATGAAAGATGCAGATTTATTTTTTACAGCCATTTTTTATCATATTTTATCAGGGGTGCCATTAATTCTGACCACCACTGTATTTCCTCACCAATTGAACATAATTTTTTCGAATCGAACATTCTTTGGTGATTGCTAATAATATTTAAGTGCCTTTACATTGTCATTGAAGTGCTACAATCTTTAATATGGTCCTTCAAGCCGGATGATGCTAATTCTAAAGCAATAATAATGTCCACACAAAGTAAAGAGACTTGTGCAAGAATTCATCCCTGTGGTAGAATTAGCACATATCAAAGACCTGCACACATTTAATATTTAACCTTTAATATTCCACAATATTATTGATCTGCATGCATTGACACCATTATATGAGAACTGAACTGAGCTGGATGATGACACCACTGTTTTCTCCAGAGCGGCTATATATATATATATATATATATATATATATATATATATATATATATATATATAATGAACGAAATTAATAGCTTTTTTACAACAAAAATGAACTTTATTGAATTATTTTGGGTTCAACGCCCTGACTTTGTCTGACCAGCAAAAATTCAACAAACTGATATTTTACCAAACTGACTGACAACAACATTTCATAAAACCTTGAAATTGCAATATTCCCTATTTTCTCTTATTCATAAAGACAGACATTCCATGAAACCCCACAATCATAAAATTAATCAATAGGAATCATTGTAAGAGCAAGGATCAAGCCTCTACCTCATCAAATTCACAAAGTCACACAATAAATAACAAAGTACCGTCAACAAGAGATCATAGAGATTCACGTTATGATCTAATTTAGTCAGATGACGTTACGTGCAGAAAGTCAACAGAATTGACGAGATCTCAAAGAGCTTCAAAGGACAAAGCCCCCCCTCCCAGATCAATTTCCCTATCGCCAGCCTGATCATCAATCCATCCTATGGGTGAGCATGCTGACTATTACCAAAGACAGCCCTTTAGACATTATCACAGCCCTGAATCCAGACCACAGAGACAATTTGTTCCTCATCACTCTTTGGCAATAGTATCCAGCTGCAGACCCACAGCACCACCAGTTTCAGAACCCCAGCGCCAGAACCGGAAGTAAGGGGCGGAGCTTACGTTCTAACACCAGCGCCAGGACCGGAAGTGAGGGGCGGAGCTTACGTTCTAAACCGAGTAACGCCACCTAACGTTTTGGAGCGTAATTTGCTTAGACACGAAACGTCATTATTACACACGAAATGTCATACTTTATACTTATTATAATGATACATTAAGGTATAGTACAATAAGCATTTAAAACATTGATTTTGTGTAATATAATTCTATATAGTTATCCGTTTTATTGTATTATGAGAGTTACTTCCTAATCGTGAAAATAATGCTTGAAACTTATGGTCATTTTATATAAAATATACTTTATTTCACAAGAACATGTGCAGCATGCATTTTTCTTTATGTAAAATAATGTCAAAAATCTAAAAAGAGAGAGAAAATCCGGCATTGTTTTAAAAGAAACCATAAAAATGTACCGTACTTCAAATAATAGCCGAGTCCCAAATAGACGATTGTCTCTTTACACGCCTGAGGGGTATTGCACAAAAGTAGAATTAAGAAAGCCAGGATAAAAGACCAGTCCCGGCTTGACCTAGTTTAATCAGTGCATCCTGGCTTAATCCGTTGCACGTTTGCTGAGCCAGGATGAGAACGCGCGGATATTTCAAGGCAGGGCTGCGTTCCAAACCGCATACTCAATGAGTAGGTACTTAATTTCAATGAGTACTAACTTAACGAGCGCTATAAAGAGTAGACCTGTACTTTATAGCCAAATCTCGTTGAGTATGAATGCGATCCGGACATCATCCGCCATGTTGACGTTATCATGTGACCTACGACACGTTATCACAAACGCAACAACTTAAAAGATGAACGACACGTTTAATTCATCTATCTGTAAATATCTTGATATTGATGAAACTTGCTCATTTTGTGGTATTGTTGAAGAAACAGCTGCCAATTTATTTTGTGAATACATTTAGGGTTGATTTAAGTTGTTATATTTTAAACCCTTCTAATGTGACCCACAGTTCCTTTTAACGATTTTTTAAGAAACCCCAAAATCGTTATCTCTTGAATATGTTGTTAATTTCTTTATTTTATACCCAAAAAGTTTCTCCTTCAAGTTTTCCTCTTTTCTTGATGAATTTACCTCTCGTTTCATCCCTCAGACAATAACAACAAAACTATTGTTTAATGTATTATGAAGAACTATTTATATTTAAAGATATTTAGCCTTGTTATTGTTCTTTTTTCCTGTGTATAAATATCATATTATGATGTACACAAACCAATGATCTTTATGTTTTCTGCTTTGTCATTATGATTGTTCATTGTTAGATACAACTAGTATCTTTCCATGATCTTTATGTAATAAGTTTATAAGTTTAAATTATATGAGCGACAGGTGCACTAACACTTCATAACATCAGTAACTCGACAGCAGAACCTAGAACAGTTTTCCTCTGTGTTTACTGTCTGCAGTGCACAAGGAGACGGGCCGCTGCTCGAAGATCTCCTTTGGAGAAACTGTTGACTTTATACTCGAAAAATGCAAGTATCGCTCATAAAAAATTAATATTACCTCAGAATGAATTGCATTGTTAGCCCACCCCAAAACTTAAACAAAATAATATTAAATGCTGACCAATACTTAATTATATTACTTTTTTTTATATACTAAAAATGATATAATTTAATAAAACAAGCAAAATGTGAACATCTCAATTGTCAGTCAAGCAATGAATTAATGCATACATTAAATAATTATATTTTATATACTGACAACAATAAGAAACATGAATAAGTGAGTAAAATAACAAATAAAAGTAACCATCACACAATAAACAAATGCATGCACATGAAACAAATCTTTATTCAAACTACAAGCATGTATTTGGGCGCTGAAGCCCACATCCTACTGCCATCTCGACACAGCGGTTCCCATTCTGCGGCTTTATTCTGATGAATTCACCGGAGGTGACCGTGCCTTCGTGCCGGAGCTTGTTGCTGCGCTGCGCTTCACAATCTGAGGCGATAAGGGCAGATGGAGAGATCTTATGACAGTCTCATCCATGGCACCGTTTCCAGGATTCAGCTCTGGGCTCCTCATCCTCAGTGCGCACACCAGTCTGAATAAAAACATGTTTAGTTACTTTATAGATTTGTTTATTTACCTTATTTACAGCACATTAGTCTAATGTCAACAGTGTTGACAACAGTGAATTCACGTTATCCTATCCTATGATAATGCCACACATACATCACTCAGATGTCTTTTTCATGTTGTGATGTGCTCATCTGCAATATGTCAATACTTACAATATTTTCCTTTCAGATGTAAATAGACATTTTAAATAAGCGTGTTTAAGATGTATATGGTTATGTAAATCCACTTTAGAGACTTTACGTGTGCTTAGAGCTCCCCTGTTAGCTAGCTATACAAAACATGTTTTTACAGCAAAATCACAACTATACTATACTGTCTAACTACTTTACACCTTCAACAGTTAAAACGTCTACTCTATTGTAGTTTAACACATAAGGAACCGTGTTTACTCACATTTGAAAACCCCCGGCGTCGCTGATCTCCGTGATGTTTGATAATGACCTATGCTCTCGCGTGGCCTCCTGGGATAGAAGAGTATCCATCGGTTGAGCACTCAAAAATCGGGCCGGAAGCAGTAAGCCATCCGGGAACTTCTCCCCTACTCTTTTATGAATACTGATGTTTCGAACGTACTGCTTCCTTCACGTACTGTTTTCGCCTACTATATAGTAGGAAAGTAGGCACATTCGAACGCACTTAAGTCCAAATCTCGCGATAATTGGTACGTCACCCAGGTAATTCTCGCCTACTCTTTTGGATTAATACATACTTTTTCGCTCGCCTACTCTTTTCCCATACTAAATAGTAGGGAAGTATGCGGTTTGGAACGCAGCACAGGTGTATATAGTTTGGATAAATGCACGTTCACGGCATTCTTTAAAAGATCACGAAATCGATCACAGAATCACCGATCCGAAAATGGACAAAACGCGTGCGGCATACTTTTCGCCTAATGAGCAACAGCTTCTTATGGAAACGTATGAAGAAGTGAAACATATAATATGTAAAAAAGGCAATACAGCTGCTGTAATAAAACAAAGAGAGAATGCATGGCAAACAATAGCGGACCGATTGAATGCGTAAGTAGTCCAAATAACCAGTGCTCCACTGAAACCCTCATAATTACAATTAAAGGAGTTACTTGTCATTTTCAAAAATAATTGTATACTTTGCCTTAAATGTGACCAGTGAACATGCATTTAACATGAAGAATAATTGCAAACACTTACCCACTATGTGTATCTATTTAGTTTATTTTATGTCTATTATCTCTTTAATCTTTTTACTCTTATCTATTTGTATGTAGGTTTTGTTTTTAATTGATTTGATGTAATCTATAATCAGATATTTTGCTCTATTTTTATCCATCTAATCTATTTTATCATTTGTATCTATTCCTCTTAAAGAACAAACATGTCTGGCCAAAAAAGGACTTGGCAGCAAGTCAAGATTAAATACAAGAATATTTTGCAGGCTGGTAAGTGACTTGTTTGCGGAGAACATAGGTGACATGTTTGCTGACATTTTTTTGTCTGTGCTGATTTTAGCAATAAAAAAAAAGTCATATATCTGGTACGGGGGTGGCCTTCCAACCCAAGACTTTACCCCAGCAGAGGAGCTGGCCCTGGACCTAAATAAAGGGAAGCCAGTGATTGAAGGGATCCAGGGAGGGACATCCACTGACTCTGGCCCAGCAAGGGATACTGGCCTCTTCATACAAAGTACATTATTGCCATACAACTGCACATGGAAAATATTGAAATCCATATATATTTTGTTTTGTAAACTGTGTGACTTTGCCTTATAGTGGCTGGTAGCACCCTTACACTTTTGGAGCCAACAGACTATGATTTGCCGGTGAGTACTCTTTATTAAATCATAGGCTTTGCATGTCCTGTCAAAAAATATCAATACAAGTATTGAAATGGCAGAGGGAAGCCACATCTACAGCAGTGGAGTGCACTTCTGCCGATGAGACTGTGTCGCTGGACTCCAGAAGGCTCTTGGTATTTTGTGAAAATAGACACATTTTTTTATAAGTTCATAATAGATAAGAAGTCAGGGAAGTGGTACTAATAGAAAATATTATTTGTTACAGGATCCTGACATTGGGCAACCTGATAAGCAGCCTGGTAACATAGTGCGTATTGCCTAAAGTAAATTTACATTATGCCAAAATTCTGCTATGCTAACTAAAAGGTCTTCACAGAATCCACAAACTGTCAGATATCTCTACACAACCCATCTAAAGAGACAGATCGAGCTGACAGAAGTCAAGATTGATGTGAACAAAAGAAAGCTGCAGGACATGGACCTTGAGATGCAAATTAAACACAAGACACTGAGGAAACTAGAACTGGAAATCCAGAAACTAGAAAGAGAAGTAAGTGACTTCAGTTCATACTGTAACCATGACTGTAACACAATGTATTAATCATTATATTTTTTTCTCTCCAAAGCTCCAAGCTGACAAGTGATAACAGCAAAATAATAAAAGAAAAATATTCCAAAACTATTGTGGTCTTGTAACTTTTTTTTTATGAATGTCAAGTATACACTTTATATTTATTGATCCAGTGAAGTGGAACTAGAATTTGGGAAGATAACCACAGTGTGTGCTGCTGATTCCAAATAAAATGCATGTACACATGAAAAAGTTATATAGCCTGCATTATCCTTTATTAAGGGATGGGCTAAATCAAAACTAAATTAACTGAAATAATTTGCAATGTATTGTTCTCTAACAAGTCTTCCATTTCTGTTATCTGGGAATATGGCAGCATTGTCCCAATTAACATCCAAAGCAACTCTGGGAGCCCTTTCTTTTCTTAGGCTGGCAATATTGTGCAGCACTGTGCAGGCAACAGTCACATCACATGCTCTGTCTGGGGAGACCCTCAGGTGGTGCAGGCACTGAAATCGTGATTTCAGGAGGCCGAAGGTCATTTCAATTCGAGCCCTGGTTTTGGCATGGGCATGGTTGTAAGCTTGCTGTGCTGGGGTTTGGGGGTCTGTAAGGGGAGTCATCAGAAATGTCTCACAGGCATAGCCTTTGTCCCCCAGCAGCACACCAGAGAACTCCCCTGCGAATACAAAACATAATTCTTACAAGTACTGTACCCTTGATGTTCAAGGTGCTTAAAAAAAATGGGGTGGCTTACCTAGAGAGAGTCTCTGGTAAATTCTACTTGCCCGAAAGATTCTGGAGTCATGGACTGAGCCAGGCCACTTTGCCTCTAAATTTGTGATAAGGCAGTCAGCATCACAGATCATCTGTAAAAATATATAGCCTATTAAGGTCATTTAATCCACAGAATAATTATGTAGCTGACAGTAACCATAACTCATTCTTACCTGAACATTGACACTGTGGAAGGATTTCCTGTTAACATAATCTCCCTCATGTGCCCCTGAGGGGCGTTGGATACGAATATGGGTGCAATCCACTGTACCAAGGCAATTACATTAGGAAAAGCTGTAACACAAAATAATGAGTGTCATACTGTGACTATGCTAATGTAACATTTTGTAGTAATCTGTTATTATTCATGTAACCTGCAATCTTGTAGAACTCCTCCTTGATGTGGATGAATCTTCTGTGACCAGGGAAGGTGATAAATATGTGCACAAGAGATTTCAATGCCAGACTTACATTTCTTATTGTGCGGCAAATAGTGGCTTTATTGAGGTTTTCTGCATCACCGACAGAATACAGAAACATGCCACTTGCAAAGAATCGCAGTGCTACGCAGACCATCTGTGGGACAATGAGAGCATGGCTCCGTGCTGTCTTGTGCTGTATGTTTGGACCCAGCAGCCTACACAAATATCTGATGCCATCACCTGAGAATCTGTACCTCTCAGTCAGATATTCGTCTGAAAAGGCCAATGGGTCTGCCCTATCTCGGAAGACTCTTTCATGCCTGAATGCTCGTCTGAGTATTAAAACTTCCTCATCAACTTCATCATCCAACAAAGGACAAGCCATTGTGAATAGGAAACACACAAATCTTTAGTCTATATATACTACACATTGACCTCGTTACGGACTTAATTGAAACCACATTTGCAACTTCATGAGCCATTTCTTATTATCTCATCAACTGCAAAAAAAATGTTTTCTCATTCAACAGTACATTTCTACTCTATACTTGCATATATAGATATACATAGTCTATATTCTATTTCTCATATTGTATAGTATAGTTATTTTGCACTGTGTTGGCATTCATTGTGGACAGCAAAGTAATAATTGCTCAGGAAAATCTGCTTTCCTCACTGGGTGTATGACAATAAACGCTTTAAATCTCGAATAATATATATATATTCATCAAACCTCTGACAGTGAAATGAACAGCAGTTTTCAATAATAACTAAAATAACAGTACGCATACTTAGATGAATGACAGTATATCTAGTATTTTAATGCAGGACCATGAAGTGACTAAAACACATTAATATCTAGTAGGATTTAGGGAGGAACTAGCCGATAAATCACTAGGATTAATCTTAGCCTGGTTGTTAGCCTGCTCCGGAGCAGGCTAGCTGCAAAGTGTAAATCTCCATAGTAACTTAATGTAGATTAATTTAGCCTCCCTTCATGCAACCAAGTAAGGGCTAAATTCAGCCAGGATAACTGGAAAATCCCAGCTTAATCCCTTATCTTGCTTTTGTGCAATACCCCGTGTGGCTGCAGGTCTGGGTAAATATAAGTCCGGTCTCAAATAGAGGTCGGGTCTGTTTTTTAGTTTTAGGTTGTATTAAATCTTCTAAAACCCGTCAGATCGTCCGCTTTTTGGCGGAATAGAATGACTGCTGCGCATGACAGGGCGCTTAACGAGCAGAGAGAGAGAGAGCCCCGGCCGCGCGCGCGCACTCTCACGTCTTCAAACAACACGAGCACTGTCTTGCTCTTTATTTGTCACATACCAGTTATAGTTCATACAACGAGCAGTGACTCACTGTGTAATAAAAACATACCCTAAATATTATTTAAAAGGTGCAACAATTTTTAATATTTTTAAATAATTGCAAAAATAACCATGCTTGTGTCATTGTAAATAATTCCGCCCCTCCCTCACTTCCGGTTCTGGCGCTGGGGTTCTGGCACTGGGGTTCTGAAACTGGTGGTGCTGCGGGTGTGCAGCTGGATATATCTCCTCTTTGGCCTTTACCCTCTCTCGAAGATTGTGTTTGATGTTGGAAATCAGAATTGGGCAAGCTCTTATGATCCACTTTCCTGCAGAGTTTAGCTTCAACCCTTTTCAAACAAATGATTTGCGTTTCAAAGCTTGATTAATTTACCACACAAAAAACACGCCGGTCAAAATTCATACCTCAGTTTTAATCGGCACTATTTTCTTTCCATTTCTATTAATCCGCGCTGCTGTCAACGTCAACAGTGCCCACGTTCCGATCAGCTGTTTCATAGTGTTCTTTATACAATTGATTGACAAAGACATAAAAAGTATTAAATTAACATTGGTGCGAACTTGTAAATTCCCAGGCTGTGACCAAGGATGTGCCGGGATCAAAGTTCAGATTCCATCGTTTTCCTGTTTCGAATATAACTATGAGACAGCTTTGGCTGGTTGCCATCGGCTACTCTGCGGGAGCTAAAATATCCAGAATAAAGGATTTTGTGTAGGTGTGTAGTGCTCACTTCAGCGAAGACGATTACATCCCCAACCACGGAGGAAAAGGGAAAAACAAATTCAAAAGGAAGAGTTTTGCTGTAGCCTACCAGTACCACGTACGGGTAAGCTCTATTTACTAACTTTATAATCCCATTTCTAAACTGTACGGTAAACAAGCTGATGTTTAGATTCCATTATAAAACACGTGAAAAAAGATGTCTAATATAACAACAGTACATAGGGATATTGGTACAATTTGCTGAGAAAACTATTTGATTGAACACACACACAATTGAGGTTTTGTGTTGCAATCAATAACATTTGATTTGATCTTGTATACTCCGGTTCATAAAGGTATCCCTGATCCGTCTGACATTGTGCTAAAATTGGTTTCATCATCAGAAGTTTCGCAGTCAGACTTGTTGTCAGCGAGTCGCGCTATCAACAGCTGATCGGAACGTGCGCACTGTTGACGTTGACAGCAGCGCGGATTGATAGAAATGGATAGAAAATAGTGCCGATTAAAACTGAGGTATGAATTTTGACCGGCGTGTTTTTTGTGTGGTAAATGAATCAAGCTTTGAAACGCAAATCATTTTTTCACGTAAAAACGCACAGTTTTGTGGCCCCGGAAAATAACCGGGATTACTTTATTGAAAAACTTCCAGCGGCCAGAACTCTGACCAGAGAGGTGACAACAGAGTGGGTCAGTGTGTACTATAGTGCTGGTAAGGATTGCATACAACTTCATGTCTTAAATGGGCGAACTAACCCTTTAAAAGCTGCTAGATCAGCTTATTTTTCAACCCTATTCGAAGAAAATAAACAAACCCCTAGGTATTTATTTGAAAACGTGGCTAAATTAACTACAAATAAAGCTTCAATCCCAGACATTTTCAAGCACCACAGCAGTAATGACTTTATGAATTTCTTAACTTACAAGATTGATATTATCAGGGCGAAAATTATAACTATGCAACCGTCTACTACAATATCGCATCAGGCAGTGCATTGTAGTCTCCTTGAGGAAAACTTACATTCAGAGACGAACAATTTTCCAAACTCGTTAAATCATCTAAATCTTAATATCATTAATTAATCTTTGTCATTAGGATACGTATCAAAAACTTTTAAGCTGGCTATGATTAAACCGCTTGTTAAAAAAACGCAACTTGATCCTGCAGAATTAGTCAATTAGAGGCCGATCTCGAATCTACCTTTTCCGTCAAACATGCTAGAAAAGGCAGTATCTTTACAACTATGTTCCTTTCTAGAAAGAAATGGTATCTGCAAGGACTTTCAGTCAGGATTTAGACCATACCATAGTGCTGAGACAGCTCTCATTAGAGTCACAAATGATTTGCTCTTATCATCCGATCGTGGTTGTATCTCTCTATTAGTGCTACTCATTTGTGCTGCATTTGATACTATTGACCACAACATTCTTTTAAATAGACTCGTCAAATGCCAAATTAGGTTGGCATTAGTGGAATTGCATTAGCATGGTTTAAATCATTATCTGACCGTTATCAGTTTGTAGCAGTAAATGAAGAGATGTCTTATCTATAACAAGTTAAGTATGGTGTACCTCAGTACTAGGACCGCTGCCGTTCACTCTGTACATACCCTTAGGAGATATCATTAGGAAGCATGGCATTAGTTTTCACTGTTATGCTGACGATCTCAGCTCTACATTTCTTCATGCCCTGACGAAACTTACCAATTAACGGAATGCATAGCTGATATAAAAAACTGGATGACTAGTAATTTCCTATAATTAATTCGGAAAAAACAGAGATTCTAATTATTGGACAAAAAACCAATAATCCTTACGTAATAACCTAGAATACTGTCTAACACTTGATGGCTGCTCTGTCAAGTCTTCGTCGTCGGTTAGGAACCTGGGTGTGCTGTTTGATAGCAATCTTTCATTTGAAAGTCATGTGTAGTATCTGTAAAACCGCATTTTTCCACCTTAAATATATCTAAATTATGCATATGCTCTCAATGACAAATGTAGAACAATTAGTTCATGCATTCATGTCATCAAGGCTAGATTATTGTTATGCAATTTATGGGGTGGTTGCCCTGCACGCTTAATAAAATAAACTACAGCTGGTCCAAAACGCAGCAGCTAGAGTTCTTACTAGAACAAGGAAGTATGACCATATTAGCCCGGTTCTGTCAAAACTCTATTGGCTCCCTATTAAACATCGTATCAATTTTAAAATATTGCTTACAAAGCACTAAATGGTTTAGCTCCCCACTTGAGCGAGCTCCTAACACATTATAGTCCTTCACGTCTATTGCAATCTCAAAAATTTCGGCCAGCTGGCGGTTGATCCTTTTCCTATTTAGCACCTAAACTTTGGAACAATCTTCCTAACATTGTCCGGGAAGCAGAAACACTCTAAAAAACAAATCTCTTCAACCTGGCATACACATAGAACACTATACATCCTATTATTCAAATCAGTTAAATGATTATTAGGCTGCATAAATTAAGTCAGCCAGAACCGGGAACACTTCCTATAACACCTGATCTAGGCTACTCGCTACATCATAAAAAGAATGGCATCTACGCTAATTTTAGTCTTTCCGTTTATTCCGAGGTTAACTGTAATCAGCCAGACCCGGGCCGTATCCAGATCAGATGGTGGACTTGCGCCTGGACACGACCACAACGCATTCCATTTAATTTTATATTTAACAATATTTTTACAACATTATTTTCCTGTTATCTCTGTAAAGATGCTTTGAAACAATCTGTATTGTAAAAAGTGCTATATAAATAAAGGTGACTTGACTTGACATACATATTTGCACCATGCTTTGACCTATTGCCAAAGAAATTAATGGTACAAAAAAATGGAACAATTAAGTGACATCTTATTCACTACACTGTATGAAAGATCTAGGCACTCTAAAGAAGATTAACATGTGCAGTCATCCATTTTTTAGAACGTTCAATGAAATTGAGACAGACATCATCAATAAAATATGGCCCAGAAACTGATATGGTTGCTAAAAATTTCCACAGAGCTCAATGGAGTTTTATTTTATCTGCAGCAGGCCTTCCATTTCAATCTTTTATGAATACTTTGTATTATTCTAGCTAAATTGAATAGTTCAGGATTCAAAACTACATTGTTTGCTTCATTGCACCGGTCTTTAATTCCATATTTTAAGACAGTTATCTTTACAAAAGGTTGACTATCATATATCTGTGTAAGACACCTGGCATGCATTATACATGACATCACATGACCTGTCACATTATTGTAGAAAAAGACACTGCTTATGTCATTGTGAAGAGGAGAGCAAGACTGAACATGACATTTATAGCTAAGACATTTTATGATCTACATGCATCTACGCTGGAAGGGGAAACAATTGATTTTAATATTTTCAGAGGACGAGTGGTACTAATAGAAAATGTGGCATCACTCTGAGGGACAACCACCCAGGACTATATCCAGCTTAATGAGCTCCAGAGCAGATATCCTCACCGACTTGTGGTCCTGGGCTTTCCCTGCAACCAGTTTGGATACCAGGTTTGTAAATGAGGAAGTGCAACTCAACTTTTATTCACTATTTAAGTTACACTTAGTTCTACATATGTATTTTACTTGTGGGCTCAGTGTCCACAAAATGGTAAATGCAACTATTCATGCTTTTACTAGTATTGATGAAGAACTTTGTAGGAATATTGTACATTATTTTTATTGTAATCACTGAATTCTCCCTACTTTTTCCATTTTGTCATTTTCCAGGAGAACTGCTCTGATGCAGAAATTCTAAATTCCTTGAAGTATGTACGTCCAGGTGAAGGGTATAAGCCTGCGTTCACCATTTTTGAAAAGTGTGTTGTAAATGGGAGTGATACACATCCTGTCTTTTCCTACTTGAAAGACAAGCTTCCTTATCCAGATGATGATCCTATGTCACTTATGCAGGACCCCAAATATCTGGTCTGGAATCCCATCAGTCGGAATGATATTTCTTGGAATTTTGAAAAGTTTCTAATTGGGCCAGAGGGTGAACCCTTCAAGAGATACAGTAGAAAGTTTCAGACTCTCAATATTGAACCAGACATTCAAAGACTGCTGAAGCTGACATCAAAAACACATTAATTGATCATATGTCACAATTTAGTGATGGATTAACTCAATACCACAAGATTGACAATGGTTTTAAATTCACATTATCTTCCATGTTAGCAACATTGTGGCATCATCTCGCTTTCTTTTATATTACTTAATGAGAGTGACACACCAAAATGTAATAGGGTTTCACCTGAGATTGTATATATAATAGAATTATAGATGATGCCATTAACGTATCCTCTGTAATGGAAATGCCTTAATAAAATATTGAGCAACGCAATGGGGGTTCTGGCTTACTGGACTTGGTTCAATAATATGACTTTGCTTCACTTGTCTCACTGAACATTTTATCTTTGTCTAAAGTGGCGTCTGCAAGCATAATGTATTGCAAGACTGGGATTGTGCTTTTATACAACAGTTCAACAAGAGTATGTAAATAAATAACGAAAAACAAAGACTAATACACCCAAACCTTCGTAATTAAAAAATGTCACTTTAGAACTAGAAACTAGAAAGTCTCTGACTGCTTCAGGAAAGTCATAAGTAGCCTATAGTATTATAAGAGAGAGAGCGAGCGAGAGAGAGACTAAGGGTTTAGTTAGGGTACGTTTTTCCTTTGAGTATTCCGCGTACAGACGACACCATTGTCAAAACAATCCTCATTCACACGATCTGCAAAACGAAAATGATTAAAAACGCGACGTCATTGTCTTCAGAGAGTCGCGTTTTTGTTGTTTAAGACCGTTTTCAAAAAGTTGCACTTTGAAACCCATTTTCAAAGGTTTGCGTTTTCAGGCACCCAAAATGGCCAACTTAAAACGTAAAATGCATTTTTGCTGTTCATTTAAACAACAACGCCGTTTTGAGTTGTTCAAATCCATATCGCTTTAAAATATAACATTCTGTGCACATTTCAGTAGCACTTTAGAATAATGGTCCGTCATTAAAAATAAACTTTGCAGGAAGTAATGTTGGAGTATGTAGTAGTACTACGTGAAAACTTCAGCTTCTATTAATTAATATGGAAACAAGCTTAACTAATCAGTAAGTAATATTGTATTTAGGATTTAGTTCCTAAATAGGTAATCAATAATTACTGAATGAAATTGGTATCATTACTAAATAATAGATAACTATGACAAATTATAAAGAATTACTAATCACAACCTTAATACATCTAAGATGTGAGCAATTGTCTTTTTTTACTCTTAACGTGATCATAAAATGCATCACTAATTACTCAGGTGTTAACTCCCTCTGCAGGAACTAATAAAGGTCTGGACCATTATTTTAAACTGAAAAACATCTTTTTCACTTTGAAATAATGGTCCAGATGTATAGGCGTATAAATGCTCCTCACTGCTCCGGGGGGTTAATAAAGGCCTTCTTGTGTAAGACAAATATCCATATTTAACACGTTACAAAGTAAAATTCTAGCTTTCGGCCAAACGGCCATTCGCAGTCCACTTACGCCTAACTTAAGCAACTTATGACGTCGGAAATACCGTAGTGCTTTTTGTGTGACGTTAATATCAGCAGTACGTCGCATCACTCGTGTAAGTTGCGCTTTACAGTTAAGTCGAATCCGTATGTTCATTTGGCTGGAAGCTAATTATTTTACTTTAAAAAAAATTAAATATGGATATTTGTCTTACACAAAGCTTTGCTTCAGAAGGCCTTTATTAACCCCCTGAGCAGTGTGGAGCACTTTTATGATGGATAGATGCACTTGTATGGACTTCAAGACATAAATGGCCATTCACTGCTATTATAAAGCTTGGAAGAGCCAGGATATTTTTTAATATAACTCCAATTGTATTCGTCTGAAAGAAGAATGTCAAATACACCTAGGATGACTTGAGGGTGAGTAAATCATGGGCTCATCATGGGCTAAATCATAATTTTTGGGTGAACTATCATTTTAACCAAACCATTCAACCTACCCGTATCACCAAACCTGCCCTAACCTTACCCGTATCACACCTCAATAGCAGCAACAGTGTTTTGCAATAGAACTGGAACATACGTACATACTTAACAATTCATTTTTATTTTTTGACACTAGTACATAGTTAAAGACATATGTGGGACCAGTCATTCTTATGTTACATTTTCTGTTAAACATCCAGATCACTCATAGTGTTGTGATTTAGAAGTCGGAGTCAGGTCCATTTGCAACAAAGTTTATTAAGGTCGCTTAACAGGAGTCAAAAACAGCTTAAACAGTGTAGTGGGGCGTGCAGAAACGTGTAGTAAGCCGGGCAGGGGATCGGTAGGCGGGCAGCAAACCAACGGAAATCCAGGGACAGGCAGAGGGTCGATAGGCAGGCTGCGTAAAAACATGGAGATCTAGAATAGCAAGGGGTAGAGTCAGGAAAACTTCCAGGAAAAGGCTCGGACATGCAACACAACTGTGAAACAATACTTCGCACAGAGTGAGCCGTGGTCATGGTTGATATAGGCTAAAGACAGGTGATCATTAGACACTGGTGGAAGGCAATCAGTGCGTAAGTGTTGCATAATGGGATTTGCAGTTCTGGAGACATAAGTATTCGGGCGAGGGCGTTCGCTGCCGGTTACTGTTAGAGACAGCGGGACTGGAAGCCGTGACAGAGCCCCCTCCCTGCGAGCGACTCCCGGCGCGAGGATGCAGGCGTCGACGGGGTCTACCACGTGGTCGGGGGGCAGGCTTGTTTGGGTGGTTATGATGGAACTCGTGAATGAGTGTGGGGTCCAGAATATCATTTGCGATGATCCATGATACTGGAGATGACCGCCTCGACGTCTGGAATTTAGCAGTTGGTGGACACGGTAGGCTTCTTCACCCTCCACAAGGATGGACTGCGGAGGAAGATCTGCGGGCTCCCTTTAGCCAGTGCCGCAACTCTTCAAATGCAGCTTTCATTGCCAGTAATTCTCGATCTCCTACATCATAATTCCGTTCCGCCGAGTTGAGCTTCTTGGAGTAGTAGGCGCACGGATACAATTTAGGTGGAGAATCTTGTCGTTGTGAGAGGATGGCGCCTAATCCCGTAGAGGCATCCACTTCCACTATGAAAGGCAGCTCGGGTTAGGATGGTGCAGGATGGGCGCTGTGGCGAACCGTTGTTTTAGGTGATTAAAGGCGAGAATGGCACTCTCATTCCAGGGAATCCGTGACACGTTCTTACGTACAAGAGAGGTAAGGGGTCCAGCCACTGTGATGAAGTCCTTAATGAAGCAGCGGTAGAAGTTGCAAACCCAAGGAAGAGCTGCAGTTCCTTCAAAGAGATGGGTTGAGGCCAATCCAGCACCGCCTTGACATTACTCTTGTCCATCGCCACGCCTTCTGGACTGATGACACAGCCCAAGAACGTTAAGGAGGTTTTTTTGGAAATCACATTTCTCAATTTTTGTGTAGAGTTGTTGTTGAATGAGCCTCTGGAGAACTGCTTTGACGTGTTGGATGTGGTCTTTCAGGTTATCAGAATAAATCAGAATATCGTCAATGTAGACAATGACGAACCGGTGGAGCGTGTCCCGAAACACATCATTAATGAAGGACTGGAAAACGGCTGGGCTGTTTGAGAGACCGAAAGGCATGACCAGATACTCATAGTGCCCAGTGCAGGTGGAGAAAGCAGTCTTCCACTCATCCCCCTCGCGGATGCGAATCAGGTTATAAGTGCACCGCAAGTCCAGTTTAGTGAAGAACTTGGCCGTACGAAGGAGTTCCAGAGCTGAGGGTACTAGAGGCAACGGGTAGCGAAACTTGACAGTGCAGTCGTTGAGGGCTCTATAATCAATACAAGGTCGGAGACCTTCGTCTTTCTTCTGCACAAAGAAAAAAATGTCCGACAGGGGGGACGTGCCTGGTCGAATAAACCCTTTAGCGAGTTCTGTTTTGATGTATTTCTGCATGGCCTCGGTCTCGGGTTGAGAGACTGGAAAAACTCGACCCCTGGAGGGTGTGGAACCTGGCAAGAGGTCGATGGCACAATCGGACGCCCGGTGAGGGGGCAACTTGGATTCTTGGGTCTTGCTGAAGGCTTCCGTCAGATCATGATACATGGGAGGCAGACAGCTCAACTCGGTGCTCTCTCAGGGCTCGCTGATGCTCTGAACTGGGGAAGGAGTGACAGAGGTTAGACAGGTAGTGAGACAGTTCTTACCCCAGCGGCCGATTTGACCAGTAGCCCATTGATTGTGTGGGTCATGTTTGCGGAGCCAGGGTACGTCCAAGATGACAGGTGTGCTCGGTGCATGAAGTACAAAAAATTGGATGGTTCCCCAGTGAAGGACTCCTGTTCGCATGTGAAGCTCTTGAGTGACGTGGGAGATTCGGCCAGAGCCTAGTGGCCGCCCGTCGATAGCTTCGACTGAAAGGAGAGAGGAACAGGGAATTAAGGCAATCCTGTGTTGCAAGGCATAATCTGGGGACATAAAATTCCCAGCGGCTCCGGAATCGATAAGGGCTGGTGTGGAAAGTACTCGGCCATTGATGCGGAATGCGAGGGGTACAGAGACACAGGAATGGGGGTTAAGGGAATCAACAGACAGACTCACCGGTTTGACATCCTTAGGAGTGGGTCGTAATGGGTATTCAAGACGAAAGTGTCCCGTCCAGCCACAGTACAGACACAAATTCTGTGACTTACGTCGCTCCTTTTCCCCCTGGGTCAACCGAGAAGTGTTAATCTGCAGGGTTCACAGGTATCAACTGGAGGGGAACCTGAGGCTCGCGAAGCATAGAGGTAGCGTGCGGGAAATGTGAAGCGACTGCTTGGACGGCGTGAACGTATCAGATCTTCTATTTGAATGGACAAGTGAACGAACTGGTCAAAACTTCTTCCCTCGTCGCGACAGGCCAGCTCCGCTTGCAGTTCATGGGTTAAGCCATGCCTATAGTGTCACAGTGCGTGTGGGAATAATTCCGTGGATTCCAGTGCAGAGCGAAATAAGTGTTTAATGAAGATAAAACATAAAATAAACAAACCAAAACTACATAGAGCAAGGCAAGACGCAAACACAAACACAACGTAACAAATATAACGAACGAGCACAGGACAACAAACACAGGAAGACTAAATAGGAAGGCAAACAAGGATGGTAACGAGACAGACAGGTGGAGCAAATCAACCAATAATCAGATAACAAGAGGGAGCGGTCAACAATGACGAGAGCACATGGCTCAACATAACAAACACCCATGTGCAACACAAGACCGGACAGACATGTGACATAACCCCCTCCCTACGGATCGGATACCAGACGCTCCATCAGGCCAAGGCGGGACAGGAAGGAAACATCATCGGGAGGGACGGGAGGGACAGACCGGGGGGAACGGGAGGTACAGACCAGAAAAAAAAAGAAAAAAAAAAGGAACAGACTAGGGCAAAACAGAGTCCATCGGGCAGCCAGGGCGAAACAAGGTTCATCGGACGGCCAGGGCGAAACAGAGTTAATCGGGCGGCCAGGGCGAAACAGAGTTAATCGGGCGGCCAGGGCGAAAAAAAGAGTTCATCGGGCGGCCAGGGCGGTGAAGATCCCTCGGGCGGCCAGGGCGGTGAAGACCCCTCGGGCGGCCAGGGGGGCCAGGGCGGTGAAGACCCCTCGGGCGGCCAGGGAAGTGAAGACCCCTCGGGCGGCCAGGACCCCTCGGGCGGCCAAGGCGATGATGCCCTCTCAGGACCACACACCGGCTCAGGACCAGACACCGGCTCAGGAACAGACACCCGTTCAGGAACAGACACCGGCTCAGGAACAGACACCAGCTCAGGAACAGACACCGGCTCAGGAACAGACACCGGCTCAGGAACAGCCATAAGAACTGTAACATCCACAAGAACAGACACAAACACAGGAACAAACACTTGTTCTGGCACTTGAACAGGCACTGGCTTTGGAACAGACATTTGCTCCAGCTCTGGAACAGGCACTGGCTCTGCCTCCGGCTCTGGAACAGGCACTGGCTCTGCCTCCGGCTCTGGAACAGGCACTGGCTCTGCCTCTGGAGCAGCAGCCACCGGCTCAGGAACTGCAAACACCGGCTCAGGAACAGTCACTAGAACAGAAATGGTCACAAGGACAGACACAAACACAGAAACAAACACTGGGTCTGGAACAGACATTGGCTCCAACTCTGGAATAGGCACTGGCTCTGCCTCCGGCTCTGGAACAGGCACTTGCTCTGCCTCCGGCTCTGGAACAGGCAATGGCTTTGCCTCCGGCTCTGGAACAGCAGACACTGGCTCCGGCTCTGGAACAGGAGACACTGGCTCCGGCTCTGGAACAGGAGACACTGGCTCCGGCTCTGGAACAGGAGACACGGGTATGTCCAGGATCCGAGCCAGATGCTCCAGATAGTCCAGGTCCAGGAAGGCAGACGGCACTGGCTCTGCCTCCGGCTCTGGCTCTGCCTCCGGCTCCGGAACGGGTACTGGCTCTGCCTCCGGCTCTGGAACAGGCATTGGCTCTGACTCCGGCTCTGGAACAGGCACTGGCTCTGCCTCCGGCTCTGGAACGGGCACTGGCTCTGCCTCCGGCTCTGGAACAACGGACACTGGCTCCGGCTCTGGGACAGGAGACACTGGCTCCGGCTCTGGAACAGTAGACACAGACATGTCCAGGATCCGAGCCAGACGCTCCAGATAGTCCAGGTCCATGAAGGCAGACGGAACGTGAACAGTCTCTGACTGGGCAGACGGGACAGGAACAGTCTTTCGCTGGGCAGACGTGACGTGAACAGTCTCTCGCTGGGCAGACGTGACGTGAACAGTCTCTCGCTGGGCAGACGTGACGTGAACAGTCTCTCGCTGGGCAGACGTGACGTGAACAGTCTCTGACTGGGCAGACGGAACGTGAACAGTCTCTGACTGGGCAGACGGAACGTGAACAGTCTCTGACTGGGCAGACGGGACGTGAACAGTCTCTCGCTGGGCAGACGGGACGTGAACAGTCTCTCGCTGGGCAGACGGGACGTGAACAGTCTCTCGCTGGGCAGACAGGACGTGAACAGTCTCTCGCTGGGCAGACGGGATGTGAACAATCTCTCGCTGGGCAGACGTGACGTGAACAGTCTCTCGCTGGGCAGACGTGACGTGAACAGTCTCTCGCTGGGCAGACGGAAACGTGAACAGTCTCTGACTGGGTAGACGTGACGTGAACAGTCTCAGACTGGGCAGACGGATTATGTCTCCTTCTCCGTCCCTTTTGACGGATCTGTGCAGACTCGAAGTTGGTTAAAACCATAGACGGATTCCCAACGCTGCACGGATCCGATGACGATGATCCCATTCCAGGAGAGACCAGTGAGGAAGACTCAGCTGCCCTCCTCTCCTCATTCCTCTGGGCACACAGGGAGAAATATTTAAAGAGAGAAATTCCATTCTCCCTCTCAGCCGGACAAAGTTCGCTCCGCGGAATCCACATGTGGCTCGTTCGTTCTGTCACGGTGCGTGTGGGAATAATTCCGTGGATTCCAGTGCAGAGCGAAATAAGTGTTTAATGAAGATAAAACATAAAATAAACAAACCAAAACTACATAGAGCAAGGCAAGGCGCAAACACAAACACAAAGTAACAAATACAACGAACGAGGACAGGACAACAAACACAGGAAGACTAAATAGGAAGGCAAACAAGGAGGGTAACGAGACAGACAGGTGGAGCAAATCAACCAATAATCAGATAACAAGAGGGAGGGGTCAACAATGACGAGAGCACATGGCTCAACATAACAAACACCCATGTGCAACACAAGACCGGACAGACATGTGACATATAGACCACCTTCAGCACGTTCAGGTGGTCTGAGCTGCGAGGGTGCGAAACTCAAGAGCATATTCTATGGCGGTGGAGCGGCCTTGTGTGAGCTCGAGAAAACGATCTTCTGCTCCCTTACCCTCCTTGGAGTGTTCAAAGACCGTTTGGAAGCGCTGAAGGAAATCCTCAAACACAGGGAAAGCTGAGCCGTCCGTTCGCCATACCGACGTGAACCAATCCAGTGCACGACCAGTTAGTAGGGAGCAAACAAAGGCTATTTTACTGGCATCGGTAGAGTGGAGCGCGGGCTGAGGAGAGAGATATATGGAACACTGGAGAACAAAACCTTTACAATAACTTGGATCCCCATCGAGGCGTGGCGGGGACTCGCGCTCGCGGAAGATTGTACTACAGGCGCTGGTGCGGGAGCGGGAGATGTCGGCGTAGGAGTCGGATCAGGGGCTAAGGTTTGAAGAGCTCGAACCGCTTGTATCAGTTCTTCGGATAAAAGAGTCAATCGGCTGAGCTGACGATGGTGAGTAGCGAGCTGGGAGGCTTGAGGCAATCAGTGCGTGTGTGATGCATAATGGGATTTGCAGTTCTGGAGACATTAGTATTCGGGCGATGGCCTTCGCTGCCGGTTACTGTTAGAGACAGTGGGACTGGAAGCCGTGACACATAGCTACCAAACGCCTTTCTGCATTTTGTACATTTGTAAATGTAAAATAGCGCATTAGGATATATATGAACTGAAATTTAATGACATTTGGAGATTTCAAAAAGTGCTAGATCATATGAATTGAAAGTTTCATTAAATTGAAATTTACATTAAAAATTATCTCTTAATCATTGTTCAATAAGTTAGTTAGTAAACATTAACAAGCACATTATCTTATATGTCTAGCTATTTGAATATATATTAACTAATGATCCTTTAATAATTATATAATGTTTTTTTAATAATTTATTAATGAAGTTATTATACAGTGTAGTATAAAGTGATTTTTATAAAGAGAACATAAAAATAACCTTTATATTGCTAGTAATATTTAAAGAGAAACACTAACTGGACTGAAGAAGCTTAGCTTAACTTGATTATCCATTAAGTTATAATATGTTAAAATGTGAGTAACAAATATGATACATCAGGTTTTTTAGGAGCGCTTATTTGTTTATCTCTCAATCATTATCATCATTGCATTGCATAATTTGCCCCAAGTATAAAAACCACAGATCTTTGATCATAAAATAAAGCATTTAAATATGATCTTAAGACATATTATTGAGATATGTAGAGTGACAATTGATATTTATATGCATTTTATGCAAGTAGTCTGCTATATTAAGTTATTATTTAAGTATAGGGTCTATTCTAAGCCTTCACTTTGAAATTACATGTGTAATTTTTCCTATTTGACCATTCTCATACACACACACACACACACACACACACACACACACACACACACACACACACACACACACACACACACACACACACACACACACACACACACACACACACACACACACATTATATTTGTGTATATAAATCCTTTTTTTAATTTACCATACTGTTAATTTCCTATAAGGTATTTGCTTGGATTAGAATGATAAAAATTGTTCCACTGTCTATTTAAGTGGTGGTTTGAATGTTGGTTTTAATGTAGCAGACATGGAATAAAAAACAAGAAGGACAAGAAAGCTAAACTGGACAGAGGAACAGTGTTTACTGTGAGCGCAGTTAGTGGATGAACACAAGGCCATCCTTAAAGGAAAATCAGGCCGGGTGTCACAGCACAGAAGCTGACGTGGGAGCTTATAGCGGTTAATAATAAATTATTTACGGTTCATTCCCCCGGCTTGTGCGGAAGCCTGCTATATTCATAAATGCATTTTTTTGAGCCTGCAATGTGGGAATGTCCAGTGGAAACTAAATGAACTGCGACACAATAAGAGGTTCTGAAAGTGCTGTAATTGTTTGTGATCATTCTGCTTACAGAAGGTTGTGACAGACCCAAATCATCACTGCTGCGTTGATGCATTTTCCCAGCTGCCAAATATCTTAATGTACAGTAGTGATTTAATTTCTGGCACTATGCCATTCCTGCGCTGTGTCGGAGATGTTATTGTGTCTCTAATAAAATCGGTCACAAACATGATCCCTGCACAATCTAATCTATAGTGTCTTATTAACTCACTGTCATCTATTGTCTTCTCCCTCTTCGTCTTTCTGCCATTTTCTCCTCTGCTAAAAAAACTCTTAAGCCTCTTAAAAGTCCTCGTCCGTGCTCCTAACAATTTTGCCCTTAAGACCTCTTTTAAGAGTTAGGATGCTTTCTGAATTACTTTTTTCTTTACCAGGATTTTTTCTTTAATTTTAAGAGTAAACGCCCACATTTCTAAGATTTTTCTTAGAATTTTGTCACTAGGAGCTACTCTTTGCATTAAGATTCTTTATGAATACAGGCCCTGATGTATCAAATATGGTACTCAACAAAAACATATGCACTTTTTTTTATTAATTAAAGGGTTAGGTCACCCAAAAAATTAAATTCTATCATTCATTTCTCATCCTAATGTCTTTCCAAACCTGTAAGACTTTTGTTCATCTTCAGACCAAAAATTAAGATGTTTTTTATGAAATCTGAGAGCTCTCTGTCCCTCTAGGGAATGTGAAGGTGAAGTCACGCCGTGTTTATTATGGGTCCGCCGCCATTTTTACAGGATAGCGCCCCATCCCACTCTACCCCGCTGTATTTGAATTTGTGTGTTGGAGGCTGTGTTTGGATTTTCTATTGAGATTTTAATAAACGTCGATATGGTTGGTCAGTGCTGCTCGATCAAGAACTGCCATAGCAGGTCACACAACGGAATACGTTTTTTCAGCGTTTCAGCGTTTTTCCTTCTTGGAAAAAACAACAAGGGAAGCAGGTCGAGGAGCTGACGAGAAGACGCCGCAATCAGGAGGAAAAACTTTACTTATCACAACATCCCTGCATCAACAAGAGTGTTACAAATTAATTTGTGATTACATTATTTTTGCATTGAAATACATAATTTACATTTACAAGTTAGTTCGACAGTGTTAGCATAAAAACAAGATAATTTAGGTGTTTCTAATTTTAGTAATGTAAATTATTGATTGTAAATTATGTATTAATTAATTTCTAATCAACATAACTAGATGAGTTACAAAAATAAATCTGCCCACCACAAGATTTCTGATTTCCTTAGTCCCTGTATTCAATCCTGTTTTGGCTTGCTCACCTGCATGGTTTTGATCTTCTGCTGTTGTTTTGGACTATTGCCTTTGCTCTACCCCCGGGCTGTGGATCTGCCTCTGGTTTTTACCCCTGCCTGCCCCTTGGATTTCGCCTCTGCCCCACCCTTTGCTTGGTGGCTCGACTACCATTTATATTTGTGGTTGTTTTGGGGTTTTTTTGGACAATATTTTTTTAACAATTCTTCTGGCAGGATTTAAAAGATTTGTTATTAAAGCTTTAAAGGAATGTTTTGAATCAAACTCTTTACTTCCAAATATGAAACAGGGATTGATTACCCTACTTAATGTTGATTATAAAATTCTTTCAGCTGCTATTGCAAACAGGTTAAAATTTGGGTTGTAAGTAAAACCAGATTGAGTTTTATTAAAGGAAAGTTAAAACAACAACATTAGACTTATTTTAGATTTAATTGATTATGCACATCTGATTAAGGATGATGGGTTTGTTTTTGTTTCTTGATTTTTACAAGGCATTCTATCCTGTAGAACATAAATTCATTTTACATGCACTGATTTGGCTTTGGTCATACATTTGTTAAATTGATAGTATAAAGACATAAATAGTTAATAAGCGTCCAATTGAAACTAAGTTTAGCTGGAGAATATCTTTATTTTTAGAGCTGCTGTAAAGCCAAAACAATCTTACTTAAATTTCCTATTATCACTGTAAAGCTGCTTTGAAGCGATCTATATTGTTAAAAGCACTATATAAATGAAGGTGACTTGACTTAACTTTAAAATTAACAGAGGTATTGGACAAGGGGATCATACAAGTCCATATTTATTTTAATAGCTGAATCTTTGGCAATTTATGTGAAAAATAATAAAGATAGTTAGGACCTTGAATGTTTTGGGGAGTTAGCTATGTCAACAAGCAGATGATACTACTCTTTTCTCAGTGATGCAGAGCAGATCCCAGTTGCCATTAATTTACTCACTATTTTCCAAAGCTTCTGTCCTGAAATTAAATTTTAAAAAGTACGAGTTGATACAGTGCATAATCGGACTGAATCTCAATTGTTTAATATTCCATCAAAAATAAGGTAAAATATTTAGGAATTGTTATTACTAAAGACCCTAAAATTAGAGAAAAAATGTTTTTTGGTTGACAATATGAAAAAAAAGTCACAATATGTTAAATGTCTGGTTATTGTCAGGGATATTGTGCTATTTGTTCGTTTAGTTTCATTATCACTTTTAGTTTGTTCACAGTCATTTTCCTGTTTCCTTTGTCTTAGTTTCCCACCATTAATCTGTTACTATGGACACTCATTTAACAACCACACCTGCTTGACATTTAGTTCTTTATCTTGTGTATAAATTCTCTCTGTTTTCAGTTCCTCATTGTCCGGTATAGTTTGTGCACAGCAGACTGTTTCTTGGAGTTTGTGTGTTCTTGTCTCGTGAGTTTTGTTAAATAAATATACATTTTTTTCTTGTGAATCTAACCTTTTTTATCTTCAATGGACAAAAGCGTGACAGAATACCGTACCTAAAATTAAGAAAATGGGTTATGCTGCAGCATCTGCTGCCCTAGCCAGGGAAGGGCTTTAGTTTTTGGATTATTCCATCCATTTTTGCCAACTTGCCCAATGATTGGCCTTTGATGATGGGACCCTGATATTGTTATTTTGGATTGGGGGGGACAACTACAAACCTAGAGATCCTCCAGACATGTCGAAATATCCACGGAGGGAGGCCATACTACACTGTCTGGCGAGTCTATACCAGGCTCTGGGCATCTAGCCCAGAGCTCATCCTACCATCACCCTGCACCACGGAGACTACGCCAGAGCCCTCCTCAGACTGAGAGCTGAGGAGGAGTCTGTAAGGAATACAGTACCAACGATCGCCCCTGTGCCAAACCTCAACTGTGAGTCTGACCAGGGGTGTGAGCCGGCAACGTCTTGTGCCAGTGGGAGTTTTGGTGAAGTTGGACAATTCCAGAACAATTTCCATGAGATAGAACAACAAGAAGATGCTGAATTGTTTATAGGTACCATTGAAATTTAACGAAGTGAGCAAATAGCTAGGAAATGGCTGAAACAAATGAATACAGTCTCTACCATGGAAAGTGAAAACAAGAAATGGACTCAAGAATTCAGAATAAACAACTGCATACTTACCTTTAAGCTAGACACAGGAGCAGAGTGCAACGTGTTGTCCATTAAAGACTTTGAGAAAACCTCTAACAAGACAACAAAAGACCCCTGAAGAAGGGCTCAAATGTGGTTACGAAGACAATGAGTTTGACTTAGAATTCCAAATTGTAGATGAGAACTTATCGGCAATCCTAGGAAGAGAAGCATGCTCAGAACTCAGACTGATAAAAAGAATTTGCAAAGAGAACAAAATACCAAACGACTCGGTTACTAACGTAACCTCGGTTCCCTGAGAGGAGGGAACGAGTATTGCGTAAGTAGCTTACTCTATGGGAAAAACTCCTTTTCTCGAGAATATTGAAGTCTTTATGTAAAACGCATTGCAGCTGCACAGCTGACAGCAATGAACGAAGGAAGCTCGGTCATTGGCTGTGCTGCGGCAACTTGCTCGAACTTGCGGCGACTCTGAATGCGCGACCAATGAGCGCGCTTCGCGCCCGCGCGCGTCAGAGCCCGCCAAGATGGGCGTGGCCAAGAGCTATTTATTGGGCGCCCCGTCATGAGAGTTCTTTAGGTTAAAACGACTGAAGCGAACTAACCAAGCACAAGCACGGCAGCTTACGCAATACTCGTTCCCTCCTCTCAGGGAACCGAGGTTACATTAGTAACCGAGTCGTTCCCTTTCGAGAGGTCTCTCCTATTGCGTAAGTAGCTTACGCTATGGGAACACCATGCAAAACGCCGTGCGTGCTGAACTTCGCCTTATGATTGCCAGAGGCAGGTGCCTGAGCTGAAAAGCAAAGTTATCATCCAACTAGCCGGCAGAGGCGAGCTTTATATGTGGGAAAAAATACAGAGCGGCTAGAAGGCGCTCAGTGTGACACAAGCACATACATAATCTAGATACGAACTCGTAGTTCAACTAGCATCATGCTGATAGTGCATTGGAATGCAATGTCGGGACCTGTAGGTTGTAGAACCTGATAAATGTGGACGGTGAGGCCCAGCCTGCCGCCGCACAAATATCCTCGATCGGTATCCCGCTCGACCACTCCTGGTGGAGTGTGCTTTGACTCCCCAGGGGCATTGAAGTCCCTTAGCTTCATAAGCCAGTGCTATAGCCTCAACTATCCAGTGAGAGATTCTCTGCTTTGAAATGGCGGAACCTTTCGTACGGCCGCCAAAGCATACAAACAGTTGTCCTGTCTGTCTGAATAGGGCAGAACGCTCCAAATACACTCTGAGAGCCCTAACGGGGCAGAGTAGATTAGCGTTGTGTTTGTCTGCTGGAGACGATAGCGCAGTTAGGGAGATAACCTGTGCTCTGAAGGGAGTGGTGAGCACTTTAGGAATATACCCGTGTTTCGGTCTAAGGACGACCCTGCAGTCGTTAGGTCCGAATTCTAGGCAGGCAGCGCTTGTCGAAACCGCATGCAGGTCGCCCACTCTCTTGACCGAGGCGAGTGCCAGCAAGAGCGCAGTCTTAAGTGTGAGCTGTTTAAGGTGCACGGTTCGGAGTGGTTCGAACGGGGGCCCTTTAAGAGCGTCTAGGACAGTGGCTAGGTCCCAGATTGGCACTGAGGGGGGGCGTGAAGGGTTCATCCTCCTAGCGCCCCTTAGGAAACGAATAATTAGGTCGTTTCTTCCCAATGGACGTTCCATTACAGGGTCGTGTGACGCTGTGATGGCCGCCACATATACTTTGAGCGTGGAGGGGGTGCGGCCCGCCTCCAGAAGCCCTTGTAGAAAAACGAGTACATTCGTAATCTCGCATGTTTCAGGGTTCAGGCCCTTGGCATTACACCAGTCACTGAACACTTTCCATTTCTGAGCATATAAGCGTCTCGTGGAGGGCGCCCGCGCCTCAGTGATGGTTTTTAGTGCTCCGCTCGTGAGGTTCCTGGGAACCCGTTGAGGGGCCATGCATGAAGGGCCCACAGATCGGGGCGGGGATGAAATATCATCCCGCTGGCCTGATTGAGGAGGTCTGGCCTCAGTGGAATTGGCCGTGGTGCAGATTGCATTTGCATCAGATCTGGAAACCATGTTTGGTTCTTCCAGAGTGGGGCTATCAGAAGCACTGCGTTTTTCTCCTCTCTGGCCGACTGATGACCTGTGGCAGCATCGCGATCTGGGGAAAGGCATATAAGGGGCGGCTCGGCCAGCTCTGGGCGAGTGCGTCCGTGCTTTTCGTGAAGAAAAGAGAGCAGTGCGCGTTCTCTTTGGAGGCGAAGAGGTCGATCTCCGCTTTGCCAAAGGTTTTCCATAACCACTGAATCGTCAGCGGGTTGAGAGCCCATTCTCCTGGGAGAATCTTGTCTCTGGATAGCATGTCTGCCCCCTGGTTCAGGGCGCCTGGCACATGCGCTGCTCTCAGCGAGCGCAAGTTGTGCTGGGACCATAAAATGAGTCTCCTGGCCATTGAATGCATGGAGCTCGACCTGAGTCCACCCTGGCGATTTATGTACGACACTACCGTCATGTTGTCCGTTCGGACCAGGACGTGTTCGTTTTTTAGATGTGGAAGCAAGGCTCTGAGAGCCAAAGCGACCGCTTTCATCTCCAGACAGTTTATGTGTAGGCGCTTCTCCGGGTTTGACCAAATAGCCGGAGACAGGCCTTCCCTCGTAAAGGGCCCCCCAATCTATTTTGGAGGCATCTGTCGTTATCATCTTTCTCCTTGTGTTCACACCCAGACTCACGCCTGACTGGTATCAGTCGGCGGCTTTCCAGTGCGTCAGGGCTTTTGTACAGCCGTGGTTCGCTCTGATTAAAAGGTGGCCCGAACGGCACGCGTGAGTAGGGACGCGGCTCTTGAGCCAGCGTTGAAGAGGGCGCATATGCAACAATCCTTGCTGGAGTACGGCCGATGCTGAGGCCATGAGACCGAGCATCCTCTGAAAACGCTTGATGGGGGCGCGCGCGCCCGCCCTGAATGATGTTGCAAGGCGCCGGATGGTGAGCGCGCGTTCTGATGAGAGACGCGCTGTCATTTGCATCGAGTCTAGAACTATTCCCAGGAAAGAAATCCTCTGGCTGGGAGATAGTATGCTTTTTGCAAAATTGATTCTTAGACCCAGGCATTTTAAATGGCTGATAATCCAAGATCTGTGTGTTATTAACTGACTCTCTGATTGTGCTAGGACCAGCCAATCGTCGAGATAATTCAGTATTCGCACTCCCCTTCGTCTCAAGGGGGAAAGTGCTGCATCCATACATTTCGTGAATGTACGGGGAGCCAGGGACAGGCCGAACGGAAGTGCTGTGTACTGGTAAGACTGTCCCTCGAAAGCGAATCTCAGAAACGGCCTGTGATGAGGCGCTATTGGAATGTGAAAGTAAGCATCTTTCAGATCCACTGAGAGAAACCAATCTCCTGGGCGTACTTGCGCGAGGATATGCTTATAAAACATTAAAACAATAATCATTCCCTCCTCAGAAAGAATTACAGATAATGTTTATTCTTTAATGAAATACACATAAAGAAGTACAATTCTGTGAATCAGGCCACGTAGTGAATGACCCCTATACCCTTAACTTGGTCAGCAGGAAACAGACACAGAGTCATCTGATGAGGGTCTTCTTCAGACTTAACCTCTTCTATTATCTTATTAGCTGTTTTCTCCAATTCAAAGAGCCGGTTCTCAGGATCCTCATTCAGGGCCATAAAGATTAGTCACAGACATTTATTTATTTATTTATTTCATTTATTTATTTATTTGAGCTGTTCACAATCATGTTTGTTACAGAAGTCTTAAGATTACACAAAAATGGAAGCTCAAAAGGGGTAGGCTGAAGCAAGAAAGCTTATGTGAACCTACCCCTATGTTCAATACTCTCAGTACTCATGGATTTCACGATTGTATTCCCAATTGTGACTCAACTAATAACACTACATTTAACAATTTATATTGTGTTTATTAAGTCACCACAAGATATGCAAAAATTCAAGTATATCATTTTCATACCCAGGCACACACAACCACAAGCGTGCACCGGTTTATGAATTACATTTCCGACCATACAATCAGTAATCTGGACATTGCAAATTGCATCATTTGTGATAATAAGAGCTTGTGGCTACATTCCACATCAAACATATACCACATAACATTTGTCGCAAGCTTATAGAGATAACTATACAATGTTTGAGTTATACATCTATTGTACAAGCAGCATTACTACATCTATAATAATACGTTTTTCCATATGGCATTATGCCGCGACATTAACACAGAATACTGCATAGTGCTAGAAGATTTACACCTGATGTTAGCAAAAACAAAAACAAAACAGAAACAATCATAACTGACACAACTGACATGACCATTCTATTATGCCAGTATTAGATCATTAGTATCATCATTATTAACAGTATTGTGTAAAAATAAAAATTTCCTTATACATATATTTTATCTTGTTATCACCTTGTTGTCATTACCATCTCTACAGCAACTGGGTATACATTTACAACATTCATTTTGATTATGAGGTGTATCTTGTGTTGTGCGTTAAAAAGCCAGGGTGTGGGCCAGTTGGGAGTGGGTCTTAGCCCCCATCCAACAGGCTCGCCCAGCTACCCTATTGCGTTAAGATACTTTTCTTATATTGTTTTTTTTTTTTAAATGATGGACATTTACAGCATTCTTTAATTAATCCTTTAAGCCATTCCATAACTTCACACCTCTCCGAGTGACACATTGGCTCCTGAGGGTAGTACGAACACGTTGCACCTTAAAATTAAGCGTTCCCCACAAATTATATCCGCCTTCTCTGTTGATGAATAATTGCTGGATGTTGCTAGGAAGTTGGTTAGCTCTAGCTTTAAATACAATTATAAGCACTTTTAGCTTTATTAAATCTTCAAGTTTTAGAAGGTTAGATTTTATAAACAATGTGTTAGTATGGTCCCTGAACCCAGCGTTGTGCACTATCCTAATAGCTTTCTTTTGTAATTTAAATACAGTCGCTAGATGGCTACTGCAGGTAATTCCCCAAATCTCTGTGCAGTAACTGAGGTAAGGAAGTATGAGCGAATAGTACAAGATAAGGAGAACTTGTTGGTTCAATAGATATCTACACTTATCCATAATAGCAATATTTTTTGCTAATTTAGTACGCATGCTGTTTATTTGTGGTCTCTAGCTAATATTGTGTCTTAGAATCACTCCTAGGAATTTATACTCTTTTACTCTTTCTATTTCGACTTTGTTAATTTTGATTTGGAACAGTCATCCTCCTTATGTTTACCAAATAACATCACTTTTGTTTTCATTATATTTAAGGATAATTTGTTTTGATTGAACCATTTCTCTAACTCCGCAGTGATCTCATTCACAAGTAGCTGAAGATTTTTGCCCGAGTATAAGATCGTGGTGTCGTCGTCACAAGTGATGCTTCTCCACCTCGACCTTTGCTCACCTATCGTTACAAATTGCAAACAATTTTACAACGTCCGTCTTGCCGCATATTCACAAACACATCGGTTATGTCCGTGCTGCTGTCAACGGTAACGCGTGCGATTAATGTTTTTCAGTTTTACGCGTTAAAAAAAGATTTAAACACAATTAACGCAGCATCCGTTTTTTTCTGTTATCCTTTGGCTAGCCTTACATTATATAATCACGTTCTTATTCATGCAAATGCTTTTAAACCATGCAACCGCGAAAAGACAAAAGAGAACGCGCTGTCTGTGAATGTCCTGCTGACACAGGACGACGCGCATCGCGTGCCAGAATCGACTTCTCTTTCGGGCTTGAACGAATAATAACACACAGTTATGCCAAAATGTCCGTTTTGTTGAGTATCCTCATGAGAGCAGTCTTAAATTAGTTAAAATCTTAAATTAGAGTTGTGAGAAGATGGGACGCGTGTCAGATAAACAAGTGCAGCAGTGACAACAGAATCAAAGAACAGGTAACAGAGAAAATTACTCACTGCTCTTGACTAAAGAACGCTTGTAGCTTTAATAAGGATTCATCTATATTTAATTTATTATTTATGCAGTGAAGACTGTAAAGTGTTTGATAACTTTATTCAATTTCTGTGTATTTCCTGACATCAGTAGCAGTATTGGTATCAGTGATACTGGGCTTCATTCATAAAAAAGATGCCATTAAACAATTATTTAAAATATACTGTCTTTATGTTGTTTATACATTATTTTGGAGATTAACTGTGAAATTATTACATTATAAAATATATTAAAAACAAGCTATCTTGTGCAATTATAACAAACTTATCCCAATATAAAAACACAAATAGGCCTACACTGAGTGAGCAAACATTTAGGTGAGATTTGCAATGGTAATTGAGCAATGTTTTTCTGAATTATGAATAAAAGCCTTAATTAAATATGTCATCATGTAAAGTGATCTCTGCAGAAGAAATTAATGATTTCCTAGACTTTAAATGGATGGACAAAAAATTGATAATATTAAAAAATATCTATATGACAGTAGGCCTATATACGGCAGTTATTCCCTGTGGTATTGAAAATCAATACATTTCAAGGTATAGTATCAAAGTAGTCAAGTCATCCTCATTTATATAGCGCTTTTAACAATGTAGATTGTTTCAAAGCAGCTTTACAGAGATAAAGATATAATTTAAGGTAACAGAGATTGGTTTGGTAGTATCGTGAAAACACTAGTGTAGGGTGCCACAATTTTTTTTAAATTTTCAAAGGGTGCCTCGACTTAAAAAAGTTTGGGAAACACTGGTCTATAATATCAAACGCTTTTTGGAGATCAATGAATATACCCACAGAGTACCCTTTGCTGTCAATTTTGCTACTTATATATTCTATTAGATCAATCAATGCATGAGCAGTTGACCTATTTTTTCTAAAACCGTATTGACTATCGTGAAGTAAGCTATGGCTACTAATAAAGCCATTCAGGCGTGCAACAAAAAATTCTTTCTAATATTTTTGATAATTGAGAAAGTATAGAAATAGGTCGGTAGTTTGTGAATTGATGACTATCCCCGTTTTTGTAAATTGGAGTGACCTTTGCAATTTTCATGAGCTGAGGGACTTCTCCATTTAAAAAAGATGTGTTGCAGATATAGGTTAGAGGTGTTGCTATATTACATATTATTTTCTTAATTATGGCCATATCGAGGTCGTTCCAATCTGTGGACTTTTTATTATTACAGTCATTGACTATTTTAATGATTTCATTCTCATTTGTTGCAGTCAGAAACAGTGAGTGTACAATTTTATTTGTGTAGCCAGCGTAATTATGATCTGTGGTGGCAATCTTTGATGCCAATTGTTGGCCGATGTTAACAAAAAAATCATTGAATGCATTAACAAGTTTATCCATATTTGTTACTTTTTGGTCGTCTTTAATCACGTAATCAGGAAACGTAGCATATTTATAATCCTTATTGATTACATTATTCAATACTCCCCAGAGACCTTTCATATTATTTTTATTTCTCTCAAACAAATTTCTGTAGTATAGGTTTTTATAATACTTATTAATTTATTTTTGTACTTTTTATGTTTTACTTCCGATTCTTTCGTCCTTTTCCGTATAAAAGTTTTATATAAAGTTTTTTTTTTTTGCACGCATTTAACAATCCCTTTGTCATCCATGGACTAGTTTTATTCATCTGCGTATATGTATACGTTTTTACAGGGCAGTGTCGATCATATAAGGTATTAAATGTAATAACAAAACTGGAATATGCTTTGTTTACATCATTTTCTCCAAGAACATCATCCCAATTTTGTTTGGACAGGCTTTGGTTAAGAATATTTATTGACTGTTCAGATCTTAGTCTGATTTTCTTTGTTATTGTTTTTGTTATCTTTTTCGTATTTATTCTTTTTTCATAGGATATAAAAATTGGTAAGTGATCGCTGATATCATTAACCAGCAATCCACTTGATATATTAGAGTTCTGAATATTTGTGATTATATTATCGATTAAGGTAGCGCAGTGTGCAGTAATCCTTGTGGGATCCGTAATTGTTGGATATAAAGAAAGACTGTACATAGTGTCTATGAATTTTCCAATGGGTATATGTAATTTTGCTTTTAATGAATCTATGTTGAAATCCCCAAATATAATTAGATCTTTTTGATTCTTATTTTTAAACAACCTTTCCATGTGATCAATAAACACTTCCATGTCTGCACCCGGAGCTTTATAAACACAAGATATGAGCATTTTTTTCATTTTATCAGTAAATATCTCAACCGTGACACATTCAAGCACATGATCTATTTCCATAGTCATACAATCAACCTTCTGAGCTTATTTTTGCACATAAAGTGCAACCCCCCCCACCAGATTTATGGTGTCTGTTTTGGTTGTACATTTGATAGTCATCAAGTTTAAAATTCCCATATTTGTTTTCATTTATCCATGTCTCTGATAGTGCAACTACATTGAATTTGACATCCAGCTTGTTCAAATATTCTTTAACACACTCAAAGTTTGCGTATAAGCTGCGTATAAGTGCATTATTGACATACAATCTGCTAATTTGTTCTGTTGTTAATTTGTTCATCGCGATAATATTTACAGTTATGAGAGATAGAATTATAAAAATGTATATCAGGATCCAGTTTATTTAGCATATTCATTGGTTTGTGCTCAACATTTGAAAATATTTCTAACTCTGACTCCTGTATATCAGCTGTATCCTCATTGTCCGATGAGGACGAGTCGTTACGTAGTTAAAATGTCTGTCATCATGGTGAATGAAAGTTAGGTTATTTGTTACCTTATCTGTACTGATCCAATTCACAGCATTCCTTAATCAGCAGAACTTTAGCTTGCTCACGAGATCCATTTAATTTGATGAACACCCTGCAATTGGATGTCCATGTTGCCTGGATTTTGTTTTCTTTGCGAAATTGTCGTGCTTGTCTGGCGATGTCAGAGTTTTTTTTTTTTTGTCAAATGTTCGTTGATGTACACATTTGTCCCTTTCAGGTTTCTCCCTTGCTTGAGTAGTGCGATTTTTTTGTATCCTAGTTGCGAATCTCAGTATTATACTTGGTTTGAGTTGTCTATCTTTACGAGGCAGCGGGTGGCAGGCCTCAATGTCCTTACTATCCGAGACAATCCCTTTGCTGTTCATGAACCGTACCACTTGTTGCTCCCCAGACTCCAAGTCTTGGTCAGTTGGCTCCCCTCCGCCTGACGCCACTGCTGTAGCGTAGTAACGCGGCAATTGACATCCAGGCCTGAAATGATGATTGATTCGGGTGTATTGCTCCAAATCCGCCAATCGGTTTTCTAGGGTAATTATTTTCTGTTTGTTTTGCTTTTTTAATTCTTTCACTTCAAGCATCAATTCCATTCTGGGCGTTTGTTGCGTCGAGATTTTCTGCATCTCAGCTGTCAAGGTGTTCAGAGATATTTTTATGTTTTCCAATTCCTCCTCCATTATTACGCTATTGGGTTTCCTCGGCATATCTCCGCATCGGGGATAATGTACCCGGGACGACAGCGTTGTTGTTGTTATTACAGGTGCAGGACTATCGCGAAGATCAACAGATAGCAGCAGAGTAGTATGAGTTGTGCGAGTTAGTTGAGTGCCAGCGATGAGTTGGAAAGTTGTCAATGTCCGTGTTATATCCACATTAAAAATCCACAGGAAAATGAAAATAATAATGTCCAAGCCAACGTAAAAGAGAGGCACGGTAGACGCTAAACAAACAAACAAACAAAACAAAAAAGCGGCAGCGGCGCGAGCACAGCGTACAACGTACTCACAACGGATGTGACATGTCAAAACATTAGAAAAGCACTTAGAAAGAAACTGGTAAAAATGCTGACAGCAACATATGGTTAAAAGTATATTTAAGTTACTCATTGAATATAGAAATGATTTATGTATAAATGCTTATCATTGATTATTAATCACTCATTACTTATACATTGAAGCAGCAGTGGATTCCAATCCACCCCCTTCAGTACCCATAGCATTAAAGGACAGGGTCAAAATGGAACTGAAACGAATGGAAGATCTTGGAGTTATAGTGAAGCAAACCGAGCCCACAGATTGGGTTAATAGTATGGTTACGGTAGTGAAGCCAGAGAAATTCAGGATCTGGATTGATCCAAAAGATCTTAACAAAGCCATAAAGAGAGAACACAATCGAAGAAATAGTAGCTGAGATGCCAAATGCCAAAGTATTCTCAGTGCTTGATGCCAATCATGGGTTTTGGCAAGTACAGCTGGATGAAGAGAGCTCCAAACTATGTACTTTCAACACTCCTTTTGGGAGATACCGGTTTTGGAGACTTCCATTTGGCAGTCTCCAGAAGTGTTTCAAAAGTGCATTGCAGTCGTGAACAGTGGATGACATTCTGGTGTGGGGTGAAGATATGGAACAACACGACAAGAGACTAAGACAACTGTTAGATAGAATCAGAAACATTATTTTAAAGTTGAACAAACAAAAATGCAAGATCAGGATGACCGAAGTCAGCTATGTTGGACACATTCTGACTGCAGATGGGTTGAAGCCAGACAAAGAGAAAGTCAGAGCGATACAGAACATGCCAGAGCCAGCGGACAAAGTTGCACTAATGAGGTTCTAAGGCCTGCTTCAGTAACTATCGAAATTTGTTCCAAACATGTCCGACATCAATACTCCACTACAGAAACTTCTAGAGGGTGATGTAGCTTGGCATTGGGAGTCAGAACAACAGAAGAGCTTTGAAAGACGGAAGTCACTTGTGAGCAACCCCCCAGTGTTGAAGTACTTTGATTTCAACAAAGAGATAATGCTGTCAGTGAGCACAAGTCCTGAAGGTCTGGGAGCAGTGTTGCTGCAAGAAGAACATCCGATGGCATTTGGCTCAAGGCCTCTTACTGAGTGCCAGAAAGATATGCCCAAATAGAAAAAGAGCTCTTGGCGATTGTCTATGGCTGCGAGAAGTTCCATCAGCATGTCTATGGTAAGACAGTACAAGTGGAAACGGATCATTAGCCCTTGGAGACGGTGTTTAAAAAGTCTCTCCAAAAAGCTCCTCCAAGACTCCAGAGAATGCTGATGAGATTGCAGCTCTATGATTTACGTGTCAGCTACAAGCCTGGAAAGGAGTTATACATAGCAGACACTCTGAGTCGAGCCTACCTAAAAGAACAATCTGAGCCCCTCCTGGAAGATGAGTTACAAGTTCATTATTTGTCAGTTTGTTTGCCAATTTCAAAAGAGAAGCAGAGTACATTCAGAACTGCAACAGCAGAAGATGAAGAGTTGCAAATGGTCATGGAAGTAGTTCAGTCAGGATGGCCTGCAGACATATGACAATTTCCAGCAGACATAAGAAAGGACTGGACTTTAGAGAATAACTTACCTGTTCCGACTGGTTACTCTTCGAGAACTGGCGAATTGTAGTCCCACAAAGCTTGAGAGCAGACATGCTAGCAAGAGTTCATGAATCTCATCTAGGTATTGTTAAATGTAAAGAGAGGACAAGAGATGTGATGTTCTGGCCCAGCATGGCAAAGCAAATTGAGGATGTCGTGTTGAGGTGTGCTATCTGTAATACTTTCAGACGGAGTAACACCTAAGAGCAGGGACGTGCACAGGAATTATGAGGGGCAGTTGCTCTGACCTGAAAAAAGGGCTTCCCCTACATTCAGTTGTGCTTCTTGCTCGTATTCAGTTCTGATGGTAGGCTACTGGCAACTCGCATGATTTGTAGTATGATTGCGTAAAGGGAACAGGAATTCCGGTAGGCAACAGAATCGACTGCTAAAACCAGGGCCGATCCTGAACTCCCCCTGGGCCCCTAAGCAAAAGGGGCCCTCTACCTGACCTGTGACGCCGTGAGCTATGTAAACCATTTGCCATTGCCACACAATCACACCTGACACTTCAGTGCTCCCAATACAATCCTCCCTCCTTTAAACAAAACAGTCAAAGAATAAGTACAACAATATAGAACAGAATGAGGTTCAAACAAACAATATTTATTGAATAGAGTATTTTCTATAGAATGTTAACATAACAAGTGAATATTAACGTAAACATAAATAAGAAGAAAATAATAAATTATAACCCTGAGCTTTGGCTTTTGGGATTAACTTTGGTTCTCTCTACAGCCTGGGTATTTTCTGCATCAGTATGATTTTTTATTTATTTATTATTATGCATGTTGAAGCAATTCTTGATTTATGGTTATTATTTACTGAGGGATGTGCATCCATATTGACCAGTATGTCCAGCTAATCAACATTTTAAATTCAATATAGCCTATAAATCAATAGTCAATCAATGTCAAATTGTCAATACATTGCTTTCTATCTTGCATAATTAGTGCAGTTGTTTAGAGTTTTTAACTACACTGAGACTAGATAATCAGTTTCTTGTTTTATAAATGTGACTTTGATTGGGAGTGCCATCATTCACGTGCATGTATTGTACAGTATGTCTGGTCTCCACATATTTCTGCTTGAAAAATGCGAGTTTCATTTCGTGCACGCGCATATGAACGCACGATAACACACGCGACGCGGTTATGTTTTCCGAGCTGCAGTAAACAAACACCGTTGCACTTTGTCGTTTATCAAAAACAAACGTAATAAATTTTTTTATTTTACTCTCACTTTTGTCAGGCACAAAGTGATGCAAGAGATGCACTGCCTGCCCAGCTAGGTTAGCAAGACCGAAAAACATCAAACTTTGCTGACATCAAACTTAGAGAGGAGAGAACACAAGTTTACCTGATTGTTGTTCCCGCAATTCACTCTCATGGGTTTTTTCTTCTTCCTCTTTTCGTGACCAGAAGGATAGTTTCGCTTCATTTTGTCATGGATGTTGTACACATTAACTGACACGCTATGACACGAGATGGAGGCGGGGCCTTAAGTAATTTGTGGGGTCTTACGCACCGGTCGCGTGCAGCGCTGCAGCCACGTAAACAGTTTGCCCTTCCCTTACTGACTTTCAATTTCGGTGCACGAATGGAAGTGAATGAGGCTTTGCGATTTAAAAAAATAAAAATAAAAAATGTATCTAGGCCTATGTGAAATTCTGCAGCCATTGTACGATTTTTTTTTTTCCTCGGAAGGGCAACTTGAGTCGAGAAGGGCATATGGGCAGTTGCCCGGGCAACCTGAGCAACCCCCCTGTGCACGTCCCTGCCTAAGAGCCACTCATCTGCTATAACATTCCAGACATAGCATGGGCGAAAGTAGGAGTAGACTTGTTCCACTTCGACAGAGGTGAATATGTACTGTGTGTAGATTACTTTTCGAAGTTTCCGGAGATTGCCAAACTCACACAGACAACAAACAAACATGTTGTGACAGCTCTCAAATCCATTTTTGCGAGACATGGGATCCCGGATGAAGTAGGGTCGAACAATGGTCCACAATTCTCGAGTGCAGAATTCGGAGCATTTGCAAAAAGCTGGGAGTTTGGACATATCACCTCCAGTCCTGGATTTCCACAGGCAAATGGATAAAGTGAACGAACAATCCAGACAGTCAAGAACTTGTTATAAAAAAGCACAGGAGAGCCAAAGAGATCCTTATACCTGTATCTCCTGCACAGCTGCTCGTGCGTCTAAGACTGAAAACAAAACTGCGTACATCAGCACAGCTGTTGAGACCACTGCTTTACAGAAATGGGCATAAGAGCATCAAGGGCAGGCAGCTGAAACTAAAACGTTACTTTGATTGTGTTACAGTTACCACCTATAGCAGACGGAGAAAACGTGAGAGTAAAAGTCAGAAACAACTGGCAACCAACAATTGTGTTGAGGAGTCATGAAAAACTTAGATCATATGTGATTTAAATGCCTGACAGAAACGCCTTCAGAAGAAACCGCCACACCTGCTGAAAACCAGAGAAATTACTATTCCTCAACCACGCTCTCTAGAGTTGGATGAATGTTCTTCAGTAAACAGTCAGCCTGCAGAGAGTGGTACTCCAGTGCAATCACCTGCACTGTCACAAGTAAAAAAACCTGTAGCACCGACTGTGGACAAGGAAGAGCAGGTTAAAAGGTCACGATGTGGTCAAACTGATTAGACCACCAAGACTCTATATACTCCATGAAAGCATTGCGGATGTGTAAAGTGTAAAGAGTTGTTTATAGTTAGTAGGTTGTGGGAACAACACTGATTTGAGTTATGGTTTGTCATTGAAAAAACAATGTTAGTTGCGTTGTTTAAACTATTCTGTAATGGAATCTATTTCTTAAGAGGTGAGATGTGATGTATGGTAATTGTGTTATTACTCCTTACCTGTTGATGGCGCTCTCTGTCTAAAGATGTTGTGGATATAACCTGTGGAGAGGAAAATAAGAGAGTTCAGTAAAAGCAGTTAGTCACATTAATCGGGAGTCTCTGTGAATTATTAAAAATACACATTCAACTAACATCACACTACTATTGAAGCTAGATCTGTGTCTTTCAAGAAGAGATGCTTAAATGAGAGCACCAGTGTGCTATTTATGAAGGCTATATCTTTAACACCGAGCATATCTGCAGACTCTGTTGATTTTCTCCTTGACTCCTTTAACTCAAAAGTTCAGAGTGTAATTGATGATATAGCTCCTGTGAAGGTGAGGAAGAGTGGCAGACAAAAAGCACCTTGGAGAAACTCAACAACAGTGCAAAGTATGAAAAGACAATGCAGAAAAGCTGAGGGCATGTGGCGTGAGACAAAACTTGTTGTCCATTTTAACATCTATAAAGACAGCCTTCATGCTTTCAATGTGGAACTAGGCAAAGTTAGACAGACTTTCTTCTCAAATATTATAAACAGAAACATAAACATAAACAACACATGCAGTCTATTTTCTACTGTAGAGAGACTAACAAACCCCCCAGCCACATTCCCAGTTAAATGCTTCCAGACAGCAAATGCAGTTTGTTTCCTTCTTCTCTGAGAAAATCAATAAAATCAGAAAGGCGATTAGCATATCCTCGTGTTGCACTGAGGTCAGACAGATCACAGACCACATCCTCAGAAAGTTACTATGTCAGATTTCGAAGAAATGAATGGTAAAGTTTTGGAAGAAACAGTACAGCACCTTAAAACATCAACCTGTGCCCCTGACACACTCCCCACTTCCTTTTTCAAAACTGTTTAGAGGCAGATCTCCTAGAAGAGGTAAATTCCTCACTTAAAACTGCAGTTGTTAAGCCCCTCTGAAAAAGAGCAATCTGGATAGATACATATTGAGCAACTACAGACCAATCTCAAATCTTTCATAGGCAAGATCATTGAAAAAGTTATCTTCAATCAACTGAATAAATTCTTAAGGTCAAATGGATACTTTGACAATTTTCAAACTGGTTTCCGACCGTATCACAGCACTGAGCTCATAAAGATAATAAATGATATTTGCTTAAATTCTGATACAGGCAAAACATCAATCTGGTACTACTCGACCTCAGTGCTGCATTTGACACTGTTGATCAAAAACATACATCTTGACAGGCTGGAAAACTGGGTCGGGCTTTCTGGGATAGTCCTAAAATGGTTCATTGCAGGGGGATCACGTGATGCTTGCAACTAGATAGGCGCACTTTTTTCGCTTCCCCACTGGGTCGACGTAAAATAACTATTTGAAGTAACAATTTTGCCGTGTGATTCACCGCAACTGCTGTAATAAGTGTCAAAATGTCCCTGGACAACTTTTTTGCACCGCCCGCATCGAGTAAGAAGAGAGATGGGCGAAAGAAAACTGCTAGCAAGACTAATGCTAATAGCACTGCTAACGTAGCATCTGCTGCTGCTAAACAAATCGACACTGAATACGAAGAGGCTGAGTGTGATACGGAGCAGGCGGCTACAGAATGTGAAGCGGAGCCGGAGGACGTTATCATCCAAAGAGATGATATATTAGTTGAGAGAGTGACCACCAACATCGCTGAGATGCTAGACACCAAACTTGCTGCTGTTGTTAAACCAGTTACGGAACTGTCTCAGAAGTTGGACGGCATTTTGGAAAGAGTGACAGATATAGAAAAGCGCGTATCTGATCTTGAGGACGTGTCAACGGTGACTGAGCCGAGACTGGAATCTTTGGAAAACGCTCTCAAAAAAGCACTGGAACGCCTTGATAATTATGAGAATCAAAGTCGTCGCCAAAATATTAAGATCACAGGGCTTAAGGCTGGCTTTGAGGGTGAAGATCCAGTTATGCTCTTTGAGAAATGGATTCCTGAAGTTTTGGATATGCAGCAGGACAGGGTCAAGATTGAGAGAGCCCATCGCATGGGACCCGCGCTTGGAGGGGGAGAGAAAAGCGGCTCTCGAGCGGTCCTAGTGAGATTGCACAATTACGCCGATAAACAGAAGATCCTTAATGCAGCGAGAAACAAAGGCAGGTTGACAGTGGGCGGTCAGGAGGTGTCCTTCTACCAAGATTTTTCAGCTGAAGTGATCAAGAAGAGGCAAGAATCGGCAAACGCGCGGCGGAGGTTACGGGAAGCGGGCATCAGATACGCTTTTGTGTACCCGGCCGTAATACGGATCTTTCAGCAGGATGGGACTACGAAAGCACTTTCCAACATGAAAGACGTCAACAACTACATTAAAGAACTGACTGAGAGATTAGACACAGGTAAATAACTCAGACTGTGTTCCGCTAATAGCAACGTTTGGCTATTAATAAGCCCCGATGACAAATGACAGAACCTAAAAAGCGTTGAAATGAGCGCTTTGACAAATAATATTGGGCCTCATTTTCTGTTATTTTAGGTTGTGGGTTAAGACACTCAAGTTGTCTAAATGTACGTTTTAATTTGTTATCATACGGCTTGTTACACTGACCAACGACTCAGCTGGGAAGGTTTTTTGTTTTCTTTTTTCTTTGCAACGTTTTTCTGGCTCGCAAGGACCCCAGCTGGATACTCCTTAATAAGAGTATGACGAAGTTTGTTTTTGGTTTTTGTATATTCCACCTTTTAACAGGTTTGTGGATACTTAGGTTATCGTTTGTTACTCCAAGCTGTGTGTTTTGTTTTTGCTTGGGATTTTTTTTTATTTTTTTTTATGTTTTCTTTATCAGCACAGACAGAGTTAAAGGTTGGGATGGGATGGGACTAAATATAGTACTAATTTCTACTTTTTTGAATACAGCATTAAGTACATAAAGCATATAATAGAAAGTAATGAGTATTAGAATTTGTACTTGGAATGTTAAGGGATCTAATAATCCAGTGAAAAGGAAAGCTATCCTAAACAGTCTAAAAAAGGATCAAATCCAAATAGCCTTTTTACAGGAAACACACCTCAGCGACAATGAACATAAGAAATATCTCCGGGAGTGGGTCGGTCAGGTTTATTACTCATCCTTTTCAACAAGTAGGAGGGGGGTAATAATACTGATACATAAAAACTTGCCGTTTGTTGTTACAGACACATAATAAGGATACAGAGGGGAGAATCGTTTTAACCAAAGGAATGCTTTATGGGGAAATTATTTTGCTGGGTAGCATCTATAGTCCTAACGTAAATGATGATGATTTTTCTGCCTTACTTTTTGACCGGCTGGTTTAGATGGACTCCTCAAACATTTTGATAGGAGGTGATTTTAATTGCTCTCTTTGTCCTTTTTTGGACAGGAGTCCAGCTAGGAGCAGTCAGTCTAAAAGTGCAAGATCGCTTAAAAACGCACTAGAGGAGATCGGCCTGTTAGATATTTGGAGGCATCTAAACCCTTCAACACAAGGCTTTACATTTCACTCCTTACCTCATTCATCAATGTCCCGCATTGACTATATATTTATTTCGAGGCATTTGGCTCATCTAGTGGAGAAATCAGATATAGGAGTTATTGCCATTTCTGATCATGCTCCTGTTAGTTTAGAGATGCAACCGCCCAGACCACTAAAGCGAACTATTTATTGGAAGTTAAACAGGCTATTACTTTTTGATGACAATTTTATTAAACTATTAGAAGAACAGACCGATTTGTATCTAAACGTCAATGACAAAGACGACGCTGACCCTAGAATTGTATGGGATGCTTATAAAGCCTATATGAGAGGGGTTATAATCTCATATACAAGCTGTAAAAAGAAGGAACGAATAATAATACAAAATAACCTTGAAATCAAAATTAAAAGACTGGAAAAAGAATATTATGCATCAAAATCAGACGAAGTCCTTAAGGAATTAAAGACATCCAGGGACATGTTAAGTGACTTAGTGACAAAGAAAGCTGAGAAGGATATGTTATTTGCACAACAAAGACTTTTTGAATTTGGCAATAAACCAAACAAATTCTTGGCAAGGCTGGCAAACAATGCTCCCCCTAAATTCTTTATTACGGCAGTTAGGGATGAGAATGGTCAGCTTCATATGGATAATAAGCACATTAATGAATGTTTTAGACAATTTTATGAGGAACTATACAGTTCTGAGACTGACTGTGACAAATTAAAAGATTGCCACTTTCTAAACAGCTTGAATATACCACGACTTACCGAAGACCAGGCTAACTTACTGGAAGGTCCCATTACATTATTAGAAATTGATACAGCCATTTCATCACTCCAATCGGGCAAATGCCCTGGAGCTGACGGATATCCCGTTGAGTTTTTTAAGGTTATGAAAGGCAAGATTAATAAATTATTACAGAGAGTATTTAATGCATCCTTTGAACACTCAAGTCTCCCGGGAACTATGTATATTGCCAATATTACAGTAATACCAAAAAAAGATAAGGACCCAGAACTGCCTTCTTCCTATCGGCCGATAAGCTTGTTAGGAGTAGACATGAAAATATTGTCAAAGGTGTTGGCCAATAGATTAGAGCGGGTTGTATCAGACATAGTAAGCACAGACCAGACTGGATTTATTAAGGGTCGTCTGTCCTCAAATAATACAAGATGCTTGATTAATATTATCATCTTAATTACCATCAAATACCCGGCGCCATTGTTTCAATGGACGCCGAAAAAGCTTTCGACCGTGTCGAATGGGATTACATGTTCGAAGTGCTAAGAAGATTTGGTTTTAAATTTAAACCCACTTTTATAGACTGGGTGAAGATCTTGTACAAGATGCCTGCAGCCTCTGTCTTGACAAATGGTCTTTTGTCCGTATCATTTAAACTTAGACGTGGTACTGCTCAGGGCAGTCCTTTATCACCTTTGCTGTTCTCCCTGGCTATAGAGCCGCTTGCGATAGCCGTCAGACAGAATATAAATATAGGAGGAATTTTAATAGGAACAAACCAGCACAAAATTTTATTATATGCCGATGATATTCTTTTAACTTTAACAGATCCCGATAAATCAATTCCAGCACTGGTTGATTGTATTAAAGAATTTGGACAAATATCAGGGTATAAGGTAAATTTTGAAAAGTCAGAAATAATGCCCTTAACAAACAGTGGTCAGGTCGAGCCTGCTTATGTTAAACCTTTCCGCTGGGCACCTAAAGGATTTAAGTATCTAGGAATAAAAATCACACCCATAATTGGTCAGCTTTATGCGGAAAACATCAAACCTTTAATTAGTCACATAAAAGAAAAAGTTACAAGTTGGAAAAAGATTCCTTTATCATTGCTTTGTAGGATTAACCTTACTAAAATGGTACTACTTCCAAAAATTTCTTATCCAGTGTCAATGCTTTTTGTGTTTTTGAATCCAAATGATCTTAAGGACATTAATAAATTGATATCAGACTTTATCTGGGCAGGCAGAAAACCTAAGCTTAAAATAGATACTTTACAACTTCCAAAACAACAGGGTGGGTGGGGCTTACCAAAGATTGAGAACTATGTACTGTCTATTCATGCTAGAATTGTTTCAGTGTGGGCAGCTGAACATGATGAGACACCTTGGCTTGAGATTGAAAAAGTAATTAGTCAACCCTTCTGTCTTATAAACTTATTAGATAAACGTGTAAGAGAACTGCCTCCTGCTGTTAAAGACAATTACCTAATTAATAATGTTATCAAGACATGGAGTATTTTGAAGAAAATATTTGGGAAGTCCAAGGCTCTTAACTTTCTTGCAATTCTGGTAGATACCCCAGATTTATCAGAAGGGGGCGCTGGTCTCAATCTCAAGTCATGGCAAGAAGCTGGTATAAGGAGAATGTATGATTTGTGGGACAAAGGTAAATTCAAGACATTTGAAGTAGAGGATGACACGGGAGTGGATTTTCACTCCTGTCCCGTCCCACTCCCATAGAAAGAAATCTTGTCCCGTCCCACTCCCAGACCAAAGTTTAAAAAATAATCCCATCCCATCCCGCTCCTGGTAAATTGACTCCCAATCCCATCCCGCTCCTGTTTAAACTGACTCCCGCTCCTGTACCGCTCCCATATATGGCAATTTTCGCTTGATGAACGAAGCGATGCTTGCCTGATTCTTTCCCGAATTTGCCTTGCAAGTGTGCTTCTTCAGACCGCTCGTCCCTGAATCACTTGCGTACTTGACTAAGACTAAGCATGTCTTACAAGCAGCGTACATTGTGCTATCACCGTCACATTCTACTCTCATAAACTTAATTAATATTTCAGACTTTCCGACCAGTTCTGTGAACTTAATAGACATGTCATTACTTCTGACTTTGCGCTGTAAATCATTTTTTGCCACATCGACTTCTCCGCGGCTGTTAGCTCCCTCCATCACTGCTCTTTGAATTTCGGCGGTAAGCCGTGACAAAAAGCACTGATGGCTTCTGGGACGGCTGGGTCGTGTAGTTATTTTTTAATTGCGTTACATTGTAGGCGTATTAAAAGGAAACTACAAAATGATGCATTTACTTTTTTCTTTTTTTGTCGTCTTTGCTATTGGTTGATTCCCGCTCCCGTCTGCTCCCGTTAACCATTTATCCTGTACCTTCCAAATCCCGTGATTGATAGCAAAGATGACTCCCATCCTGCAGGAATCCCACGGGAATCCCGTGACCCGTGGGATTCCCGAAAAAATGTCAGCCTCTAATTTGAAGATATAAGATCTCAATATAATATACCTGCCAACGATTTCTACAAGTATCTCCAGATCAGGCATTATGTAAAATCAAAGACTGGATCTCTGGAGCTACCAACGAACTGTTACTTGCTTGAAAAAACTCTACTGGACTGTCGGAAACGTGGACGTTTTGTGTCTAGATTCTATTCTGAGTTACAGAATCTAACGGTAGACAAACTGAAACACTTACGAACAACTTGGAATATGCTGCTTAAAGTGTCAATTGACTCTGAGTCGTGGGAGGAAATAGTAATACTGCCCTCTAGAATATCAATCTGTAATAGATACAAAGAAATGCAGTTCAATATTCTACATAATGTTTACATATCACCTTATATATACAGTAAGTACACTCCAGGTGTTTCTCCGAATTGTCCTAAATGTAACTTAGCTAAAGGCACTAGATATCACTGTCTTTGGGAGTGCAAGAACATCAAGGTATTTTGGCAGGCAGAATGCAGTGAAATCAGTTTGGTGATAGGACAGACAGCCCCACTCAGCCCACTCATGTGCCTACTGGGGCTTATACCTGACCATCTGAGAGCTCACAAAGAGACTGTTCAGTTTCTCCTGATGCTGGCTCGAAAGGTTATAATGAACAAATGGGTTGGTAGCGACGCCCCCTCTACTCAGATGTGGAAGTCTCTGATATCTGAAGTTGTAACTCTAGAAAGATTGAGGTATTGTCTCAATGGTAAATTGCACCTGTTTAAAAAATGGGAGAATATTTTAAAGTGTCTGAAGATTAAAAGGTCGTAAACACAAAATGGATATAATGTATGTACAACCATATGACGAGATTCTGGATGTAAAATGGAAATTGCCCACATGCCCATAGATATGGTTATTTATATCGTTGTCTGTGCTGTGTTTTTGTTTTAGTATGTTTTGTTTGAAATAACTAAAATGTTTAATAAAAAGATTAAAAAAAAATAAAAAATAAATGGTTCATTGCAGCTCATACAGAAACCAGAAAATATGAACATATCACACCAATCCAGAAGAGATTGGATGTGCTCCTACAGTAGCTACATTCAAATCCAGGCTCAAAACACATCTGTTTAGCTGTGCATTTACTAAATGAGCACTGTCCTGCTGTACGTCCGACTGATTACACTGTATTTTATTTTTGCATCCTCCTTTTTAATTCTAAACTGAACTCAAGTGGCACTGATAATTGGGTAAGACAAACAAAAATTAACTGAAATGTTAATTTGGAAATTGAGAGATGAAACCATGTTGATGACCTGAATTTGTGGTAGAGTAGTGGGTTTAATGTGAAACTCGAGGTCGGGGACCAAATCTGTTCTTTAAGGTGCGGACTGGAGTCAGTCCTAGAGCCTCCGAACAAATCTTTGGCGTGCGGATTGGATTGATTCCTTTCCTAGAGCACCTCCTGTCCGATTTTAATGAAAAATCTGGTCTATTGGAGATGTCCAAATAGATTACTTAGGTGCGCCAAAAGAACACCACAGACACAGTTTCTTAGTTATGACAACTCTTGTGAAAAATACAATATTATTTGTTCTCGGACATTAAATGCGTCTTTGTTAAAAGCTGTGCCAGATGGTGTCACGATCCACACACAAATGAAACAGCACTGAAAAAAATGATTCTGACCCCTTGTAAATGTTACATGTTTTTATCTGGTTAATTTCACTGATTTTAATGTGTTATTTAATCCTACTTATTTTTTATTAGTAATTTCCAAATTCACTGCCCTTGTTTAAAACAAGTTAATTTTATTAAATTAAAAGTAATTAGAAAAAAATATGTTTAATTTAAAATTGTGGCAAAAGATTACAAGCAATATTATTATTTAAATTTAACACATTAGAATTGAGTAATAATTAATCAAAATAATTCCTTAAAAGTTAACCATTTTCAAATGAGTAAACAGAGAGACTGATTGGTCGTCTGAATAAAATGACCCCGCCCCCTTGACACTGTGATCCAGAGCTATGTTCAATACAAAATCCCTATGAATTTTAAACAAAAATAACAGACAGACGTCAAAGAAGAAGTAATAAGTCTTTATTTTTATTGCCAACATTGAAGATACCTGATGTTAACAAGCAGAATCTCTGAAGGATTTGTGTCACCATTATGGAGATTAGTGTTTGTTTTAGTTGGCACTTGACCCTTAACTATTCAACTTTAGATTTTTGATTGACTGCTGTACCTGACTGAGTCATAACAGCCAGATGAACAAATAGAAAAGATAATCTGATGCCGTTGGTTGTTATTTAACAACCATTAATTCACAATCAGTTAACTTGAATCACTGAATTTTATTATAACTGTAGCATGCTTTATAATTGTCACCATTATGGAGATTCACAGGCTGATTCTTGAAAAAAATTAGTAAATTCAACTCATAATAATTTAGCTAAATGTATGAATATAATTAATTTGAAATTACTTATAAAATATAAGTAAAACCAATTTACAAAATATAAGTACACTTAACTTTAAAAATATATCTGGATTTAGATAATTTTATTTCGTGCAACCCCTTGACATAATAAAATTAAGTAAAATCAACATAACATTTTTTTCAGTGAGGTAGATCCAATAGCGGTATATATATATTGGGCAACTCAGTACTCATACGTCCAGTCCAGGCAATTGGTCGTAATCCATAAGACAATCCAAATACAAGAACACACAGGCAACATCGGGTATCAGAAGTGGCGTGATAAACAACAAGGACTCCGTGACACATACTGAAACAGACAGGGTTATATACACAGGGAATCGACAATGATAATGGGGAATTGGCTGGGTGCAATGATCAGTGATAAGGAACAGCTGAGTGCAATGATGAGACAAAGGATCGTGGGAAATGTAGTTAATAAGTGAAGGACACCTGTGGGAAAGGAGGACATCTAGTGGACATCAGGGGAACACAAACCCAACACTGTGACAGATGGTTTGGTTCAGCTGGTTAAAGGTGCCTTGTGTTATTCACCGGTGATTCCAAGACCGATTAATTTAATCGGTAACACTTTTTTCCGATAGTCCACTTTAGACATTCAACTAACTATAAGTAACTTTGCAGCTACATGTCAACTAACTGTCATTAGAGTATTAGTAGACTGTCTGCCTAATATCTGCTAACACTTTATTTTGTTGGTCCCCCAACAGATATTCTACTAACTATAAGTAACTTATCAACTACAAGTCAACTTGTTCTCCTAACCCGAACCCTAACAGCCTACTGACAGTCTACTACAGCCTACTAATACTCTAATGACAGTTAGTTGACATATAGTTGAAAAGTTACTTATAGTTAGTAAAATGTCTAAAGTGACTATTGAAATAAAGTGTAACCATTTAATCATTTCTCGTCTTAATTTTATCGAGGAGAGCTTTTAAGATTAAAGTTTTAGGAACATTTGTAAATACAGAGACATTCCCTTTTAAAGTAAGAAAGAGACCTCTTGTTTTTGATTTTCCTAAAGATAAATTGGTTCAAATTAGAACAAGATTTCTCACTTTCCCTCTTCTACCGAAGGTAAAAGAGGTTCAGTTTAAAATAATTAATGATATTTATCCTTGTAATGAGTTTCTCAGACAGATTTAATCTGGATTGTGATGAATGCACCTTTTGTGAAACAGTCGTTGGAACATTTATTTTATTTATGCAAATTCTCAACGAAAAGATTCTGGAATGACCTTTGATTTTAAAACTATAAAATATTTGTCTTTTTCTTTCAATTATGATGCTGAATTTTTGGTTAACAATATTGTGATGTTGGACAATTACTTACATAAATGAAGATTCTCTCCCAAATTCTCACTTTTCCATAAATATTTAATGATGTTCTTCAAATCTTTAAGAATAATGCGTAACAAAAAATCCCTTATGTAATCTTCTGAAGGTATTTTTTGATGATAAGCCCCTTGTGTAATGTTATTTATGTTTAATTTCTTTTCTTTCTTTTTTGTTTTACGTTTCTTTAGGTTTATGTTGTTTCAGCTATTTATTTATTTATTTATTTATTTAGGTTTGGTCTCCTTTATGTTTCTTCAAGCAATAATTATAAAAAAAGAAATTCAAGGTTCATTCTCGTGTGTTATGCAGGACCAAAACTAAGTTAAAACTAAAATGAAACATGGTTATTTCAACAAATATACATCAAATGTGAAGTGTCAAGCGGGAAATTCCTATATGGGGGAGGCTGCAGACCTGGAACAGGCAGATATACGGCCCTGTTGTTCCTGATGCGTCCAGATATACGGCAAAATAACATCTTTAAATCGACCCTCGAAACTTACACAACTTGTGTTGAATTTTTATATAAACATTAATATATAAGATAATGTGTAATGATCTGCACTACGGATTAAAATATCTGTAGATAATTCTTCCTACATAGCCTATAAGTCTCAGGAACCAATCAGACTCAACATCCTTCACCACACAACGATCACTCTCCCCAGAATACTAATCACCTGCACCTGTTCACAATCAGTAAGCCCCATCAACCTCTGCATAAAAACACTCACCACGACCTCAGTCTTTGTCAAGCCTCCAACAGGAGCAGACCATTTCCTGTTGTCGCTGATACTTCCAGTACCAGCCAAGTAACGTATACTCACCTGTGAATTACTAACCTCTGTGTTCCTGTTCCTGAAAATATGCCTGAAATATTATTTTCTCGGTGTTCACTGGATTGGGCTGTCAAAGCAGTCAGGTGGTTCACTACAGGGGCTTTTTCTTCGTACGTCGCTAACTCAGTTAGCTGGATTTGATTGTTGGCGATTTGGCATGATCTTGGATTGTTTGGTTCTTCGACAAGCTCACTGTATTACATACACGTATGCTTATCCTAACAGAACGGAATTTTTCCATTAAACAGGTGATTACAACAGTATCCTGCTTGGAGACAGGTGTTTTATGACCCCATTCCCTGACCCAAACCCCAGACCAGTTACAATGCAGCTCTAGCCTGGACAAGGGCACACAATGAAGTGAACTTTAGCCAACTAAAGTATCTGAAAAGTCTGAGGGTTGCACCTGACAGGGCCTGTGACATTGCATGGGCCATATTACACAACATTGCACCATCAGAAAAAAATATAAAACATTTCATTAATGTTTAATAAAAGACAAGACAAAAATGCTTAGTTCCTTGATTTTTATTTTAATTGTTCTTTGCAAAGAAAAGCCAGTGATCAAGTCATCTTTTGCCTGCAAATGGGGCATTACAAAGTGTTGTAGCTACTTTCTTCCCTTTTGATGTAACATTAGAAAAAGTCCACTTACTGCACATGCTTCAGCCACTTGCTTGGGAACACAAAAGTGTTGGTGTATTGTTTAATACTGCACAAAAGAGGAAAACACAATTTCATTACAATGAAGTACACTGGGGGGGAAATGTGATCAATAACTCATGGCAACATTTTTTTTTTTACATTATGTAGTTTCACAGTCACACATGTAGACTTTCACAAGTCAAAGCAATTCACTGCTACTCAAGGTTTAACAGCTGATATGACTGGACAGCCATTTGGATTATAGGCCTACTTAATTTAATGCAGCAACAAATTATTTTACAGTGTACTAGGATAATTTTAAAGTTCATTTACCAGCGGTGAAGGTGTTCTGCTCCTGGCCTCTGGCTGTGGGTCTGAGGAAGAGCTGAACAGGGATGCCCTCCACAAGGTTAACACTCAACCCAAGGGTCAGCTCTTCTGCCTGGGTATAATGTGGGGGTGCAGGACCACCACCTGTTTGTTTTTCTTTTCTTTTCTCAGCATTTTTCTTGGTTGCTTTTATAAAAAGGCGAACATTTATTAACAGTGCCTTTTTAAAAGAGATTAGTTAGTACAGATTACTATTATGTAGAATATTCTAGTACTTCACTTTTACTTGTTCCCATGTTCTAGTAGTGGGTGGTGACTGACTTTACAATGAACAAAGTTATTAATTATTTAGAAATTATTAAAATATCAAAATATATACTTTAATTAATAAGTGAAAAAAACATTAACTACAAACTTAATTTGTCTGCTACGTTTTTACCTAATTAGCCTAATCATGATGAGCACGATGATATTATCCTGGATGTCTCGTTTGATCTTGGATGTTTTAAGCAACGTAAGAAGAACGGGCCCAAGGCCTGCGCCATCTAGAGATTTATGACATAACCTTTTTTTTGTTTGTTGGTATAAGCTTCAAGATTGACCTAAATCTTTCTAATAATACAAGAATAGCTTCTTTAACCTAATTAAGCAATGGGGGTGTCATGAACCAAATTATTATTATTACTGTCCACAGGCTCTAGTCTCATTTATTGTATTGTTATGTTTTAGACAGACGCTATGCACTGACGTTTGCAACCATGTCGATTTTTATTTAGTTTAATTTATAGTTTTATTTCGGCAAGCACAAAAATAGGTCTTTGCCTTTTCATTTCACAGGTTTCTCATGGGCTGCGACTGTTTAAAAGCTTTTCTTCTTTTGTATTTGAAAGCATTTATTCAAAGGGGTCATATATACAGATTGGTCATATATAAGACTATATAAATAATAGGGATTGTAATGGTACACAAAAATGACGGTTCGGTAATGGCTCGTTTCCACTGAGCAGTACGGTTCGGGTCAGTAAACCATGATCCACCGCCAACAGTACCCTACTTGATAGGCGTGGTGTTTGCCGGAAAGAAGCCATCAACGTCATTTTCGCGCGAAGAAGAAAGCGACAAAGTAAACACCAATGGATGGCATACAGCAGATCTTGTCCTTGCTTCTCGGCATGTTTGTACGGTGGCCGAGAGGTGCAAAACAAATCACAATTATAAGAACAAAATAACAATTCAGAAAACACAACGACAATTCAGAAAAAAAAATAACAATTCAGAAAACACAATAACAATTCAGAAAACACAATAACAATTCAGAAAACACAACATTTCAAAGAAAACGGAAAAGGTAGGTACATTTTGAGAATGGCAAACTTGTCGCTGATTGGACGAGACACCTGTCAATCAAGCTTTACAGGAAGTAAGAAATTTGTGATCAACTTTGTTTTGCTAAATGCGAAATTGGAACACATTAACCATTACTTTGAAGAAGGACATTCATGTGCCGTGATTGTGGACATGCTGGCGATATACCCCGATATTAAAACTATTTACAAAATTACTAAAAAATATTTACAAGATTACTAAAAAATATTTACATGCGCTTCGTGAGGCGCACACACACGCAAGGTCTCTCGCTCTCTGTCTCTACCTCTCTGCCGTGTGCTACACGGTTTGGAGCTCGCGAGCTCTAGATTCTCTAGAGCTCCGAGTTTTTAACTAATTTGCGGGCATCAGGGAGCCACTATCAATATGCGGGGAACTTCCGGGAGACTTGGGATGTCTGCATATCACTCCATGGGACCGAACTATCTTTGGCATGTTGATGGGTGCGATAAACTTAAGCCATTTGAGCACAAGCTCATTTTAATGTCGTGGTATGTCGCCAGCATGTCCACAATCACGGCATATGAATGTCCTTTTTCAAAGTAATATTTAAATTTCTTACTTCCTGTAAAGCTTGATTGACAGGTGTCTCGTCCAATCAGCGACAAGTTTGCCATTCTCAAAATGTACCTACCTTTTCCGTTTTCTATGAAATGTCGTTGTGTTTTCTGAAATGTCGTTGTGTTTTCTGAATTGTTATTGTGTTTTCTGAATTGTTATTGTGTTTTCGGAATTGTTATTGTGTTTTCTGAAATGTCGTTGTGTTTTCTGAATTGTTATTTTGTTTTTATAATTGTGATTTGTTTTGCACCTCTCGGCCACCGTATGTTTGTCACAAGAAGACAAGCGCCGACATTAGGCATTTCTCAATACCAAGTATGTAAAGTACTCAGCAGAAGGACTCCTGAGGACGCAAGTCCGGTAATTCTCCAAATGGAACAACGCATTCGTGAAAGCGTCACTCAGCTCGCTCTGCATGTACATTTTAGGCAACAATAAAACGAAATATGTTATAAAACACCACTCTGCCTCTTTTCGTTTTCATTTAAATAAATTTTAAACATTATAGGCACACAAATGTGGTTCAGGCAATGTATAGACCTGATTATATTATTCACAGCATGTTTAACGGTAGCCTATTTATAACAAAACGAAATATAAAACACAACCCTGCATTTCGTTTAAATTAAAAAAAATATGAAACATATTCCAGGCAATATGTGCATTTGTACAAATGTTGCAATAAAACAACATTACAGTGATAATCTTGTAATAAAAAATGACAAAACTCAACCCTATCTCTTTTTGTTAAATTTCAGTAATAGCCATTTTAAAAGTATAAGTAAAAGGTAACGTTACAAGAAGCTATACAATAAGAAATAAAGCAAACAATTCAGTCAAATATACAAATTTGACTGAATTGTTTTACTCTGTCAACCAATCAGCGTTCTGCAGTGAGTCTAGCTCCACCCTTTAGTACCGTACCACTGTGCTAGGTACCCCAACGGAAGGGTACCCAAAAAGTTGTACGGTTCGGCTTTTTGGTACCATTCACAACTTTTGACAGTGGAAACGCAAATAATTGCGTACCGTACCGTACCGCTCAGTGGAAACGAGCCATAAGTACTGTTACGTCCCGCTAGTATCAGGCCGCAACACAAAAGAGGATTCAAACAGCACGTTGCAATTCAAAAGAGTTTTATTACATTAAACATACAATCGGAAACAAAAATTAACAGAAGTCTAGGGATAAAGAAAAACAACAGGTTAACAAACAATAATATCTTTGACGCTACATGTGTAAGACAAATACCCGGAGGAGCCACTCCTGAGGAGAGTTTCTCCAAAGAGTGCCCTCTCTTAAGAAGGCACCGCACTCTTTATATGCTCTAACTAATTAGCAATTAGCATGAGGAAAAACCAATCAGGAACTCCCACGGCTGGACCAATAGGATCAGAGGACTCAGGGACGTCACACCTCCCAATCCAAAAGGAGGTTCTCTGAAGAACCGACAAAAGAGAAAAAAAAAAAAAAAATAGTACGAATGCAAAACCATCATTCCAAAATGTAAATGTATAATAACTTTAATACTCATCTCCATAAAATCTCACTCCATTTTGATCCTGAAATCCTGGGCCCTAGGACATCAGAGAAAAAATAAAGGAGAAAGAGAGAGAAGAAAAGATACCAGACACTACTGGGACAGTTTACATACGGGAGAGAGCATCAGCAATTATGTTATCCTTGCCACGTATGTGTTTAATCTGCAAGTGGAAAGGTTGAAGAATAAGGCTCCATCGCATTATTCTCTGATTCTTACCGCGCATTTGATCTAGGAAAGTCAACGGATTATGATCAGTGTATACCGTAATCGGACCACATACCGAGCTCAAATAAACCTCGAAATGTTGAACGGCTAAAATAAGAGCTAATGCTTCTTTTTCCACGGTAGAATAGACTTGCTGATGACGATTGAATTTCTTTGAAAAATAACTGACTGGATGTTCAATTCCGTTAGAATCTTCTTGTAGAAGAACAGCACCAGCACCGTAAGCGCTTGCATCAACTGCAAGTAGAAAATGCTTGTCAAAATTAGGAGCAGACAACACTGGAGCATTTGCTAATAAAGATTTGGCATTCTCAAAGGAACACTGACATTGCTCTGACCATTGAAAAGGTCTCTTAGGGCTTAGCAAATCAGTCAGAGGGGCAACTACACTTGCAAAATTATGGCAAAAACCCCTGTAGTAACCCACCATCCCAAGAAATCGTCGCAACTCACGACGGGTAGTTGGTTTGGGAAAACTGCAGATGGCATTCACTTTAGCGTGAATCGGCTTCACACAACCCCTGCCAACCACCTTCCCTAAGTATGTCACAGTGGCCTTTCCAAACTCACTCTTAGCAAGATTTACAGTTAAGTTGGCTTTGGCTAAACGCACAAAGAGCTCTCTAATTTGATCAAGGTGTTCAGACCAAGAAGAACTATACAAAACAACATCGTCCAGGTAAGCTTCACAACCAGTCATCCCAGACAAAACGTGATTTATTAACCGCTGAAATGTAGCGGGAGCATTTCGGACCCCGAAAGGCATAACTGTGTACTGCAGGAAGCTATCAGGTGTAACAAAAGCAGATAGTTCTTTAGCATGAGATGTCAATGGCACTTGCCAATAACCCTTCAGGAGGTCAAATTTGCTAACAAATTGCGCTGAGCCGACACGGTCAACACAGTCATCAATTCTTGGTAGAGGATAACAATCAGGCTTTGTCAGAGAATTGAGCTTTCTGTAATCAGTACAGAAACGATACGAATTATCAGGTTTATTCACCAAGATACATGGGGAACTCCAAGAACTAAAACTAGGTTCCGCCAAGTCATGATCGAGTAAATAATCTACTTCTTTCTGAAGTAACTTCCTTTTAATCGGGTTGACACGATAAGCATGTTGTTTTACTGGTTGAGCTGTACCAACATCAATATCATGCTCCACGACGGAAGTTCGAGTAGGAACATCAGAAAAGATTGAGTGAAACAAGCTTACTAACTCAATAATATCAGCCTTCTCCGACTCAGACAAGTGAGATAAAATGTGAGCTAAGTCAGCAAGAACTTCTGAATTATTCAACCGCCCTTCCACTTCTCCTCGAGAGGGACCTTTCATCTCTTCTGGATTGTAAACCATCTCTACAGATGTTTCCAAAACACTTGGATCTGCCATTCCAGTAGCTGTCACAACATCAACAGAGAGAGAAGGAACAGGAGTCACATAAGATTTTAGTAAATTAACATGACAAAACTGTGTTTTCTTTTGACGATCGGGTGTATTTACTAAATAGTTGTTATTCGGGAGACTCTTCGCAATCGTATAGGTCCAGCAAACCTAGCCTGGAAAGGAGTATTCAAAACAGGCAACAACGCCAGCACTTGATCACCTGCTTGAAAATGTCTGGACTTCACTTTGCGATCAAACAATCTCTGCATCTTTCTCTGAGATTTAGCCAGCTTCCGCAGAGCAATAGCTCTAGCTTCGTAAAGTCGATAACGGAAACTACTTACATAATCTAAAACATTCTCAGGAGGATCCAAATTAGTCCACTCATCTGCCAAGACAGCAATAGGACCCCTAACAGTGTGTCCAAACACCAACTCATTAGGGCTAAAGCCTATGCTCTCCTGTACAACCTCACGAATAGCGAGCAGCATCCAAGGAAGTCCTTCCTCCCAGTCACAGTCAAGTTCGACACAATAAGACCTCAACAGTGACTTAAGAGTCTGATGGAATCTTTCCAGACATCCTTGACTTTGAGGATAAGCACTCGATATATTATGTTTAACTTTAAGTTGTCGCATGACCTTAGAAAAGTTTCGGGACATAAAATTTGAACCCTGATCGGATTGAATAGTTTCCGGAATGCCAAAAGTTGACATAAAACTGGTTAAAGCCTTTAAAATAGCTTTGGAAGTGATTGATCTCAGAGGATAAGCTGCAGGATAACGTGTAGTCTGACACATTACGGTGAATAAATATGCATGTCCAGCCTTAGATCTTGGTAACGGACCAACACAATCAACAGTCAAGTGTGCAAAAGGTGTTGTAACTGCTGCAATAGGCTGTAAGGGAGCTAATGGAACCTTTTGATTCGGCTTACCTGTCATCTGACAAGTATGACAGGTTCGGATATAATTAATCACATCTCGCTTACACCTAGGCCAATAAAATTTTCTTAACACTCTATCATAGGTCTTCCGTACCCCCATATGACCAGCCATGCCCTGATGTGATAATTGTAAGAGGTCTTGACGGAAATTAAGTGGAACCACAATTTGAATTCTAGGATCGAGTGAAAAGTCAAAGCTCATAGGTTGTTGTCTATAAAGCAATCCTTCTCGAAGAAAATAGAAAGGAGATGAAGTCTTGTCTTCTCCGTCACGAACTAAAGAAAACAATTCTTGCAGAGTATCATCCGCCTGCTGTGCTTTGATAAGATCATCTCGAGTCACACTATAAAGCGAAGATAAAGAGCAAGATGTGTTAACATGTTCCTCACAGATAAATGGACATTCAGACACTGTATCAGACTTATTAGTCTTATTGTTATCAACAGCATGTGAATCATGCACTGGAATCACATCTTCCACCTCCGTATACACAGCATTTAATTCTGGCTGAAAAGAATTTTCAGAAACAATAAAAGTATCACAGAGAATGTTTTCATCTGGCATACTTTTCTTAGCCATCGCTCTAGTTACTGCACATGCAGGATATAGATTAGGACAGTCAGAAGATCCATCTAATTTCTCAACAACAGAAATCACTACAGGTGGAACATCAGCGTCAGACTTTTCCCAAACATTTCCCCCGGCTAAATCATTGCCAAGTATGAAAGTGACACCTGAGACAGGAAGCATAGCACGAACTCCAACTACCACCTCACCTGACACAAGTTTAGAATCAAGATGGATGCGGTGCAGAGGAACTTCCATGAACCCCATCTCAAGTCCTCTAACCAGTACTTGAGTTCCCGTATCAGTACGTTCAGACAACGGCAAAAGTCCTTCTAACAAAAAGGATTGCCCCGCCCCAGTATCTCGTAAGATGCGTACAGGTACAGTCTTCTCTGAATTAGGCAAAGCCACGGTTCCTTCAGTGAGAAATGGTGCAAAATCAACACAATTTTCCCCATTCTCCTTCTCAGTAATATCTACCCGTTCAACCTGTTCATTAAATCGAGCAGAAATATGATTCACATTCGATGTAGATATTAAACCCACAGGTTTAACACCCTTCTCTTTCTTTTTGAGAGCGAAACAGTCTGCAATTTTATGTCCTACCTTCTTACAGTAGAAACAAACCATCTCAGCTTTCAAACGTGAAGTGTTATCAAAACTATTTGACACAGTATTCTGGCGTGAAACCATCTGTTTAGATCTACCATTAACACTCAACTTAGGCCTGCTCAAATCATTGAAGTTATTGACAGAAATTTTATGAGTAAGAACAAACTCATCTGCCATAAGAGCAGCATCGGACATTTTACTCACTTTATGCTCATTGAGGTACATAGCAACAGCATTTGGAACACAGTTTTTAAACTCCTCTAAAAGAATCAGTTCTCTAAGCTGTTCCTTGGTGGTTACTTTTACTGAGGTACACCAGCGGTCAAACAAATTCTCTTTCTCTCTAGCAAACTCAAGATATGTACAGTTTTCAGCCCTAAAGTGACTTCTAAATTTCTGGCGGTATGCTTCGGGTGCCAGTTCATAAGCATGCAAAATAGCAGACTTAACAATTTCATAATCACCACTTTGTTCCATAGTCAACGCTGAATAAACATCCTGTGCTCTTCCTACTAAAACACATTGCAATAGTAAGGTCCAAAATTCTTTTGGCCATCTTAAAGACTCTGCAACACGCTCAAAATGTTGAAAATACTTCTCTACTTCATTCTCTGAAAACAGCGGTACAAGTCTAATGTTTTTGTAAACGTCAAAACCCGGTGCAGTTAACACAGTTTCCACAGACGATGCATGACGTGGAGTTTCAACTGTTTGTGCATGCAACTCTAATTCCATTTTCCTCAACTGAAAATCTCTTTCCTCCCTTTCAGATTGTAACTCCAGTTTACGTAACTCTAGTTTTCTCATTTCAAGATCACTTTCTTTCAGTGCACAAGCGTCACGCTCAGCACGTAATTTTTCCGCATCCACACATAACTGTTTCTCTTGCAAAGACATCTCACTAAATTTCACATTTCGATCGGCAGCATAAAGAGGAGAGGTTAAAGACTCTTCAGGATCAATATCTTGAGCTCTTACCTCTAAAACACCCCACTCAAAAAGTGCATTTTTCTCAACTTTCACCAACGTGTCTTTCAGCTTCTTATCATTACTCGTTACCTCCACATCAAAGCGCTCGGCAATCTGCAACAACTCTTCCTTCGTGCATCTCTCCAGTAAGATTTCCGAAGGAAATGAGAAGAAATCCTCGATCACCGACGACATTTCTGTTAAAAGAGGCAGCAGAGAAACACAACAATACCACCGCACACGTAAGACGCCGCTAAACTAGAGCACTAGGACTACAAATCCCATCAGCCACTTCGCCTGGTATTGTCACCCACACATGCTCCAGTTAGAATCCGCACTTTCGTTATGAGATAAACAAAGACTTACCACAAGTCATCTCAAATTATCTTCATAATCAGCAGACATACAAAATATGCAGATGCAGAAAACAAAAAGTGTCACCCTAAATGAAAATGAGAGACTCCAGTTCCTAACTATAGACAACACTAACTAAACCTACCTAGTCTTCAAAGGTGTACCGGACTCGGGGCGGTATTTAAACGCTGAGCTCAAGGACAATTGGCATTTTAAACCAAAAGCCTGAAGCGTACCCCCAACAGAGATTTAAAACCCCCGTCCAGAATAACCTTCAAAAATAAGAAAGGCAAAATAACAAAAAAAATAACAAACAGTGCCTCGACGGAAGAGTTTTAAACCCAGCTGAGAACACTCTAACTACCTGAAGTCTACTCATTCAAAAAGAGTGAACACCTTAAACACTATGCATTTACTTACACATGCAGCATCCCGGACGAGCCTCCAATTTTATGTTACGACCCGCTAGTATCAGGCCGCAACACAAAAGAGGATTCAAACAGCACGTTGCAATTCAAAAGAGTTTTATTACATTAAACATACAATCGGAAACAAAAATAAACAGAAGTCTAGGGATAAAGAAAAACAACAGGTTAACAAACAATAATATCTTTGACGCTACATGTGTAAGACAAATACCCGGAGGAGCCACTCCTGAAGAGAGTTTCTCCAAAGAGTGCCCTCTCTTAAGAAGGCACCGCACTCTTTATATGCTCTAACTAATTAGCAATTAGCATGAGGAAAAACCAATCAGGAACTCCCACGGCTGGACCAATAGGATCAGAGGACTCAGGGACGTCACAGTACCTCAGTTTTGACGTGATGATGGGTTGGGGGTGTTTGTGGGGGACTAAACATTAAGTTGCTTTTTTTTTTTAATTAAACAGTGGTTTACTGAACAAATTGTGTCTCTGTCTTTAAAGCTGCAGTCGGCAAGATTTTTTAAAAATCATATTCACTGAAACCGACACTATGCTCCAACAGAACATAAATCACCCGGTTTTAGAAAAAAACAATCACGTTACAATATACACGCACTGATGAGCATGAACTCGATGGGAGGGTGCTCGGTGGTAGTGGGGGAGGGGCATGAGAGATGTAAACATGTAAGTCCCCTCAATTATGGAGCTAATAATATGACAAAATGATTTGAATTTGAATTGTGTAAATTTGAATTATTTGCAAGTGTAATCAAACAAAATTGAATTTTAGGTGGTAGTTTAAATGGTTCTGAATTTGATTTTTTTAAAACGAATATTGAAGATTTGAAATTTAACAAATTTAAATGTTTTTATGGCTGAATTTTATAGACATGTATTTTCAAACAGCTAGTTTTTTTGTTCTGAATCCTTATACTGCAAATATTCAGTTTAAAAAAATTCAGATTCAAGTTTTCAAGATGAAATTCGGAACTTCAAATTCAGTTTTCTAAAATTCAATCTCAAAAATTCAAACTCAAAAATTCAGATCTTACAGAAAGTAGGTCACAGGTCATCCACAGGGAAGAGTAGATGATCTCAGAAAAATCGAACAGAGCATTTTGGCCAATATATTCGCCTGCCTCTCGTCCTTACACAAGGTGTTTTTTAACAAAATCGTATCCCCAGTCAGTGGAAGCCAGAACGCAACGCCCAATATGTTAATATTCACCATTTAATGAACGCGTTTCAACTGGCTTACAGCTACTATACTCCGACTGATGCATGATCAAATAGACATGCATTCCGCGTCCACTTGTCTTATTCGCTCTTTTTGCCCGTGATGGAGCGCGTCTCGTGGCTCTTACTAAGCGTCACCAGCCACAAGATGTCTCACTGTTTTCATCTACCAGACACTCGGATTGATACACGAAAACACATCTTATCTATTATTTTATTTGCTCTTTTTGCCCGTGACGGAACGCGTCTCATGGCTCGTCGCGTCAGCCACTAGCGTCGCACCTGCCACAAGATCTCTCACTGTTTTCATTTACCAGACACTCGGATTGATACACGAAAACACACAAACAGTGCAATCCTGCTCTTATTTACCTTTATGTCATCTTATCTTATATTTTATTCGCTCTTTTTGCCCTTGATAGAGCGCGTCTCGTGACTCTTACTAAGCGTCACACCAGCCACAATCTCTCACTGTTTTCATATACCAGACACTCCGATTGATACATGAAAACACACAGACAGTGCAATCCTGCTCTTATTTACCCTTTTGTCATCATATCTAATATTTTATATGCTCTTTTTGCCCGTGATGGAGCGCGTCTCGTGACTCGTCGCGTTAGCCACTAGCGTCTGCCACAAGATCTCTCACTGTTTTACAGCCTGTCATCCAGGAATGGTGCAGGAGAACAAACTGTCTGTCACAGAACATGCCAAAGTCAAGTGAGTAAACTGAATATTTAAAAATCACATTGTGGTTTATGAAATATTGTTTAAGTACCCTTTTAAGTAGTTAGGCTACATGTATTCACTCTCGAGTGGGGGTAGCTGATTTCAAATAATGAAAATTTTCTGCAACCAATTTAGGCTACCTGATGTAACTCAACATTTTCTTAGCTTCAGCTATCGTGTAATTAATAAGAAGATAGGTTCTTTAGGGAGCGTGTGGGTGGCACGGGGTGACACAACTACCACCTCCACCCATCCATAAAGTGTTTTCTGTGGCAGTGTTGGCTACAAAGATGAAGTTGGACTCGCCATCTTCGCAGTAGTGAACGCGCCGAGATTAGAAATGCTCATTTCATACGGATTACATAATCTGAGAGTAACCTATTTATTTTCGTTTTGAATTGTTTCGTTTAAAACTAGGCTAGACATTTCTACCTTCCTAGATATATTTCTCATGCATGTGAGGAACGTGCAATGCAAAAATGTCATGATTTTATTGTTATAGGCCTATGTCTTGTAGCGACAATGAGTCTTACATTAAATTAGCTCAAATTATATATAGGGAATTTAATAATTAATCATGAATGATTAATATATTGCATATTACAGTTAAATTATCGAAGCTGAAAATAGATCGATTGTATATATGAATGATCACCATAATGGGTTATGGTTCTGTCATGAAGGTAATGGGTGAACCGAAGCGCAGACAGTATGTAACACTCTCAACATTAATTTATTGACAAAAACAGGGAAAACAAAACCCACGAGGGGGCAAAACAAGACTGGAACAGGAATCACTTAACTAGGCTTGAGACTTGACAAATAACTAGATGAAAAACAAAACAGCAAACATAGAATCAGGATTTCTCTCTGGACAATACACTTGACAAATACTCACAGGGACTCTCACAAAGTTTCACACGCAGATTAGAATCACAATGAACCAGCACAGGACAGCAAACACAAGGGGATAATAAAGGGAACACTAATGACAAAGACAGGTGAAGCTGACTAGACAAGGACAGGTGAAACTGACTAGACAATAATGACGAGACGAGGATAACAAGGGGGCGGGGTGACGTGACGAGACAACACAAGCACATGGCTCAAAACACAAGACCATGTGCTTGCACACAAAACATGATTCTGTCATGATCCTGCCTCAAGACTAGAGAAAATCAAGGACACGAGGGCAGAATCATGACAGAACCCCCACCTTAAGGAGCGGCTACCAGACGCTCCTCAAGGGGACATCAAACACGGGACATGACAGACTGAGACATCGACACAAACCAACAAAACATGACAAATAACAGTAATGGCAAACACGAAAACACAACAACCGGGTTAGGATGAAACATTAAAAATAACAAACAAGGAAGAGGTGGTGGAGGAAACACAGAGTTTATGGGGGGTGGTCCAGGGTGAATGGGTGTGCTGGGGGTCTTAGGTCCACGGGATGAGGACGGGGAACGAGGAATCCGGGCTGGCTTGGAGGGGGACACACGAGGGGGGGACTTGGACAAAACAGTACGGGGTTTAGTGGCGACAGGGGAAACAGTCCGGGGACTAGTGGAGACAGGGACGAACGGGGAAACAGTCCGGGGACTAGTGGAGACAGGGGGTACACCGAGAGGTAGAACAGGAATCCGGACGGGGGAAACAGTAGAAGGCATAACAGGACTCATGACAGGGGAAATAGGTGACCGTGGAGGTGACACTGGGACTGAGCTCAAAGAAGATGGCTGGGATCCCATGCTCCACATCTCCGAATCTGGTATGGCGCTCTCGGCAGCTGACTGGGGTACAGCGCTCTCTTCAACAGTGGGCATAAGACTGGGGGACAGAACAGGACTGGACGGAACTTCTAGGATCTTTGCAAGACTAGACAAATAATCAGAAAGGGTCTTAGCCGCAATGAAAACCGGCATCTCCTGACGAGCAGAAACAGCCCGCAGAACCTCCTTAGCAGCTAGATCGGCCACAACTCTTTCATCAGTTACTGGGACGGGCTCTGTGGCTGGAGCGGGCTCTGTGGCTGGAGCGGGCTCTGTGGCTGGAGCGGGCTCTGTGGCTGGAGCGGGCTCTGTGGCTGGAGCGGGCTCTGTGGCTGGAGCGGGCTCTGTGGCTGGAGCGGGCTCTGTGGCTGGAGCGGGCTCTGTGGCTGGAGCGGGCTCTGTGGCTGGAGCGGGCTCTGTGGCTGGAGCGGGCTCTGTGGCTGGAGCGGGCTCTGTGGCTGGAGCGGGCTCTGTGGCTGGAGCGGGCTCTGTGGCTGGAGCGGGCTCTGTGGCTGGAGCGGGCTCTGTGGCTGGAGCGGGCTCTGTGGCTGGAGCGGGCTCTGTGGCTGGAGCGGGCTCTGTGGCTGGAGCGGGCTCTGTGGCTGGAGCGGGCTCTGTGGCTGGAGCGGGCTCTGTGGCTGGAGCGGGCTCTGTGGCTGGAGCGGGCTCTGTGGCTGGAGCGGGCTCTGTGGCTGGAGCGGGCTCTGTGGCTGGAGCGGGCTCTGTGGCTGGAGCGGGCTCTGTGGCTGGAGCGGGCTCTGTGGCTGGAGCGGGCTCTGTGGCTGGAGCGGGCTCTGTGGCTGGAGCGGGCTCTGTGGCTGGAGCGGGCTCTGTGGCTGCAGCGGGCTCTGTGGCTGCAGCGGGCTCTGTGGCTGCAGCGGGCTCTGTGACTGCAGCGGGCGAAGAACGGAAGGCTCCCCTCTTCCTCCTCTTTCTCCTAGGCCGCGAAGCAGAGACCATCGCCGGAGCTGAGACGGGTTGGGGAAGCTCAGCGGAAAACACCGCAGGTACAGCAGACTCTGCGGAGGAGGACTCTGACGCCGACTCCCACGACAGCCGTCTTCCTCGTTTTCCACAAAGACTGAAGGGGGTAGATGAAGTGCCAGGAGTCGTGAGGGAGCCAGCCTGGTCCCCAAGCGTCGCGACGCCTATAACACGACCCTCCGGGATCACTGACAGCTTGGGTGATGGTGACGAAAAGGTGGAACCCCGCGACTCCCTCCGTGACAAACAATCCACCATCTCACCAAACGGGCAGCAGACCAGCTTCTCCCGTTCAGCCAGGGGTGGAGGAGCGTTGAGACCCGCAATGAGGTAGCGGTTGAGGAGGATATCAGGTAGGAAAAGCCTCCTCTCGTTTGCAACCTGGGCGTACTCCCTCAGGGACCGGTCTCCCTGGGGAGGAATTGGCAGCTTGCCATTACTTGCATCGGAAATAGTCCTCCGCCACCATTGTGCAAGGTCATCCGGGTTATGCTCAACAAAAGAGGACATACTGTCTGCTGGGTTCTTTGTTGGCTGGTTCATTCTGTCATGAAGGTAATGGGTGAACCGAAGCGCAGACAGTATGTAACACTCTCAACATTAATTTATTGACAAAAACAGGGAAAACAAAACCCACGAGGGGGCAAAACAAGACTGGAACAGGAATCACTTAACTAGGCTTGAGACTTGACAAATAACTAGATGAAAAACAAAACAGCAAACATAGAATCAGGATTTCTCTCTGGACAATACACTTGACAAATACTCACAGGGACTCTCACAAAGTTTCACACGCAGATTAGAATCACAATGAACCAGCACAGGACAGCAAACACAAGGGGATAATAAAGGGAACACTAATGACAAAGACAGGTGAAGCTGACTAGACAAGGACAGGTGAAACTGACTAGACAATAATGACGAGACGAGGATAACAAGGGGGCGGGGTGACGTGACGAGACAACACAAGCACATGGCTCAAAACACAAGACCATGTGCTTGCACACAAAACATGATTCTGTCATGATCCTGCCTCAAGACTAGAGAAAATCAAGGACACGAGGGCAGAATCATGACAGGTTCGTCATTAATATATCAATAGTCTTATTACAGATCGATTATATGAGATAACCTTAAATGGAATTAATTTAGTTATCGAACAATCTGTTTGTCCAGCAAACGGCCGTAAGATTAACTTATCAATTTTCAACAAAAATTAACTCTTTCTTATAATTCCAAAAAAGCTATTTTCTGGCCATGAAAAATCACCTTCTTGTTATTATAAAATTTCGGTTACTGAAATAGTAACGAATTGTAAAGCTTTGTAGCTAAAGGGTCGAACACTTCATTGACTTTGTAAAAATGAGCACTTTAGACAATTAGCAATCAAGAATATAATGGTTTTAATAAAAAGAAACTACGGATACAGAATTCTACATTTAAACCCAGGATACATGTATGTACAATAAACAGTAAAACTAACGAGACAAACGAATAACAACGGGAGTGAGAGAGAGAGAGATTGAGTGAGAGAGAGAGAGAGTGAAATATATATATATATATATATATATAGAGAGAGAGAGAGAGAGAGAGAGAGAGATAGAGGATGAGAAAGTGAAACTAACGGTCAGGATGAGAGAGATCTCCGGGGTGATCGCAGCATGGCAAAAATCACAGACAATAACCCTTAGAGAGGCAACAAGAAATCACATCAATCAAATCAAATCAATAACCTTTACTTGCGTATATGGTTCTCTTTGTGTGAGCTGAAGAACGCAGAGTCGTATGCGTGTTTGTCCTTCGGCGCTATAGGCTTGTTCTCTCGTGTCTTCCGGGGTGAGCAGACTCGCGGGAAGCTTTAAAGGTTCACCGAACGTGAAGTTACCAAGGAAATCGTTCAGAGTTCATCTCCCTCGGGAGGGAGAGGCGAAAATGAAAATAAAACTTAGTAAAGAAAGGAAAAGAAAAGAAACGCGGTGTAAAGCTCCCTAAGGAGCCATGGGACCAGAAACCTCTCACAGGGAAAGTGCTTTCTTTGAGAAACTCCTGTGTCAGTTTCTTATAGAGAGGAGGGGTTCACGCCTGCTTCGCGTATGTGAACCAATCATCTTAGAGCATCTCGAGCGGGAAAAGTTCTTCTTTGTCTTGTCAGGATAATTGATGATGCTATAAAATTTTGTCATTTCTAGCCAGAAAGATTGTACACACAGAACAATAAATTTTACTGTAATATCCTATGTATGACTGGTTTAGTCAAAACAAGACGGTCAAACAGGTACCAAGAATGGCCGGAAAGAGTAGAAGAAACATAAAGTTACATTTATATGCAGAATTACACACATTTAATGTTCACTCACACGACTATAAATCAGAATCAGAATCAGAATCAGAATCAGAAAGAGCTTTATTGCCAAGTGTGCTTGCACACACAAGGAATTTGTTTTGGTACTGAGGCTTCCAGTGGACATATACAAATACAACATTAAACATAATACTACAAATTATAAGAATAAAAAATAAAAATATAAATATATGAGAATAAAACGATCACAGTTGGGTTTAGTCAGAATAGACATTTTCAGATTTACAGATTATGAATCTATTTACAGTGTTTTGAATATTATAAATAAATAAATCTACATATAAGTATCACCTGAGTTGTGGGATATTGCACTAAACAGTGGGAGTATTGCACTTACAGGCATATGCCTTGGGAGGAGTGTTAACTGTTCAGGAGGGAAATGGCCTGTGGGAAGAAACTGTTCCTGTGCCGAGATGTTCTTGTGGCCAGCGATCTGAGTCTCCGTCTTGACGGTAACAGTTCAAACAGGTGGTGTCCAGGGTGAGTGGAGTCTGTGATGATTTTACCTGCTCTCTTCCTCACTCTGGAAGAGTACAGGTCCTGGAGGTTTGGCAGGGGGGCACCAATAATCCTCTCCGCAGTCCGGACTGTCCGTTGTAGTCTCCTGATGTCTGATTTGGTAGCTGAACCAAACCAGACAGTGATGGAAGCGCACAAGACAGACTCAATGACGGCTGAGTAGAACTGAATCAGCAGATCCTGTGGTAGGTTGAACTTCCTCAGCTGGCGAAGGAAGTACAGTCTCTGCTGGGCCTTTTTCACAGTGGAGTCAATGTGATTGTCCCACTTCAGGTCCTGAGAGATGATAGTGCCCAGGAACCTGAATGACTCCACTGCTTCCACAGTGCTGTTCATGATGGTGAGTGGGAGGAGTGCTGAGCTGTTCCTCCTGAAGTCCATGATCATCTCCACTGTTTTGAGCGTGTTCAGCTCAAGGTTGTTATAACTGCACCAGGTAGCCAGCTGTTCAACCTCCAGTCTGTAAGCAGACTCGTCACCGTTTCGGATGAGACCGATGACAGTGGTGTCGTCTGCAAATTTCAGGAGCTTGACAGTGGGGTCTTTAGAAGTGCAGTCATTAGTGTACAGGGAGAAGAGCAGTGGGGAGAGAACGCACCCTTGGGGAGCACCAGTGCTGATTGTGAGTGTCTTGGATGTGTGTTTCCCCAGTCTCACTCGCTGCTGCCGGTCCGTCAGGAAGCTGGTGATCCACTGACAGATCGAGGATGGTATGGAGAGCTGGGTCAGTTTGGCTGTGAGAAGACCAGGCATGATGGTATTGAAGGCCGAACTGAAGTCCACAAAGAGGATCCTTGCATAAGTCCCTGGTCTGTCGAGATGTTGCAGGATATAATGCAGTCCCATGTTGACTGCATCATCCACAGACCTGTTTGCTCTGTAAGCAAACTGAAAGGGATCCAGCAGGGGTCCAGTGATGTCCTTCAGGTGGGCCAGCACCAGTCTTTCAAACGACTTCATGACCACAGACGTGAGAGCGACAGGTCTGTAGTCATTAAGTCCAGTGATTTTGGGTTTTTTGGGGACAGGAATGATAGTGGAGCGTTTGAAGCAGCAGGGAACTTCACACTGCTCCAATGATCTGTTGAAGATCTGCGTGAAGACCGGGGCCAGTTGGTCAGCGCAGGCTTTTAAACAAGCAGATGAGATGCCGTCTGGGCCTGAGGCTTTCCTAGTCTTCTGTTTTTTGAAGACTCGGCTCACGTCCTCCACACAGACCTTAAGCTCAGGTTGGATGGCAGGAGGGGGGAGTGATAATTGGAGAACAGGAGGTGATGCTGAATGTGTGAAGTGCAGATCAGACCGGGTGTGTGGTGTGAATGAGGGCTTTTCAAACCGGCAGTAAAATGAATTTAAATCGTCAGCCAGGTGTTGATTGTCCACAGATCGAGGGGATGGTGACTTGTAGTTGGTAATGTTCCTCAGGCCATTCCAGACTGATGATGGGTCGTTGGATGAAAACTGGTTTTTCAGTTTATCAGAGTAGTTCCTTTTAGCAACTCTGATCTCCTTTGTTAATCTGTTTCTGGCCTGGTTATACAAGATTTTATCCCCACTTCTGTAAGCATCCTCTTTGGCATGACGAAGGTGTTTGAGTTTCCCAGTAAACCATGGTTTATCATTAGTGAATGATAAGAATGTCCTGGTAGGAATGCATGTATCCTCACAGAAACTTATATATGATGTTACAGTATCTGTGAGCTCATCCAGATCATTGGTAGCAGCTTCAAAAACAGTCCAATCAGTGCAATCAAAGCAGGCCTGTAGATTCTGCTCTGCTTCATTAGTCCATCTTTTCACAGTCCTTATTCCAGGTTTAGCTGATTTCAGTTTCTGCCTGTAGGTCGGTATGAGATGAACCAAACAGTGATCAGAGAGCCCCAAAGCTGCCCGTGGGACGGAGTGATATGCATTTCTTATTGTGGTGTAACAGTGGTCCAGTATATTACTGTCTCTGGTGGGACATGTAACGTGCTGTCTGTATTTTGGTAGTTCACGGGAAAGATTTGCTTTGTTAAAATCCCCAAGAATGATTAAAAGAGAGTCTGGGTACCTTTGTTCCGTTTCAGATATTTGTTCAGCCAGCTGTTGTAGCGCCGCGCTCGCGCACGCGTCTGGAGGGATGTAAACATTCACGAGAATGAAAGAGGAAAATTCCCGAGGCGAGTAGAAGGGTATACAGTTTATGAAATGTGCCTCTAAATTAGGAGAGCACATCTTCTTCAGTGTTGTTACATCTGAACACCAACTTTCGTTAATGTAGAAACACAATCCACCACCTCTCGTTTTCCCCGTTAGCTCCGCGATGCGATCCGCTCGGAACAGCTGGAAGCCCGGCAGATGTATTGCGTTGTCCGGTATGGCTTCACTCAGCCAGGTTTCAGTGAAACACAAAGCAGCAGAGTTTAAAAAATCCTTGTTAGTGTGGGTGAGGAGAAGAAGTTCATCCGTTTTGTTAGGAAGAGATCGGAGATTCGCGAGATGAATGCTGGGGAGTGCAGTGCGCAGGCCGCGCTCGCGGAGTTTAACCAGCGCGCCGGCTCGCTTCCCGCGTTTGCGTCTGAACGCGCGTTTGAACAACAACGCTGCCCCTCCGACGAGAATGTCCAGCAAAACGTCCGAATAATCAAAAACTGTAGAAAAGGTTTCTGGTGTGTGTTTCCTAATGTCCAGTAGTTCGTCTTTGGTGAAACTGATAGGAAAAGAATGACTAAACGCAGAACAAACGAACAAAAACAACACAATAGCTGGAGAGCTCCACACCGAGGCAGCCATCCGCGGCGCCATCTTGGATCTTGCCATAATACCATAATACCGGCTACCATGACCTAGGAAAGATCAAATTCATGTTTATACATTTCTTAAGTGGTTATACTTATAGAAAATATTTAATTGCAGAGTCTATTCCTCTTTCTTTATCAGAATTCAAGTGGGAGCTGTGATTCCCTTGGAATTCCTTTTGGGGGTCATAAAGTTTTATGACCTAGCAAGAGGGAGAGTTACAGAAGATGATACTGTTAGGTAATCTTTCTTTAGAAATACACTTAAGATTTGAAGTTACAGACCAGTCTCCAATTACATCTATAGAATAAGACAAAACTAATTAGATATGCATGCATACAGGAAGGTTAGATACAATTCTGTGTTATATACATTAAGGACATTCCTATCCTAAGTTGCACACAAAGGACGTTTGTGTGCGGGTATGTGTGGTGTGTGTGTGTGTGTATCCTTAGGGCATATTGTCCATCCGTGGTGTGCACCACGTGAGGGTTTCGAGAACAACGGGGACCTGTTTCTTGATTGCGCAATGCGTCATAAATGGAGTTAATCAATGACCTGCTGGCAGACATTGGGGCACCATTTCACATGATTCAAGGTTTTGTGAATTAAACATATGTGACCCGTCACGGAAAGCAGTGACACAAGTCGGCAGCACAACTTGCGAGCAAAATGAGAAACAAGCGTTTTTTTCCAAAATTGGTGATTTCCGCTTTTTTGCAGAATCTGTTAGTTGAGATCATGAAGAAGCCTCTCCATGTTTGAGATAACAGTATTGGTATATTCAAAAGCGTACATTTTGAGGTTGAAATCGGCTTGTTTTTCGGAGATTCTAGCATGCAGTAGGGGCGTGTCATTGTCTGTGTGTATTTCCATACTGAATAGCCGCCGGCGCTTTTGCCCCCGCCCCCCAACAGCGTGGCTACTTAATTATGCAGCGCTCTAGCCGGCTCTATCTGATATCAAAATTCAATGAAGATGGACGCCGCAAAGAATGTCGCAGACGAGCTGAACCGTGGCCGTTACAATGAAAATGTTTTGAAGTACTTCTTCGACAAGCCGGATGCTTATGAACAAGCGTTCACTGATTCTGAAGACGATCTGAGCGACGATGAAAGTGGCATGATAAGACTGAATAATATCCCTAATCTACAACTGAGCGAAGATGAAGACGAGGAAGAATGTATCGGACTGGCGTCAGACGAGTTGGACCGTAAGATATCAGAGGCTATATCGATAGTAACATTTGATGGGGATATAGATAGAGAAATGGGTAAAATCCGTAACTTTGACTGTAAATGTTACACGAGGAGAAAAGAGAACTCTCTGCATGGGAGACAGTCTTGTAGCCAGAAGCTTTCTCCAGACATTATGTACAACATACGGCTGGATTCTTTAGCTGCGGAAAAAGAGTGGCAGGACATGCGAATTATTGGACATTTAGAGGCAAACAGACGCACAGTGCAAACTTCGGAGATGGTTACATCCACAAAGAAGACCCCGACAAAGAGAAAGTGTGCCCGAACGACTTATTTCATTGGAGGCAACGAGATCTGCAAGAATACTTTTCTGTTTCTTATGGGGTGAGTTTCCATAAACATCAAAGTTTGTCGTTTTAAGTTCATTCTAAGTTCAGCTCATGTTTAGTCCATGTTTAGACCTTCCAATACCTACCTATTGTTTTTAGCTAGCTCAGGACTGTCGTTTTAGTTGTAACGTTAGCTGCTAATCGTTAGCACCATATCACTTGCCAAAACCCCCATTACTATAATGAGCTTTAAGATGGTAATGTGAGCTTCTGCTATTAATTTGAATAATGCTTCAATTGCTTGAATTGACTGGTGTTAATGACTTAACTTATCCCAGGTAAACCTGCCTCTTAGCATTCTTGAATTGATTGTGATGCTAATAATTTTAGCCAGTGGTGGAGGAAGTACTACTTAATATTCTTACCAAGGATTTACTAACGTAATCGTAAATGTATCAGATTAAATTCCTACTTAAGTAAAAGTATAAAGTATACGTAGCCGTAAAATGTGCATTATAAGTCAAAAGTAAAAGTATTTATGAAGAGTTTAATGTACAGGATTTTTTTAATCCTTTGACTCGAACCAGGTCTAACCACTAACTGTGAGGTCTAAACCAGGACTAAAACAAGACTAAACCAGGAAGTACAGATACAAGCTCTAAAGTAAGTAAAAAGTATTCATCATAAAATTTACTTCAGTAAAGTAAAAGTACCTATAATTTGTACAATACATTTTGATATAGGTGACAAGATGCCTGTTAGCAAGACCATGATGTTAAACGTTTTTTCTTTTTTCCCCCCTTTTTTCAGCATTGGCAGAGACACCCTGGCTGATATAGTCAAACACTATGAGGAGAATGGGGCAAGACCACGTTTGAGGAAGAAGCACTCACTGCCACGTCCACCAGCCAGGTTCATCAGCCCTGAGGATATCAACAGAGTTGTGGACTTCATAAAAAACTATGCAGAAGACAATGCCATCATGCTGCCTGGCCGACAGCCTGGGCATAAGGATTGGCATGTGAAGTTGCTGCCAACTCATGTGTCCAAGGCCTCAGTGTGGCGTCTCTACGTGAAGTCTGCTAAGGAGCTTGGTATGTGTAAACATTGATTTAAAATTGAGTGCTTATAAAGTGAAATAATGCGGAGCACTATTAGCAATTACAATACAATTAACCATAAGCAATATCTGTTTTTCAGGTGAGCGTGCAGTTTGTAAAACCAGCTTCAAAGCACTGTGGAACCGACTTCTCCCACACATCAAAAGTTGCCGGCCACGCACAGATCTCTGCTGGCAGTGCCAAAGCAATAACGAGCAGCTGATACGAAGTGCAAACCTCCCAGATGATAGAAAGTCTGAAGCAGTAAAGAAGCAACAAGATCATCTTTCCCTTGTGCAGAAAGAGAGGGCTGTGTACAACGACATGACTGCTGCCTGCAGAAAGATTTGCTCTGGCTCTAACCTGTCTTTTGGACCATCCCTACCAGCAAGCAAGAAGATTAGGATGCATTACAGTTTTGATTTTGCTCAGCAGGTAATATTTCACACACATTTACTTCACTTTACTTCATTAATGTCCCTTAAAGGGCGATTTGGTGCATGAGAATAAATAGTGCAAATGCAGAATAGCATCAATATAGTAAGGTTTATCTTTATTAGACAATTATGAATAGATGCAAATTTAATTTAATCTAATCCAAGTTCCCTCTCTCCCTCTGTCTCCTACAGTTACACTTTCCCTCAAACCCTCTCCAGCCAGGACCAATGTACTTCCTGACCCCACGGAAATGTGGCCTATTTGGTGTTTCATGTGAAGGGCTGCAGAAACAGGTGAATTACCTGATTGATGAAGGCATGTCATCTACTAAGGGAAGCAATGAAGTCATCAGCTACATGCATCATTTCTTCTGCAACTTTGGAGTTGGAGAAACAGAGGTGGATCTTCATTGTGACAACTGCAGTGGGCAGAACAAGAACAACTTCATGCTCTGGTACCTTGCCTGGCGGGTTGGACACAAGCTTCACGATAAAATTGAAATCCACTTCCTTATTGCTGGCCACACCAAGTTTTCCCCTGACTGTGGCTTTGGACTCATCAAGCAAGCCTACATGAAGACAAGAGTCAACACTTTGGCAGACATCGCTGAGGTACTTTAACTTTACTTTGCTTTAATGACTTCAGTGCTGTTTTCTGTTCTGCTTCAATGAAACATTTAACTGAAGATTTTTTTTTTCTTCCTCTCTTCTCTTTTTTGTCATCAGGTTGTGGAAAACAGCTCTCCTGTGAGTCGCCTCAATATCCCACAGCTTGTTGGAACGGCAGAGGGCAAAGTTTTAGTCCAGACCTTCGACTGGCAGCAGCATCTGACTCGCCACTTCCGTAGACTCCCACAGATCAAGAGTTATCAGCACTTCAGGTAATTGAAACTTTCACATTGTGTACATACAATATAACATAGCAACAACATACACATGACAGTTTTTTTATAAGAAAATACTTTGCCATGTTTAAAATGTCTTATGTGCTTTTTCTGTCACAGCTTTGAAGCCAAGAGACCAGGTGTGGTGCTTGCAAAAAGTCACCGTGATGCACAACCTGTCGAATATCAGCTACTGCGCGACGGAGCAGATCTGCCCCCTGTCGACGGTCTTCCTGTCCTGGCCCCACCTGGACTGAAAATTGACAGGCAGAACTATCTATATGAAAAAATCAGGCCATTCTGTGCTGACGAGGCAAGAGACATCACATGCCCAGCGCCAAGGGTCACAACACAGAAGAGTCCACAGAAGAGGATGCGAATGTAATTTCTTTGGACTGTGTCACAAAGACCTTTTTTCTTGTTTACAACACCTGCAATGTCACTTTATCAACCAACCACCTGAATTTAGTTTTACATTCTTGTATGAAAAGCACTCTAAACAATGTTTGATTGATTTGCTTATGGAAAATAAAAAAAGAATATATCAATCAACCAGTTTATTGCTTATTTTTTATCATTAGCAAAAGTTTGTGTTTCATGTTGCATGAGTACACCGAAGAAAATTCCTAGTCTGTAAAACCTTTCATTGACAATGGCAATAAAATCTATTCTGATGCATACTCCTATACTGTATGTAGGGACGGACGGGGACTAAAAAACAGCCCTGGACTTTGACTAGGCCCGGCCCAAAGCAATCGGCGCGCAGAAACTCGACAACAACAACAATAACGCCTGCCATGAGTGTCACAAGACTTTAATTGTGGCTCATGGTACTATACCATCCAAATTATAGCTAACAGCATATTCTACAATCTATTCCATGCTGTCTTAAAATGAATTTATTACTTAATAATCTTAATTAATTTATGCAGTAATTAATCTTAGCTACTCCACAAATAATAATACCACATCTAAATGAAAATACACCATTACAAATGTAACTTCTGTATTCAAAATCTTCAATGTTTGTAAGCATTAACTGTAACGTTACCAACATTTTTAAAAGTAAAAGCACAACATATTTCTTAATATTAGCTACTGCCCAGCATATATATATATATATATATATATATATATATATATATATATATATATATATAAAATCACATAGCACATCCTGTTTCTGATTTTAACATTCTCTAGAGTTTATCTTATTTTTTATTCAGTGTACATAAGAGTTGCCTATACAGTTTTATCGGTAGATGCTAAGAGACATTTATTTATTACCTGTTTGCAAACTTTTTTTTTTCTTTGATGGCACATTTTCCTGACCTTTTTGCTCCCCCCTGTGCTTTACAGCTTTACAGGGGGGAGCTTTACAGGGGGTATGGCTTATCTAAATGAGATGTAAATGAGCCCTATTGTCACTCCCAGCAGCAGAGAGAGGTGAGAACTGCACAATCTTTTGAGGCTGTTTTCTCCCCTTTTAGCTTTTTTGTGTGCCTACCTTCAAATGGCCACAACATCTCCAAATATTATCAGATTTCCATGTGTTAAACATCGTTGGAAAGCTTTGAGACTACACTTTCAGAATCTGTGAATACCTCAAAATGCCCCAAAACCGACTTGTGTCCCTACTTTCCGTGATCGGTCACATATATGTGTTCATATTTGTTCAGTAGTGAAAGGAAAACAGGATTCGGTCAGTCGCTACATATTCCCCCTTTTCGTCGGATGAAGTCCCTGTGTGAACATCATCGGACGACAATCATCACAATGGCCGACTGGCAGGTGAATCCTGATGGTCATGTAGCAAGTGGACCATGGTAGTAGGGTAGCAGGTGGAACCTGATGGTAGGATGGCAGGTGGATCTTAAAGCTGAGGATTCAGCTCGATGAGGTTTGGCGTGGTCTCTGACTTGGCACCTCCTTTCCGGGGATTCCGTCTGAGACCTTCAGGCACGGCTTTCGTGAGCTCGGCTGTGTCGCATCTGGTGGAGTCTTCTGTACAGAATGAATGCCACGCATAGTGTCAGAGTGTGGCTGATTACCTGTAGAGATGCACAGCACAATGTCGGCTGAGGTCCAGCCTAGGACCGCAGATGAAGTGTTCAGAACGGGCAGTCGAGGCAGTGCTTGGATGGCTGTGTTGACCGGAGAAATGTCAATGAATTGGGACCCTCTTTCCTCGATACAGAGTTCCAGTTCTGGATCTAAGGTGAAGTTGTAGTTCTTGAAGGATGGGAGTTCCAGTGCTGTCTGGTACTCTTTGCTCGGAAGATGGTACAATGCCAGATCATTCAGGTGGAATATGGCACCTTTCGGGGCTTGAATCCACGTACTGTGGTTGAGCATGTTGACACGGCTGGTTGTGTCATGCTGGTCGTAAGTGAGAGTAGCTGTACGCACAGGTGTGTTAACGAGCCACCTGTCACCTACAATCTCTGCTTGCGTCTCTGTGACTTTTGCTCGAGGCTTAGCTTTGGCTGGGCAGCGTGTGTCGCTGACCAGGGGTTGCAACCCGCAGGTTCCTTAAGTGTTGTCTCTGAGGAAGGGTTTGCTAGGGCAGAGATAGTGAATGAATTTGGTGAGGTACACATGTGCAGGTTTGGGGCCAGGTGCAGATGTCGTGGTAGGCCACCACATCTGGAATGTGTGCCTTGTTGTGGGTGTTGCTTTTCAAAAACCTGACATTGGCAATGTCTTTAAGTCTGTAGACTTGGTTTGACTCGCTGATGGATTGGTTCAAGAGCACATCCACTTCCCTCTGCTCGTGATCGACGTAGAGTAGGATGGCGCTACCCAGAGAGTAGGCCAGGTGTATTTGTAGAGGATCAGTTGGCCTGGTGATGGCGGAAACCAGCATAGTTAACACAAGGCTTAAGGGTTTCAAGTACGGTGGGATTCTACCCGTGGTTGGGCTGTCATTTGAGGAGTTAACCTCCCAAGCATGTCTGTTATCAGGGCTGTAACCAGCTGAGTTTGGGCAAAGTCATTCTGGAAGACAGTAAACAGCGGTTTCATGCAGTTCATGGTCTGATTCAGCAGGACGCTGTGAATGTTGAGAATGACCATGTTCTTCTCAATGTCTTGCCGATGGTTTGGAAAGATGCACTCTGCGTGGTGAGTTGCTCTTTTAGCTGTGAAAGTTCAGTCTGGATTTCAACCACATGCTGTTTCACAGTGGCTATGTTTGCTGTCTGGACACTTGGCATACCAGTGTCGAACAGAGTTCTGGCGGCAGCTACGGCTCCGAGCAACGCTCCCAGGAACCGTTTTGAGTGTTAGTTGGTGCTTTAGAGTCCTGATTGTGTAACAGTCACTTTCTCAAGTTGGTTGGACATGTGTTCGACCTAGGCCTTGGCGTGAGAGAGGGAGTCCTCTGTCCATCGGGCACTTCCCCAGCTGTATTTGGCTACGGTGCTGGGGTAGTGTGCTCTGTAGGCCTTGTGGGGCTGCATGAGTCGAACATGCACTTGATGGGTGTAGGTCCTGCAGTCGGTGATCAGGAGTCTCAGTCGTTATCTCGGTGGCAGCTGTCCTCTGGATGCAAACCACAGCAGCAACCTGGTACAGACAACAGGGAGAGAGAGAAAGAAAGGGGAGGAAAAAAACCCAGCGAGGGTTGTCTTTGGTTGGACTGGGCAGTCTTTTTATTTCATATGTGGCAACTAGGTTTAGCTTGCCTTTGCCCATGTTTTGCCACATCTTGCTGCTGGCATGTCGCTTGCTTCAGTGTATTGTCAGTGGCTCTGGTGCTGTGGTTTGCAGCGCATGATGCGTCATGGACGTACATTGGCCTTATCCCCCCTTTGCGCCGTTGCATTACACGTCTTTGCGTTGTGGTGTCAGACGGTGCACACATAGAATGTAGCTCTGTGCATGCAGCATGTGCTTGGTGTCATGTCGTGTTCTGAGTAACTGGTTGTCAGTGAGTGTAGACGGCAGTCAAGGGTTGGTTGGAGGGGTCTGAGAGGTGGTGAAGCAAAGTCTTTATTGTGTCAGAAGCCCGCATGTTCGTTATGTTTGTGTTTGTAAACAGCGGAGCTAGCGTAAACTGCTGTGAGGTAGACAGTTTAGGTTGTAAAGTTCTTATGCTGTGTGTAATCACTTCAAACTTCAGGGTGGGTGGGCGGATTTGAAGTGACCACAGCTAGTCGTTAAGTGCGCCAGGCTTGGTGAGGTTATGGGTTTGGTCATTCAAGTCTTTGTCAAGGCCCGGTTGCCTTGAGTGTCCTTTCACCTTTTTCCAGTAGACAATCATGTTGTTTGTTCTTGTGATGTCATCGCATGCCTGGAACCGGTGTTGGTGTGTGACAGGCATGTGGTTTGAAGTCTTACAGCCATTTTGTTTCCAGCCTGGAAGTTGGTATGGGAAACTGAGTCTGGCATAGTTAAAGTCTGTGCCCATAAGTAGTTCTCTGATGTTATGCGTCAACGCGATGTGCAGCGTTATGAGGATGGCTGCTACCTCAGCATATTGTGATGACTGCGGGCCCAACTTGAAGTATTGTGGTGGGCACGGTATGTCATTTACCTACAGCATGCCCGCACCTGATTGACGGGTGCCCTCATGGTGGTAGGAATATCCATCGATGTAGGGTGTGGGCATACCTTGACACGCATTCTCTTTAAAGTACCTGTGACAGGTCAGTTGTTGTTGTTGGGGTTCTTCTACATTCACCGTCGCAGCTGGTGTGTTATCAGAGCAGTTTTGGCAGGCTGCCAGGCCGTGGCCTAGCGCACACTTGTGATTTTGAGCATAAGTGCCTCAACATTGCGCCCCTGGAGGGCCATTAACCATGTGGCTATGCGTGAATTGGTGACCACGCCATCTCGGATGCACTGGCTCCAATGTAGTTGGAGAATCTCTGGATGGCCCATACAGTGCAGAGCAGGGCTTTTTCACAGTCTGAGAATTTAGTCTCTGGTGGGAGAAGTGTCCTGCTGACATATGTAACGACTCCTTTGTCTTGATCATGCCTTTGGTACAGGCCAGCACTGAGACAGTGGTTGGAGAACCCAGCTTCTAGATAGAACTCTTTTTGTTGGTCAGAGTAAGCCAGACATGGAGCTGTGCATAAGTGTCGTTTTAGCTCATTCAAGGCATTGTCTTTAACTTCTGTCCATACAAATGGGCAGTCTGTTTTCAGAAGGGCAGTTAGAGGTTTCGCAATGTCTGAGTAGCTTTCGCTGAACTGCCGTGAGTAATTGCGCACCCATAGAAAGCTTGTAGCTTGAGATGTTGGTGGGTGGCTTGATGTTTTGAACAGCTTGAATACGGCTGGACTGCGGTTCGATGCCTTGTGATCCGATGAGTGGGGCCACATAGTTGACTTTGGTTCGACACCACTGTGCTTTGTGGAGGGCGTTCTTGGCACCGGCAGTGGATAATTGGTTGAAAACATAGTCTAGCTCTTTCAGGTGGTCAACCACTGTTGTGCTTTTCATGACAACATCATCAACGCACATAAGGTTACCTCTCATTCTGGCATCTGGGCATGCCTTGTTCAGGAAGATGTTGAACTCAGCAGGTGAGTTGGCATAGCCCAATGGGTACCTGGTGAAAGTGAATTGTCTGTTGCCGAACGTGAATGCTAGCTTGTTCTGGTCTTCTGGATGCACAGGTATGGTCCAGAATCCAGAGGCCACATCAAGTGTTGAGAAGATTGTGGCTTTTCTGATTCTGGGTATTTCTTGCTCCAGCTGGGTCATGGGCCATCGGGACAGTGGCACCTGTTGATTCAGTTTCCTGCAGTCAATGGTGGGTCGCCACTTGCCGTTTGGTTTGAGGACGGGCCAGATGGGGGCAGAATGGGTGCTGTTGCATGGACGGATGACACCTTTTTCAAGCCTGGATTCGATGATCTCTCGCACCGGTTCGTGTGAAGCGATGGGGATCTTGCCTGACTGCCTGACAAAAGTGGGAGGAGCATTAGGGTGCGTTGGGATGCGCACAGTGTGGGGTTCAGTGAGACCACAATCTAAAGAGTCTTTGGCAAAGGATGCTTTGAACTTGTAAAGGACTTGTCTGAGTCTTTGTAGATCTGCATCATTTTTAATTGCGTCAGCGTCTTTTAGAATTTGCTGAACTTGAGACTCAAATCCTGGGTACGGCTCCTCTGTTGGTGTGTCGTCTGTCGTGTTGGCAGGCAGAGGTGCAGCAGTGTCGTCAGTCTCGCAAGCAAGCTGTCTGGAGACTTTGTATACTGCAAGGTATTGGTCCTCTGTCAGTGCTGTTCTGCATACCTGGTCTTTGTCCATTGGCATGACCGAAGTGATGGAGATGAGTTTGAAGGGTGCTGTGAACACTGTGTGGTTTGTGCCCCCTTCGGGTATCATTGAAGATGGGATGGGCCCAATGATTGGTAGTGTGAGTTCAAAGTCATGGAAGTCGTGGCTCACTAGCCATCCCACCCGATAGACTTTTGGAATGGTGGTGTCCATCGCCACACAGTTGTTGAAAAGGATGTAGACTACACGCGATGACACTTCAGTAAGGGGTGTGGCTTCCAGCGTGAGTCCAAGTTCAACACATTCGGGTGAAGGTTGAAAGAAGCCCAGCGTGTGGTTTTAGGGTTTGACCACAACGCATGTTGAGCCGGACGGCGACCCCTTTGGTGTAAGCTGGTATTCAGTGTCCTATTCGTTGATTAGGGTGCCAACCTCAGGAATGGTTTGACCTGACAGGAGGTTCTCAGTGTTGGTTGGAACAACAGGGGGCTGTAAAGTCAATGGGGCCCACACTACCTCATTAATGATGTCCACATGAGCCTTGAGGTGAGTCAGGATGTCTACCTCAATGTAGAAATCATGGGGCGGGTCCGGAAGGACCAGGAAGTAATGGGTCAGACACCGGTGGTTCCAGTTCAGGTTCAAAGCGAAGACACCTTTGGCCGTCATCATGGTAGATGGGTACGTGTTTAAAGGAAAACGGGTGCGCTTGCTGGCAGAAGGAAGGTCTGGTGTGTCTTAATGAGAGCATTGAACAGTGAGACACTGATGGCTGAGTTGTCTGCCCATAGTGCAAGTACAAAGTCAGTAGTGGTTACATCATTCAACTGCAGGTCAGTTGTGACCTTGGGGCAGAAGGAATCAGAGTCTTTGGTGAGCTGTAAGGTGCATGGTAGCGGATTCGAACCTACAGTTGGTGTTGAGTCTGTGTCTTCATGGCTGGCTGTGGGAGTTTCCGTGAACTCTGTGACTTGAAAGTCTGGTTTTGCTGGAGTTCCCGTGACCTTTGTGATCGACCGTCTGGCTGTGTCTGGAGGGGGTCAAGTTCTCGTACTTGAGCCCAGACTTTGAGCTGTTTCAAGTCCAGTAACGGTTCAAAGCGATCTAGCACGTCTTTGCCAATTAGAAGTGGGTAAGTGTTCATTTTTTAGGTGTGCACTGGGTGGATCAGACTCATAGAATCAATTGTCAGGTGGATGGGAGCTACCTGTTTGAGCCGGATGTCGTTCTGGCTGTGGGATTGCACGTTCAGTTCACAAGTTTGAGGTGTAAGAGTTCGATCTTGTCTCTTAGCTTGAAATTGGAGTCTTTTTGAAAAGGTGAGATGAGATCACCGTAAGATGTGATGCTGTGTGTTCCCTGCTCACTTCCTTTTCCAACGTGATGTTCAGGAGGAGTTTACCGGCCCACCCCCTTTTCGACCAGGTTGCCCAGGAATGTTGTCATTGGGGCAGGTCTGACGATCAATGGGTGGTTAGGACCGGTTTTGTGTGGCTGTCTGCGGGTGCAGATAGCCAAAACAGCATTTTCTGGTACCTTGGGATAGTGGTACCTGATATGAGGAAGTGTGCTGTCTCATTCAGGGTGTGCAGCTGTCAGCTGTGGAGCTTGGGTGATGCTGTCACCTTGTGATGTGACAGTTAGCTCTGTGGTCTTTGGCTGACGAGCAGTGTTCGGGGTGCTTGGCTCAGTCAGTTGGTAGTCAGACCGGGCGTTGGTTTCGGTTCTTATGCTTAGACATAGATGTGTGGTTTTTTACAGTCTGGTTGGACACAGTCTTTTGCTTGACATAAGCTTTGTGGGCCAAGTCTCGTAGCTGATGGGCAGACATGGTCCGTGAACAGGCCAGGTGATGACTCACTGTGGGATGCAGATTTCGGAGAAACAGAGTTCTGAAGTTGAAATCCTCTTCCATACCTGGCTTGTTCCGTGCTCCGAAGTAGGCTTGTCGGAATCGGCCGTAGTAGGTCTGTGATGTTTCAAGTCTTGTCTGCTTGAGGTCCATGACGATGGCTTGGTCTGATTCTGGATCAGAGAATGCTCGGATCAAAGCTTGTCGCAGCTGCTGGTAGTCAGTTTTGACAGTCTTTGTTTGACGGTCTAGGAAGCTGCGCACATCACCGCTGGATGTGATTCTTAACAGATACAAATTGTCCCAAGCTGTCAAGTTGGCGACAGTTTGCAAGTGAAAGTCAATGTCCTGTAGATAAGAGTGAATGTCATCACCTCCTGCAGGGTCTGGATTGAACGTAGGGATGTTTCTGGCCAGCTTGTCGAGTTCTTTGGGGGCCATGCCGTGGTTAGCGGCAGGGGTTGTCTGGAAGCTGGCTGGTGTCATCTTGAGCAATGGGCTTTTAACCCCCCCTTTCAGCTTTGAGTTTGTGGCTGAAAGGTACGGACCGGCTGGTTAGGGGAAACTTTGTGGTGTGCGTTTGCCCTTCCCGGTCATTCTGCAGTCTATAAGAGTGTTTCAGCTCTCTGTGAACAATGTCAAGTTCGTTTTTTTTAGATCGTGTCTCTGCTGAGTAAGCTCGTGGATTTCAGCTCGGGCTGCGTGCAAGTGGTTTTTGCAGGCCTTGGCTTTTGGTCTCTTTCTTTTAGTTCAGTCTCTGCTCTTACAAGGAGAACTTCACCTTGTCGGAGTTTCTCGTTGAGTTCCTCTCTGGCGTTTCTCTCCGCTTGCTTTCTTTGGTCTGTGTCGAGACGAAGATCACACAGGGCCTTTTGAAGTCTTTCCGCTTCTTTCTGTAGCCCTGGATCTGTGTCGTCCTCTTTCTCGCCCTGGTTCTGGGTCTCGAGGAGGAGCTGATCAAGGCGACTCTGGGTTCGGGCCTGGTGCTTCCGGGCCTCCTCCGCTTGAAGCAGAAGCGCTGCTGCTTGTTGCTCCAGGTCGATGTTACTCCGTTCGCTGAGCCTTGCCTGGGGGACGAGGTTGTGTGCGATGCCTCCGACGATTCTGGCCCAGTCTTTGTAATTGTAGCTCAGGGTTGGATCCAGGGCTATCAGCTTGTCCAGCTCGGTGTCCAGCTGCGTTTGGCTCAGATGCTGCAGGTCACTGGCGTCCTTGGGCAGGAAGGGGGTCGTCATGGCTCTCGACCATGACTGTAGGACAGGAACATACTGGCTCACTGTGGGCGAGAGGAACACAACATACACAAACAAAGAGACCAATGCAAGTCCGTTCTAAGCTTAACAAGCTATACTCATACGGGCTATGCCGTTCATGAGAATTTTGGGGCTAACTGATGTAAACAGTTAGCGAAGCCAATTGATTTGGGTCGACGAAGGACCCGAACTAGGGATTTGACAGGCAGTAGCCTAGCGGGTCACGTGATGACACCGGCTGCGTAATTGTCACTCTATTCTATTATTTAGCTTCCTTGGTGGCTCTCACAGGTTACTGTCTCTAAGTGAAATGAAAGAAACAAATCACAACAGAACACAGAGATAGAAGAGATCAGAGTGAAAGGAAACAATGAAAATGAATAGGTCTGAAATGAACTGGAATAAATACTAACACCGGAAGTGTTAGGGAGAATAAGGAGGCCTAAGCCGACTACCGCTGATAGGGTTTAAGATAGGGCCTACGGGTGAGTGGGGTTGTCGAGATAGCAACCTAAGAAAGTGTGGCTTGGAGAAGAGATGGGCCAAACACTTAAAATATCCGGGAGATATCTAGTATTTTGTGGCTCATAGTAGGTGGAATGGGTTTTTATTAAATTTAGTTTACCTGCGGTGAATTGAATCCACTCCGGTGAGAACCAGTGGCATGGTCAACCTCCCTGGCGCTTCCCAAACACTCAACCGCGGTGTCCTCGGCCCTCCGTTACTCTGTGTCGCGTTGCGCCCTCCCAAACAGCCTTTGTGAATTTAAACACAACTCGGCAAAGCCAAGATGTCAACCGCCAGACAACACTACAAAATTGGGCTGTTCCCCAGAACCCTCCCGGAGGAGTGGCCTCTTTTTAGGCCCCGGTTTAGGTACTGGTCCCAGAAATTGCCTTTTTGTGTCGGCTGGACTGGTTGACTACCTTTGGAGTGCCAAATTGCTGATGTCAGCACTGCGGGCCGCAACGACGGACAGAGATAAAAGAAACCGAGATTCACGCACAGTAGGGTGTTGGTAACGCTGGTCGGACAACCCTGCTGGCCGGAACACAACCAGAGATGACTTCAAATCACCAAGGGAGTACTACAATAGATACACAAAAGGATGAACAAGGGAAGCTTAAAGTGAATTAAGGCTTGTTTGTTTAAACCAAATTGAGTAATTATTTATAGCAATAAGAGTCGAAGGTTTTACTAAATAATAATAAAAAGAGGGAATTATGATAATGTTGGTAATTATCAAAATAACCTAACCCAAAAGAGAGGAAAAATAATTAAAATCAAAATATAAAGAGACAGGATTGAAACACTGTAGATAGAAGAAGCAGGCCGCAGTAGTGGGTTTTCACCACGAGGGGGCGTATTCCTTCTCTGTGCTTTGCCTGGGTAAACAGAACACTTGATTCAAATTCAAAATTCAAAACTTGTTTAAATTTAAAACTTAAAACAAACAGGAAAGAATTAAAAGGGAAATCAGAATGATATCCTATAATAGCTAATAACACCGTAAAGTATCATTAATAACTATAAAATAATCAAAAAGGGGAAGATGAGATAGATGCACAATTCAAAACAGAGTGAAAGGAGGAAAAACGTGATACCGACTTAGGGGAAAAGGCCACAGGGTGGCGCTGTTCCCTCCACATGGATATCAGTGACTGACAGGCAAACACGATGTAAATTTAAACTGGTTTAAAACCAAATTAAAATAAGCGTGAAAGGAGATTGAGAAATCAGGATAAAATTTTATAATAATTAACAACAACAGTAAAGTATCGTCAATAACTATAAAAAGAGAAAAGTAGAAATAGGCAATTCAAACAGACTTGGACAGAGAGACAAGGAGAGTTGAGTGAGCCGACTTGGGCTCTCTCTGGCTGTGCTGGGATTTAGTTTAAGTTTTAATTCAAATCTTGTCTTGAACCAAACTCAAAGTAAATGTACCAGTCAAAAGCAGAAAAATTTGTCTAACACAAAATAAAATTCGCACGAGCAAAGGTCTAAATGCAAACAATTCTTGAGAATTTAGACAGGGAAATGAATTCCCTTAATTCACAGGGAAATGAATTCAGCAGTAAAGAGAGCATTATCTGAAACGGCCACAAGATGGCGTAATTGCGCTCATGCAGGCTGAAGTCAGAAGGCGGGGCGTAATTCGAGACTCCTAAACACTTAAAGGCCGCCCTCTGGTGTTTAGCAAGCGGAATTACAACCGACTTTAATGTGATTCAAACTAAGAGCTTTCAGCTCGCGTCGTGCGCTGAATTCCTGCAATAAATCACAAACAAGCAGATCTCTGTGGATCTTTCGGTGCTGTACTGCACAAGAGCTTGAAACAGGATTTTTTCGCTGTGAAAACACGCAGATGTGAAACAACAGGAATTTCCGTCTGTTGTTACTCACATAAACATTTTTATGTATTAGATTTATATTTAAATGTATCAGATCTTTAATTGGGTTGCTAAACCAATTTTGACCAGGAGTTTACCGTTTTTGTTGAATATCACTGGGTTAACCACGAATTCAATAACGACATTATGGAAGGCCTTTTACCACTGAAGAGAGGAAACTCGCTCTCGATCAGATTTACGTCTTGCTCTGAGAAAGAGATTCTCGTCTTAATCAGGCGTTTAAATAATATTAACATGTACCAGCTGCAAAGAGTTTGCTTCGTCTTTACAGGGACAGGTATAATATGAACTGCGTTGCGCGACTTTCACTGGAGCGCGCATAAAAAAAAATATATATATATATTAATACACAATATACTCATAGATTGAAACTGAATTTGCTCATAAAACATAGTTTGAAATGCCTCGCGATCTCCACCAAACTGTAGCGACAATGAGTCTTACATTAAATTAGCTCAAATTATATATAGGGAATTTTATAATTAATCATGAATGATTAATATATTGCATATTACAGTTAAATTATCGAAGCTGAAAATAGATCGATTGTATATATGAATGATCACCATAATGGGTTATGGTTCGTCATTAATATATCAATAGTCTTATTACAGATCGATTATATGAGATAACCTTAAATGGAATTAATTTAGTTATCGAACAATCTGTTTGTCCAGCAAACGGCCGTAAGATTAACTTATCAATTTTCAACAAAAATTATCTCTTTCTTATAATTCCAAAAAAGCTATTTTCTGGCCATGAAAAATCACCTTCTTGTTATTATAAAATTTAGGTTACTGAAATAGTAACGAATTGTAAAGCTTTGTAGCTAAAGGGTCGAACACTTCATTGACTTTGTAAAAATGAGCACTTTAGACAATTAGCAATCAAGAATATAATGGTTTTAATAAAAAGAAACTACGGATACAGAATTCTACATTTAAACCCGAGATACATGTATGTACAATAAACAGTAAAACTAACGAGACAAACGAATAACAACGGGAGTGAGAGAGAGAGAGATTGAGTGAGAGAGAGAGAGAGTGAAATATATATATATATATATATATATATATAGAGAGAGAGAGAGAGAGAGAGAGATGAGAAAGTGAAACTAACGGTCAGGATGAGAGAGATCTCCGGGGTGATCGCAGCATGGCAAAAATCACAGACAATAACCCTTAGAGAGGCAACAAGAAATCACATCAATCAAATCAAATCAATAACCTATACTTGCGTATATGGTTCTCTTTGTGTGAGCTGAAGAACGCAGAGTCGTATGCGTGTTTGTCCTTCGGCGCTATAGGCTTGTTCTCTCGTGTCTTCCGGGGCGAGCAGACTCGCGGGAAGCTTTAAAGGTTCACCGAACGTGAAGTTACCAAGGAAATCGTTCAGAGTTCATCTCCCTCGGGAGGGAGAGGCGAAAATGAAAATAAAACTTAGTAAAGAAAGGAAAAGAAAAGAAACGCGGTGTAAAGCTCCCTAAGGAGCCATGGGACCGGAAACCTCTCACAGGGAAAGTGCTTTCTTTGAGAAACTCCTGTGTCAGTTTCTTATAGAGAGGAGGGGTTCACGCCTGCTTCGCGTATGTGAACCAATCATCTTAGAGCATCGCGAGCGGGAAAAGTTCTTCTTTGTCTTGTCAGGATAATTGATGATGCTATAAAATTTTGTCATTTCTAGCCAGAAAGATTGTACACACAGAACAATAAATTTTACTGTAATATCCTATGTATGACTGGTTTAGTCAAAACAAGACGGTCAAACAGGTACCAAGAATGGCCGGAAAGAGTAGAAGAAACATAAAGTTACATTTATATGCAGAATTACACACATTTAATGTTCACTCACACGACTATAAAGCCATAATACCGGCTACCATGACCTAGGAAAGATCAAATTCATGTTTATACATTTCTTAAGTGGTTATACTTATAGAAAATATATAATTGCAGAGTCTATTCCTCTTTCTTTATCAGAATTCAAGTGGGAGCTGTGATTCCCTTGGAATTCCTTTTGGGGGTCATAAAGTTTTATGACCTAGCAAGAGGGAGAGTTACAGAAGATGATACTGTTAGGTAATCTTTCTTTAGAAATACACTTAAGATTTGAAGTTACAGACCAGTCTCCAATTACATCTATAGAATAAGACAAAACTAATTAGATATGCATGCATACAGGAAGGTTAGATACAATTCTGTGTTATATACATTAAGGACATTCCTATCCTAAGTTGCACACAAAGGACGTTTGTGTGCGGGTATGTGTGGTGTGTGTGTGTGTATCCTTAGGGCATATTGTCCATCCGTGGTGTGCACCACGTGAGGGTTTCGAGAACAACGGGGACCTGTTTCTTGATTGCGCAATGCGTCATAAATGGAGTTAATCAATGACCTGCTGGCAGACATTGGGGCCACCATTTCACATAATTCAAGGTTTTGTGAATTAAACATATATGTGTTCATATTTGTTCAGTAGTGAAAGGAAAACAGGATTCGGTCAGTCGCTACAGTCTGCTATATTTATTAAATCCAGGAAATTGGTTATCTCCTTCAGAATATGTCAATCAGAGTATCAGGCGCTCTAACGTGAGAGATCTTGTGGCTGGCACGCCACGAGACGCGCTCCATATTACGGGACAAAGGAGCTAATAAAAAATAAGATAAGATGTCAAATAGGTAAATAAGAGCAGGATTGCACTGTTTGTGTGCTCTCATGTATCAATCCGAGTGTCTGGTAGATGCAAACATTGAGAGATTGTGGCTGGTGTGACGCTTAGTAAGAGTCACGAGACACGCTCTATCAAGGGCAAAAAGAGCGAATAAAATAATAAGATACGATGACAAAAGGGTAAAAGAGCAGGATTGCACTGTTTGTTTGTTTTTATGTATCAATCCGAGTGTCTGGTAGATGAAAACAGTGAGAGATCTTGTGGCTGGTGACGCTTAGTAAGAGCCACGAGACGCGCTCCATCACGGGCAAAAAGAACAAATAAAATATTAGATAAGATGACATAAAGGTAAATAAGGGCAGGATTGCACTGTTTGTGTGTTTTCGTGTATCAATACGAGTGTCTGGTAAATGAAAACAGTGAGAGATCTTGTGGCAGGTGCGACGAGCCATGAGACGCGTTCCGTCACGGGCAAAAAGAGCAAATAAAATATTAGATAAGATGTGTTTTCGTGTATCAATCCGAGTGTCTGGTATAGATGAAAACAGTGAGAGATCTTGTGGCTGGTGACGCTTAGTAAGAGCCACCAGACGCGCTCCATCATGGGCAAAAAGAGCGAATAAGACAAGATGACGCGGAATGCATGTCTATTTGATCATGCATCAGTCGGAGTATCTAGTATCCAGTTGGCCAGTAAGCCAGTTGAAACGCGTTCATTAAATGGTGAATATTGACATATAGGGCGTTGCGTTCTGGCTTCCACTGACTAGGGATACGATTTTGTTCACAAACACCTTGTGTAAGGACGAGAGGCAGGCGAATATATTGGCCAAAATGCTCTGTTCGATTTTTCTGAGATCATCTACTCTTCCCTGTGGATGACCTGTGACCTACTTTCTGTAAGATCTGAATTTTTGAGTTTGAATTTTTGAGATTGAATTTTAGAAAACTGAATTTGAAGTTCCGAATTTCTTCATCTTGAAAACTTGAATCTGAATTTTTTTAAACTGAATATTTGCAGTATAAGAATTCAGAACAAAAAAACTAGCTGTTTGAAAATACATGTCTATAAAATTCAGCCATAAAAACGTTTAAATTTGTTAAATTTCAAATCTTCAATATTCGTTTAAAAAAAAATCAAATTCAGAACTATTTAAACTACCACCTAAAATTCAATTTTGTTAGATTACACTTGAAAATAATTCAAATTTACACAATTCAAATTCAAATCATTTTGTCATATTATTAGCTCCATACTCAATCTGCTAGACTTGCCAACTGCAGCTTTAAAAAGTTTTTTTTTTTAAAGTATCTCTACTAATGCTGTAAACTATAGGGAATCTTTACTTGCACAATCGCCTTTGTTGCCATTGGCTTTTGGCTTGCTTAGTTGGGAACATTTAATTTTATATTTAACAATATTGTTACAACATTATTTTCTTGTTATCTCTGTAAAGCTGCTTTGAAACAATCTGTATTGTAAAAAGCGCTATATAAATAAAGGTGACTTGACTTGACATTACTATTATATTAATGGTTAACAACATTGCCCAAACTATTAAATTCAGTTGCTATTTATTTTTAGATATAATAATCAACATTTTATGAGAGTATGAGAGTATCGCGATACGTACCGTGGGTGGTGTATCGCGGTTTTTGGGTTCGGTTTGAATATCATTCATTACACCCCTAATAAATAAAGATGACATGTCTAGCCTTGACTTTTAAAAACGAAACAAAATTGACTTTTTAAAACAAAGCAAATGTGGCTGTGATGACTTGATGACTTCTTTCCAGTCTTGCAGTGTCTCGTGTTCTTGCTCAGATGTGGACTGGCTCTGAGTTCCCTGTCAGGTTGGGGTTGGACTTCAGGTTTCGGTCAAGTCTCGAGCTCAAGCCTTCCACCAAGGACAAGCAAGTATGTTATTTCCTATCCAATACAAAAATGATATGAACAACTCAACTCATGAATGATTTTTTACAACAGAATTGAATTCTGTTTGCATCACTGATTCTGTTATTTTCCTGTTTATTATGAAGCCACTTTGAAACAATCTGCTTTGTATAAAGTGCTATATAAATGAAGGTGACTTGATTTGACTATAACAAGAACATTACAATGAACAAAAATTTGAAAATCTCACTACAAATAATCCAGAATTGAAGACAAAAGATAATAATCCTACTCTATCTGTTACACTTCCTCACACCTGAAACTGATCGAGTGAATCTCCTGAACTTCTTCAATCTACAGTAGATCATTATTAATCCATTTATGTTGAAACATCTGCTCTAACGTCGGGCGTTAAGTTGGATCCTGGGCTAGACACTGGCTAATCAGATCCCTGCACTCTGTACACATTTTAAAAAGGAGAGAATTGGTTAGTTGGCAACTATGAAAACAGCTTCTAAAACATGATTAAAGCACTGTAAAATGTTCCTTATCTTTAATACTTTAAAAGTGAAGTATGTAGTTTCTGCAACACTAGTGGCACTGAGCGGAATAAATTACAAAATAAAGCATATTTTCAAAAAACCTTGCAAAGGCTCCTTCCTTGCATCGCGTCTTCCCCAACTTAAACATCACAAACACAGCTCTGACTGGTCCTTGTAAAGCATGTTTCAGGTCCAACATATTAGGAACACCTTTAGCTGTGTTGCATTTGTCTTTATGAAAATGTGCCTTTCTGAACAGGTACATGATGATGCTGTATAGTATTGAAGCATGTTTTGTAGCGCGTCTCATCACAATGCTCTGTTCACTTTGACGTGTTATTGACCTGTTGTTTAATCTTTGAAGGTATAAATGGAGCGAATTTTGCCTTTTACTTCTGTAACTTTAAAGCTGCATTTCTTTTCCCATGGCTCCGCCTGCTACAGTATCAACGCCCAAAACTCTCGCTATATGTTGAGCTAAATATAAAAATCTTACATACTTCACCTATAACTGTTTCTGTACAAAGCCTTTTCCATGTGTGTGTTTATCAATGTTGTCAATATTATTCACTCCTTTGGATGAGTTGGAGTTCTGAAATGTAACTTTGGCTTGTGTGATTTCCGTTCTATTACGAAAAGGACGACATGCGTTCGACATCTTGTACAGCAACACTCCTAAAGCCCAGACATTTGCTGGGACGGCGTGGAATCGAGGTGCTGTGAAGACTTCAAATGGGCAGTGCTCCTGTAATCCTGTAAGCAAGACATTTGCACATTGTTAAGCTTTTTTTTAAAGCATCAAATAATTAGTAAGTCACTATATTCAGGTTTCCACACTCCCAAAATGCTCACCAATGTATATGTTGCTCTCGTATCCATCACTACTAAATAGCTGACCACATCCAAAGTCTATCAGCTTGAGCTGTAACGTGTGTTTCTTCAACAGGAAATTCTCCGCGTGAATGTCATTATGGAAAACACCATCCTCGATGCAGTGTTGTACTGCCAGCACAGCCTGTTGCATGATGACCCGTGCTGTTGGTTCATACAGTTGAGGATGACGAGTGATGAAGTCCAGCAAGCTCTCGCAGGGTTCCGGGTATTCCATAACGAGAATGAATGTGTTAGGATGTCCAAACCACTCCTACAGTTGCATGACGAAGGGGCTTTTGGGTTCTCGCCTCATCACTAGCAGCAGCGCCACTTCTGTAAAGAGAGGTTCGGGATGTCCAGGCTAGAGAAAAGTAGTAGACAGAAGGTAAGCTGGGTAAAAATCTGAAGAAAACATATCATTTTTAAAAGTACTTTTCTCTGATCTTTTTAGATGCGTTCAAATGAGCCTTTTTAGCTCAAAGTAATGTGGTGCCTCTAGGCTTATTTGTCAATCACATTTACACCTAATGCTTTCTACGGTTGTTAACTACAGTAATCTGCACTTGAACAACTAAATACATATTCAGGTTTTGGCCAACTCACAATATCAAGATAACGATCATTGTCAATCTTGCGCATCTGCTTGATGGCAACCTACAAAAAAATAAAATAAAAAACTGTCTCAATAACAGTAACAGTTTTCAAGCACCTGACATTGCCCTAAGTATTAAACCATCTGTAAATTGTTCAAATATGTTTTGATGCATGCCAGAGAAAAATGTTTGTACAATTCGGTAAGATTTACCTTTTTGCCATCAAATTTGCGACAATTCAAGAGTCATTCATACGTTACGAAACAGAATTCTTATTTGGATCATACATTTTCTGAGAAGCGGCTTTCTGTGCACGTATTTCGGGTGTGTGTCAGACAGCGCAAGTACCATCCAGTTCATGCCTTATTAAGAACCAGAGGTGTCAAGTAACAAATACTTCGTTACATTACTTAAGTAGAAATTTTGGGTATCTATACTTTACTTGAGTAATTATTTTTCAGCCGACTTTTTACTTCTACTCCTTACATTTTCACGCAATTATCTGTACTTTCTACTCCTTACATTTTATAAATAGCCTCGTTACTCTTATTTAATTTCGGCTTGTTTTCATTCCGGGTTGTCATCGTTCAAAAAATGGCCAATTACACAAACGTTTAATAGATCTGAGTCCCGCCTCCTGAACACACATCGCTAACCTGATTGGCTTTGTGTTTTCTTTCTAACTTGTGAGAGGCTGTTACATTTGGTTGTGTGAAGCGGCAAAACTCATCCGAAGGAATTAGGAAACATCCGTAAGTGACGGAGAAATCAACAGTTCTCTGCTCAAGAATACGGGGCAAATCGCGTCAAATATTGATTTGGGGACAGCCGTTTTTACAATAGTACTGTAAGACAATCGCGGGATTAGTGGCAAACATAATCGAGTGTTTGTGTGTGAGAGAGAAAGAGAGAGAGAGAGTGTGTGTGTGTGTGTGTGTGTGAGAGAGAGAGAGAGAGAGAGAGAGAGAGAGAGAGAGAGAGAGAGAGAGAGTGTGTGTGTGTTTGTGTGTAACCCTACATTATAGGATCAAAATATCCCCATAAAGATAGCAATATCCGAAATCCTTGTCGGGATTTTTTAAAATTTTTATTTGAAAACGGCTTTTAAATCAGACTAAGTGATGTTTTTTGAAAATGCAGAAAGTTATCTGTGACAGGGTTAGTGTAGGGGGGTAGAATACACAGTTTGTACCGTATAAAAATCATTGTCTATGGAAAGTCCCTATAAACATGAAAAAATAACATTGCTTGGTCTGTTGAAATGAGAGGCCTGTTTGATCAAGTTGAAACCCTTTCATCCCAGTCTCATCAGCTGGACTGAAAGAAGTTTCAGTGCACTTAGGACGCTGAAAACATGTCTCAGAGCAATGGTCACAATGACACTTGATAGTATTGCTGTGTGTGGTGTCCAACAGGACAAACTTGACAGTATTGATGCAACACATAAAGTCCAACAGTAAATTTCTGTTAAAGGGATAAGTTCACTTATTTAAAAATGAAAATTCTGCCATCATTTACTCACTCTCAAGTTGTTTCAAACCAGATTCTTTCTTCTGCTGAACACAAAAGAAGATATTTTGAAGAATGTCGATAACCAAACAGTTGATGATAGCCATTGACTTCCATAGTATTTTTTTTTCCCTACAATGGAAGTCAATGGCTACAATCAACTGTTTGGTTATCGACATTCTTCAAAATATCTTCTTTTGTGTTCAGCAGAAGAAAGAAACTGGTTTGAAACAACTTGAGAGTGAGTAGCCTAAATGATTTTCATTTTTGGGTGAACTATATCCTTTTAATGAAAGATGCAGATGTGTTTGGCTTCTTTAAAAAGCAAGGAACAAGACAGTATTGCACTATTGCATTGCACTATGAACGGAGTAAAGTTAAGTCTCTGTTAAACTGCCTCCTTGTCTTATTAGTTACCTGTAACATTACAGAATTAATGAATTAACAATTTTGTTAAGGTCAATATAGACTAAAAACCTTAATACATTATCCTATTCATTTCCTGATTCCTCCACTTCTGTGGATGTCCCCACTCCCCACCAATCTCAATATCAAACCTACGCCCTTAAAGGGAAGTATAAACATATACCATTTCGATGATAACATGCCTCTGAAGTTTTACTTTTTGCACCATTACAATACTTATAGGCAACTAGTCATCATATCTTCCTCTCCATGAAACAAATGTTAATGCTCAGTAGTACACACATATGGTTCTTTAATGAATTTGCATTTTACTAAAATGGAAATTGGACTGAAATTCATTTTCTATGGGCATATATGCGGCTGAAACAGGTAGTGCATCCCAAATTTTTCAACATTAACATTTTAATATAACGTTATAGTCATGGCCTTTAGAAACATGTTGTTTTGAGGAGGTGGTAGTGCCCCTGTGGAGCGGCCTAAGCTTTTGTCCTTAATGGCATTTTTTTTCTTTGCATTCCTTTTACTTTTATACTTTAAGTAGTTTTGAAATCAGTTACTTTTACACTTTTACTTCAGTAAAAAGCTTGAGTTGATACTTCAACTTCTACAGAAGTCTTTTTAAACCCTAGTATCTATACTTCTACTTGAGTAACGAATGTGAATACTTTTGACACCTCTGTTAAGAACGTTTAGCTAATGTTCCCATCAAATTAAGAAAACGTTCTAAATGTTCCCTAAACATTCAAAACATCCAGTTTTTTCAAAGTCTCACAAATTTTTTTTTCTTTAAAGCAACATTCTATTTCATAATTTTGAATTGGAGAATGTTACTTTGAATGCTCTCCGTATGTTTTGAAAATTTTAGGCGAACGTCCAATTAAAATATTTCTAAAAAATAAATAAAATCAAAAATCTGAAAGAAAATTTCAGCGAAATTTAAAACAGTAAATGTGACCGGACATTAACATGTTAAAAACTTGAAGCAATTACGCATGAAATAGCTAAATCTCCTATCTGTACACTTTACACTGACCAGCCTTATTTCAATCTCACCTGTTGAGCTCTTGTTCACTGGAGAATCCTCCATGGCACCCTGAGCAGTTCGGCCATTTGTCTCTGTTGGCTCGACAGGAACTTGACCTGGCAGTGGAGGGCACAGAAACCCTTCGAGGCTGTCGGACCTGGACAAACAGCAGTTGCTGCGACTGCTCTGTTCGTTTCGGCTATCCGAAATATCACCACTCCACCTCCATTCAACGATGTACGAGCCTCTGCTGCTAAGGCTTAACCACTCTCCACAGAACCTCCTCTCTACATTGTCCTCAGAGAGGGACAAAGATGATGATGACGACGTGATGCCCGGTGAAGAATCTGTGGAAGCAGTTCTCAAGGATCTGTAGCGGCCTGAGTTTGGAAAATTTCAGAAATCAAATTTTCTTAACATTATTTACATTGTTATAATGTTGGAGAAATAATGATGACATTTACCATTATTCGGCTTGACGCCGGATTGATCTGGTGCAGGGGATGATGGCTCAGGATCAGGCTTTGGCTCCAGATCTGGTGGAGGGAGAAAAGGTTCCACAACATCTACTGCACAACTGTGGCAACAGTAGTGGAAATTACTCTTCGTAGCCTTCCATACCCTGTTGAGGAAAGAAACAATTCCTTTCCTCTTCCTACGTTCTGTAGGTTTTTCTGAAATGAAGAAAAACAACTGAAAACACAACTATTAGAAAAAGAAATAGAAAATAATATTGCATTATGGGAACGTTCATTTCGAATCTTCTCTGAATATTCTGAAAATGTTAGACGAATGTCCAATTAAACTATATCTAATATTCTAATATTTTTTTAAATAATATTAATAATTAATGCCAGTGGTCACATCAAATTGTTACTTAATTTTTTTTCAACTCGCTATTTTCAATGGCAAATTAGTCAAAGATGGAGACTGAGCCATAACGTCTTTATTAAAGCCTATTCTGACTTCTGCGAGAGCGTTTAGATGGAGTGGACGGACGTCCATCGTTAGTCCCTGACTGCGGTCAAGTGGGCCGTGCGTTGAAAATACACGGTCAAGACAGCCGCACTTTTTTTTATTATGCGCGTCTAATCGTGTACTTACGGTATGGGTGCTGGAACGGTCAAAATTGTTTTTGAGACTATTTTCCGCTATTTTACATTTTATTAGGACACAAATAATACATTTTCATGATTTTTAAAATAAGAATGACTGTTTTATTATTATTTTAAAGTGTGTAGGCCTATGAGTTACATTAATTATTACATAATATATTCATGTTCATAGTAATGTCAATTAACATTAATACTTTTTACATATTTATTGTTAATTTTAATGTTTTTTAGACACTATTTTCTGCTATTTTCCATCTCATTAGGACACAAAGAATACAGTTTTATGATAAAAAAAACCATTACTTTTTTATTATTATTTTAATGTTTGGTGGCCTAAATGTGATTCATTAATTATTACACAATTTATTCATGTTCATATTAATGTTAATTATCATACATCATAATTATTTTACATTTTTATTGTTAATTTGAATGTTTATATATATATATACATAATGTATTATACATTATTGTACTTTATTTATTAACTTTAATGAAATGTAATATTAATGTTATTATATTGCATTTTTATTGTTGATTTTAATGTTTTTATACATAAAGTATACATTAATTATCATACATAATGTATTAATGTTTATTTATTTATTTTCTTACATTTTTTATGTTAATTTAAATGGCAAATAAATGGCAAATAAATACAACAGGCTTTTGGTGGCTTTTAATCTGTCAATTATAATTGAATTGCATATATATAAGCTTTAAACACCTTTATACAATCTATGAAATATACATTCAAACCTGAAGTATGAAATAATATACTCAAAACACACACACACATACACACACGCACACGCACACACAAACACACACATTTACATTTTAGATATAATGGGAGTTTTGCCATTTTACTTCAACTTCTAGCACTTACATCATGTCCCATTTTCAAACACTCATAAAAAGTGTTCCTTCATAGGTTTGCTCATTCTTTCATTTGATTCCTGTTCAGAGTGACCCTGGCTATAACAGTAATTATTATCAAGTCATGTTACTGTATAGTTTTGGTAAAAAGTAAAGGCAAACTCAACCCCATCCATCAAAGTGCATTATAGCACTTACACCATGTCCTATATTGCAACACTCATAAAAAGTGTTCCTTCAGAGGTTTGCACATTCTTTCATTTGATTCCTGTTCATAGTGACCCTGACTATTACTGTATTTATTTTCAAGTCATTTTACGGTATAGTTTTGGAGAAAAGCAAAGGCAAACACCCCAAACATCAAAGTGTTTTCTATCACTTAACACCATATCCCATTTTCAAACACTCATAAAAAGTGTTCCTCCATAGGTTTGCTCATTCTCTCATTTGATTACTGTTTGGAGTGACCCTGGCTATAACTGAAATTATTTTCAGGTAATTTAACTGTATAGTTTTGGAGAAAAGTAAAGGCAAACACCCCAAACACTTTCTAGCATTTACACCATGTCCCATTTTCAAACGCTCATAAAAAGTGTTCCTACATAGGTTTGCTCATTCTTTCATTTGATTCCTTTTCAGATTTACTCTGACTATTACTGTAATTATTTTCAGGTAATTTTACTTTATAGTTTTGGAGAAAAGTAAAGGCAAACTCACCTCAATCATCAAACTGCATTCTAGCTTTTACACCATGTCCCATGTTCAAACACTCATAAAAAGTGTTCCTTCGTACGTTTGCTCATTCATTCATTTGATTCCTGTTCAGATTTACTCTGACTATTACTGTAATTATTTTCAGGTAATTTTACTTTATAGTTTTGGAGAAAAGCAAAGGCAAACTCACCTCAATCATCAAACTGCATTCTAGCTTTTACACCATGTCCAATTTTCAAAGACTCATAAAAAGTGTTTCTTTATAGGTTTGCTCATTCTTTCAATATATTCCTGTTCAGAGTGACCCTGACTATTACTGTATTTATTATCACGTCATTTTACTTTACAGTTTTGGAGAAAGGTAAAGGCAAACACCCCAAACATCAAAGTGCTTTCTATCACTTACACCATGTCCCATTTTCAAACACTCATAAAAAGTGTTCCTTCATAGGTTTGCTCATTCTCTCATTTGATTACCGTTCAGAGTGACCCTGGCTATTACTGTATTTATTATCAAGTCATTTTACTGTATAGTTTTGGAGAAAACTAAAGGCAAACACCCCAATCATCAAAGTGCTTTCTATCACTTAACACCATATCCCATTTTCAAACACTCATAAAAAGTGTTCCTCCATAGGTTTGCTCATTCTCTCATTTGATTACTGTTTGGAGTGACCCTGGCTATAACTGTAATTATTTTCAAGTCATTTTACTGTACAGTTTTTGAGAAAAGTAAAGGCAAACACCCCAAACACTTTCTAGCATTTACACCATGTCCTATATTCAAACACTCATAAAAACTCTTCCTTCATATGTTTGCTTATTCTTACATTTGATTACTGTTCAGACTCACCCTGGCTATTACTGTGTTTATTATCAAGTAAATTTATTGTATAGTTTTCGAGAAAAGTAAAGGCAAACACCCCAAACATCAGAGTGCTTTCTGTCACTTAACACCGAATCCCATTTTCAAACACTCATATGATTACTGTTCAGAGTGACCCTGACTATTACTGTAATTATTTTCAAGTCATTTTACTGTATAGTTTTGGAGAAAAGTAAAGGCAAACTCACCTCAATCATCAAAGTGCATTCTAGCTTTTACACCATGTCACATGTTCAAACACTCATAAAAATTGTTCCTTCATAGGTTTGCTCATTTGTTCATTGGGTTCCTGTTCAGAGTGACCCTGACTATTACTGTAATTATTTTCAAGTAATTTTACTGTATAGTTTTCGAGAAAAGTAAAGGCAAACACCCCAAACACTTTCTAGCATTTACACCATGTCCCATTTTCAAACACTCATAAAAAGTGTTCCTTCATAGGTTTGCTCATTCGTTCAATTGATTACTGTTCAGACTGACCCTGACTATTACTGTAATTATTTTCAAGTCATTTTACTGTATAGTTTTGGAGAAAAGTAAAGGCAAACATCCCAAACACTTTCTAGCATTTACACCATGTCCCATTTTCAAACACTCATAAAAAGTGTTCCCTCATAGGTTTGCTCATTCTCTCATTTGATTACTGTTCAGAGTGACCCTGACTATTACTGTAATTATTTTCAAGTCATTTTACCGTATAGTTTTGGAGAAAAGTAATGGCAAACAGCCCAAACATCAAAGTGCTTTCTAGCATTTACACCATGTCCCATTTTCAAAAACAGTGTTCCCTCATAGGTTTGCTCATTCTTTCATTTGATTCCTGTTCAAAGTTACCTTAGACTTTTAGGCCAGAAAGCTTGTAAGCAGTGATGGTCCTCATGCTTCGGCAGAACTCTGGTGTCAGTCTGCCACAGCCTCTCCTGCAGCTTATCCTGTAATATATTAATGATAATAATCATACATTTTATTTATAGGCACCTTTAATACTCAATGACACCGAACAAGCACAGTATTGAATGGTTATCAGAAGCTACAACCTAATGAAATGTAAACAAGAGTTTTATAAACAGAATTACAGAAATATGGTGTGATAGGTATTATGTATCCTGTGTTATGAGATTTCACAATAGATACAAATGCAAATTTAATTTTAAGTAATAAAACAAAAACCTAATATGAGAATATTATTTTAGGTGTGTGGATTAGTGTACAGCAGCCAGTCAATGTCTGCAGGTGCCAAAGCCACAGTAGACACTTGCAGTCTGATGGGTTGTACATGAGTACAACAGCATGCCGAAAGTAGTGTTGCAAGATGGACATAGTTGTTTTCTGAAATAAGAAAAGCAAATAATTAATACAAATGTGATCATATTCAAGGACAATGACATGACACTGCATAAGTTACATTTTTCTTTGTGTTATCAACTCTTTCTCCTTATCTCTATGATGTGACACTTGCTGTATATGGATTTTCATTTAGAAAGATCATTTTAAAGTTCATCTCAATACCATATGTAATGATTCTGTCAAGGATGAGGGGAAATGACAAATTCCAGTTGAGCAGATTCAATAGACTGCAGATTAAGGTAAACATAAAAAAAACAGTTTGGCAGACATAATCATCATAAACAAAGAAAAAAAACAACAACAAAATGTCATGATCCGGCCTTCTTGTCCTTCATTTTCCCTTGTCTTGAGGCTGGATCATGACAGACCCATGTTTTTTGTACAAGCACATGGCCTTTTGTTTTGGCCATGTGCTTGTGTTGTCTCGTTACGTAACCCCGCCCCCTTGTTACCCTTGTCTTGTCATTATTGTCTAGTCAGTTTCACCTGTTCCTGTAATTAGTTTCTCCCTTATATGCCCCTTGTGTTTGCTGTCCTGTGTCGGTTCATTGTGATTTTATTGTGAGAGTTTTTGTCTGGTGAATTACTGATCCTGTTTCTGTAGTTAGTTTATGGTCTAGTTTGTCAGTCCTAGTCTAGTGATGGCCAAATGAAGCGTTTCGAAGCATTATTGATTTCTGATACAATTGTGTCGAAAATGGTTCATTACCCGAAGCTTCATTCAGATAGAAATTGCAGCACCATCTCCTGGTGAAGTAAATGTAATCCAACAAAGCTGACAACCATAAAATGCAAATAAACTTATATGTTAATGCCCCGTTTATTACATGTTTACCGAGGCGATCAAAGCTGAAACAGTGTTAGTGCTGTGAAACTCATTTATGTTGGTGAATTTTACAGATACTGATAAATTTCATGTGTTCACCTTGATAATAAAACATTAAGCACGATGTGTGTGTGTGTGTGTGTGTGTGTAATTATTTCTTTAGACAAGGACAGAGATCAGACCAGCTTAAAAAAAGTTGGAAACCATCACAGAAATTCTAATGGTTTCTATTAAAATACCAATAGGAACCAGTGGCTTTTACCATTTAAACCACTACAGAATTATTTTTTGTTGTGTGTTTGGGACATATTCCATTAGGATTTAATGGAAATAACAATAGAACCCAACACATATCAGTAGAGACCCACAGAGACCACTATAATTCCCATTACAACCAATACAGTTCCCATGAAAACCATTAAATCCAATAGAATTTCTGTAATGGTTTCTATAGTTTTTTTTTAGAAGGGCAGTATCATGTGTGAACGCTTTATCTTGTTTAGCTGTGGGAAGCCGAACTCTATAACTTGTTAACTGGTGGGACTGGTATTTTTTGTATGTTGAAAAGGATGTGCTTGTGTAACTGGTTGTACTTGTATAATGTAGCAGAGGGTATTTGAAGTTTCTCTCTTTGATGCATGTCTTTATGTAACAATGTTCATATGTTCTCTAATTAATAATAATACAAAAAAAAAACATTTGGCAGAGGATGTGCTTTGGTTACATCATGCAGAAGGCTTAGACAAAGTGTTCATTAAATGGTATGGTTTTTATTCAGAAATATTATTTTCTCGGTGTTGCCATGGATGGGCTTCACTTTTATAAGAAATACACCCACCAGGTTTCAAACCTGTCAACACTGGATTGGGCTGTCAAAGCAGTCAGGAGGTTCACTACAGCAGTGAACCAGTGTGTTTGCTTCAGACATCATTTTTATGTGACTAGTAACGTAGTGATACAAGCTCCGAAGCAGTGGTTCATTGAAAGGACCGTTCGAGTTTGAAGCAAGCTTCGGAGCGTCGGTGTCAGACGTAACATCACTATCCTAGTCTAGTTTAGTCTGGTCTGGTCTAGTCTTGTCATTTCTTTTGCTGTTCATGTTTTGCCCCTCGTGGATTTTGTTTTGTTTTCTGTCTATAATAAACTTTGTGTCACTGCGTCCTGTCTGCGCCTGGGTTCACCTTCCACCGTCATAACAGAATGAACCGACCAAGACCGAACCCAGCAGACATTACGTCCTCTTATGTCAAGCATAACCCTGATGATCTAAGGATGGAGGCACAGGTCCATCACTGACTCTAAGAGGGGCAAACTCCCGATTCCCTCCCAGGGAGAGCTATCATTGAGGTAGTATGCCCAGGTCGCCAACGAGAGGAGGTTTTTCCTGCCTGATGTCCTCCTAAACCGCTACCTCATTGCGGGTCTCAACTCTCCTCCACCCCTGGCTGAACGGGAGAGGCTGGTTTGCAATTCGTTTGCTGATATGGTGGGTTGTTTATTGAGGAGAGAGTCCCGGGGGTCCATCTTGTCATCACCACCAGTCAAGCTGCCACTGATTCCGGAGGGTCGTGTCCTAGGTGTTGTTTCCCAGGGGAATCAAGCTGGTCCCACTTCCACTCCCGAGACATCATCCGGACCCGAAGGTCTACTCGGCAAGCGAGGGAGACGGACCTCTTGGGAGTCAGCATCAGAGTCCTCCGTGACGGAATCAGCCCTCCTAGAGACTGATCTTTCAACCCCAGACACAGATCCCGCCATGGTTCCCCAACCACTCACCAGTCCGCCAACGGCGTCTGCACCGCGACCTAGGAAGAAGAGGAAGGGAGCCTCCCGTCCTTTGTTTCTGCTTGGTCCAGAACCTGCTGCTGCAAGCGCTGTCCCCGAGCCCGGACCTAAGAAACCCGCTGTCCCCGAGCCCGCTGCTGCAGGCGCTGTCCCCAAGCTCGGACCTAAGAACCCCGCTGTGCCCGAGCCCGCTGCTGCAGGCGCTGTCCGCGAGCCCGCTGCTGCAGGCGCTGTCCCCGAGCCCTCTACTGCAAGTGCTGTCCCAGAGCCCTCTACTGCAAGCGCTGTCCCAGTACCTGCTGAGAGATTTGCAGCCGATCTAGCCGCTAGGAAGGTTCTGCAAGCAGTTTCTGCTCGTCAAGAGATGCCTGTCATCGTTGCTGCCAAAACTTTGTCTGACTATCTGTCTTGTCTAGTCAAAATCCTTGAGATTCCTGTCATGTCCTCAAGTCCTGTACCCACAGCTGAGGAGAGCGCTGTTTCCAAGTCTCCCACGGAGAGCGCTGTTTCCAAGTCTCCCGCGGAGAGCGCTGTTTCCAAGACAATCCCACAGGACAATCCCACATTAACTCTCATGTTCCTCCACCTATGCACACTGGACAATCCCCCGTGATCTCTCATGTCCCTCCGCCCCCCCCCCCCCCCCCGTATTTGTTATTTTTATTGTGTCATCCCAACCCTGTCATTGTTTTTTCATGTATGCCTTTGCTGTTTTTTGTCATGTTTTGTTGGTTTGTGTCAATGTCACAGTCAGTCTTGTCTTGCGTCTGATGTCCGCTTGAGGCGCGTCTGGAAGCCACTCCTTAAGTGGGGGGTTCTGTCATGATCCGGCCTTCTTGTCCTTGATTTTCCCTAGTCTTGAGGCTGGATTATGGCAGACCCATGTTTTTTGTACAATCACATGGCCTTTTGTTTTGGCCATGTGCTTGTGTTGTCTCGTTACGTAACCCCGCCCCGCCTCCTTGTTACCCTCGTCCTGTCATTATTGTCTAGTCGGTTTCACCTGTTCCTGTAATTAGTGTCTCCCTTATATGCCCCTTGTGTTTGCTGTCCTTTGTCCTTGTCCTTGTTCATTGTGATTGACACAATGGAGAAAAGTAAAGGCAATTTATACAGTAAAATGACTAGAAAATAATTACAGTAATATTCAGAGTCGCTCTGAACAGGAATATATTTAAAGAATGAGCAAACCTATGAAGGAACACTTTTTATGAGTGTTTGAACATGGGACAATGGTGTAAGTGCTAGAATGCAGTTTGATGATTGGGGTGAGTTTGCCTTTACTTTTCTCCAAAACTATACTGTAAAATTATCTGAAAATAATTACAGTAATAGTCAGAGTCACGCTGAACAGGAATCCAATGAACAAATGAGCAAAACTATGAAGGAACTCTTTTTATGAGTGTTTAAACATGGGACATGGTGTAAGTGCTAGAATGAAGTTTGATGATTGGGGTGTTTGCCTTTACTTTTCTCCAAAACTGTACAGTAAAATTACCTGAAAATAATTACAGTAATAGTCAGAGTCACTCTGAACAGGAATCCAATGAACAAATGAGCAAACCTATGAAGGAACACTTTTTATGAGTATTTAAACATGGGACATGGTGTAAGTGCTAGAATGCAGTTTGATGATTTGGGTGTTTGCCTTTACTTTTCTCCAAAACTATAAAGTAAAATGACTTGAAAATAATTACAGTAATAGTCAGGGTCACTCTGAACAGGAATCCAATGAACAAATGAGCAAACCTATGAAGGAACAGTTTTTTTGAGTATTTGAACGTGACATGGTGTAAGTGATAGAATGCAATTTTGATGATTGGGGTGAGTTTGCCTTTACTTCTCTCTAAAACTATACAGTAAAATTACTTGACAATAATTACAGTAATAGTCAGAGTCACTCTGAACATTAATCAAATGTTAGAATGGGCAAAACTATGAAGGAACACTTTTTATGAGTGTTTGAAAATGGGACATGGTGTAAGTGATAGAATGCACTTTGATGTGTGGGATGAGTTTGCCTTTTCTCCAAAACTATACAGTAATATAACATACTTGTATATATAAATTGTGTGTATGTGTGTGTGTGTGTGCGTGTGTTTTAAATATCATTTGTGTTTCATTCATCAGGTATGCAAGCATATTTCATAGATCAGGTTTTTATTGTTCATATATGCAATTCATGGATAATTGACAGATTAAAGCCACCAAAAGCCTGTTGTATCATATTTGTCATTTACATTAACATGAAAAATGTAAGTAAATAAACATTTATACATGATGTAAAATAATTAAATGTATACTTTATATATACACAAACATTAAAATCAACAATATAAATGTATGATAATTAACATCAATATTACAGATTTCATTAGCCTTAATACATATATTACAATAATTAATGTATACTATATATATAAACATTCAAATGAAAAATAAGTAAATAAACATTAATACATGATATATAATAATTAAATCAACAATAAAAATTGAAAATAAATGTATGATAAATAACATTAATATTCCATTTCATTAGCATTAATAAATATATTATAATAATTAATGTATATATATATATATATATATATATATAAATATATATAAACATAAAAAATGTAAAAATATTAAGGATGTATGATAATTAAAATGAATATGAACATGAATAAATTATGTAATAATTAATTTTAATCATATTTAGGCATACAAACATTAAAATAGTAAAAAAAGAATATTATTTGTGCCCTAATAAGATGGAAAATAGCAGAAAATAGAGTCTAAAAATCAAGTTTGACCTCTTTCAGCACCCATACCGTAAGTACACGATTAGACGCGCATACTAAAAAAATGTGCGGCTGGCTTGACCGTGTATTTTCAACCCCTAGGCTACCTCCCCACCCCCCCCAAAAAAAATTTATTTAGTGCCATAATAAAATTGAGACATTGAGACAGCTAACACTACAGTGTTTTCTTTACATTCCTTCAAGTGGTGGACCACAACAGTAAGACAACTACCGCCACACCACGTTGGAAAAATTGAAATGAAAAATTGAACATTACAAACAAACCACAAATACAAACAAGGCCCATTGCTTAGAATCAACCATTTAATTATGATCAAAACAGAGGTGTAAGTGGAAAGAATAGCCACATAATTGGTTTGTTTTGGTCTTGTACATCCATAAATGTTCCAGCAGATGATGGATAGTTTAGCCAGCAGTTGAAGATATTAATCATTGCTATATAAAACTAAATAAGCTATGTATTAAAAAAAAAAAAAATCTCACCGGCTGACGGCTTACAAAAGAAATCTGTCAGCGTTCGTTTCATCTTCATATGGAGACGATAAAACGCGTTGTTCAGGTTCGATTAGACAGAACGAGCAGTGCGCTGCGTTTTTTATGTTCCTAGGCAACCACCGAAACAGCTGTCCTGTCAGTCAAGTAAGCGTCAAATCAGCCTTTTAAATTTCGCGTAGTAGGCAGCACCCAAATATATTTTTAGGTCGCACAGATTATATTTCAGGAGCATATGCGACCAAAATGGCTTTGATTTCGAGCATTGATGTTAATTTCGAGCCTTGATGTTTCTTGTAATGTTAGCCATATTATTTATTTCTTGATTTTGGTGTCTGCGTTTTTTAAAGCCATCTCCCCCGGACGCAGTGACGTTTTTAAGCGCGGACCCGAATCGCTGTTGCTAGGAGGGCGCCAGCGCCTCTGCCTCGACTCAGCGCCTCTGCCTCGCGAGTGGATGATAGCCCTGAAGACGCCTAGCACCCGAATCGACCTGCGAGTTGTTCGTTTTCTTCCGTCGACTCGGAAGAAAGCGAACATTTTGACAAAAATAAAAAGCGAGGCGGAAGAAATGTTCCCATTGCGCACCGCCACAATAAAATAAACATAGAGGAAACACTGCATTGTGGAATAACTCCCCAAATTCCCTGAAATATTACCGATACATGATGAGCTAGCTGCAGGCGTTTTAGCTAGTTTCGTTCCGGCAGTCTGCGGTGGATCTTGTCTTCGACTGGATGAAGATTCAGCAGCTTTGAAATATCCAGTCAATTTAGGAATTTTTTTCAATATATCTTGGTCCCGTTGTTCTCTTAACTTTAGTAATTTACGTTTTTGTGCTCCACTTTCATGCTTTCTTTCAGCCATTCTGCCACTATGCCGTCCAGCAATAGCAGTGACGTAAATGAAAATGATTGACATGATTTGACCAGCAGCAGCTGATTGGATAACCAATTCCTGTCCACGGAGAGCGATCACGGGTAGGTCTGTCCGAAACCTTTTTACAATGCAACAAAATATTTAAAGAGCATGAAGCTATTAAAATCTATATTATGTATAGTCACAGATAATCTAACAGTATATTAGTCTAATTTTTATTAGGTTAAACAGTGATTAGATAACATTTAAATTTAACGTTCACAACTGGTCTGGGCGTCTGGCCCATCCAAACTGGAATCCCGGCGCCGTGCCGTGCCTGTTTCGCGCTTTAGTAAAAAAAAAAAAAAAAAAAAATGTTTGGCCAATCCGAGGCCCCCTGAACACGTGGGGCCCCTAGGCTGCAGCCTATTTAAGCCTGTGCATTAATCCGCGCCAGGTCGGAGCATAGTGTCGGTTTCAGTGAATATGATAAAAAAAATCTTGCCGACTGCAGCTTTAAAGACAGAGACACAATTTGTTCAGTAAACCACTGTTTAATAAAAAAAAAAGCAACTTAATGTTTAGTCCACCACAACCACCCCCCACCCATCATCACGTCAAAACTGAGGTACTTACCGAACCGTCAGTTTTGTGTACCGTTACAACCCCTATTATTTATATAGCATCTTATATATGACCAATCTGTATATATATGACCCCTTTGAATAAATGCTTTCAAATACAAAAGAAGAAAAGCTTTTAAACAGTCGCAGCCTATGAGAAACCCGTGAAATGAAAAGGCAAAGACCTATTTTTGTGCTTGCCGAAATAAAAACTATAAATTAAACTGTAAATAAAAATCTACATGGTTGCAAACGTCAGTGCATTGTAGCGTCTGTCTAAAACATAACAATACAATAAATGAGACTACAGCCTGTGGACAGTAATAATAATAATTTGGTGCATGACACCCCCATTGGTTATTTAGGTTAAAGAAGCTATTCTTGTATTATTAGAAAGATTAGGTCAATCTTGAAGCTTATAGGAATAGTTACCCAAAAACAAAATAAAAGGTTATGTCATAAAACTCTAGATGGCGCAGGCCTTGGTCTTTTACTCAACCTGTTGGCAATCACATCATTCTCTTTAGGGCACAGCTGATTGGTTCTTGCTGTATCAGTAGCCAATGAGCTCAACCTTCAAATACTTTGTTAGCATTTGCTGTAGTTACAGCGTGCTCCACCTGTATTAACTGAAAATTAAATACAGTTATGTATATATGAAAACCTACGGTGAATATAACTAGGCTACAGTAGATCATTGTAGTGGATATTATATTTTAGTGCATTTCTCTACCACCATACATGTCACAGTTTTAAGTCTGGATGTCCTGTAAAGAGCACATTCAGAGATAACAAATGTTTGGAGGTTTCACCATGACAACAAAAGCAAAAGACAAACTTGGTCTTTAAAAATGACTGACATTAATTTAGTGATCAAATTTAGCACTCTCATGGAAATATGATAAAATGTAATCATCATTTAAATCTGACTAAACTTCAAATTGTTTGTCTCATGAAAATTTTATGGGGTTTCTAATCGAAATATGACCTTCTGTTACAAAACAGGGCATTGATTTCATACCCAATACTGTATGTCTATAGGACACCAGGATTTAAAACATGTTTATCCAACCACAGAAATTTTGGGAGACACAAGTGAATAGGGAAATAAATTATGTATCAATATTCCTTAGAAATATTAGATATTATTATGAAAATGTTGCCAATTATTATTTCCATTATTACCATTCTGTTTTCATTTCATGTACCCTGTAAGAAAACATTAATATGCAAATTAGATACAGTGTTTAGATACACTGTATTGAATGTGACTACCCATTAATGGCCGTTTTACCCACATATTGCATAAAGTAAATGGTATATCATTTCATTCCGTTATATATATATGGTAACATAGTTGAAAATCATCTTTATACAAAGTTTGTTTAAAAAAAATCCTGAACCCAAAAAATTATTGGTAGGCTAAATGAAAAAAACTAAATTCCACTGTTTTTGTCATGATTCTGCCATCATGTCTTTTGATTTCTCTGCTCTAGTGCAGAATCATGACAGACCCATGTTTTGTGTACAAGCACATGGCCTTTTGCTTGGGCCATGTGCTTGTGTTGTTTCGTCACGTAACCCTTGTTCCCTTTCGAGAGGTCTCTCCTATTGCGTAAGTAGCTTACGCTATGGGAAAACTCCTTTTCTCGAGAATATTGAAGTCTTTATGTAAAACGCATTGCAGCTGCACAGCTGACAGCAATGAACGAAGGAAGCTCGGTCATTGGCTGTGCTGCGGCAACTTGCTCGAACAAATGACGGGGCGACTCTGAATGCGCGACCAATGAGCGGCTTCGCGCGCGCGCGCGTCAGAACCCGCCAAGATGGGCGTGGCCAAGAGCTATTTATTGGGCGCCCCGTCATGAGAGTTCTTTAGATTTAATCTCCTTCAGCGAACATCTTCTTCGCTGGATCCTCCGGATTATTGAAGCCTTCGCCGCCGTCGGAAAGCATACCAGCGGGATTGCTACGAGGACATCGGCACCTTCAGCCGCCTTCGAACGCCATCCTACTGAGCCATCCGGCGTGCCACACACGCAAGTATCTTTACATCTGTTCGCCCCGCGACACTTGTAAAAGAGCAATTTTCTGAGGCGTTGTTTCAAATGCCTTCCTGCACGTCGTACAGAGACCTTCTCCCGGACGGGGATCGTCACATCATCTGCGCTCGCTGCCTGGGCCGGCACTACGCTGAAGCTGCTTTGACCAAGGGCGGATGCCCGGAATGTGATGACCTGGGTCTCTCCGCACTGCGGGCTCGCCTCGCTGCTTTCGCCGTGAGCGAGCCCATCGCCGCCACCCCTCTGTTTGAGCCGCGCACTAAGAAAAAGCGCCGCTCACAGAGGCTTCCTGAACCTGAGCTCAGTGACGTCACGCCGAGCCAGTCTCCGCGTGCTTCACCGCCGCTCTTGCCTTCCCCACCGCCGGTTCAGTTCACCCAGCCGGACCCACACCCCTCTAGCAGAGCGGTGGGCCTTGTGACTTTCGGCGCGTCCGAGGACGATGGGGGAATGGATGACAGCTTGTCCATCGACGCTGCATCGGACGACTGGCCGGGCTCCACTCTCGACCCCGCCCCGTCGACGCTAGCTAGCACGAGCGGGGGCTCCACCATGGATACCGAGATTATCCGTGTCCTCTCTAAGGCCATGGAAGACCTCGGGCTCGATTGGTCTTCTCCCGAAGAACCAACCCGGAGCCGACTGGATGAGTGGTTTCTGCAGGGGCGCCAGCAGGCCCCTCGGCAAAGGCCTTCTCCCTTCTTCCCGGAAGTTCACAACGAGCTCACCAAGTCGTGGAAAGCCCCCCACTCTGCGCGCCTAAAGCCTTCTTTTTCTTCTTCGCTCTCCGCTGTGGACGGCGCGAAGGAAAGAGGCTACGAGGGAACACCGCCCCTCGAGGAGGCCGTGGCCAATCATCTCTGCCCGCCCTCCACCACCGGATGGAAAGCCAAAGCTTCCCACCCCTCGAAGCACTGCCGCACTACTTCTGCTCTCGCCGGTCGCGCCTACGCCGCCGCCGGCCAAGCTGCATCAGCGCTTCACTCAATGGCGGTACTTCAAGTGTTCCAAGCCAAGCTTCTCCGCTCTATGGACGAGTCTGGCCCCGAACCCGAAGCCTTCAGGGACCTACGCAGCGCAACTGATATAGCTCTGCGAGCCACGAAGGCCACTGCCCAGTCTATTGGCCGTGCCATGGCTAACTTGACTGTTCTCGAGCGCCATCTGTGGTTAACTCTGACGGAGATGAAGGACGCGGATAAGGCGCCATTTCTCGACGCGCCTATCTCCACCAGCGGGCTGTTTGGACCGGCGGTTAAGGGTTTCGCCGAATGCTTCACTGAGGCCCAGAACGCTTCACAAGCTATGCGCCATTTCCTGCCCAAGCGCTCCAGCTCATCGCAGAGCAGACAGAGACCGCCACAGCCGCAGCGGGCTAGAACAGCTCCCACCGCCTCTCAGCCCGCGCCTCAGGCTGACGCTCGACGCCGCTCGCGCTCTCACAACCGCAAGCCGCCTTCTGAGCGACGGGGTCCTCGGCCCAAGATTGTGCTGAACCCTGAGCCTCGAAAGCCGTCCTAGCCACAGGAATGAGAAGAGAGAGTGCATGTCTCGCAAAAGCCGGACCACTCTCTCTGCAAAAGCTCAAACATTACCCAGTCCCCTTACAGGCGGCTGGATATGTCCATACAGCAGTCAATGGGCCAGGCAAAGAGCTCGCTCACCTGCAAACAAACGCTGTTTTTACAGCGACGCACAGAAAACACAAAAAGACTATTTTTCTACCTGTGTCACTAAGAGTTCACATGTCCACAAAGTGTGCATTCCCAGATACTGTCAAAACAGCGCCAAATTCATTCCCAGCTCAGGCTGCGCGCCCCATGAATGTAGATCACGCACGGCGTCTCCGAACACGACGCTAATCTACTCTGCCCCGTTAGGGCTCTCAGAGTGTATTTGGAGCGTTCTGCCCTATTCAGACAGACAGAACAACTGTTTGTATGCTTTGGCGGCCGTACGAAAGGTTCCGCCGTTTCAAAGCAGAGAATCTCTCACTGGATAGTTGAGGCTATAGCACTGGCTTATGAAGCTAAGGGACTTCAATGCCCCTGGGGAGTCAAAGCACACTCCACCAGGAGTGTGGCTTCTTCCTGGGCATGGTCGAGCGGGATACCGATTGAGGATATTTGTGCGGCGGCAGGCTGGGCCTCACCGTCCACATTTATCAGGTTCTACAACCTACAGGTCCCGACATTGCATTCCAATGTACTATCAGCATGATGCTAGTTGAACTACGAGTTCGTATCTAGATTATGTATGTGCTTGTGTCACACTGAGCGCCTTCTAGCCGCTCTGTATTTTTTCCCACATATAAAGCTCGCCTCTGCTTTTCAGCTCAGGCACCTGCCTCTGGCTATCATAAGGCGAAGTTCAGCACGCACAGCGTTTTGCATGGTGTTCCCATAGCGTAAGCTACTTACGCAATAGGAGAGACCTCTCGAAAGGGAACGACTCGGTTACTAACGTAACCTCGGTTCCCTGAGAGGAGGGAACTAGTATTGCGTAAGCTGCCGTGCTTGGTTAGTTCGCTTCAGTCGTTTTAACCTAAAGAACTCCCATGACGGGGCGCCCAATAAATAGCTCTTGGCCACGCCCATCTTGGCGGGCTCTGACGCGCACGGGCGCGAAGCGCGCTCATTGGTCGCGCATTCAGAGTCATTGGTTCGAGCAAGTTGCCGCAGCACAGCCAATGACCGAGCTTCCTTCGTTCATTGCTGTCAGCTGTGCAGCTGCAATGCGTTTTACATAAAGACTTCAATATTCTCGAGAAAAGGAGTTTTCCCATAGCGTAAGCTACTTACGCAATACTCGTTCCCTCCTCTCAGGGAACCGAGGTTACGTTAGTAACTGAGTCGTTTTCCTCGTCTTGTCATTATTGTCTAGTCAGTTTCACCTGTCCTTGTCATTAGTGTTCCCTTTATTATCCCCTTGTGTTTTTTGTCCTGTGTCGGTTCATTGTTTGACTTTGTCATACGTTGTGTGAGTCATTGCTAACTTACCTGTGAGTACCTTTTGAGCATTTTGTCTAGTGTATTACTGATCCTATTTCTGTTATTAGTTTATAGTCTAGTTTGTCAAGTGTTAGTCTAGTTTAGTCTTCCCCTGTCAGAGTTGTCCTTGTTTTACCCCCTCGTGGGTTTTGTTTTCCCTGTTTTCTGTCTACAATAAACGTTCTGTGATTGGATACTGTCTGCGCCTGGGTTCATCCGTCAGCCACATAACAGAATGAACCGACTAAAACCGAACCCTGCAGACCGTTTGCCCGTCCCTGCCAAGCATTTTCCGGACCCCGTTAGAGAAGTCTGGTTGTCTTCTCCCCTCAACAAGAGGACTGTCACCCTTCCATACTCACCCGAGGGTGAGTGGATCTTGTCGAACTTCTCTCGTCTGTATGACCACTTCTCCCGGGAGGAGTCCGAGGCGGCATCCTAGAGGTCTTCACCTTCTGCCCGCCTACCTATCATTCCCGAGGGTCGAATGATAGGCGTCCCGACGCTTGGGGACCAGGCTGGTTCCCCCACGACTCCAGAGGTGTCTTCCACACCCGCTGACTTCCGTGGGAAACGAGGGAGACGGGTTTCTTGGGATTCCCCCTCGGAGTCATTGTCATCTGACCTCACCCAACCAGAAGTGGCCTTCCCTGTTCTCGTTTCGCCTTCCGTTGAGCCCGGCCAGCCGATCGCGAGCCCTGCTGTGACCATTGCCCCGCGGCCAAAGAGAAAGAGGAGAAGGGGAGCTTCCCGTTTTCCATCACCATCTTCTCCTGAGTCTGCTGCCGCAAGTGCTGTTAATGAAGCTGCAACAGTAAGCGCTGTTCCAGAGTCTGCAGCCACGACCGCTGTTCCTGAGGCTGCAACGCTAAGCGCTGTTCCTGAGTCTGCAGCTGTGACCGCTGTTCCTGAGTCTGCAGCTGTGACCGCTGTTCCTGAGTCAGCAGCTGTGACCGCTGTTCCTGAGTCTGCAGCTGTGACCTCTGATCCTGAGTCTGCAGCTGTGACCGCTGTTCCTGAGGCGGCATCTGTGATCGCTTGTCCTGAATCTGCTGCTGGAAGCGTGATTCCTGAGCCCGCGATTGAGAGGGCGAGATCTGATGCAGTGAAGCCTGCCGTGAGAGCCGCGGCCGATCGAGCGGCCGATGCAGTTTTGCAGTCTGTTTCGTCTCAACATGAAATGCCTGTCATCATAGCTCCCAGGACCCTGTCTGATTATTTGTCGTGTCTAGTCAAGATCCTCGAAGTCCCTGTCCGTCCTGTCTTGCCCTCAGTCCCAGAGCGCTGCACCCGAGCCTGCCGCCGAGAGCGCTGCAGTTTCAGAGCCTATGGCGGTCACCGAATCGGAGTTCTGGAGCGTTGATTCTGGGTCTACCTCTGGGAGCTCTGTTCTTGTTCCCGCCCCCCTACCACCTGATAATCCCCTTGTCTCCGTTCCACTACCTGCTGCGGCAGTCCCCGCTGTCTCCGGTCATCCGTTTGTTTCCCCTGTCTCCTCTGTCATGTCTCATCCCCGGACTGTTTCTCTGTTCGACCCTGTCGCCACTAGTCCCCGTACTGTTTCTTCTGTCGCCACTAGTCCCCGGACTGTTCCCCCTGTCACCACGAAACCCCGGACTGTTTTGCCCAAGTCTTGTCCTCGTGTGTCTCCCTCCAAGCCTAGCCCGGATTCTTCGTCCCCCGCCCTCATCCCGTGGACCTAAGACCCCCAGCACAGCCATCCACCCTGGACCACCCCCCATGAACTCTGTTATTCCTCCCCTGCCATGTTTGATGTTTCTATTGTTCCATCCCAACCCTGTTATTATTTTTTCTTGTATGCCTTTATTTGTGTTTTCCATGTTTTGTTGGTTTTTATCCATGTCACGGTCTGTCTTGTCTTGTGTTTAGTTTCCCTTTGAGGAACGTTACGTAACCCCGCCCCCTTGTTATCCTCATCTTGTCATTATTATCTAGTCAGTTTCACCTGTCCTCGTCATTAGTGTTCCCTATTTAAATTTTAGTGTTCCCTTTTTAAATTTAAAAAGAGTTCCCTATTAAATGTGTTTGCTGTCCTGTGTCGGTTCATTGTGTCAAACAATGTGTGTATCATTCTCCGCGCTTATCTTACCTGTGAGTACTTTGTGGAAGGTCGTGTCGTTGTGAACATTTTATTAGTAGTATTGTTTGTTTTCGTATAGTCATAGTCTAGTCTTGTCAGTCTAAGTTTCCCTGCCCTGTCCGTATTTTGCCCCCTCGTGGGTTTTGTTTTCTTGTTTGTTACCAATAAACCTTGTGTTCATCGCACTCTGTCTGCATTTGGGTTCATCTCCTGCATCCACATAACAGTTTTTGCCTATACATGTCATTTAATGTTTTTAAACAACTGAGTCCTGGTTTCACTACAGAGGACATAACATAAGATATGAATAAAATATATCTTTTCATTATACTTATTTATATTTTTGTCTCTCCATTTGTTTATTATTTATGATCTGTTTAGATGTGCATTTACTGAATGAGCACTGTCACTGTATGTCCGACTGTTGCACTATCTTATTTCCTTTTTATTCTAAACTGTTTTAATAATTTTTTATTCCATTTGATTATTTTAATTCCATCTGTGTTAAGCAGTTTGAATAACCATTGTGTATGAAATGTGCTATATTAATAAACTTGCCTTGCCTTGCTAAATTAATACTAAATAAAAAAAAATGTTCTGTCTCTGGTTGAAATATTACATTGTCCATCTGATCCAACTATGTGTATTATTAATTTTCATTTCACAAAAACTCTAAATTCAATTGCAGTTCAATTATAGCTCTTATAGGCTATGTATGAAGAATTATCTACAGATATTTTAATCCGTAGTCATTACACATTATCTTATATATTAATGTTTATATTCAAATTCAACACAAGTTTTGAAAGTTTCGAGGGTCGATTTAAAGATGTTATTTTGCCGTATATCGGGACGCATCAGGAACAACAGGGCCGTATATCTGCCTGTTCCAGGTCTGCAGCCTCCCCCATATAGGAATTCCCTGCTTGACACTTCACATTTGATGTATATTCGTTGAAATAACCATGTTTCTTTTTAGTTTTAACTTAGTTTTGGTCCTGCATAACACACGAGAATGAACCTTGAATTTCTTTTTTTACAATTATTGCTTGAAGAAACATAAAGGAGACCACACCTAAAAAAAAAAAAAAAAACTGAATAAATTGCGGAAACAACATAAACCTAAAGAAACGTAAAACAAAAAAAGAAAGAAAAGAAATTAAATATAAATAACATTACACAAGGGGGTTATCATCAAAAAATACCTTCAGAAGATTACATAGTTTAAGGGATTTTTTTGTTACACATTATTCTTAAAGATTTGAAGAACATCATTAAATATTTATGGAAAAGTGAGAATTTGGGAGGGTTCTTTAAGAATCTTCATTTATGTATGAAGTAATTGTCCAACATCACAATATTGTTAACCAAAAATTCAGCATTATAATTGAAAGAAAAAGACAAATATTTTATAGTTTTAAAATCAAAGGACATTCCAGAATTTTTTTGTTGAGAATTTGCATATATAAAATAAATGTTCCAACGACTGTTTCACAAAAGGTGCATTCATCACAAATTAAATCTGTCTGAGAAACTCATTACAAGGATAAATATCATTAATAATTTTAAACTGAACCTCTTTTACCTTCGGCAGAGGTGGGAAAGTGAGAAATCTTGTTCTAATTTGAACCAATTTATCTTTAGGAAAATCAAAAACAAGAGGTATCTTTCTAACTTTAAAAGGGAATGTCTCTGTATTTACAAATGTTCCTAAAACTTTAATCTTAGAGCACTCATAAAATTAAGACCAGAAATGATTAAATTAATCAGTCTTGGAATCACCGGTGAATAACACAATGCACCTTTAACCAGCTGAACCAAACCATCAGGCACAGCTTTTAACAAAGACGCATTCAATATACATAGATTTTTGCGTAAAATATGCATTGGGATTGGCATTGGCATTTAAAGACATTCTTAACTCTATTGGAGTAGACAACACGTGTCAGGACCTACTCATTGTCGTAATCATACTCTAGATCTAATAGTATCACATGGAAACAATGTTGCTGCCATTGAAATTCTGCAGCAGAGCGACGACATATCAGATCATTTTCTAGTCTCGTGTAAACTTCATTTAGCCAAGGCTAAAAAAGCCGACTCCATGTTACAAATATGTTAGACCTATCACTTCTGCCACTAAAGATTGCTTTATTAATAATCTTCCTGATCAGTTTCATCATCTCAGCATCCCAGATAGCTTAGAAGAACTCGATATTGCGACAGAAACTTTTAAATCTCTCTTTTCCAGCACTTTAGACACAGTTGCTCCTCTGCGCTTAAAGAAGATTAAAGAAAATAGTCCAACGCCGTGGTACAACGAGCACACTCTGGCTTAAAGGTATTGTAGGTAGAAATCCCCAAAAATACTTTTTTCCAATTTTTTTCAAACTGTCTTTATATATCAATGCATAATTAAAATGTAAGTACTCTGGAAAATAAATTATAAAAATCGAGTGTCTGTAGTTCTCTCAGGACTGTAATAAACACAGCTCATTATTCCATTCGGGACGAAAGAAATGATTGGCTGGGGCGACTGTCACTCTCCCTCGCTACCATGGATACCACCTCTGCTGATACAGGAGGAGCCCAAATGCGCGCACCCGTTTGAAAAGGAACGGAAGCTAGTAATAACAAACAATTATGGCAGAGAAAGAACAGTCACAATTCTCAGTAACGTTACCTGCATATAGAGGCAGCGAAGTCAAACGAGTTAAAAAAAGGAAGACAGTATTTGAAAAGGCTATGAACAAAAAGTCTTTGGATAAATAAAGAAATCATAAGAGAGTCGGCGTGGCTTTCCAGCGTCGGCTACTACTGAGTGATCTCAAGGGGTTGAAAAGTGACTCCATGATGGCTTTATTTCTGCTGGACAGGTAATCTTGCTGTTTTCATTTTGATGGCATTTATTTTTTCATGAAGCATGTATCACTAGCACACCTAACTACCTAATATTAGCTACCTAACGTTACGTAGCATAACTAACGGTACTGGCTTAGCTATGACAGTGTAACTTTGGTGTCGACTAGTATAACGTTACTGTTAGTGAGCCAGGGTTGAGGAACTTGAGACGATAAATAAGCAATAGGCCTATCTGCAGTCGAAAGCTGTTTTATTTAATTTCGCCGAATCTAACTTTAGGTTAAAAAGTTTAGGGGATCTATTTTTATACCTAGCTTTACCCTCTGCCTAAACTGTGTTCCTATTTTCACCGTGAACTCTACCTACTCCGTTTTTTCACGTTTGGTTTGTTGTTATATGCTCTACATATGTTTATATATGTCTTTATGTTGTATCTGTATGTGCTATACAATATATGTTGTGTGTGTGTGTGTGTGTGTTATATTATCTTATTGGGTCTGCAATGCAGTTGTGAGAAGGTGTTTGAGTGTATGTAATTCAGTTTATCTGTAAACAATCTTATGTTATGAATCTTACAAATTCACCTTCATCACAGTGTAACTGATAGTAACGGCAAACGTGTATCAATGAAGCTATTTATAGCTTTGCCTTATATTGAGTTTGATTCCGTTAGGAGCTAGTAAAATATTTTAAACTTTACAAGTATCGTTATGCGAGCTGGATAGTGAGTACTAACAGCCATGTTAATTGTTTATATTCATACTGATAAAGTTAGTTATTTTATTACTTGTGATTCTGACATGATGTCACTACATCTGGTAAAGCTGGTAAACACGTCCGACTCTTCCAGCTGAGCGAATGGCCGGGATCGCGCGTTCATTTGTTTTGGGGGCGTGGCTTTGGAAGGAGCCGAGTAGGGAGGGAGTGGGAGTTAATGGCATAATGAGCTGTGTTTATTGTAGTCCTAAGAGGACTACAGACACTCGATTTTTATAATTTCTTTTCCAGAGTACTTACATTTTAATTATGCATTGATATATAAAGACAGTTTAAACAAATTTTGACAAAGTATTTTTGTGGATTTCTACCTACAATACCTTTAAGAGAATGGCCAGAAAAATGGAGCGCAACTGGAAGAAAACAAAACTAGAGGCATTTCGCATTTCATGGAAAGAGATCACGACTGCATACAGAGAGGCCTTTAAAGCTGCTAGATCTGCTTATTTTTCAACCCTATTAGAAGAAAAAAAAAAAAAAACCTAGGCATTTATTTGAAACAGTTGCCAAACTAACGAAAAATAAAGCTTCAAGCCCAGACGTTTCCAAGCAGCACAGCAGTAATGACTTTATGAACTTTTTTACTTACAAGACTGATAATATCAGGGAGAAAATTATAACTATGCAACCGTCTACTATAGTATCACATCAGACAGTGCATTGTAGTCTCCCTGATGAAAAATCTGATTAATTCATTGCTATAGGAGAGGGTGAATTTTATAAACTCGTTAAATCATCTAAATCGACAACATGTATGTTAGACCCTATCCCGACTAAACTACTGAAAGAGATGCTTCCAGAGGTCATAGATCCTCTTCTTAATATCATTAATTCATTTTTGTCATTAGGATACGTACCCAAAAAAAAGTAAGCTGGCTATGATTAAACCTCTTGTTAAAAAAACGCAACTTGATCCTTCAGAATTAGTCAATCACAGGCCGATCTCGAATGTACCTTTTCTGTCAAAGATATTAGAAAAGGCAGTATCTTCACAACTATGTTAGTTTTTAGAAAGAAATGGTATCTGCGAGGATTTTCAATCAGGATTCAGACCATATCATAGTACTGAGACAGCTCTCATCAGTCACAAATGATTTGCTCTTATCATCAAATCGTGGTTGTATCTCTCTATTAGTGCTACTCAGTCTTAGTGCTGCATTTGACACTATCGACCACAACATTCTTTTAAATAGACTCGAAAATTATGTTGGCATTAGTGGAATTGCACTAGCATGGTATAAATCATACTTATCTGACCGTTATCAGTTTGTAGCACTAAATGAAGAGATGTCTTATCAGTCAAAAGTTCAGTTTGGTGTACCATAAGGATCAGTACTAGGACCGTTGCTGTTCACTCTGTACATGCTACCCTTAAGTTAGGAGATATCATTAGGAAGCATGGCATTAGTTTTCACTGTTATGCTGACGATCTCAGCTCTACATTTCTTCAAGCCCTGACGAAACTTACCAATTCACAAAATTAACGGAATGCATAGCTGATATAAAAAAGTGGGTGACTAGTAATTTCCTATACTTAATTCTGAAAAAAAAAAGAGATTCTAATTTTTGTACAAAAAACGTCCTCACGTAATAACCTAGAATACTGTCTAACACAATAATACTGTCGGTTAGGAACCTGGGTGTGCGGTTTGATACCAATCTTTCATTTAAAAGTCACGTGTCTAGTATATGTAAAACCGCATTTTTCCATCTTAAAATTATATCTAAATTACATCATATGCTCTCAATTAAAAATGCAGAACAATTGGTTCATGCGTTCATGACATCAAGGCTAGATTATTGTAATGCTCTACTGGGTGGTTGGCTTGCACATTTAATAAATAATCTACAGCTGGTCCAAAATGCAGCCGCTAGAGTTCTTACCAGAACCAGGAAGTACGACCATATTAGCCTGGTTCTGTCAACACTGCACTGGCTACCTAATAAACATCGTATACATTTTTAAATATTGCTGATTACTTACAAATCACTAAATGGTTTAGCTCCCCACTACTTGAGCGAGCTCTTAACGCATTATAGTCCTTCACGTCTATTGCATTCTCAAAATTCTGGTCTGTTGATAATTCCCAGAATATTAAAATCAACTGCTGGCAGTAGATCCTTTTCCTATTTAGCACCAAAAACTTTGGAACAATCTTCTTAACATTGTCCGGGAGGCAGACACTGTGACATGTCTGTCCTGTCTTGTTATGCACATGGGTGTTTTGCTATTTTGAGCCATGTGCTCTTGTCATTGTTTAATCCCTCCCCCTTGTTATCTGATTATTGGTTTAATTGCTCCACCTGTCTGTCTCGTTACCCTCCTTTGTTTGCCTCCCTATTTAGTCTTCTTGTATTCGTCGTGTTGAGTTCTGTTCCTGCCCTGCCTTGTTTGTTCTGGATTAAGTTTGTACGTTGTAGTTTTCTTCTGTTTATTTTATGTTTTTGTCTTTATTAAATACTTCTTACTCTGCACTTGAATCCACAAATTTATTCCACACAACGCACCGTGACAGAATGAACGAGCCGTTATGTGGATTCAGCAGAGCGAACTTTGTCCTGCAGAAAGGGAGAATGGGATTTCTCTTTTAAAATATTTCTCCCTGTGCGCTCAAAGGATGAGGAGAGGAGGGCAGCAGAGTCTTCTCCACTGGTCTCTTCGGGAAGAGAATCATCGTCACTGGATCCGTCCAGTGTTGGCACTCCATCGATGGTTTTAGCCAGCCTTGAGTCTCCGCATATCCGTCAGAAGGGACGGAGGAGGAGGAGGAGACCTGCGCCTGTCCATTCGGAGACTGTTCACGTCCCGTCTGCCCAGTCAGAGATTGTTCACGTCACGACTGCACAGCGAGAGACTGTTCACGTCCCGTCTGCCCAGCCAGAGACTGTTCACGTCCCGTCTGCCCAGCGAGAGACTGTTCACGTCACGTCTGGCCAGCGAGAGACTGTTCACGTCACGTCTGGCCAGCGAGAGACTGTTCACGTCACGTCTGGCCAGCGAGAGACTGTTCACGTCACGTCTGCCCAGCGAGAGACTGTTCACGTCACGTCTGCCCAGCGAGAGACTGTTCACGTCACGTCTGCCCAGCGAGAGACTGTTCACGTCACGTCTGCCCAGCGAGAGACTGTTCACGTCACGTCTGCCCAGCGAGAGACTGTTCACGTCACGTCTGCCCAGCGAGAGACTGTTCACGTCACGTCTGCCCAGCGAGAGACTGTTCACGTCACGTCTGCCCAGCGAGAGACTGTTCACGTCACGTCTGCCCAGCGAGAGACTGTTCACGTCACGTCTGCCCAGCGAGAGACTGTTCACGTCACGTCTGCCCAGCGAGAGACTGTTCACGTCACGTCTGCCCAGCGAGAGACTGTTCACGTCACGTCTGCCCAGCGAGAGACTGTTCACGTCACGTCTGCCCAGCGAGAGACTGTTCACGTCACGTCTGCCCAGCGAGAGACTGTTCACGTCACGTCTGCCCAGCGAGAGACTGTTCACGTCACGTCTGCCCAGCGAGAGACTGTTCACGTCACGTCTGCCCAGCGAGAGACTGTTCACGTCACGTCTGCCCAGCGAGAGACTGTTCACGTCACGTCTGCCCAGCGAGAGACTGTTCACGTCACGTCTGCCCAGCGAGAGACTGAGCACGTCACGTCTGCCCAGTCTGAGACTGAGCACGTCCAGTCTGCCCAGTCTGAGACTGAGCACGTCCAGTCTGCCCAGTCTGAGACTGAGCACGTCCAGTCTGCCCAGTCTGAGACTGAGCACGTCCAGTCTGAGACTGAGCACGTCCAGTCTGCCCAGTCTGAGACTGAGCACGTCCAGTCTGCCCAGTCTGAGACTGAGCACGTCCAGTCTGCCCAGTCTGAGACAGATCCGGAAATGCCCATTTGTGTGGCCGCCAAGGCAGTTACGGACTATCTGGAGCGTCTGGCCCGGATCCTGGACATGCCCGTGTCTGCCGTTCCTGAGCCGGAGGCAGAGCCAGTGCCCGTTCCTGAGCCGGAGGCAGAGCTAGTGCCCGTTCCAGAGCTGGAGCCAATGTCTGTTCCAGAGCCAGTGCCTGTTCCAGCGCCAGAGCCAGTGTTTGTTTCTGTGTTTGTGTCTGTTCTTGTGGCTGTTACAGTTTTGGTGTCTGTTCCTGAGCCGGTGTCTGTTCCTGAGCCGGTGTCTGTTCCTGAGCCGGTGTCTGTTCCTGAGCCGGTGTCTGTTCCAGTGCATGAGCCGGTGTCTGTTCCAGTGCATGAGCCGGTGTCTGTTCCAGTGCATGAGCCGGTGTCTGTTCCAGTGCATGAGCCGGTGTCTGTTCCAGTGCATGAGCCGGTGTCTGTTCCAGTGCATGAGCCGGTGTCTGTTCCAGTGCATGAGCCGGTGTCTGTTCCAGTGCATGAGCCGGTGTCTGTTCCAGTGCATGAGCCGGTGTCTGTTCCAGTGCATGAGCCGGGGTCTGTTCCAGTGCATGAGCCGGGGTCTGTTCCAGTGCATGAGCCGGGGTCTGTTCCAGTGCATGAGCCGGGGTCTGTTCCAGTGCATGAGCCGGGGTCTGTTCCAGTGCATGAGCCGGGGTCTTCACCTTCGCCCTGGCCGCCCGAGGGGTCTTCACCTTCGCCCTGGCCGCCCGAGGGGTCTTCACCTTCGCCCTGGCCGCCCGAGGGGTCTTCACCTTCGCCCTGGCCGCCCGAGGGGTCTTCACCTTCGCCCTGGCCGCCCGAGGGGTCTTCACCTTCGCCCTGGCCGCCCGGGGGGAAGTTCACCTTCGCCCTGGCCGCCCGAGGGGTCTTCACCTTCGCCCTGGCCGCCCGAGGGGTCCTCTGCTTCGCCCTGGCCGCCCGATGGACTGTCTGCTTCGCCCTGGCCGCCGGATGGACTGTCTGCTTCGCCCTGGCCGCCGGATGGACTGTCTGCTTCGCCCTGGCCGCCGGATGAACTGTCTGCTTCGCCCTGGCCGCCCGATGGACTGTCTGCTTCGCCCTGGCCGCCCGATGGACTGTCTGCTTCGCCCTGGCCGCCCGATGGACTGTCTGCTTCGCCCTGGCCGCCCGATGGACTGTCTGCTTCGCCCTGGCCGCCCGATGGACTGTCTGCTTCGCCCTGGCCGCCCGATGGACTGTCTGCTTCGCCCTGGCCGCCCGATGGACTGTCTGCTTCGCCCTGGCCCCCGGCTAAACCATCACCCCCTGTTTCTGTTCCCTTTCATGGACCTGGCCCCCCATCCCTCCCCCTGATCCTCCACCATTCCACCTCCCTCCTGAACTCTTGTGTTGTGTGTTTTGCCCTGGTCTGTCTCTCCTGTTTCCCCCCTGGCCTGTCCCTCCTGTCCCGCCCGGGTCGGATGGAGCGTCTGGTAGCCGCACCGTAGGGAGGGGGTTATGTCACATGTTTGTCCTGTCTTGTTATGCACGTGGGTGTTTTGTTATTTTGAGCCATGTGCTCTTGTCATTGTTTAATCCCTCCCCCTTGTTATCTGAGTATTGGTTTAATTGCTCCCCCTGTCTCTCTCGTTACCCTCCTTTGTTTGCCTCCCTATTTAGTCTTCCTGTGTTTGCTGTCCTGTGCTCGTTCGTTGTATTTGTTACGTGTATTCGTCGTGTTGAGTTCTGTTCCTGCCCTGCCTTGTTTGTTCTGGATTAAGTTTGTACGTTGTAGTTTTCTTTTGTTTATTTTATGTTTTTGTCTTTATTAAATACTTCTTGCTCTGCACTTGAATCCACGGATTTATTCCACACCACGGACCGTGACAGACACACTCTGTCAGTTCAAATCTAGACTAAAAACACATCTCTTTGGCTTAGCATTCACATAACATATTCTACTGTATAATTCTATAATTCAATATTAGGCTGCATAGTTTAGATCAGCCGTAACTGGGAACACTTCCCATAAATCCTGATGTACTTGGTACATCATAAGAAGGATGGCGTCTACGCTAATATTAGTTTCTCTGTTTATCCCGAGGTTTACCGCAAACCGCCGGATCCAGGCCATATCCAGATATGAAGGTATCGCATGGACACGACAACAACGCATCCCTGAAGTGCCAGCCTCACCAGCCCTGTGAAGGCCTCATGGACACCTCAACAAACTCGTCTCCATACCGGCGTGATGACTCTGAGCCCCAACCAGATGGAACTGGATAAATATTGTGAAAGTTCTGATCCAATCTGACTTCTGACCTATAATGCTGCCTGAATCGTAATCATACACTGTTCGTTCGTTGGCCATAGAAGAACTGGCACCCTGACTGAGCCTGGGTTCTCCCAAGGTTTTTTTCTCCATTCTGTCTCCTGATGGAGTTTTGGTTCCTTGCCACTGTCGCCTTTTTCGCCTTTCTTCGCCTTTGTCGCCATTGGCTTTTGGCTTGCTTAGTTGAGGACATTTAATTTTATATTTAACAATATTATTGCAACATTATTTTCCAGTTATCTCTGTAAAGCTGCTTTGAAACAATCGGTATTGTCAAAAGCGCTTTATAAATAAAGGTGACTTGACTTGACTCAATGCCTGTCATTACGCTGTCCAAAGTGCTATCTGAGGAGAAAATATTGTATTAACGTTTATTTTGTTTTTGGTTGTGATTGTAAGTTATGGTAGTGGTGGATAGGATGTGTTTATAAATAGACTATTTTTACAACAAAAATTAAACATCACTGAGCTTACTTAAGCTGGACTGTGACACTATTTTCTTCTGGAAACAAACTTTGTTGCATTATTTTCATGTTATCTCTGTAAAGCTGCTTTGAAATTAATATAAATAAAGGTGACTTGACTTAACTTGACATATTAGTTAATTAATTAGATTTTGTATTACCTGTACGTTTGATCACACTATTTTAAGTCATCGAAATTAATTATCAGCAAGGAACATGAATTGTAATGATATTAGCCTGTTACTGATATGTGACTATTGCTCAAATGATTTGGTGGATTAATGCTGCACAGTTTTACACGTTTAAAACAATCGTTTACTAAAAGTAAATTTGAACGAACCCATACTGTATTTAATTTCACTGCCATAGACTGTCACCAGATTTGATAAAAAGCTTTACTGAAGTACAAACAAAATGTGTAAAATTTCCATACCTGTCTATTAAAACACATATGAGAGCGGAGTCTCTGTCAAGTCCAAGTTTGTCGCGAAGCTCTCTCCATCTCGAAAACGCTACACCGATATTGATCCTTTTATTTCTCTGTTTTTCACAAAGCCTGCTTGTCTCAGTTGATCTACGTTTAAGTTTTTTGGAATTTCTGTACTCGTCAATCAATAACTGTAATTCGTGAACCATGATGATTGAACGACACAACAGCGGCGAGATACTGTATCATAGATATGTATAGACCCCTCATTAGCGACATATGTATATTACGTCATTGATAGGCGACAATGACAAGGGATGAGCCATTATATATACACAACTGCATGAAATATATCACAATGTGAAAGGGTTTTTTTTATATTTTATTACACAAATCTTACTTATTGTACCTTTAGGAGTGAAATATGAGTTAACATTGTTAACTATAACCGATATAATAAAGTAATTGCAGTCGCATTACATACAATATTTTAATATTTGTCTGTCTTTTTTTCAAGGGGGGTGTGGGGGGCCTCTGACTGTTTCTTTGAAAAGGGCCTCCGAATTGCAAAGGCTGCCTCTGCAGTTGATTGACAACTGTCTGTGGCTTACATTATTGACAACCCAGTGGCTTACATTATTGACAGTTTAGTGAAAGTGATGAATTTAAATTACACCTAAACATAATAGAACATATGCCTTCATCTCTGAAAACTTTATTTTTGTCTTACATTTCATAACGAACTCAAGACAAGCTGAGTGCTCACTGCTCACTTCCAGCTCTTTTTCGTGAATTGTGATATGTGCAAAGGATTGCGGGTGATTTATGAGCATCCTTCAAAATGAGCTTAATAAAGGACGTGAAACAAAGGCTGCCTTCAAGGATCCTTCAAATTAAGATGTCCTTGATGAGAGTTGTAGCCCTGCGTGAAAACAATAAACACATGTTTGCGAAAATAATGTTTGTGTGTTTTTCAAGCCATCTCTGGGTATTTTTTTATTTAAAAAAAAGTCAGTGCTGATTGACAGTAATGCAGTGTTCATTGTCTTCATTACAGTAGGCTATAGAAACTATAAAATAGCTTACATATTTTCTTTATATAAAATTAAAAAAATGTACATTATAAAATCCATGATGACTTTGCACACGTTTGTAGTACATAAACCAATCATAAAATTAGGGAAATTTAGAGGGGAAAAATATTAGAATACAAATTATAGAATATTGTTCAGCAGTGTTTTTTATTTTTTAGCCAAAAAGAAACATGTCATGTAAATGCCTGAGATGAAAATAGGTCAAATAATTTGTCAAATAAAGAAATAGTATCTTAATATCTGGTAATCGAGTTCAATATACACCAGATACTACAAATGCAGTAAAAACAGGCAGGTCCTGCTCCTGCAGAGCAAGAATTTTTAGCCACCTTTGTAGTTCTGCTGTCATTCTTCTCTAGCAATGGCTTTATGCATAAGCGGTCCTCCAGGGCAGTTGGTGGCAGTAAAACGCCTAACGATGGTTTAGCGAATATAGAATTATACAAAGAAGAGGAAGAGCGGCAGAATCAACGCGTGGTGTACTTGTGTTATTGAAGTTTGTCCACCACTGAATTTTGAAGAACAGAAATGAGCGAAACTCCTGTAACTTCATCAGTGTCAAAGGTAATATTGAGCAGACGTGCGTTCATCCTCCCATATTTGCCGAATTAATCGCATTTTTCCAGGATAATTATACATACACTCATAATAAAAAAATCATACACCCACCCAGTCTAATATATTATGTTTTTCAGGGATGTTTTGTTTTTAAGTCAACCTCTAAAAAGAGAAAGAGACATGTCGGAGCTGGTGAGTAACGATAAGCATTATTACCACCTTTACAAAAACAAATCGATTCATCCCTGTCAACTTAAAAAATACTTATCGCCATTACCAGCATTTTGTTCGTTTTTTTCTTCTTCCATGTAACGTTAGGTGGATATTTGGTGGGTGGTAGTGACGATAACGGAAGCGATCGCTTTAGGATCTGTCAGAAATTATGGGAAACGGTTCAAATGAACACAGAGGTATATATTTCCTCATTGCGTTTGCAAACGCTTGAATTGTCTCAGTCATTAACTCATCTATTTCTGTTTCTTAATAAATATAAACTTTTTTTTTTTTTACAGGTAATACAAGATCAGTTGAATAAACATGTACTTGACAGTCTTGTCGAGTTTATTAAAAAGCATAACCTCGGCAACTCATCTGATGTCTGGAGACAGAGAACCAGTGAAATCCCCACAGCCGCTCTAATGCTGGGTAACTTATGGCCTTATTATTATCCTTATATTAAACTCTCTAAATAATTAGAATAGAAATGTTCCTTTATTTGAAAAACTTCGATTTGATCTAATATTTGAAAGCGCTTAAAGTACATGCATAAAAGCACATGTATTTGTATTTATAAATTATTTTTAATTTACTACTAATAAATATTTTATGTCATGTATACCCTTCGTCTAATTTTAACATTCTTTAATGAGATGTTCTTTGTATTCTTTTCTTGCATTTCTTTAATAAAAAAGGTTGTGGAAGTATTGTGAAAAAGACTGAAGTATTGTGCATGGCCGCATGCACATATACATTAAGCTTGTGTGCTCCCCTTATACCTGTTACAAATTGTGCGATTTTGGGCTTTCCCAGACAAAATATGACACATTGTGTCGATTTATGTGGTCATGGCTCCTAAACAGTGGTCCTACGGTGTGCAGTGAGAGAGGAGATAGCCTGTGACAGTGCCAGAAATTCAGCATGATCATCTCACAGTGCTTCTACGACCTACGTTTACTGACTAGCCAATAAAAATGCAATATGAAATGGCAACGTGACATGGCGCTAAAACTTAAAATTACTTCCCTCAAACTCCATTTGCAAAATTGTCATTCCAAGTTGGTGTCTTTACCCTAGCCTTGACCGCGTGTCCGTATTCTCTTCCTTCTCTTTTTTTTCTACACACATAAAAAAACACAATTGCACAAGTTCATCGTGGTCTATTTGTTCACCACTAGTGCATGCTGACGAGGTTTTATTCTTCTATACTAACTTGCTTTGTCGCCTACGACATCTACGTAGCCTACTGGCATTTTCGTACAGTCTACATACATGTCGTATCCTAGTGTATTAGATCCATGTCGTACAGTGTGATTTGTAATGATCTTATAAGATTGCTAAAATCTCACAGTAGCAGGCATTAAAGTCGGCATGAAACGAAAGTTGCCATAGTCTTTCCTTCCCTATTGTGATGTATATCTGAGGGAAACGTCTTTCGAACCAGAAAAAATGTAGGGCAGGATTTGATTTTGTCCATCGAGAATTGATTGGATCATTGAATGGTTGTGGTTTGCTATTGCTGTGATGTCATGTGAGTGACAGGTTGTCATTAGGGAAAATATGTTGCTGCAAGAGGGAGTGGAAGTTATTTTGATTAAAGATGACGAGGACACATGATTTTTAAAAACAATTATGTGCACAGATAAATCATTTATAATAAATACAGCAATATTCCTTGAAAAAATATATAATTTTGATTTCATGATGACTTTAATATCATGAAATCCATCCAAATAATATGATAGCCTTTTTTTGTTTCATCTGACCCGTTTAATGTTTGGAAACCAAGTCTGTTTAGATTAGTGGTCTCCAATCCTGCTCCTGGAGAGCTAGGCTCTTTCTCAATTCTAAGAATATAAAGAATGGACTTGCAATCTCGTGGTACTCTGGCTACCTTGAAAGAACAAACCCTGACGTTTTTTGCCCTATAGCCCCACTCCTAGTTCCACCTATTTTAGGGCTTAGTTAAACCTTTTATTGTCTTCTAGGGGTAAATGTGCCGGATCATGCCATGACATTTCAAAGTCTGTGTAATCTCCTTCAGGATTCTGTCACCCCGTTTGTGGTGTCTGTTTATGCCAAAGAATGTGCAGGTATGTATAAAACTATACACTATTAAATGTAAATAAACAAGTACATATGTACTACCTTTTAATAAAAGCTGAGGTTTTCAAACATGCAAAGTGTTGATTACGAGGATTCAATTTGGGTTTTTGCTGGATTTTTTTTCTCCACATCGCTAAAAAAGTTTTATATATTCTGAAACACAGATGTATGTTTTGTCTCACTTTACACACAAAATGTCACTTACTGTATAAAATCATCCTTGAGTTCTGGGGCCTAATGCAAAAAAATCATCCTGAAATATGCTTAAACACAAAAGGCAGCTTGTAGAATCAATTTCAGATTTATTAAAATGCATGTACATCAGTAACTTCACATATTGCTTCATATAAATCTCAGTTATTGGAAAATTGAGCTGACAAGCTTTATTCTCCATCCGCATATATTGAGCTCACAATGATTTATTATGCATAGCCTCATCTGCAAAAAAAGAAAAAGCATTTGCATGTGGTCCTCAAGGCGTGATAACACCAGGTTTAACAATAATCCTGCAGTTTTATGTCATTTTTTTGACAGCTGTGAAGCTCTTGATTCAGAAGCTTTTAGAGCAGCTGATGGGAAAAGGAGTGTCTGTGGATGAAGAACAGGAGGCTGAAACTGCTTTAGTGCAAAGGACACAGTGTACTATTAGTGTTCTGTGTCAGTGGTACAAGACTGTTACCAAGGTAGGAGAAGACGAGAAGATAAACTATGCTTAACTACAATAAAAAAAAGATGTTTATCTTCTGAAAGAATAGATTTAGCTCCGCTACTTCCTGAAAAGGCCTAATTCCATTGTGAAGTACACCCCGATATGATGCTCGTTGGTTTCTTTTTTGGATTATGATTTGTATTATGATTTAGTATTATGATTTTGGATTATGATTTTGGATTTGATGTATGTGTATATTATTATCAAAATGATGAAGTACTGTATGTGATTATAGCAGCAATATTAGAATGCTTGAGTCAGATTTAAAATTTGTAAACGAGTTTGGTAAATTCTAATAGAAGCCTGAAAGCGATTCTGTCCTGTTATCTACTGAACATTGTACTTTAAACATTCAGAATAATTGGTCTTTTGCAGGAATTCCCACAAGTTTCTCCGCAAAGGAAAGAAAACTTGAAAAATAATGACTTGCCTCGGAGTTTGCCTGTTGTTGTGATCTTCAAAGACTTTGAGGCATTCAACTCTCAAGTTTTACAGGATTTTATCCTTATCTGCAGGTGGGATTTGTCTAGTGAAATTGTAGTATGTGAAGTGTGATAGAATAATATTGTTACAGTGCTTGCAAGTTTTTTATTTTTTATTTACACCCTCTGTATATGGACATGAGGGGTGCATCATGATGTATCATATTGTAAATTGCTTCAATTATAAACAGCAAACCATTATCACTGTAGGCTTTACAATGTGGTTTCATTTTACGGATACACCTTTTCTGGTTTTGAAAAGACACACAATTAATTTTTTTACAAATATTGTAATGCATTTTGACTGTTTACAGCCCAGTCAGTGTATACATATGCACTCTGTCGTGTTGACGGTGTTGGTTGAAAATTTTCCGTTGAGATTGGATGACAAAAATCTATGGCCGCAGAAAAACTCAGCATTTTTATTTCATTTAAACAGAACCTAATACCTGAGATTAAAATTTTAAGACAACTGTCTTTTGCCTGCCTTGAAAGCACTATTATTTGCAGGAAATTTTAATATTGTGCATTTAATTGAAAGTCGTGACCTGAGAAATCCTAATCTTTTTTTTTTACCTTACAAACAGTCGATACACCCAGGAGCTTCCATTCATCTTTATTTTTGGCATTGCCACATCTCCTAGTGCTATCCAGCACAGGCTTCCCCATTCTGTGTCATCTCTGCTCTGTATTGAGGTCTTTCAGTCTCTCTCATGTACTCAGCATTTAGCCTCTGTTTTTGACAAGGTAAATAACCATTATGTTTTGTAATGCAAGTTAACATTTTAGTATTTCAATAATTTTCTCTTTTTGTTTCATCTGGTTTCATTATTTGTTTGTCTTTCATAGCTGATTCTGAACCCCCAGTTTCCATTCAAGCTCAGCAGTAGGGTGATTCAGGTGCTGGTTGGCATCTTCCTCTACCATGACTTCTCGGTTAAAAATTTTGTTAAGGGCCTACAGGTGAGCTGTCAAATATAGTGCCATGCTTCTTTCAAATGTCTTTCTGGCATGTGTATGGTTTCTTTGTTGATCATGTGTTGTTATTGAATGCATGTTGAAAAACAAATATTTTTGTTTTTCAAAATGTTTTTCAAAGTGACCTTAGTGTTACTTATTTGGCCTTTATTGTATTCTGCCTTTTCGAGCACACTACTTTCATTATTACAGGGCTGCACACCGCATGTCTCACCAAATATATTTGTCGGATACTAGGTAGTGCCGTCAAAAGTACATTTGTGTTTTTAGTCAATAACTAACCCAAGTCTTTGGTCCAATTCACAAAAAATGGGCATGCATCATTCCAAGATCCTCATGATTTTATTGAAAAGTGTTTTGAAGATATATGTCTATTAAATGCTCTGGGGTCTCATTTATAAACGTGACACAAAACGGGTCTAGAAACGTGCTTACGCCACTTCCCACGCAAAGGTTGTGAGCTATTAAAAACAAACTTGACGGGAGAATGTGCGCACCTGTGCGTAAACTACAGAATTAGTCAATTACAGGCCGATCTCGAATCTTCCTTTTCTGTCAAAGATACTAGAAAATGCAGTATCCTCACAACTATGTTCCTTTTTAGAAAGAAATGGTATTTGCGAGGATTTTCAGTCAGGACTTAGACCGTACCAAATGATTTGCTCTTATCATCCGATCGTGGTTGTATCTCTCTATTAGTGTTACTCGATCTTAGTCCTGCATTTGATACCATTGGCCACAACATTCTTTTAAATAGACTTGAAAATTATGTTGGCATTAGTGGAATTGCATTAGCATGGTTTAAATCATACTTATCTGACCGTTATCAGTTTGTAGCAGTATATGAAGAGATGTCTTATCAATCAAAAGTTCAGTCTGGTGTTCCACAAGGCTCAATACGAGGACTGTTGCTGTTCACTCTGTACATGCTACCCTTAGGATATATCATTAGGAAGCATGGCATTAGTTTTCACTTTTATGCTGATGATACTCAGCTAGGGGTGTGCGATATCACGATTTTTGATCGTGGATGATTAAAATGTCTCCACGATCTGCTTTTGAAGAAATATCATAGTATCGGGTTATAGTGCATTCTATAAGTTGGAGTTCTGACGCCTCTGTCTCAATATTCTGCAACTCGACGAACATCACACCGCACGTTAATGCAGAGGTATGGGACAATGCAATTCACAAAAGTTCATTATTTGCATGTGCTTTAAAGCCTTGCCGGTTAAACATTTCATTCGCGTGCTGATGCGCTGTTCTAACATGCACTTTTCTTAGCACTTAAACCAAAAGCGCATAGGCACTAAAAGCCTGTCAAACAGCGCCAGTACGGTGTACATTTTAGGACATCCTCAGACATATGAAGACAAGGCATCATGCCTCAGACTAAAAGGCTTCAGGCATTGGACAAAACGGCATCGCGTCTCAGACTGAAAAGCTTCAGGTCTCAGGAAAAACAATGTCAGGTGTCAGGTCTCGTACAATTAGGCATCAGGCGAAACAGCCTCAGACAAAAAGGCATCAGACATAAAGGCATCGGACGAAACAGCATCAGAGATAAAGGCATCGGACGAAACGGCATCAGACATAAAGGCATCGGACGAAACGGCATCAGACGAAGCTGCCTCAGACAAAAAGGCATCAGCTATAAGGCATCGGGTGGAACGGACTCAGGTGGAGTTTAGAGGTTCGCATTGCCCCGCCCCATGTGACGTCACATGTACGCGGTTCAGATCAGATACAACAACAGCTGATGGAGGCGGTAACCCGTCATGATATGTTTATATAATTGCTTTTATCAAATGTTACACTAATTACTTTGTATATAGACGAGAACATGCATTTCACAAGTTTTATTTGCACGTTTAAAAAGTTAGATGACATATTTCAACTAGCTATAGCTTGTATGTTGGCAAACTATCGATAGTTTTCATGGTCGTGAAGTTAAAGCGTTCTTTCGAGCTATTAGACTGCTTGATTAAAACTGCTTGATTTAACATTGCTGTAAACATTTTTCATTTGTATTGGGATATATGCAATAGCCCTCGTCCGAAGCCTTTATGTCTGATGCCGTTTCGTCCGATGCCTTTGTCTGAAGCCTTTTTGTCTGAGGCTGTTTCGTCTGATGCCTAATTTTACGAGACCTTGCACCTGACATTGTTTATCCTGAGACCTGAAGCTTAATTTTCAGTCTGAGACGCGATGCCGTTTTGTCCAATGACTGAAGCCTTTTAGTCTGAGGCATGATGCCTTGTCTTCATATGTCTGAGGTCTGAGGATGTCCTAAAATGTACACCGTACTACGGGTTACTGGAATAAGTTATATTTCGAGTCTTATTGTGCTAATACTGTCAAATGCACACGTTTACAAAAACATAGTTGGTTATGTCTAAAGTGAAGGCAGACACTTGAGAGAAAATCGTGTGTGTGTGTTATATGCGTGTATATTAGATTAGTCACGTGATGGTAGCCTAGGGGTTGCACGACTACTGATTTTTGCTAGTCGATTTCTTATCAAAACAATACTCGAGTTACTCGACTACTCGTGGTTCATGCTACTGTAAATGAAAAGACATGAGATAGTTCTTATCAATAAATGTGAATTAATTTATAGCCTAATGCAACAATTACATAAGAACTCTCAAAATGAATTATGACATTAAATTTCATATTTTAATTTTCATGTAACGTTAACAGAGTAAAACCAAATAAATATCCGTTCTTGCCTTTCATTTCAGATTCAAAGTCCGCATTTAGAGCTTGTTCACATATCGCGTCTTTCGCGTCTCAAGTTTATTCAAATGTAGGCTTTTGAAATAATTTTTTCAAAGTTGAGATGAGAACATCTCAGCTTTTAAGAATGCCGCAAGCGCGCCGCAGGTCATGTGACAAAAACAGCCGGACAGCTGATCATAGCTGTACGGGGTGGCTTTTTATTTCTCATCTCTATAAATATATCTAACGGGTATCGGATATCGGTAGTAGTAAAGCTAATGAAAGGGCTAGAAATCAATTAATCCTTTGCTTACTTTATCGTCATCATGGAGAGCACAGTTCATGGTTGCATAGCAACAACAGACGCCACGGGAGCGCACGCGCTTGTGGAAAGGAGGAGACTTTCCTCGCGTTTTAGACACGATATGTTAACGTATGCTTACGGAGTTGGCCAATTGCGATATTTTTGTCATCCTTGATTAAATACTTCCACACATCTAATGTGTGGTGTCTGTTAGTGACGTTCGCCATTCTGAATTCATTTATGGTTGATGGCATGCACGCTCGAGTAGTCGATTGTTTCCGACAGCGATGACTAGTGGTTGAAGTAGTCGATCTCTCGACTACTCGACTAGTCTGTGCAACCCCTATGGTAGCCTAAGGCCGTGTGTCCACCAAAGCGTTTTTAGCCAGCTGAAAACGCTAGACGCTCTGCTGGAAACGCCTGTCTGTGGGCGCTTGAAAGTGTTTTGGCAGCGCTGCGATTTTTCAGTTGAGACGATCCGTTGCTATGATACAGAATATCCGCAGCACAGTTTACTTGTAACTGATTTCGTAGATAATGTTTCATACTAAAAAAATATTTTTCATCCATTTTGTTCGGTTAGTTCTGCTGTTTGACGTCGTTGTACATAAAGAATGTTGTGACAGTTGGTTGGTATGGTATTTTTCCCGGCCCTCCTCCACTGTGATTGGACGGCTGGGTAAAAAGTGACAGTGATGAGCGCTGCGTTTTACCCATAGACTGTAAAAAAATATGGACGTGGTGTGCCCAAAAAATGGGCAAAGAGGCGGGACGTGGGTGGAGCTGAGGTGCTAATGCTAAGCTACTGGCCTTGCGCTGAAGTGACAGCTAAATTTAGAAGTAAAGCCAATAGTTAAACTTCATGTTTTTGCCCTTCGAAACACTATAATAATTAAAAGACGTAACTAAAAGTGAGACTATGTGTATCGTGATGCATTATTATTCTACTAGTTAAAAATGTATTATCATGCAGTAACTTACAATATTGCTCTGAGCTTTGTCATGTGACAGTGATTCATGCGCATACATGTCAGTCAGCGCGGCATCGCACGTCAAGTTCGTAAAGAGCTTTATTCTGTTCAGTCGATTTTAAAATCTGATTTTGGCCGCCTCTCAATTCCTCAAATGGGTTAAACCAAAAATATTACCTCAGAAGTTCAAGTAAATGCACTAGAAATCCGCGCTCATTCAAGGGTGTGCATCTATTGCATGGACGGAGAGAAAGCACTGACACCTGCAGGATTTCATCTCACGGTACTTTTCATTTAACACTTAAAAGTTAAATAAGCATATCTGTTCCGTGAGAGCAACGGTACCGCATAACGAGTGTAGCCTGTATACTCCAAAAAGCATCGAAACTGTCAGACATCGTTTAGTGCATTCAAGGAAAACAACTGGAAATACAGCGCTGGTTGTTCTCTCCATACTCGACAATGCCGGAATCCAACGGTGTGGGCATAGGTATAATGCGTGTATTAAATTGTATGGAATAATCCCAAAAAAAGCACAAAAGCTACAGAGATGGCAAGTAAAGCAGCTGCTGGAATTAGCTGAGGGTGATGTTAACAGATAGATAAACGTCGGCTAGCAGTTACAGCAGCCTCAATCCACCAGTCACTCAAGTGGCCACGCCCTTAATTATGCAGAACTTTAATGCTTAATATCATTTTGAGAGTTGTAAAAAAAATCACCCCCCTCACAGTTGTCATGAAGTGCAAAATTAGCTATAAAGACCAAAACCACTTTTTGCTCCAGGCTGTAAACATATTTTTTTCTGCTGTAAAGTTGGGGATTTTAACATGGGGGAGATACAGATTTGACTCACTTTTGCAGCCTGCCTCAAGCGGCCAGTCGATGAATTGCAGTTTTACACGCTCAGCGCCTCGTTATGCTCATGGCGTTTAAAAAACGCGGCGCTCCCATTGAAAACAATTGGAAAAATACGGCAGCTGCGTGAAAAAACGCTTTGGTCGACACACGGCCTAATAGTAAAAATGCTGCCGCTTGTCCTAAAAGGGATAGTTCACCGAAAAATTTAAATTCTGTCATTATTTACTCACTCTAATCTTGTTCCAAACCTGTATTAATTTCTTTCTTGTGCTGAACACAAAAGAAGATATTTTTGAAGAATGTGGTTAACCAAACAGTTGCTGGTCCCCATTGACTTCCATAGGAGAAAAAACTTTACACTGGGGACCTGCAACTGTTTGGTTACCCACATTCTTCAAAATAACTTTTTTTTTCAACAGAAGAAAGAAACTTATTCGGGTTTAAAAGAACTTGAGATAGTAAATTATGAAAAAACATTTTTGGGTGGGGAACTTTCCCTTTAATGTTAATAAAACAACAAAACACAAAGAGAAAATCACTTACTGACTGAGGACTTTAATAGTAGCTTTAATAAGAATCAATGTATAATTTATACTGTGAAGTCTATGTAGTGTTTTAATTTAAGATTTGTTAATGTAATTACTTTCTTCAATGCTACTGCTAAATACACCTAGTGTGCCTGAAAAAGTAAAGCACTGTTTATTAGAGACTCACCGATTGATCGGCTGGTGACCGGAATTGGCCGATTTTCACGTGATCGAGCAGGAGTGTCGCGTGAGCAGCAGTGAAGCGGGGGTTTCGGCTCACGCCCGTTTCACACATACTCCGCAATGCCATAGAGAGAAAAAGTTGCGACACACTTTGGTGTCGCCGGTATGGCTGTCACGTGGTTTCATGTAAGCCCCAATATAGTTCAAAAAAATATGCTGGCTGTCATGTTCTTACATGGGACAGACAGCAGCGATTACATTATTGAACGGTAAATATAAAATAAAACACACACCCAAGTACTTTTACAGCTGTTACTGCATTATTGCATTTAGTTAATGTCAGTTTTGCATTTGGAGAGGCAGGGTGACAACGAAATACTGTATATTACTTAGATAAGTTTTAGGGTTTTTTTGGAGGGAAAAGCTTAGTGTTCATGTTCGCATGGGTAGTAGCACTGGCTTTAGCGGCTCATCTGATGATGGACGTCTCATGATATTTATTTTAGCACAACTGGGCTGTATTAGGCTATTGATCCGTGATATTGCTTATAAATTCCGATTCAACCATTAGCCTACCTTCGTGATCACGCAGAGGTCTGCAGTGGCGGTCCGTTCAGAATTCCAACCAACATAAAATATAAATAATTACGCTGTGCATGTACAAATGAATGATTTAGGAGGGAAATGGACTGCTCCCATAACGTAGAAAGCAACGACTATATTTGCAGCAATGTTGTAACCGGAGAGATAGTTAATGAGTGAATTAACTATGTTCCTAAATACGTAGCTAAATAACTGTTAACGGGATTAATTTCAGTATGGCTAATGTACCCCTTCATCCTACCCTAATCATAAACTAAACCATTCATCAGAAAACACACACAAATACATGTATACGATGTACTGTGTACAGTACACATGTATATATATTTCAATCACACATTACTAACCCTAACCCATACACATAATATATTAATTGTGTGTGTATGTATATATATATATATATATATATGAATGCATGTGTATTTATGTAAGCCTATATGTATTACACAAACACATATTTCGACAAATATGCATATATACACACATAACCCTAACCCATTTAAATAAATACATTTTGTGTGTGTGTATGTATATATAATATTTTATATATATATATATATATATATATATATATATATTAAAAAAAATATTATTATTAATAATATTATATATACAGGTTACCGTAAGTTAGCTAACGTTAGTGTCACGTAAGCTATAGCTGCAATTAACCTATTATCTTCCAATAAACATTAACTTAAACTGGCTACATAAAACATAACTACTGACAAGATTCACGAGAGGTCGGCTAATGTGTTTAAAAGTAAAAAAAAAAGTAATTTCATTAATTTACCAGCGAGCGTACTTCGGAAACACTGAAAATGAATTGGGTTCAATGCTGGAACTATCAGTGTTTGGAACTATTGGCTGCTCCACGACACGCGTTACTTCCGCATTACAAAGTTTCTATGGCGTCTATGGCGGTATCGCAACTCTTTCTCTCTATGGCACTGATATCTCGTATGCGGTGCGTGTTGCGGTGCGTATACGGTACAGGAGCAGCATGCGCTATAGTGCTTTCACATATGCTGCGTTTGCAGTGCGCTACTGATCCGCAGTTTCTGTCCATCAGCCTATCACGTGATTGCCTGCTGTGATGCAAGTGTTCCCCCAACCCCCTCCCCAAGATATATATATCATATATTTTTTGAGGGGAAAAAAATCATATATGATGGCATTTTGCAACTTTTTGGACTATAATCATGCTTTTTTCTTTTTCTTGACCCTGTAATTTAGTAACTGTAGAACACATTAACTGTAATTATGCGTATATGATGAAATTAATACAGTTTCTTGTCAATCTATGTCTATTTTAATGTGAACAATGCGCTGCCATTTTAATTTACCTGGAACGGATCGCCGGACCACACCCGCATGCAGTGTGAAAGCCCTTACCTATTAACATGGGTACGTAAAAAAATACGCACCGCATACACACTGCAAACGGAGTATGTGTGAAACGGGCGTCAGAGTCAGAGATTTTTGCTGCACTGCTCACGCTCAATTAAAGTGAAAAGTTCCAGTTTTGTTTCATCGCTCCACAGAACAGAATCCCTAAACTTCTGTGGCTTATTGATATGATTTTGAGGACTTTTCTTGTGCTTTTGGGTCAATAGTGGAGTACAAATTGGAGTTCTGGCATGGAAACCGCAAGCGTAAGCAACGAGTATTTTTTTCGGAGTGTATACAATGAGTGTTAATCAATGAGCATTCACACCGGGAGCAGGAGCTTACCGTGCAGAGCACACTTTTGATGGACAAAATAAATATGATTTCACACAACAAATGTCCAAAATGAACAGAATTTGGGTGTTTTAACAAGAACTGGAGTAGGCTATGTCAGAAAAGAAAATTAATTTTCTTTTTGAAAATGAACACATTTTTTTGTTGGATATTGAATGTGAAAAGGAGGAAATGGTTCTTCCAAAACACTGCACTTTAGATGTGTGAATTTCCCACACCAGGAGTAATTTATATAGTTCTATTTTATAGCGATACTGTTACTGATTACTGTTTAAGAAATGTTCTATGCAAAATGTAAAATGTTCTACTAAAGAAAAGAGAGAAAATAAATATTTGTGTGTTCTGTAAAGTGGTTAGAAAAATTGAAATCGTAATCGGCTAAAATCGGTATTGGCAGGTCAAACTCAATGAGAAATCGGAATTGGCCTAGAAAATTGTAATCGGTGCATCTCTACTGTTTATTATTATTAAGTTGTGTAATGTGTATCGTAATGTGTATCTTTGTTCTTATTTTTTAATTACAAAAAAAATAATGACAATGATTTTTATCTTTGCCACTTTGGCCTAAATGTCTGCCATTCTTTTTTCTTTTATATTTTGTTACCCAAGGCTTTGTTTTTAAAATAGGGACATTAGTTTGGCTGTAATGCTCAGTTACTTGCAAAATAGTAAAATCAATTTGAAAAAGAATTGTGATAAAAAATCGTGAATCGTGATTTTCCTGAAAAAATCGTGATATGATATTTTTGCCGTATCGCCCACCCCTATACTCAGCTCTATATTTCTTCACGCCCTGACGAAACCTAACAATTCACAAAATGAACAGAATGCATAGCTGATATAAAAAACTGGATGACTAGTAATTTCCTACTACCTAATTCTGAAAAAACAGAGATTCTAATTATTGGACAAAAAACTTCCTCACGTAATAACCTAGAATACTGTCTAACACTTGATGGGTGCTCTGTCAAGTCTTTGTCGTCGGTTAGGAACCTGAGTGTGCTCTTTGATACCAATCTCTCATTTGAAAGTCACGTGTCTAGAATCTGTAAAACCGCATTTTTCCATCTTAAAAATATATCCAAATTACGTCATATGCTCTCAATGACAAATGCGGAACAGTTAGTTCATGACATCAAGTCTAGATTATTGTAATGCTATTATGGGTGGTTGCCCTGCACGCTTAAAGTACAGCTGGTCCAAAACGCAGCAGCTAGAATTCTTACCAGTACCAGGAAGTATGACCATATTAGCTTCGGTTCTGTCAGCACTGCATTGGCTTCCTATTAAACATCGTATACATTTTAAAATATTGCTGATTACTTACAAAGCACTAAAAGGTTTAGCTCCCCAGTTTTTAGCGAGCTCTTAACGCATTATAGTCCGTCACATCTATTGCGATCTCAAAATTCCTGCCAGTTGATAATACCTAGAATATCAAAATCGACTGCTGGTGGTAGATCCTTTTCCTGTTTAGCACCAAAACTTTGGAACAATCTTTCTAACATTGTCCGGGAAGCAGACACACTCTGTCAGTTCAAATCTAGATTAAAAACATATCTCTTTGACCTAGCATACACATAACACATTATAGAACTCTATAATTCAATGTTAGGCTGCATAGATTAGATCAGCCGGAACTGGGAACACTTCCCATAAATCCTGATGTATTTGTTACATAAGAAGAATGGCGTCCACGCTAATATTAGCCTCTCTGTTTATCCCGAGGTTTACCATCTGATGATGGACTTGCGCCTGGACACGAAGATAACGCAGTCCTGAAGTGTCAACTAGTCTCTCCCCTGTGAAGGCCTCCTTCCCTTCCCTTTACCTCTGTACAGATAAAACACTGTCGGGATAATTCCGTTTCACGTGCCTGCTCGGAAGCGATAAAAAATTCTGTATTATAAATTTTTCAAGGCTTGTACCTTGGAACCTATTTCATGGTTTGCGTTCTCGAGCCACCAGGCACTGTTTTGTGCAAATGAGAGGCCGGACTGCATTAAGGGTTTTCTGTTAGAACGGTGTCGTTTTAGCGGCCCCTAAGTTAATAATTAATGAACGTTGCGACGGAAGTGAAACAATCAAAACTAACTTCAGATAGACAATAACTTTATTCTAGAGCTGCTGTAAAGCCAAAACAATCTCTGTTACTTGAATTTCTTATTATCTCTGTAAAGCTTCTTTGAAACAATCTATATTGTTAAAAGCGCTATATAATTGAAGGTGACTTGACTTGACTTGACAAAGCAGTTTGACGACACCGATGGTGAGCTGAGGGAATGACGGCAGATAAAGGAAAACCACTTTAAATCCTCATAATGAGGTCTAATCATAAATACAGTGCATGTTCACAATAACAGTTTAAAAAAATAAAAAGAATGATTTAAACTGTTTTACATCTGATATACATATTTAGATTAATATGCCATTCTCATTAATGGAGTTAAGCACTTAATGGCACCCCTGGTAAATATGATCAAAAATGGCTGTAAAAAATTAATCTGCATTGTTTATACTTTTTATCTTTCATTCTAAAAATTCTCAAAAATCTAACCTTTCATTGAAGTAAAAGAATTGAAAGTGGGGGGTAAATCACATGAAATAAATGCTTTTCTCCAAAACACGCTAGCCATAATTATTGGCTCCCTGTTATTAAATACTTCTTGCAACCTCCTTTTGCCAAGATAACAGCTCTGAGTTTTCTTCCATAATGCCTGATGAGATTCACAAGAAGATGTTGGTGCTTCTTCTCTTCAGTTCACCCGCTCATTTTCTATAGGGTTCGGTTTAAGGGTTTGGGACGGTCATGGCAGAAGCTTCATTTTTTGCTCAGTTTCCCATTTTTGTGTTGATTTTGATGTTTGGTTGAGACCGTTGTCCTGACGGAAGATCCAACCATGGCCAATTATAAGATTTCTAGCAGAGGCAGTCAGGTTTTGATTTTTTAATATTTTAGAGGTATTTGCTAGAATCCATAATACCATGTATCTGTCCAAGAGCTCCAGGACCTCCAGCAAAAAATAGGTCCACAACATATAAGATCCAGCAGTATATTCAACTGTAGGCATGGGGTACTTTTTATCCCTGTTTGCACCAAACACATCTGGTGGGTTTGCTGCCAAAAAATCGGATCTTAAAAGTTCCAATCGTGTCTGACAACTGAATATGCTGGAGTTTATTTGTGGAGGAGCGATGAGGATCTTTCTTGAAACCCTCCCAAACAACATGTGGTGATGTAGGGGTTGTTTGATTATTATTTTTTAGGCTTTCTGACCCAAAGACTCAAGTAATCTCTGCAATTCTCCACCTGTGATCCTTGAAGAGTCTTTGGCCACTCAAACGTTCCTCCTCACCATTCCTCCTGTACGTGGTTGTTCTTGAAGCACTGACTCCAGCTGCAGTCCACTCTATGTGAATCTCCCCCACATTTTTGAATGGGTTTTGTTTCACAATCCTCTCAAGGGTGTGGGTATTCCTATTGCTTGTACACTTTTTTCTACCACATCTTTTCCTTCCCTTCGCCTCTCTATTAATATGCTTGGACACAGAGCTCGGTGAACAGCCAGCCTCTTTAGCAATGACCTTTTGTGTCTTGCTCTCCTTGTGCAAGATGTCATTGGTCGTCTTTTGGACAGCTGTCAAGTCAGCAGTCTTCCCCATGATTGTGTCAAGTCAGCAGTCTTCCCCATGATTGTGTAGCCTACAGAAATAGACTGAGAGACCATTTAAAGGCCTTTGCAGGTGTTTTGAGTTAGTTAGTTGATTAGAGTGTGGCACCAGGTGTCTTCAATATTGAACTTTTTCACAATATTCTAATTTTCTGAGATATTGATTTTGGGGTTTTCATTAGTTGTCCGTTATAATCATCAAAATTAAAAGGAATGAACACTTGAAATATATCAGTCTGTGTGTAATGAATGAATATAATATCCAAATTTCACTTTTTGAATGAAATTACTGAAATCAACTTTTTGATGATATTCTAATTATATGACCAGCACCTGTAAATATTTGTAGTGGATGCGGTAGGCTTGGGCGGTATCCAAATTTTGATACCGTCAAACCTCCTCGCTATTTCCCGGGGTATACGGTATTACCGTGACTAAATAAAAATTATGACATAAGGCTCAGGCAGCATCACCAAACTGTTGGCTTGTGCCTACACAGTTTAGAAACTGAAAACCCGATCGGGCAAAAAAAAAAAAAAAAAATCAAGGCCAACCCGTGCACCCGTCTGATCCCGGCTGCCGGCATTAAATGTAATTATGAGCCGGAGCCCTACTTAGACTCGACTATTTTTAATACGTGGGCCGTTATAAAATGGTGGCGCCAAATAATTTTTTAACCCAGGTGCTGAGGGGGTGGTAGATATAAATACTATTTCTAATGAGCAAAAATGGGACACTTAATAATATTTAATTATTTTAATTATGACAATTAAAGTATTCATTTTATTAATTAATTTAAATTAAATTAACAAGCAATAAGCAAGAAGTGCATTTGTAAATCCAGTGACACGCGTCCATTGATTTTTATTAATACAACTTTTCTGTCAGTGCTGCAAAGATTAAGTTGACGATCGCCATCACCTAGTGAACGCGCATATATAGAGAGAAATGCAAATCATGGATTACATAATCAGAAGGTATAGGCTAGCCTTTTTCTTTTCGTTTTGAATCGTTTCGTTTAAAGAAATTGACGATTGATATCTCCGTAGTGAACCCGCCTATAGAGAGAAATCATGGATTAATCAGAGAGTATGCTGCCTATATTTCTTTTCCTTTTGAATTGTTTCGTTTAAAGAAATTGACGATTGATATCTCCGTAGTGAACACGCATATAGAGAGAAATGCACATCATGGATTAATCAGAGAGTATGCTGCCTATATTTCTTTTCCTTTTGAATAGTTTCGTTTAAAGAAATTGACGATTGATATCTCCGTAGTGAACGATAGAGAGAAATGCACATCATGGATTACATAATCAGAGAGTAGGCTAGCCTATTTCTTTTCGTTTTGAATAGTTTCGTTTAATGAACTTGATGATCGCCATTTCCGTATGAACGCGCATAGAGAGAAATGCACATCATGGATTAAATAATCAGCGAGTGGCCTATTTCTTTTCGTTTTGAACTGTTTCGTTTAATGAATTTTCAAGCTTTATTTAGATATAGGCCTATCTGTCATGTCTGTGAGAGATACACTGAGTTTCGGTTAATTTATGATAAGATTTCAATGCAAGTGACCGCGGCGCGCCAGCGCACGATCATGTCATGATTATGTTGTCTGCTATATTTGATTCTTATTTATTAAATCCAGGCAATTGGTTGATAAAAAAATTATTAAAATTAAGATACAATTTATACAAAACGAAATTCACTTTAAAGAAAGGCCTTTTACAAAATAAAACTTAATTAAGTGGTCAATGTCTGACTCCCGATGCATCCCATCTTACTCGTGCTGTTCAGTTTTCATTATCAACGTAAAAAAAAATAACATTATAATATTTTAACAAATATAAACTAATGCGCTTATTTAATGAACTCGGGGCAAAATGCATCCTTGCATCAGTGAGTTACAGTAGTGGTTGTTTCGGAGATGCGACATTAGGTTAGAGGTGTTTCCATCTCTCGCGCTCACCTTTTTTCTTGCAACATTTACAAATTGCGTCGTCAGTATTTACCGCCTCTCCATTCTCTCTCTCTCTCTTTCTCCTCCACACTGTCACTTGATGTCAACTACTTAAGCATTTTTAGGCATTGAATAAATGATATTTATATATTATATATAAGTGCGGGTAATGACGGTATTGAAACTGATACCGTTGCTATTTTAAGACCCCGCGGTATACGATATTACCGTAATACCGCCCAACCCTAATTGTCTGAGAAAATATTTACATGCAGATAATGATCAATAATGCACAATAAGGCCTTTTTGTTTTATAAAGACATTAAAAATACCATTTGGCCAGTGGAAAAGATTAAGAAAAACTTTCTCTGAAATGTATTTTATACTATTTGATTTATTTAGTAAAAAACAAGGCAAGGATAGGCTACTAAATGATTTTAAGCAATGTAATGGCACATCCATATCTCATTTTCCTAAAGTCTTGTACCGTTAAACATGGAATCACGTGGATGAATATGCATATGCAATTGAGATGCAGATGAGGATATGCATAGTAAAACTAGGCATTGTAAGCTCCATATATGGTTATTTCGGGGAGAAGACGGGCTGACTGACCACTCTGGCATTTTATATGTAATTTTATTCTTATAATTAATTTTATTTTATATATATATATATATATATATATATATATATATATATATCTCTTTTGGCGTATGCCATTTTTGGCTTTCGGGTGCACGTGCACTTTTAGTAAGGATCCTACGTGCAGTTTTATAGATGAGACCCCTGGTGTCATCTAATTAACCTATATCTGCTGAACATAAAGGCCAAACTGAACGAGACCTGATACGTGTGCGGACAACAGGAACTTCTGAGGAAACATGACAAATGAAAGATGAAAGATATAATGCTAATGTTGTCCATAGTAGGTTTGTCACAATGCCTGTTTTGTCTTACAGTATCCCAGCTAAAGTGTAAATATACTATTACTATTAACACTTATTAATATTATTGTAATTATCAAATTAATATTAGGAACTTCAAACCCCCAAACCATATCGCCATATACTATTCCAAACCTCTCTAAAGTCTACCTGAAGCCATCACAGGAGGTGCTAATGCTGTTTCTTTCACTTTGCTTTATGGCTTTGACAGTGGCTTTATATATAATTATTTAAAAAATGTAATGAAAGGAAGAAATATTTATCACCTGTGTAGCGATTCTTAGCTCAAATAAAGGGAATATAATTTTAATAACTGATCATGGATATGATCATGAATCGCCTACAAATTATAATTTACCCTTAACGGGAATATTTTGCCAACATATCTGTATGGACAACTCAATACATCGGATTATAATCAATTATCCATACAGGGAGGGAAAAATAGATCAATTTTTATATCAATAATCAATCACAACGTGTTATAAGTAAATATTAAATCAATTGTATAGAATAGATCGATTCTCAGGATAACTCTTAATGGAATTAATTTGTTATCGAATAATCTGTTTGTCAAGCAAACCGACTGTACGATCTTTTATTAAATCTCAAGAGGAGTTATCTTCTAACTATACTTCTCATAGACTTTCAAGAAAGACTGTTTCTCTGGCCATGAAAAACAGCTTTCTCGTTCTATAAAAGAAAATACTATTTAAAGTATCAACAATTGGAAAGCTGCAGCTTTGACAGAACATTAAAGGGACTTCGTAATATGAGCAAGAGACAGAGTCAATAAATTAATATAATCTATTTAATAAAGGAAACTACATATACCGGTGACTACATGGAATAAAATGTATATACAACAAAACAAAGCAACAAACAATGAAAGAGAATGAGAGTCAGAGAGTGATAGAAAGAGGGAGAAGATGAGAGAGATCACGAAAGGATCACAGAATGGCAAATTATCTGGACAATTAACCTTTGAGAGACAAGGAATCACAAAATAATGGGCGGATGGCAGGTGAATCATGACCGTCGTTTAGCAGGTGGTTCCTACTTGTCCTCTGCCTTTGGTTCCTCAGGCTGAGGATCCATTTCGATGAGGTTTGACATAATCTCTGTCTTGGTACCTTTTTTCTGCAGGTTCTGTTTGGAGCCTGGAGAAAAAGCATCTCTGTGCTTGGTCATGGATGCACGCATCTCATTGACTCTTTTAAACAGCATGAAGGCTTGGATGACAAGTGAGTTGGACAGAGGAGGGAGTCGGGACAGTGCTTGGAGGGCTGTGTCAATGGAAGTGATGTCAATTAGCTGGGACCCCGCTTCCTCAATCCTCAGTTCCAGTTCTGGATCTAGGGTGAAATTGTAGTTCTTGAAGAAGGATGGGACTTCCAGTTCTGATTGATACTCTTCGCTTGGAAGATGGTACAGTGGCAGGTCATCAAGGTGGAGGATGGCGCCTTCCTGTACTTGAATCCACAGGCTCTGGTTGAGCAAGGTGACACGGGTGGCAGTGTCATGCTGGTCGTAAGTGAGTGTAGCTGTGCGCACAGGAGTGTTAACGAGCCACCTGTTGCCTACCATCTCTGCTCGTGTCTCGGTGACTTGAGTGCGAGGCTTCGGCAGGGCAGTATGTGTCGCTGATCATGGGTTGCAACCCGCAGATTCCGTCAGTGTTGTCTCTGAGGAAGGGTTTGCTAGGGCAGAGATAGGGAATGTCTTTGGTCAAGTTGCACATGTGCAGGTTCGGGGCCAGGTACCGCTGTGTGTCGCTGTCGTGGTGGGCCACCACGTCCAGAGTGCGTATATTGAGGTGAGTGTTACTTTTACAAAACCTGACATTGAGTCTGTAGATTCGGCTTGACTCTATGATGGTAGGTTCAGGAGAAAACCCTCTTCCCTCTGCTCAGGGTCGACGTAGAGTGGGATGGCGGTACCCAGAGAGTAGGCAAGGTGTATTTGTAGAGGGTCAGTTGGCATGGTGATGGCAGAAGCCAGCACGGTTTGCACAAGGCTCAAGGGTATCGGGTACGGTGGAATTCTACCCATGGCTAGGCTGTCAATGGAGGAGACCACCTCCCGCAGCATGTCTGTCATCAGGGCTGTGACCAGCTGAGTTTGAGCAAAGTCATTCTGGAAGACAGTAAACAGCTTTTTCATGGAGTTCACTCTCTGGTTTAGCAGAACGCTGTGAGTGTTGAGAATTACCACAGTTCCCTTCAATGTCTTGCCGATGGTCTGCAGGGATGCACTTTGTGTTGTGAGTTGCTGCTTTAGCTTTGGGATCTCAGTCCGAATTTCAACCACATGCCGCCTCACGTTGGCTAGATTCACTGTGTTGACACTGGACATACCAATGTTAAACAGAGTTCCGACGGCAGCGGCGGCTCAGAGCAAAGCTCCAAGGAACCGTTAGGAGCGGCGGTTGTGTCCACCTAACTCCGCTTGTGTGCAAGTCATTTTCTCAAGTTGGTTGAGCATGTGTTCAACGTGGGCCTCAGCCTGAGTGAGGGAGTCCTCTGTCCATCGGGCACCTGCCCAGCTGTATTGGGCAACAGCGCTGGGGTAGTGTGCTCGGTAGACTTTGCTGGGGTCGAGCCGAACATACACTTTCTGGGTGTGGGTCCTGCAGTTGGTGATCAGGAGTCCCGGTTGTTCCCTCAGGACGATGCCTGATGCTGGACCTGCTGAGATGATGTCCGCAGAGGTGGAAAGAGTAATAAAATATTCTACTCAAGTAAAAGAAGTACTACTTCAATGAAATTTTACTTAAGTACAAGTAAAAGTACCGGTCTAAAAATCTACTCAAGTAAAAGTAAAAAGTAGCTAATTTAAAATTGACTCAGAGTAAAAGTTACTGAGTTACTTTTTTAACAGCGGGGGTGGGGTGGGGGACCCTCCCGTGTAGGGTTGTAATGGTATAAGATTTTCACAGTATGGTAACGTCTCAGAAAATATCACGGTTTACAGTATTAATCAATTGTTAAATAAATAAACTGTATTACTAAATTATAGGTATTATTATTATTATCATCAGTTAAAATGACAGTTAAATTAATGAAAACAGGAATTTTTTTTGGTTGAACAAATGCTTTTATTATAACAAACTTGAAATAATTTGTTTGTTTATTAAAATTTCAATAAAACATGTCTAATCAATTAAATTCGATAATTAATAATGAATTAGATTAACAACTTATTTTTAACATTAATAATTTATTAAAATGTTTAAGAATAATATTGTCCTATGAAATGTATTTTATTCAGAAAATTAATGTTTCTTTTTATTAGGGGTGTAACGATATTCGAACCAAACCGAAGAACCGCGATACAGAACCCACGATTCGAATGGCGATACTCTCATGGCGTACCGAACACGCCCCGCCCTGCAAGCTACCCCGGCCCCGCCCAGCCCGGCTCATTGATTGGACCTGGAATCAGTGTTGCCAAGTCCGCTTATTATAAGCGACTTTGGGCTTGTTTTTCTGTAAAGTCGCTTACAAATATTGGTAGTCGCGGGTCGCGTTTTTTTTTGGGCTTGTTTCTAAAGTGTAGTTGCTTATTTGAGCTTGTTCTCAGCTCGTTGTCAAGTAGATATTTTCTATATGTTATTTAAACGTGGGAGTTTGTCTTGCCTGTTCCCTCTGTCTCTCCCCTTTCCCTATACACAGAGTTTTTTCCCACCCACATCCTGCTTCTAATTGGCTCTGACCCAGATGGCAATGAGTACTAGCCAATCAGGCAGAGCAGGGCAATCGGTTTTTTTTCTGGTTAGGAAAACGTCAGTGAGTGACGTTTAAATGAAAATACGTGCGAGTCGCGACCGTCGCGACTGATGGTGACTGGACTGTAGGAGAGTTTTTATATATAAATTATATTTTAGATATTATAGATATAGATATTATAGTTTAATATTGTTTAACCCTTTAACTGTCACTCCCCCTTTTTTCGCATAGACATGAAAATCCCTATTCAAACTTAAATGGTTGTAATTCAAGAATGCTTTGGAATATAGACCTATGGTTGGTCTTGTTTTAAAGAAGACATTTGCCAGATTAATGTTGAAGTGAAGTATTATGAAATTATGAAAGTGAAACAGAAAAAAAGTTATACAAGTTTGAGTTTATGAAAATGAACAATGTAAAAATATAATTATTTATATTTTATATAAAATATATATATATATTACTAAATATATTTTACTCTAAAACTGCCAGAAAATGTAAGCCAAAAATCTGAAGAAGTTGTGTTCCAAATTTTAGGTTGATATCTCAAAAAATGAGCTTTCAGTAAGATTTTATTTGGCCGCAGTACCAATATTTTTCACTAGATGGACAGCCAAGCTTCATTACAGAAGAAAAATAAACTACCGTGTGCACAGTTTTACAAAACTAGGCACAGTTTACCAATCTGTCCACATGGATGTAAATTGACAATCTGTACCCACAGTTTAAAACTATCTGTCACCACGGATTGTAACAGTAGCGGCAGTGCGGAGTAAACGCGAGTAAACGCGATCATCTCTTCCTCAGTTACAGAATAAACATGAATGGACACCTGAAGGTATGTTGAAAAATACAGTATACTTACTGAAAGGCATCATAACTCGTGTAATCGCTCAATCAGTGTTTCAGCAGCGCAAAGACGTCAATAAAACTGCATAGCTTGTCACTAGCATTATATTTACCTCAGCAGGAAGTGATTAAGTGTCCACAACTTGTTGGTTCCTAGAGAAATTAACTCTTGCACTAAATAAATGCACAATATTATCCTATATATTATATTTTACTTAACCTGTTAATTATATCTTGATTATTTAAAGTATGTTTAAAATATCTTTAATGAAAATGACAGCAACTGTGTAAATTATTATATTTCAATAACAAATTAAAGTAAAGTTAATGCAAAAACTGCCTTATGTTCAGTTTACATGTTTTCATACAATGTGTTGGGTGTTGATTATTATATCTAAAAAATAAATAGCATCTAAATTTAGGCTCTGTTGTTAACCTTTAATGTTATAGTAATTTGCGGCTCCCTATACAGCATTAGCAGATTTTTAATTGTAATTGAATTAATTTAAAGACAAAGACACCATTTTTTCATTAAACCACTGTTTACAATTCTTTTTTAGCCTTCTAAACCGAACCGAACCGAGACGTCAAAACCCTGGGAAAACCGAACCGTCAGTTTTGTGTATCGTTACACCCCTACTTTTTATGATTTAATCCAAATATATTATCAAAAAACGGTGGTAATCAAATGTAAATTTAAACTTGTGTCCTTTTATTTTTTGGGGAAGCGCTGCAAAAACAGATTTACTAAATGGAACCATGGACAAAAAAATATATTCCTTTAAATAATGTTCAAATAAAATGTATTATTATTGTTGTTGTTATTATTATTTTGAGGAGTAGGCTACGTTCTATTGTATGCCTACAATAGTAATATATTTCTGTCATAATTTCTCCTAGTAAAACCGAACTTTTATTTTGACGGGTTGTGAAGACCTGTTTCAAAGTGTATTTGACAATGGTTTTTCTCAAATAAAATTATGAAAATGCTCATTAGGCGTTCTCTCAGAGCAGCTCTGGAAATGTTCATGTATTCATATCCTCAAATTGTTTGTGAGACGCTGAAAACACCATGAACGTCACGAGTACTTGAGTATGTAGTAGACAAACGCAGCTCAGCAGAACAAATAGGGTTATATATTTACATGCAGTATTTTTGTGCTTAGCTTAAATATTCACAGACCATGTCGCGATTGGATTTATTGCACAGTTCTACTTTCCATGTATTCATCCATCCATTTTTTTGCATGTTTTACGTGACATCTGCATTAAGTGAATTCCATTTTCATGACTGGATTCCGGGATTCCCTTTGCATCACGTAAATCGGGACATACCTTTATCTGCAGGAGGGATGGTGTCCTATATCCTCTTTTTGCAGCCACTTTGCGTCCACATTTTTTGCAAATTGGATACCTATCCTCGAGGACAACCACGCTTTTTTTCTACTTTTCATACTGGCCATAATTCGCTTGGCGCTTAGCTTTCAGCTTCAGCTGGGTCTGCATCACCTTTTTTGCGCGTTTGTTCTCCCGCCCTTCAATCAATTCAGTAGTTTCCGGAGTGTGTGATTTTTTTTTTTTCCCCCTTGTATTATTATTTTTTACTCAGTAACGGATATGATTTCAAATGTAGCGAAGTACAATACTTCAAAGAAAACGTACTTAAGTAAAAGTAAAAGTACAGATTTTAAAAACTACTTTAAAAAGTAGAAGTACACAAAAAAACTACTCAATTACGTAACGCGAGTAAATGTAATTCGTTACTTTCCACCTCTGGATGTCCGATTGCGGCTGCCCTCTGGTTGGCTGCAGGCAAAGGATGGCGAACTACAGCAGCATCCTGGTAAAGGCAAAAAGGAGGAAAAATTTCAGCAAGTGTCTTCCTTGGTTGGCTAGGACAGTCTTTTCGCTTCGAGGACGCCGGTGCATACACCCAAACATGAAAATTCTGTCAGTATTTACTCACCCTCATGTTGTTCCAACCCCATAAGACCTTTGTTCATCTTCGGAACACGAATTAAGATATTTTTGATGAAATCTGAGAGCTGGATCACTCCTCCATAGGCTTCTTCAGGGATTGAAGCTTGCCAGCCTCTGAAAGTTATTAAAGATAATCGTTAAAATAGTCCAACTGACTACAGTGACTCAATCTTAAGTTTATCAAACGATGAGAATACTTTTTGTGCGCAAAAAATAAATAAAGAACAACTTTATTTCAACTATTCGTTTCCTTCTCTGTGGGCCTCGAGTCAGTTCACTAGTGATATAGCGCAGTTCTTCTGTTGTTGTTCGTCACACGCATCACACACATGACCAGCGTCAGCCTATAGTGAGCCTACGTGTGACGTAGCTCTACGCTATCACACTAAGTTAACTGACTAGAGGCCCAACAAGAAGGAAATGAATAGTTGAAATAAAGTCGTTCTTTTTGGGGTTTTTTGCGCACAAAAAGTATTCTCGTCGCTTGATAAACTTAAGATTGAGCCACTGTAGTCACTTGGACTATTTTAGCGATATCTTTAATAACTTTTCAGGGCTGGCAAGTTTCAATCCCTTAGAAGCCCATGGAGGAGTGATCCAGCTCTCAGATTTCATCAAAAATATCTTAATTCGTGTTCCGAAGATGAACGAAGGTCTTACGAGGTTGGAACAACATGAGGGTGAGTAAATACTGACAGAATTTTCATTTTTGGGTGAACTAACCCTTTAACTGCTAGTTGGTCATATTAGTTCTTAATAAACAGTCTTACCTTAGTGGCTATGTTTATGCACCTGGCCTCAGAATATCACAAATCAATACAAAGTTGACAAATGGCTTAAAATAAATGGGCTAATGTAATTTGAACAAAGCTTTGAGCTTCACTCGTGTAGTAATATTCTTGCAAAACAGCATTCACATACAAAAAAAATTATTTTGGTGTACCACTGCCGGTGGTACTTAAGTGTCAAGTTGACCGGTACAGCCCTACTTTGTTTTTATATTTCACATGCGCAATTTTTAATTGTTGGCTTTTGTACACCTTCTGGTGTAACAAAGTAATTGATTAACAAAAATTACATTGTTACACCATGTTACAACAATGTAATTGATTTAACTTTTTAAAAAGTAACCTGACTCTTCAAATAACGATTGTTATTTGAAGAGCCAGGTTACTTTTTAAAAGGTGATTTGCTCTATTTTGATCCCTTCCATAGACATCTTTGTTTATATCCAAACTATGAACTTTTTATCTTTAAAAAGCTAAAAGTACTTCTGTATTAATCGTAATATTTGTAATGCAGAAATAAAGATGTGTGGTTGAAAATACTCTTTGTGAAGCTACTTTTTATGATCAGCGGCAGCGCAAATGCAGATTTGAATGTTCCGGTGTGATTTTTGTCAAAGGTTTAAAAGACATAGACAAATCTTTTTCGAGTAGAATAATATCGCGTGGGTGTTTGAATCGAGATTACTAACTTTTTAACGATTATTCGTGCAACTCTACAACAGCAACTAAAACGTTATTATTAATGTGAATTTGGACTCAGTAATTGCTCCTTTTGTCTTTCAGTTCTCTATGTTAGAGCACTTTAATGGCCAGCCTCTCAGTTTGCTTTGCTGTCAGAAGAAAGAGGCTTTGCTTTGTGCCAAAACATTGAGCCAAAAAAATGTGGAAAGAATCCGTCATCTACCCTCATTCATGAGGTATACACAATTTTTCACTCCAGTAAATGGCTACCACAACAGTTCTGTAACTACACAACATGTGTCTTTTCTAGGTATGTGGAGACTCAAGAGCCCCAGGAGCAGGTGCAGCTACTTACCAGTGATGAACACGTCAAGGTAACTACTACTAATTATTATTATTATTATTATTATTCCACAATAGTCCATGTATTTGACTGAATTGTCTCCTCTTTATTTCTATTACATGCAGAGTGTAACAAGTTCTGTGTAGTAGTTGTTTTGTGAGTCTGGTTGACAATTTCAACAGTCTATTAAATGATGCACCACAAACCTAAGAAATACAGAATACGTTAACTCATGCCTGGTATAATATAAGTGGGCAAACTTATTGCTGCAACTCCCACCGCTTACTGCTGAAGACTCTGACAAATGACCAAAATTATCTTTTTGCTGTTCCCATAAAATTCATAGGATTTGCATTGGTGGGCAGTATACCGGTTTAAAAGAAAAACTTGAGCGCAATGCTTAATTTGTAAATGAATAATTGCGGGATCAAAAATAGCAATTAAAAGGCGCTGTGACCGACACTCACCATATTACAACTTCAGTTTTCCTGGAACATACAATGACATCATTAAACGGTGATAGCACAACTATACAATAGGGGTGCACGATTTGGGGAAAATGTCATATTGCGATTATTGAGGTCAATATGCGATTGCGATGTAATAAACAAATGGTTTCATGAGTCAACTTGCTTGGTTCTCAAGGAAAATGCACACACAGATTAATGATAATGCTGAAATGTGCATTTCTCAACTCAAACTAACAACAACAACAACTTAAATGCACAGTGTTTTCAAATTAAAAAAATATTTTTTACAAAATTAAATAATGACATCTTTGCATTACTGCAAACTTGTTATTGTCTCAATAGTACAATAGTATAAAATTAATAAAACAATAAATAAGAACAAGTATGCTCATGAAAATAAGATATTTTGAACATTCTGTCCAGACAAATGGGCATTTAAGCAGGATGTGTATTGTGATTATCAAAATATTTGGTAACTAAATAGAATTTTGTTAAGTTTAGTGACAATATGTCACAATGTTTACATGGTACAATGACTGGTTGGCTATTGTTTTTATTATTGCTTGACACAAATTTCACGTTTTCAATTCCAATCTTGTGATTTGATTCCGATTTTGATTTAATATTGATTCATTTGGATAAATATTAGGTACAGAAGATGCTTGTTAATTTTTCTCAAGAAATGTTTTATTTATTTTTATATTTGACAAGAGCCCTGTCAGCTGGTATTATTATTAAAGGTTAAAAATAACAACTCAAATATAAATATAATGTGTTTTTTACTAGGCTATAATAACAACATTACAATATTTTAATGATATAAGTAAAAATATAATAAATATTTAATATAGTTGTCACAATCTGTGCTCGAACTCGGGTCTCAGGTATGGTGAGTTTAGAGATCTATCACTTAGTCACAGATGAGGTAATGTTGGACCCAAATGAAACACTCAAGGCAATACTCCAGGCCAAGTAGATTTATTTAATAAAAATTGTACTTTGTAAGTCAAAAGAAATCCAACAAAAGTTCTTCTCAGAAAGAGGTATTAATAACAGTAGTGATAATGAAAACAATCACAGGAGAGAACTAAAATAACTAAACCAGGGGAGAAAAACAAAATCAAATAACTAAGAACACCTTACTTGGGATATGTATGGTGCCCTGGTGGCCTTTATACAGTAGCCAGCACAAATCTCAAACGTGATTTATCATTTACACTAGATGTTGTTACATTAAGCACCAACACTTCAAAAGATTTACATTTGAAACTAGACTTCTTAGTAATTCTGAAAATATTACTATAAATTACAGCAACACCTCCCCCTTTGCCTTTCAGACAAGGTTCATGTTTATAACCGTAATCTTGTAGGGTGGACTCATTTAAAGTAATGTAATTGTTTAGTTTTAGCCAGGTTTCTGTCAAACACAGCACATCTAGGTTATAGTCTGTAATCATATCATTAACAATAAGTGCTTTTGAAGTAAGGGATTGAATATTCAGCAACCCAAGCTTTATCATTTGTTCATTTGTATTAAATCTGTTTTTATTTGTTGAACATCAATTAAATTTTTCCCCTTAGATGGGTTTGGAAGTTTTTTGTATTTCCTAATTCAGGGAACAGACACAGTCTCTATATGATGATATCTAGGTTAGGGATGGCGAAAACTAAAAACTTTCTTGACTGACCACCTAGTCTCATTAGCCAGTTGAAACCGATTAGTTTAAAATATGCCACGCTATTTGAAATAACAGCCATTTCGAGCCGCGCGCCTGCAATTTCGCAACTCTGTTGCATCTCTCTGCGTCCCGCACGCGCGCACACACACACACACACACACACACACACACACACACACACACACACACACACACACACACACACACACACACACACACACACACACACACACACACACACACACACACACACACACACACTGCCCCAGGGCCGCCCTTCCACTCAAATCACTTTTTTTAAATCCCCTACAGCGCGAAACATGAGTCCCGCAAACTTGGTGCCGAGGAGCTTGTATGTAATCAGAGGACAAATGGCTCCTTAGTTTCGAAATGGTTTGGTTACAAGGTGATCGCGTTGAAAGTAAAGGCGTTAGTCTAGCGTTAGAAGCTCATTTGAAACATTGCCGCGACTCATTTAAGAAAATGACAGCTCTGAAGAGACGCCGCTTTAGTTTGAGGTAGTGCTAACAATAATAAAGAAAGATGATCATCATCACCTTATCTCTTACCACTGAAATGTAGATGTAATGTATTTCCAAATCTAAGCCCATCTTATGCAGAATGTTGCCTAATAGACTGCAACACGATAAAACCAATGGAAAAAACAGGCACCTTCAGAATGCGTAAAAGACGCACCGGCCAAGGCAGGTCTAACTCACTGTGTGCCTTTGTAGAATTACAAATTATATTTAAATGTTTAATTTAGATTTCCAATACAATAGTATTTTATATTGAGCAAGTTTATAGATGATGAGACCAGGAAATCTCTAAACGGTAGGGGTTCCCAGCGGGATATTCCTGACTGTCCCGTCTCAATACGAGAAGGCTAGGCTTTTCCTGTTCTCATTGTTTTACCGGGTGAAGAGTCATGCTGAGCATTTTTGAACACCTGCTATTTTATTAATGAGACCTTTGTCTTGGAGCTCTTATCTCAGTGCGAGAAGTCCTGCACCGTTCTGTTCTCATGTCTCAGCTCATTTACATGCTTTGTTCATCACAATGTAATCCCTCCCCCTTGAAATGTATATAAACTAGTACAGTGTAGAGTTCCCTTAGTTAGACTTGACTTGACTTTTGATTTTGGACGAAGCAGACTACAGCAAATAAAGAATCCTGCTTAAACAAGTCTCCTGGTTTTCGCTTCTGAGTTTTTCTACACTGAAGACGGAAGAAGTTTACAACACCTTCTAATAACGGACAGAACAAGTCGCGTTTTCAGGTGATGCATCATAGATGATGTAGGCCTACTGTATTTAAGCACTGTATCACACAAGTTGCAACTTACATCTGTGTCATTCTTTTTGGTGAAATGGTCCCACACACTACTTTCTTTGCACGCTTCATCCTGTCGTCTGCCCTGACTCTAACCTCGAGTGTTTTAGCCTGTAGCCTTTACTTTTCGCAAACCTTGTGAGCGCGCAAACCCAAACGTTGTGACCTCGCGCCAAATGTTTTTATTGGTTTATTAAGTACAAACAGGCGAGTTATGAAAAATTGAGTGTGAGGGATTTGTTCACTTCACACAAAAATATCTTGGAATGAGATTCCTAACTGTAGTAGCGTTTAGTCCACTGTCTATAATCCTGCAACATCTCGACAGACCAGGGACTTATGCAAGGATCCTCTTTGTGGACTTCAGTTCGGCCTTCAATACCATCATGCCTGGTCTTCTCACAGCCAAACTGACCCAGCTCTCCATACCATCCTCGATCTGTCAGTGGATCACCAGCTTCCTGACGGACCGGCAGCATCGCTATTAATCCCACATGTGATGTGAGACTGGGGAAACACACATCCAAGACAATCACAATCAGCACCGGAGCCCCCCAAGGGTGCGTTCTCTCCCCACTGCTCTTCTCCCTGTACACTAATGACTGCACTTCTAAAGACCCCACTGTCAAGCTCCTGAAATTTGCAGACGACACCACTGTCATCGGTCTCATCCAAAACGGTGACGAGTCTGCTTACAGACTGGAGGTTGAACAGCTGGCTGCCTGGTGCAGTTATAACAACCTTGAGCTGAACACGCTCAAAACAGTGGAGATGATCGTGGACTTCAGGAGGAACAGCCCAGCACTCCCCCCACTCACCATCATGAACAGCACTGTGGAAGCAGTGGAGTCATTCAGGTTCCTGGGCACTATCATCTCTCAGGACCTGAAGTGGGACAATCACATTGACTCCACTGTGAAAAAGGCCCAGCAGAGACTGTACTTCCTTCGCCAACTGAGGAAGTTCAACCTGCCACAGGATCTGCTGATTCAGTTCTACTCAGCCGTCATTGAGTCTGTCTTGTGCGCTTCCATCACTGTCTGGTTTGGTTCAGCTACCAAATCAGACATCAGGAGACTACAACGGACAGTCCGGACTGCGGAGAGGATCATTGGTGCCCCCCTGCCAACCCTCCAGGACCTGTACTCTTCCAGAGTGAGGAAGAGAGCAGGTAAAATCATCACAGACTCCACTCACCCTGGACACCACCTGTTTGAACTGTTACCGTCAAGACGGAGACTCAGATCACTGGCCACAAGAACATCTCGGCACAGGAACAGTTTCTTCCCACAGGCCATTTCCCTCCTGAACAGTTAACACTCCTCCCAAGGCATATGCCTGTAAGTGCAATACTCCCACTGTTTAGTGCAATATCCTACAACTCAGGTGATACTTATATGTAGATTTATTTATTTATAATATTCAAAACACTGTAAATAGGTTCATAATCTGTAAATCTGAAAATGTCTATTCTGACTAAACCAAACTGTGATAGTTTTATTCTCATATATTTATATTTATATTTTTATTTTTTTTATTCTTATAATTTGTAGTATTATGTTTCATGTTTCATGTTGTATTTGTATTTGTATAGTTCACTGGAAGCCTCAGTACCAAAACAAATTCCTTGTGTGTGCAAGCACACTTGGCAATAAAGCTCTTTCTGATTCTGATTCTGATAATAGCCTAAATTAGAGATTAACGTTGATACGGTCAACCATCGGTCAAACGGTCATCGGTTAGCATCCCTAATCTGGGTGAAAGAGCCTCTATGTGATTGGATTTATCTGACCTTGGTGATGAGAGGCAGCTAGCAGACGGTCGGTCGGTTTGTCATGTTCCCAGATTGTCATGTTTGAGCTCTAAGACTGTGGAATATTACTAGAGAGAAGAGCTGCACCATCACAGAAAGGAGGAATACCATTTATTTTCAACAGGTCAGGTCTGCCATAACAACTTTTCCAATTGTGTATGAACACACCTCTTTAACATTAATTTTAGTGATCTGCGACTGGCGAAGTCGAACATCATTAGTGTCGAGGTGAATAATAATCTTCTTGTGATCTTCTTCTACCTGCAATGTGACACGCTCCAAAAACAAGTTCACAGAAAGGAAACAGAGATGGCAGAAAGCAGCATTCTGTTTGTTTTCTTTATTTTACAAAAATACAATGTTTTTTGTTTATTCTGAATGTACACAAATAAAAGTAGACCCTTTACAGTTTCAAATGATGTTGAAGTATTTTAAGTTAAAATACAGTAAACCAAACATATAAATGACTATTTTAAGTTTTTTCCACTGTTATGAGGAATATGAATGTGTCGGCGAATTTGTCATGATTACATAACACCTGTTACCTGTAATGTTACCCCAACACTACTTGCCTGAATTATGAACTTTGTGTCTATGGATTCTTTGGGTCATGCTGTATCCATTGGTTTTGGTTACACTAACAAAACGAAAGTAAAAAAGTCGTATATGCAGAGTTTTGGTTTGTGACACGCTCCAAAATCAAGATTAAAAGGGCAATCTTGTTTGTTTTCTTTATTTTGTATACAAGCAATAAACCAATCTTCTTTTGTGATTTATGTCTTTTCAGGATGTATGTCAAAAATTACTGAAAAACCTCCATAAATACCACAAAAATTACTGTCCAATTCTTCAATGTCTGCACACTTTGACATCATTACTGCCTAAGTTTCCTCTCGGAAAGCACGTAAGTAGACCTTTTGGCAGCACTTTTTCTAAACATTGTCTTTAGTACACATTACATGTACTTAATAGTAATTACAGTAAATTATGCATAATTACATGCCACTAAACCCGGTAACACTTTATTTTAATATTTCCTTATTACACGTTACATGTATTTACTATAGTAATAACTACAAATTAGGCATAATTACCTGCAACTAACCCTCACCCAAACCTTAAAGGAGAACTCCGGCGCAAAATGAGCCTGGGGTGTAATAACACATTGGTACCGTGTCGACTTTTCTCTGGGATTTGTTTTCATGATAATCGAGTGTAAAGAGTTTTATCTCTAAAAACTATTTAGCTTATAACGCTAGTATATGGGGCATATAATAAGTAAAAAGAGATCGCTAGTTAATACCACTAACAAGGCTCCGACTCCGGTTCAAATTGGTATGGTTGCACAGATGTGTCCTCAGAGACTCCCGCTGACATTCTTCCAAAATATACCCTCAACTGTTGTCAAGGCAACACTCAACGTGCAGTTGTGTCAAAACCAAAACGCCCCACAGAACAAAGGGGCGGAGTGAGCAAGGCTCATTATCATTTAAAGGCATATGCACTGAAACGGCGTGCTGAAAACAGAGCTGTGTTTGACCAGGTAAAATTAGTGTTTTCTTATAATACTAATGAGAATTTTTAATAAAACTATATTACAAAGTTTTCATTTAGACCCTAAATATTCATATTAACTTGTACAAAAATGGCATTATATGACCCCTTTAAGTAAGTTAATGTACTTACTATAGGGTTAGGATTAGGGTTTGGTTTTGTTTAGGGTTAGTTGCATGCAATTATGCATAATTTATAGCCATTACTAAACTAACTATACAGTGGGGGAAATAAGTATTTGACCCCTTGCTGATATTGCAGGTTTGCCCACTTACAAAGAATGCAACAATCTATAATTTTAATCATATGTACATTCTAACAGTGAAAGACAGAATCCCCCCAAAAATTCCAGAAAATCTCATCATATGAATTTATTTAACTTGATAATTATCTGATGAGGAAAAACAAGTATTTGACCCCCTAGACAAACAGCATGTTAATATTTTGTAGAAAAGCCCTTATTGGCCAGCACAGATGTCAAACGCTTTTTATAGTTGGTGACAAGGTTTGTGCACATTTCGGCAGGGATGTTGGCCCAGTCCTCCCTGCAGACAGCCTCCAAATCTTTCAGGTTCCGAGGTTGTCGCCTGGCAACTCGAATTTTAAGCTCCCTCCAAAGATTTTCAATTGGATTCAGGTCTGGAGACTGGCTAGGTCACTCCAGAACCTTGATGTGCTGCTTCTTCAGCCACTCTTTTGTTGCTTTGGCAGTGTGCTTAGGGTCGTTGTCGTGCTGAAACACCCATCCTCGACCCATCTTCAGCTCTCTCACTGAGGGAAGGAGATGTTGGTCCAGAATTCCACGATACATGGCCCCGTCCAATAGGGCTGGGTAAAAAATATCGATTTCTCGATTTTAATCGATTCTGATTTTTACGAACCGATATCGATTCTTAAATCCCAAGAATCGATTAGTCATCCTGTTTTCCATTGATGAATGAATGAAACATAGCACACATCCCATCCAATAAACGCAATAATCTGTGTGCTTTGTTACTATTGATATGAAACAAAGTCTCAGATTTCAAATTATCGCTCTGACGCGCGCAGCTCAGCTCAAGAGAATCAGCAGCGCCGAGCACACATGATCTTCTCTTCCGCCTTAATATTACCAGTTGCAGCGTGACATAAACAAGAATGAGCATCTGAAAGTGTGTTAAAAGACAGAGTACAACTTGTCGAAATCCTTATAGTTACATGGAATCGCTCAATCAGTGTTTCAACCGTGGAAAGACGTCAGTGAAAAGCAAGTATAGGCTACAATGTCATGAAACGTCACATCACATTTACCTCAGAAAAACCATACCCAGTGACCGGCATGAACTCGTTAGTCAGCTAGAAAAAGTAACTCTAGAGAGGAGCATTTTGCTACATATATGCACCTGCACCATAATACATATTCATTATAATTGTTTTATGTTCTTCAATATTTAATGCATGTCTGAATAAATCTGGCAAGTTTTTATGACAGCCACCATTTAAATGTTTATATTTCATATAACTTTATTATTAGAAAATAAATAAAAGAGTAATTTAAGTTTTTGTATACAAATCAGTAAATCTTTACCTTCAATATTAGGCTATACTAGGCTAATGAAACAATTTTAATGATACAACTGACTCCCATAGTTTACAGCATTGGTTAAGAGATTTGTTTTCCTTTAGAAAATTTGCCATGTATTGTACCTGATATCCAAAATAATCAATATTGAATTGAATCGAATCGGAATCGAAATCGAATCGAATTGCAAGCTTGTGAATCGAAATCGAATCGAATTGTGTAATTTGTGTCAATACCCAGCCCTACCGTCCATCCTCCCCTCAATACGATGGAGTTGTCCCGTCCCCTTGGCTGAAAAGCACCCCCAAAGCATGATGTTGCCACTAGGGGTGTCCATGGTTAACCGATTAACCGTTAAAAATTGCGTAACCGAGTGAAACATTTTGCTCGGGTAAGTGGCGTCAATGGCGTGCATTGAATTTAGTTGTAATACATTTTTTCACCGCCAGAGCGCTCCCAGACATTTGAATTGTCCACAAGAAGTTCACTTTTCATAATTTTAAGGCCGTAAATAGGCTTTCATTTATCAAATAGTGTAATGTCTTAATTTTAGTTTGAATAGGTCTTAAATTAAGGAAAGACGAGGTGTATTCACCTTGCTGAGGGGGATGTGATCAAAGCCTGGATTGGAGCGAAAGCACGTTCCTCTCTCCACTCTAAGCATTCTGTAATCACTTCGCTAACAGTCCACTCCTGGTTTTCAATTCCCGCTCACAGAAAAAAACTAACATGTAAAAAGACCGCTTACAAGTAAACATTTTTTTAATAGTTGGTTGGGATGAGTAGCCTAACTGAGTAGCCTATTTAATTGGAATATCAAATAGGTTGTGCGATTATTTAAAAATCGGTGCTGAAAAATTTCGGTGCTGACGCGTTCATGTAATGTAGCCTGGGTTGCGCTGCCAATAACCTAAAAGCTGTCAAAAAGAACAGGCAAAAGTAATGATTATGAATATGTCAAATATAGCAAGGAGACATTTTAATTGTTTCCAGGCTCACTCAGCTGGAAAGATGAAGTTGACAATGCTGATTCGCGATCTTCGCAGTGAACGCGCCAGAGAGAAATGCACTTTTCATACGGATTACATAAGCAGAGAGCAGTCTGTTTTCTTTCGTTTTGAATTGTTGTGTTTAAAAGTAGACATTTCAATATAGATTTATTTATCAGGTCTGTGAGACAACTAGGCTACCTTATAGCCTACGCTGAGTTTCGGAATTCGTTTATGAGATGAGCTCCAGTTCACGCGCCGGCGGCTCCGTATTATCTAATGTCTGCTATATTTACTTATTTCCAGGTAATTGGTTGATGAAACATTGATTAAAATTAAGATACAATTAATACAAAACGAAATTCACTGTTAACCTTCAAGGCCACTTTTGAAAAATCCCCAGAAATGGCATACCCAAACTTAAACAGATACAGTTCATGAACCCTTTGCACTAAAAGCACAAGTATGATCTCATTTGAAAGCTGACACCTAGTAGTTTATTGTAAATGTAGAAATAATTATTGTCATAATGAAAAAAAAAATGTTTAAATAGCTTCAAAGTTTTGTAAAGTTATTAGAAATTTATTTTTATGAAACATCTTCATTAAAATAAAATTGATGTTGGCCCTGGAGCAATCTAGAAATGCACTGCAGCTAAAGCCATATGTGTGACCATTTTATATTTAAAATCTGCAAATGATAAGTCTAAAACTCTGTATTTAGTTAAATTTTTTTCAAGATCATGTCAAATTACTTTATTTTGATTAGACTCTAAAATGCAAACTGATGTTTAGTCATCTTCTGAGTCATCTATTCAGTCTATTGTCTCTATTATTTTGTGGTGCAAACGAGCCCCATTCAGTGTGAGTCTCTCCCTGCACACATTTACACCTCTCCAGACTGGTTATGGCTCTAAATATGCATTTCTTTTGTCTGCATTATAGCTACTAACGACTGGCTATTCACAGGCTATTCATAGGGTTTCAAACCCTAATTTCTTTTATCAAAGTTCTCACTAAATATTTGAAACTGGTATCAAATGCACTGAAACATTTCAGTAAGCATTCCTATTTAGAAAAAAATCATAAAACAATAACTGCTGGTGGCAGGTGCACCTGGGCTAGCTAGCATGTTAGCTTAGCACACCATCAATACACGACCATTTATGAGATTTAAACCATGTTTGTGCTCCAAACTTACTTTATAACGCAAGTCGAGTGTTTTAAATAATCTTCTGTGATCTAATTTGGCTTCAGATAAAAAAAAATCCGACGGAAAATTTATTATTTTTAGTGTTCTGCACGATGATGAAATCTATATCGATTAGCATTACATTATAAATATAATCTATTATTATGAAATACCTGGCATGGCTTGAAGAACACAGGTAACTCAAATATCATTGCAATCATGTTTATTGTCTTCAAAACATCTTTATCTGCATGTTACAGCGATCTCTGTCAGCTACTTTCTGTATCAGTGACGTCCTGGAATGTCACATGACTATGGGTCTTCTTCGTGGTCCATATATGGACTGTTATTGTGCATATAGCGCCCTCAGGCTATTGGTATGAATTGAAAACACAGCACATCTCAGTAAGAAGCGATCATAATGATTACATCGACGCATTTGGGTATAAATTCAATTAATATTATTCCTGTCTATAGAAATATGATGTGAATCTATGAGAATATATCAATATTTCTCCAAGTCTGCACATTTTTGAGCTAAAGCCCTGAGGGACGATGTTTTGCGAATCGCTGTCATGACGACAGCACGGAGTGTTTTTTTATGAATGGACCAGCTGACGATCATAATTCATATTAAAGGTATCGACTCATTTTTTCATTTCATAACTCCTGACACAAATTAAGACATAACTGTCACTAAGTTTCTCAGAATACAATAGTGGTCAAATACTGAATCTTGAGTATTATATCTTTTTAATGATGTATAGTTTGTCAAGGTATAACATTAATCTGATAGTAAATTTGAACTAAATAAAAAAAAAACCGCTTCAGTGCGCCGACGCTCTGGCAAAGGTTAACAGGTTAAAGAAAGGCTTTGTGCATTCTGTTTGAGGTCTCTGTGAAAGTTTTAGTGCCGCTTCCAGAACTGCCACGTCCAATTGTTTGTTCCATATAAATGCGAACACGAAATATAAAATAAAATGAATATTTTATGTTCTGGGGAGAACTGACCCTTCTTCATTCGGCAGTAGTACTTTTGGTTTGTGCAGTGTAATTCACAGAATTAGGTAGCCTAAAACAATATTTTGCCACCTAAAAGTTAAAGATGTTTTGTGCAGTTATTAAAGGTGTTAAAAATGAACTACCCCTTTCTCGTGTGTCTGTATCTCGGGGTTGCGGCGCGTACACTATGGTTAACCGAGTATTAACCGCTATAGGGCCTCGATTAACGGTTAATGAAAAACTTGAAAACGTGCAGCCCTAGTTGCCACCACGATGCTTGACGGTGGGGATGGTATTCTTTGGGTTGTACTCTGTGTTCTTTGCCCTCCAAACACGACGAGTTGAGTTGAGGCCAAAAAGTTCTATATTGGTCTCATCTGACCACATCACCTTCTTCCAGTCCTCTTCTGAGTTATCCAGGTGGTGAATGGCGAACTTCATGCGGGCCTGTACATGTTTCTTCTTGAGCAGGGGGACCTTGCGTGCGCTGCAGGATTTCAATCCATGACGGCGTAGTGTGTTACCAACCGTTTCTTTTGTAACTGTGGTCCCAGCTGCCTTCAGTTGATTCATCAGTTCCCCCCTTGTGGTTTTGGGATGATTCCTCACCGTTCGCATGATCAGGGACACCCCACGAGGCGAGATCTTGTGTGGAGGCCCAGACCGAGGTAGGTTGGCGGTGGTGTGGTGCTTCTTCCATTTCCTGATAACTGCACCGACAGTTGATCTTTTCTCTCCAAGTTGCCTTCCGATTCTCTTGTAGCCCAGCCTTATGCAGATCAACAATCTTGTCCCTGATATCCGTAGAAAGCTCTTTGGTCTTGCCCATGGTGGTGATGTTGGATGCTGGTTGTTTGGGTGTTGACAGGTGTATTTTATACAGGTAACGAGGTGAGGCAGGTGTATTTGATGTAGATAATTGGTTGGGATTGGGGCTGTGTCTTAAAGAAAGACTAAGTGGCTTGTAGGAGCCAGAATACTTGCTGTTTGGTAGGGGGTCATATACTTGTTTTTCCTCATCAGATGGTTATCAATTTTTATTAATTCATATGATGTGATTTTCTGGAATTTTCACTGTCTTTCACTGTTAGACACTGTTTCAACAGTGTCTTTCACTGTTAGAATTTACATATGATTAAAATTATAGATCGTCGCATTCTTTCTAAGTGGGCAAACCTGCAAAATCAGCAAGGGGTCAAATACTTATTTCCCCCACTGTATGTAACGTAATAGTGACACTGTAAAATGAAGGGTTACCGGTAACCCCAAACCCAAACTTTATAGTAAGTACATGTTAATTAATATTACTCAGTATTTAAACCAAATGAAGTGACCAAGTAATCATTTACTTCCAAGACAAAATGGTCAAATTATCTTTTCTTTTTCAGAACACGATGTAGATTGTATAGTATAAATATAATCAAGATGTACTACATTTGTCATGTTGCCGTTGTCATGTGGCCAACCAGTCTCTGTCTTGATTCACATATTTTTGGCAGAAATTCGGACACTGTTACTGTTAAATTTATATTGTAAAACCAAACAATTTATGGTTTGTTGATCCTGTCAAACAAGGATTTATTGGATATCATGCAGTGAATCTAAAAAAAGCATAAAACAGGACACTGGTGTCCCGTTAAACATTAATAGGTACATTTTGCTTGAAAAAAAGTTTGATTTTTATATATATATATATATATATATATACACACTTTTTTTCAGCTGAAGTAAGAACTAAAGACAATGGCTAGTGTTTAATGTTTTTGTGCTTAGATACGAGAACTCCATGTATCCTGCATTGAGAAGAATCTGTGGGAGACAGAGGAATATGACTCAGCCATGCAACTTCTGAGGTAACCCAGTCTACTAACCTGTCAGAAATTACCTTTTGTCTTTTTAGTTAAATTATTTTTTATTTTGGATGGAATTATAGTCTGAATCTAAAAAAAGAGTCTGAGTGTTGTTTTTTTTACCATGTGATCGCGGTTGGTGTCCACCTGAGTTGACGTCAAGCATGCTTGCTTAACATGCAGGAACCAGTGAGGTTCATTCTCGCATGTTACACCAGCACGTTTGAGCTTCTGCAAGAACCAATGAAACTTGTCTTTGCGTGAGTAAGGTTGGCCGTCACCATTGCTTTTTCAATGATGTATTGAATATCCGATCTGTCTTCTTGACAGACGCAAATGCACGCTTCCTATTTATATCAGATTTATTTCCACATATGAATAAGGCCTGAAACTAATCTGAGAATATCGGAATCCATGTGCTTTTTTCCTGCTTACACATTTGTGTGTCAATTCCAAACAGTGCCACATGGGAGGAAAAAAACAGAATTAGGTCACTCCTAAATTACTAAGACCAAATCACAAATAATCCCAAAATGGCTACTGCTGGAAATACTCCTCAGCAATTCGCCCAAAAACACTGTACGCCATTGAGGCAATAGCGATAGAGCCTTGGGTGCTGAGAAAATTCATTTTCTTCATAGATGCAATAAATATTTTGATTTATAGATTTTAATCTGCGATGACATAACATAAAGGTTCATTTATGTACAGACGAAATGCATTGAATGATGGAGAATAAAACTTTGTGGTCAAGTTAAAAAATAAAGTCCTACATTTTAGAATCTTTATTTGAATATGACAACATTTTTATTTTCAAATCGTTGTTTGAATATGGCAACGTGATCCCTCGTTCTACACTATTTCTATGATTAAATCACTGACAGAGACTCCTCCCCTATTAGCTTATCAATGTGGTCATAGTTAGTAAGTGTGTTGACATCATCCATAGCAACGAGGTCAACCCCACCCTTTCTCTTAGCTTAAGACTTCTCTCAGGAGCTTTGTAAATAGGTTTTAAGAGGAAACTCTTACCTAAGAACTTTTACTGCTATTTGGGAGAACTCTTAGTTGTAGGGCTGAGCGATATGGCCTAAAAAAGGCAATTTTTTGTACAAAATAAATCCGATTTACGATTTAAATCGGCCCCCCACCCCACACACACCCCACACACACACACACACACACATTTAAAATCAATCTGCAGATGACAAAGAAATTGTTCAAAACAAGTTTTAACTTTATTTTGATTTTCCCTTCTGGGATTTGATCTGGATTTCCCCCTTGGGGTTAAAGTGCAATCAGAAACAATAAGCCAAAAAGACAAGATGGCAGGCCCTGCCTTTGTAAACAGTGAAAATGTAACATAAAATGGTTGGATTGGGATTGGGTGGATGAAGAAAAAAAAAAAAAGAAAAAAACTTACATCACAATAAGTGTATTGTGATTGTCAAAACATTTGATAATTAAACAGAATTTTATTAAGTTTAGTGACAACACAATGTTTACATGGTACAGTGACTGGTATGCTACTGTTTTTATTATTGCTTGACACAAATTTCACAATTTCAATTAAATTCTTGTGATTTGATTCTGATCTTGATTCAATATCAATTCCTTTGGATGAATATTAAGTACAGTAGATTTGTTAATGTTATATGTACATTTTTATTCCCAAAAAATCTAATGCTGTCAACGTACAGAGCCCTGTCAGTGTCACAAACTGCTCTGAGACAAGGTTGAGGATCCAAATGCAGTTTAATAGAGTAATCCAGAATCGTGGTCAAACATAGGCAAAGGGTCAAGCACAGGAAGGCAGTCCAAACAAACAAAACACACAAAGTTTGGAACAAAGCAAACTGATAATCCAGAGGCAGGCAGAGTCCAAAATCCGAAATACAGGGAACCAGAGAAATGCTCAGAAATGCAGTGCAACAACATACAAAACTACGCAGTGACTGAATGTGAAAACAAGGCTTATAAGGGGTGAGCTAAACAAGTTAATGACAAACAGGTGAATGTGATCAGTGATGATGAGTCCAGGCAATGAATGAGTTATGGGAAATGTAGTTGTGAGGGAAAAACAAAAAACTGAAGTGGAGTGCCCTCTGGTGGCTCTAAAGGGCACTCCAGCTGATGACCGTTACAGTCAGCTGGTATTATTATTAAAGGTTAAAAATAACATCTCAAATTAAATATTATGCGTTTTTTATAATAACAACGTTATAATATTTTAATGATACAGATAAAAATATAATAAATATGTAATATGGTTATCATATTTAGCAAAATACTCCTCTCTATAGCAATTTTTTTTAAGTTCAACTAACGTGCTATGGTAATTAAATGCCTTTCCTGAGGTAACTTAAATGTAACATTATGTGACATTGTTCTACAGCTGTTTTATGGACCTCTTTCCGTGGTTGGAAAAACAATCATCGATCGATTTTATTACATTTCAGTAAGTTGAACTGTATCTTTCAAATTACCAATTGATCATTCGTGTTTATTTACTGTTAACTAGTAGAAGAGTAAAGAGTAACAAATGATCGGTTCACGTGCTGCTTGAACTCTGTCAGCGATCTGTCACGTCACATTTACAAGCGCCAAAATGGTGTTTATTGTTTTATTGTTTATTGTATATTGTTCGTAATTAAATTGACAGAATCTGAGAGCTGAGAATTTGTTTCATATCAATAGTAACCTTCTCTGTCTTGTCTGTTGGTGTCAGTGTCCTCTTTGCTTCGTGATTTTTCTCTTCTCTCAGAAAATGGATGTGTGGCGTGAGAGCGTGTAAAAAGGGACAATTGCGTGTGTCTCACGGTGAATTCGTGAGAGTTGGCAGCCCTGCGGATTCAGTTTGTAAATGTTTTTGGCGGGTGTGCTTGTGCTGCCACGATCTTGTTCATGTTGTTATTGTGTCATTCTCTATGGCAGTGGTTCCCAAACCTGTCCTGGAGTACCCCCAACACGCAGGGCGAGACGACCACCATTCAACCCGAAAAGAGTCATATAACCATACCAATAACTCCGAAGCTGTTCAGTTAAGCTAAAAAAACTGCATAGTGCTGCTTTAAACAAAATTAATGGTGGCAGCAAGTATAGGCTGTCAGTGCACTGATTCAATAGACATAGGCCTAATCTTTTTCTTTCTCAACCGTTTAAGACAAAACCGACTGTTTACGGGGATATTTGAACTTGAAAAAAGGTGCGTGTCTTTCCATGGTTGAAACAACAATTCTTCTGATGTTTATTCATGTTTATTTGATACTATAAATTAACTAGAAGGATAATTGTGAGATATAATTCTGTGTGTAGGCCTATTTGTCCGTGCACTATGTGAGCGGCAGCTCTTTGCGCGCTTTGTATGAGAGTGCAGCTCATAAAACAGTGTGCATGCAGAAGTGTTCTTTCGTCTTGCGCTTAAAGAATGCTATTAATAAGAATGGATTTTCTATTTCTAATCCTACTAACTAGCCTATAAAAATATTTCATTCATGTTATTGCATGTGAATAAATATGTGTATAACTATAGGGCTATGTGAAATATGTCATTTTATGATATTGGCGATTATCGTCCTGAAACAAACTGTTATAATCGACATTGTGATACTTGTGAGACATCGTTGATATACAATAATATCGTCTCATATCGCCCAGCCCTACTCAATAGACTACAAAAGCGATACGAATGGCACAAAAATATAGCACAATAAAATTGCATGATTAATCATTAAAGGGGAAATATCATGAAAATCTGACTTTTTTCGTGTTTTAGTGCTATAATCGGGTCCCCGGTGCATCTATCACCTATCACAGAAAGAGCTTGAAAGAGTCACACATGCTTTTGTTCTATCCCGCCTGGATTACTGTAATTCTTTATATGCAGGAATATCCCAGTTTTCCATTACGAGGCCTCAAATGGTTCAAAATGCTGACTGGGGTTTGCAAACATGAACATATTTCTCCTATTTTAAAGTCTCTGAACTGGTTGCCGGTGCGTCATAGTCAATTTAAAAATACTGTTTGTTTTTAAATCCTTAAATGGCCTTGCACCCTCTTATTTATCTGAACTTTTAACTTTGAACGTGCCTGGTAGGTGTCTACGGTCCACAAGCAGCTATAATCTGTCCCAACCATATGCACCACTAAAGTCGAGAGGGGATCGTGCTTTTGCAGTTGTCTGTCATAGGCTGAATAGGCTCCTTGTATCCTTGAGATCCTTGTCCTCTGTAGAGGAGTTTAAATTTAAAACCCTTGTCAAGGGTCGGCGTAACGGGGACTTGTACACTTTATTAAATGAAAAATAAAGAAACAAAAGAAAAGGTGTGCCACATGCGCCTTCACCGTAGACACGTCTAAAGCACAGTTGAAAAATACTCTTGCCTGCTCAGCTCTCAGTCCACTTTTATCAAACTCTTCCCGATGTGTAAACTCAGTCCATTCATAAAACTCTTTCCGATGTGTAACCTCAGTTCGTTTGTCAGCCAGCAGGTCGCGAGTGTTGGTACGAGTCCCCAGTCCTTCTCTCTCTCTCGCTCTCTTGCACAAGCCGGCTTTTATGCGGTCTCCCCATGCCAATTACTGCAATCAGACACAGGTGTTCGTCATTTTGCACTTGACCTACTTACTTATCGCTCAGCTCCTCCCTCACTCTCCCGCTGCAAACTCCGCAAAACCACGCCCCCCTCATCACAATAAGCCTAACAGATTTTGCTCCCCTTCTGACGTAGAAAGGGGATCTTATTATAATATTACCGCCCCTTAATCTGCACGTTTCCACCCACGCCGGCCATTTGGTTTCGCAAATTCTATCGCTGTGGCAAAAGTTCGAGCAAAGCATGCAAACTGTTCTGTCATTGCTGCACAGACGAGCACAGAACACTATTTGACCAAAAAATGTCACAGCTGTATTATAAAGACCTCAGGGAACTGTCAACTTGTGTAAAAGTTAAACATGACCGTAAATGCAAGTCGATGAGATGAATCGATGTAACTCCACAACCCCTCTATATTAATGTATGTATCCACTAACCATTCAGAAACATCCAGCTGTGTCTAAAAGTTGCAACCTTAGTCTCTCCGTAAGGCTGCACTCCCCTACTGGTTATTTCTGAGATTTTGGATGTGAGAATGGTGTGTTTTGTTATTGCCAGAGTATCCGAAGCTCATGTAAAGGATCCTCCCTCTTCTGAACGGGGGCAGGGAGCAGCAGCTCATTTGCATTTAAAGGGCAGATTTGACAAGCTATAATAAATGATCTGGGGGGTATTTTGAGCTGAAATTTCACAGGCACATTCTGGGGACACCATAGATTTATATTACATCTTGTGAAAAGGGGCATAATATGTAACCTTTAAAAGATTGCGATTTGGATTCAAACATCAACGCGATCTTACAGATTGCAAGACTTGATTTGGGTGTGCCTTATGAGGGAGACAGAAAATGTGCAGTGGGGGGACATGTTTGACATCTCTAAGACTCGAGAGTACAGATCTGTTAACTGAAGCAATCACAGGAGTTATAACAACACAATAAGGCAAGTGTAATCATGTGTGAGCAATCATTAATCAGACACATGGATGGAGCAACTTTGGGTGCTTTCACACTGGCAGTTTAATTCGTAAAGGGGCACGGTTCGCATGAAATATTGGTAATGTGAAAGCAGTCCTAGGGACTCGGGAGCGCACTGGGTCTATACAACACTTGAGTTTACTGAACCCAGGACTGTAGGAAGTGTTGTGAATTCAGTTGCACTGAAACTGTGGCGCGATTTGCGTGATTGTGAAAGCCACTCTGACTCGGTTGTGCAATTGTTCAGGTTTGTAATGACGTAAGTTGAATGTACATACTCCAGGGTTTGAAAGAATCAAATGAGTGTGACCAGCTGCTAGATCAACACTGCGGGTCTGGGAACTATCAGGCTCATACTTCGAGTGTATCAAATGTGCCCAGTGTGAAATCCCCCTTAAAACACAGACACTAAAGGTCCATTCCCACAGAACTTGTTTTTACATTCTACTGCGCTGCTTTTCCATTGTTTTTCTATGTAAACATGCACTAGATAGATGTGTTGGACCGTTACACTTGTCTTTGCAGTATCTAACGCATAAAATGGTGTTCTAAAAATGCAGCATTCAAGTTCATGCATCTATAGACCTTGCGTTTTTTTCATTCCACTGACCTAAACGGTAACCGCAAAAACATGTTCTCTGTCAGTGACCTCTAATACCGTATATTTTCCAGAATATAAAAGTCATGTTTGCATGCAAACACATTCACATCCAAGAATATTTATGATCAAACTAAAATGCAGTCAACCAAAGTTACAAGGCTCAAATGAAATTGTCTGTTGTACAGTATACTGTAGCTGTTCCGGTCAGCGTGACAACCACTCCACTGTGGTGGTACACCAAACAATGTGTTTTTTATGTGGCTATTGTGACATAAGTGAATTACAAAGCCTTGTTTACATAATAAATAATAGTTTAGCAACCATTTGTTACATTGTGAAAATATAAACCTTTGTTTTTGTTTTGTGCCGAGTGAAAGGGATGTGAGCCTATTCATTCGGATTAAGCTTTGTCTGCTTTGCGAGCAATTGTTTTTCCACAATTTTAACAATATTCCATGAATTATAACACTGGACTACACATGGAATTTCTTGTTTCTTTTCCCAAATCCTCACTCGCTTCTGTCCAGTGAGGTTTTTTTTTTTTAGTAAAAGGGTAATATTAATCTTCTAAATTGTGTGAAAAACGACTGAATCTTAAACATCTTTAGTTTTATTTTTGAATAACTAAACCTGGCTCTTGCTATGGACGTAGTCATAGAAGCTGGAATGTAAACACCTAATGTGTATGTGTGTTGTTTTATTTAGTTTTATGATTCAGTGGTTCCTGTATTTATTGGAGGAATTGCTCCAGTTTCAGTGTCACTCTTGATTATTTCTCCCCAGGATTCTTGCAAAAGATGAGCTTGTTGCAGCTTTAGAGAAGTGTGCTGAAGTTCTTAAATCTGCCAAAACCAAAAGAATTCAGAATGTTCTGCAACAATTGGAAGGTTTTATTGGCAGATTAGAAGCGCTGGAGGGTAAGTCAGTATGTGTTGTTTCCATCCAAGTTTCAAATGTATTTTATAGAAATAAACAGAATATCACAAACTATTTGCTTTTCCAAGTTTACAAAGTCAACATGACTTGAAAAGTCACATCACATCAAGCAATTTATTCTGTAAACATGTTTCCACGGTTGTTCATGCTCATTTTCTTATCTAATAAAACATGTATCCACCTCAAGTGACCGTCCTCAAGTCCCATGTATGTTCACTGTGTTAGCAGTGTATTCTTAACACTAGTATACATGTGGCATCACCAGTTGACAATTTTATCCACACACATCTCTTAGACTCAATTTGTATTCACATGAAGTTGCAGTACTCTGCTTTCTGCAAAACCTCACAATGGAAGGAGAATTAAGGCCCATTCACACCAAGGAGATCAGATATAATGATAATGTTTTAATAATCGTTCTAATTCTTTGAGAATAGAGAAGCCCACACAATAACAATAATGACACTGACAAATTATATCATTAGAATAACTTTTCATTTTTTTCCAACTGATAAAAACTTTGAAAGTCAATCAGAATACATCTGGTTTTAAAACCGCAGACAACATAACTGCAGTTCATGCTCATAATAAACAATGTTAAAGGCACACTATGCAGGAATTCCATTTTTGTCAAACAGCGACCCCTAGAGTCGCTGTAGAGTACTTGTATTTAACGTTACTGTCGTAAATACCACTCACGCAGAGCATCTCTGCACTTTATAAAGATAATAATAAAGTAGCCTACCGCGTTCGATGGCTTATAACGTTTTAACATGATTGCAGCTTAATTACAAGGGGGGCGAGACGGCCACCATTCAACCCGAAAAAAGTCATATAACCATTCCAGTAACTCCGAAGCTGTTCAGTTAAGCTAAAAAAACTGAATTGTTCCCTTTTAATGTCCGTTGGTTTGGGCTGATGATTGAGTAGATGTAAATATTTACAAAAATTATAGTGTTACAATAAATCCTTTTTGTCAGCATGTTACTGGGCAATTTTTTTATTATTTTTTTTCTCATTTACAAGGTTGGTGGGCATGGCCAGGTATCTCCCCGATGTAGTGTTAACAGCGATTTATAGGGAATTTTCCCAAAATTGAAAATTTAGTCTTTAAGAACTAGTCCGACCAACTAGCAGATTGCCAAAGAGTAGTCTTATTTTTATGATTCAGATAGACCAATCTACTGTTTTATGTAACTGACTTTTATGAAACTAAACTTAAAGTCTTGAAGCAAAAAATTTGATGAATAACTTGTAAGACTAGACAACGGGTCGGAACCTTTTTTTTTAGGGGGTTGTTTTCACTTCAATAACAGGGCATGCAAATAATGCACTTTTTGTTCCTTGTCGAGATCTTTAAGATATATAATATTTTATAATAGGAGTTCTTCTGTTATGTTGTATTTGGTTATTTAGAGTTTGTGTGGCAATAAGCCAGCCTGAGTTGCTTATAATTTGCAAAGAATTGAGTGTATTAAAAATGTAATCACTCGATGAACAGTAAATACCCGTAGTAATACATTGCTTTGCCTGTCAGGTGTCACTTCAGAAGATTTCACTGGGGATGGGGTCATCTTGGAGAAGAACAGAAGAACAGATCTCTTTCAGCTTCAAAAGGTAAAGTATTTGTTGTCTTATTTAGCTAAACTGGAATTTGTTTTTTCTAGCACATTTTACATGGATTTAAGAGTAGATTTAAAAATGTCCAATGATGGAGCAGACCGCACATGGTAGGGAAGACCATTCCCAAGCTTGGGCCGGGCCACAGACTATCACTAGGGTTGGCTATCGTTTTAATTTTAACGATTCCGATTTCGATTCCTTATTTCGATTTCAATAAGGTAAAAAAAAAACGTAGATATCATTCTCATTTAGTCTTATTGCCAAACATTTAATTGTAGCTGAATATCATGAACAAATATCAACAGGCTAAAGAACACTTACGCAAGGAACGTTTCCCTGTGGTTTAAAAATACCATAGAAAAACAATTAGCCTAACTAATATAGATTTCAAGCATTATTAAAGACAAACAATAAAAAAGAACAAATAAAAAATTAGCAATCGCAACAAATAGATACAACTGAACAAAGATATGATTGAAATAAATTGTTTTAAGATTTTCAGGTAAAGAAACTAATCAAATGTAAAATAACACTGCAGTTTATAAAAAAAATACATTACAGATATAGTTACAAAAGTTATTTAGTCAAGAACGAGTGAATTATCTCTTAGTCTTTTGTTGTTTGATTAGTGTTATTTTAGAGATGCCAGCAGGACGATTAGGGCCGTTACATAGTCAACGCATCGGTACGCATACGTGTCCGCAAGGCTACTCATCGCTACGCTTCTGCCACCATTATGCGTCGATGAGTAGCCAAATGTGTTGTCCTAGTTTTTGATGCGCGACGCACCGATGCACGCAATACTATGCGTTGTCGGTGCAGGCGACATTGCAAGTACTGTACATTAATTCAAGTATATTATGTTTACAGAAGAAGGTTTGAATACAATGGCGGGCGAAGAGGGAAAATTATGCGAGCTTATACGTATACATCCGCATTTATATGACCAAATTATATTGATCAAAATTTGGCGCCGACATCCTAAAGTACTGGAACTGTCTCTCCTCGTCCAGGCTTCGCATGGGAAGCACCAGAGACACAAACTCCCCATCCTGATCTCTTCTTCGGTTTAAAGAAGAATCTATCTCTGAGCCTATCTCTGCGCTGCCTGTTGCCGCCGATGTAAAATCAGCAATATGCACTCCTCTTCAGTTGCCATTTTGATCTGAATATAACGTGACCCGACTCTACTAATATCACCCGACTCTACTACCCCCTGTTGCGTGAGCGGTGTATTGAATTTCATGCATCGCCCGTGACGCTTGCGTCTGCTGTTTAGACTATGAAAGGGAGCGTGTCGCTCGCATTGCTTGCTCGCGTTGACTATGTAACAGCCTTAGGCGTGTGTGCAGCACAAAAAAGACAGCGCGCAAGTCGTCTCGCACTTGAATGGTTTAAAGTCATATTGAAATGCTCACAAAGGACTCGCTAAGAGTAGTCGAAATTTTAAATTTATAACAAGTATCCGATTCCTGACCTCAAGTATTCAATTCCAGAATTGGAATCGAATTTCGATTCCCAAACCTACCGATCACCCTTTAATTTGTAGTGACACAGTTAAGAGCAAGTGATTAGAAGATCTAAGTGCTCTAGCAGGACAGTATGGGACAAAAGGATCACTAATATTCCTTCGTGCACGGCCAGACAATAATACAAATATAAGGATTTTAAAATCAACTCTGAATTTAATGGGAAGCCAGTGGAGCGATGCTAAAATAGGGGTCTTTTTAGACCCAATCAAAAGTCTTACGGCCACATTTTGAACAAATTTCAATCATGACAAGGAAGATTGAGGGAGACCAGAATAAAGAGAGTTACAATAATCTAATTGTGATGTTACAAGTGCATGAATCACAACTTCTAAATCTTTGCCGAAGATTTAATAGAAAAGATTTCTCTAATAACGGCACTAATTTGTTTATCAAAAAATGGTGAAGTGTCAAAGATCACCCCAAGGTTTTTGTTTGCGTACATTGGTTGAGAGAGGATCTAACTGGGCTTCCAGAGCAGGGGAGCAATTTACAGGATAACCTAGAGTTAAAACCTCTGTTTTATCCTCATTTAGCTGCAAAAAACCTTACTACATTTCCCAATCTTCAGTCAATCTGACAGTGTGAAGTACTTAATATTCATGCTGGTTTGTGTTTATAATTACTAGCCACGTTTAATTGGACACCATTTGTTTCAGTCGGAATGAACATGACGTTTACATGAAATCTAAATAAAGGGATATGGTTGATGTGTGCGTTTGTGTCACAGACTTTAAAACATGCGCACAATGCATGAATATACAGAGATTCCCGCTGTTGCCGGATACTAACCATCCTCTTACTATAGCTTATTTTCTTTGTTTTAAAATGCAGACTTAAATATTTATCATTTATAATAATATTTATATTGATAATGATACGTCATTGCACGTCCACAGAACTTTCCAGTCTCAGTTTTCAATCCGATCAAGTGTTAATGTCCTATGAAACAGATTAGAAAAGGTTTAAACCACCCCTTACAATACGAATAAAATTTAAATCGGATTGGGCCATTCCATTCAGATTGAAGTGGTTACGTGATAATTAAAAAGAATTCCGACTGTGCTGTTATTCCAATTACAATCAGATTAGTGTAGTGTATGATGCGCACTGTTGCAACATACTTACGTGAGATTAAGTGATTTTGTCAACACGTCAAACACCTCAGATTTTTAACATCATGTGATTGTGCTACATTGACTAACAGATCAAATAAATTTTTAACGTTCACTTTGACACATCTTGTGTTGACAGCCTCATTTAGCAATGCGCATTTTTAGTTTTTAATTGTGACAATTCACTTGTTATATGTACTAGGGCTGTGCTCAGAATATCGATACAGCGATACATCGTCATGAACTCCTGACGATGCGCGTATCGATACTGTGGTGCTTTTGAATGTAGCCAGTTCAGGGCTCGTCGTGGGATTGCGGGTATTGCGCATAATTTGATTCATTCCCGCAGGTCTCCCACTTCCCGCAAACATTGATTCACTTTAGCATGTAGATTGTATTAGTAAATTAATCCACAATCATTTTAAAGCTTTCTGCGAGATGCAATTTCAAACAGCGTGAGTGTTCAACGGTGCTGCGTGTTCTCTCTCACCACAAGGCAAACGTCAAGCGCAGGCGGTGATGCTACACCCTCGCGTTTAGGAGTCGGGACATGACGGAAATGTCACTTGCACAATCGGGCCAGCATTGCATCGTGACTCAAGTTTACCATTTGCACGTCTTTTAAAGTCTTACCAGTTTAAACATTCAAGCGAATGAGTAACTTCAGTACTCGCACAACTTTTTAAAATTTAATTCAAAGATTTAAATCAATCTCAAAAGATTACAAATGCATTAATGCGCTTCATATGTCAGGATTTACGGCCATACAGCGTTGTCGAAAATACCGGCTTCTGACAATTGCTTCACGAGAGTGAGCCACGATACATATTACAACACGTCAGTTTTTAACAGAACAGCAATTCCCCGGTTGTATGATGAAGTTAAGCGAGACGTTCTGCTGTCACTCTCTTCTGCACAGAGAGTTTCACTCTTAATCCAGAGCAGGTCGATCAATTGTTGTTTCTGCATGAAAATCTGAAGATGTAATCATTAAAAATAATTTCAATGTAATGTGAAGAAATTACTTTGTTTGGTGCACATTCCAACACTTAAGACCAAACCGTTAAATACTAGGTGTTTGAGAAAACTAAGTTAAATTTAAGTTGTTACAGTTTTTGCTTTTATGGGATGTTTTAAGTTTTGTTTAGTCATTGAGCATTGAGCAACTATAATTGACACTATAATTGTAATTTCAGTTATTGAGGCAGAGACTTTAAAAGCAGAAGCTTTTTTGTGACAATTTTTTAATTTAATTTAACTCATTGTTTTTTTTAATGACGAAAACTAAATAGTTTTTCAGTTGTCACAACTGTTAGTAGTAGTAGTACTTTATTGTTCAGCCTTAGCTGAAAATTGTTCTTCGGTCTCACTATACAATCACAAAAGCAATTAACAATACACAACATCCACCCGATACATCTAACAATACACAATTTCATCAAAGATTAAAATTTTCACATTTCCTACCTCTTATTCAAAAGTGTAACGTCACAAAGGAAACAAGCAAGGATTCAATAGCAAGTGAACTGGTGTTTATTTAAACACACACAAAAGAGGCAGTACAGGTCCAAATGGTAGGCAGGCAGGCAGCAGAAGAAAAGGCTAGGCAACGCAGGACTCAGTGGGCAGACAACGAGACAGATCCAGCAATCCACAGAACAGTGCAGAGTCCACAGCGAGGAAAACAGGAACTGGAGCGAGAGAAATAACAATGAGCGAAACATAAACCTCCACAACCATCTGACAAAGACAAGACGAAATGACAAACAATATGTAGGACATCCTCATTCAAAACAGCTGGCGCTGATCGGCTCATCAGCAGAGATAACGAGCCGTGCTGATAAGCCGCGCCCATTCACTCAACACGCACACACATAGCGGGAGAGAGTCAATGAATCCATGAACCGTGACAGTACCCCCCCTCCTAGGAACGCCGCCTGGCGTTCCCAGACACCCTTACCTGTCGATTGTAATCATCGATAAGGGAGTGGTCCAGGATGTCCCTGGCAGGAACCCAACCTCTCTCCTCCGGACCGTAACCCTCCCATTCCACCAAGTACTGGAATCCGCGTCCCCTCCATCTTGAGTCAGGGGCAAGGCGGATTAAGGTGAGAATGAAACACGGGTTTAATTTTAGACACATGAAAGACGGGGTGAATCCTCCTGTACGCTGGAGGCAAGTTGAGGCGGACTGCCACCGGACTAATGATCTTGGTGACAGTAAATGGGCCAATGAATTTGTGAGCAAGTTTGTTAGAAACAGAGCGGAGAGGAATATTCCTGGTTGAAAGCCACACTTTTTGACCAACGACGTATACGGGAGGCTTAGACCGTTGGCGATCGGCTTTAGCCTTGGTGCGAGCCCCCGCTTGGAGTAGAGTCTCACGGGCTATAGTCCAAGTGAGGTGACACCTCTGGACGAAGGCGTGAGCGGAAGGGACCGCAACCTCGGATTCCAGACTGGGAAAAATTGGTGGCTGGTAACCTAAACTACACTCAAACGGAGACAGGCCCGTGGACGACACTGGCAACCCGTTGTGGGTGTACTCCACCATAGACAGTTGTTGACTCCATGAGGAAGGATTCTTGGAAACCAAACATCGCAACACTCTTTCCAAATCTTGGTTGGCTCTCTCGGTTTGGCCATTGCTCTGGGGATGAAACCCAGAGGACAGACTGACAGTCGCCCCCAGCAACTTACAAAATTCTCGCCAAAATTTGGACACAAACTGGGGTCCCCTGTCGGAGACCACGTCTACCGGGAGGCCATGTAAGCGAAAGACGTGGTCTACGACTGCCAACGCTGTCTCCTTGGCTGAAGGTAATTTGGGCAAGGGAATGAAATGGGCCGCCTTAGAAAACCGGTCCACCACAGTCAAAAGCAACGTGTTACCCTGAGAGGGTGGGAGGGCGGTGATAAAATCTAGCGCAATATGGGACCAGGGTCTCGAAGGGACAGGCAGCGGTTGAAGTAACCCATCAGGGGGTCGATTGGAAGTCTTACCAGTGGCACAAATCGAGCAAGCCAAAACAAAACTGTGAATGTCACGAGCCATACGTGGCCACCAGAACCGTTGCTTAACTAAAAACCTAGTGCGATTAACTCCTGGATGACAAGCTACGTTGGAACAATGCCCCCACTGAATAACGTCGGACCGTAATCCCTCCGGCACAAACAAACGATTCGGTGGGCACCCGGGTGCAGGCGTTACCCCTTCTAAGGCCGACTTGACCTTCGACTCGACCTCCCATGTGAGTGTGGAGACAAATAGGGTCTCGGGTAAAATGCACTCGGGAGTAGACGGGCGTTCGGAACTGTCAAAAATACGAGATAAAGAGTCGGGTTTGATGTTCTTGGAACCCGGGTGGTACGAGAGAGAAAAATCAAAACGTCCGAAAAAAAGTGCCCACCGAGCCTGCCTGGAGTTCAATCTTTTGGCTGTTCTGATATATTCCAGGTTCTTGTGATCGGTCCAGACGATAAAGGGTACCCCCGACCCCTCTAACCAATGACGCCATTCCTCCAACGCTAACTTGACTGCCAACAACTCTCTGTTACAAATGTCGTAGTTACGCTCGGCAGGCGATAAACGACGGGAAAAAAACGCGCAAGGATGCATCTTGTCGTCTGTGGGAGAACGTTGAGACAGCACTGCTCCTGCCCCCACCTCTGACGCATCGACCTCCACCACGAACTGACGTGATGGATCAGGGGCAATAAGAATAGCGGCTGAAACGAAGCGGCCCTTTAGTTTAGCAAACACAGCCTCAGCTGTGTCTGACCACCTGAACGTCGTTCTGGGGGAGGTCAAGGCAGTCAGAGGCGTGGCTAGCTGGCTGAAATTGCGAATAAAACGCCGGTAGAAGTTGGCGAACCCCAGAAACCTCTGTAGGGCCTTACGGGAATCTGGACTTGGCCACTCTACCACAGCCTTAACCTTCTCAGGGTCCATCCGCATTCCCTCAGACGAAATGATGTACCCTAGGAAAGGAACAGACTGTGCATGAAAAGCGCATTTCTCCGCCTTGACAAAAAGCCCATTCTCTAGCAACCTCTGAAGCACTCGTCTGACGTGTTGAACGTGCTCCTGGAGAGACGAAGAAAAAATCAATATGTCATCCAGGTAAACATATATGAACTGATCTACCATGTCTCTCAACACATCATTGACGAGTGCCTGGAAGACCGCTGGGGAGTTGGAAAGCCCGAACGGCATAACCAAATATTCAAAGTGCCCCCTGGGGGTGTTAAACGCGGTCTTCCACTCATCCCCCTTCCTGATGCGAACCAAATGATAAGCATTACGTAAATCCAACTTTGTGAAGATTGATGCTCCCTGCAACCTCTCGAAAGCTGAAGACATCAACGGCAAAGGATAAGTATTCTTTACCGTGATGCTGTTCAGCCCTCGGTAATCAATACAAGGTCGCAGAGAACCATCCTTCTTACCTACAAAAAAGAATCCCGCCCCCGCTGGTGAAGAGGAAGGGCGGATGAACTCAGTTGCTAGAGAATCAGAAATATATTTCTCCATAGCCTCCCTCTCTGGAGCAGAGAGCGAATATAACTTGCCCTTAGGCGGAGACGTACCTGGCAGTAAATCTATAGCACAGTCATAGGGACGATGCGGAGGAAGAGAAGCAGCCCGGGACTTACTGAACACTTCCATCAGGTCGAGATACTCCGGTGGCACGTTAGACAGATTCACTGGCTCCTCCTGCAACACAAAACGAGAAACAGACGGAACGGCAGACGAAAGACATGAGGCATAACATTGATTACTCCAGCTGGACACAGAGTTATGACCCCATTCTATCCTGGGTCCGTGTTTCGCCAACCACGGATGACCCAGGACAATGGGAGCGTGAGGTGACTGGGTGAGGTAGAGTGAGATCTTCTCCGTGTGGTTACCCGAAGTGGTGAGTGTGATGAGTCCAGTGGCGTGAGTGATGCCCGGGAGTTCCTGTCCGTTAAGTGCATGAATGGTGATGGGGTTTTTGAGAGCGGTGATGGGGATGTGAAGCTTCCTCGTCAGAGAAAAGTCCAACAGGTTTCCCTCCGCTCCTGAATCTACCAGCGCCTGGCCGTTGAAGGATTGGTCTGCCCACTGGAGTCTCACCGGGAGGAGGGTGGCGTTCGAGGGTCTGGTCATGGAAAGCCCGGCCGACAGTAGTCTCCGTCCTACCGCCGGGCTTGGCCTTTTAAAGGACAGGTGGAGACTAAATGACCGGGCTCTCCACAGTAGAGACACAGACCCCTCGAGCGGCGGTGTTCTCTCTCCTCCCGGGAGAGCCGAGCTCGACCTACCTGCATGGGTTCAGGATCGTTCGCGGGGCTGACCGTGTTCGCACCTCTGAGCCCGGGAAACTCAACGAAATCAACCGCTGGAGTCTGGAACGGTCGTCTCTCTCTTTGTTGTAGTCGTGCATCGACTCGTAGTGCCAAATCAACCAGTCCATCAAACGTCTTGGGTAGTTCCAGTGTATATATCTCCTTTTGAACACGGTCAGCCAACCCATGCAGGAACATGTCCCACTGGGCCTCCTCGTTCCACTTGCACTCAGCGGCCAATGTCCGGAACTGGATGGAGGTCAGACACGGAGTTGTTGTCGGAGATCGGCCAGTTGACGAGCCGCCTCGCGTCCGGCAAACGCGCGGTCGAATACTCGTCCCATCTCCTCCTCGAGTGCTTGGAACGAGGAGCAGCAGTCGTGTTGATTCCGCCACACCGCTGTTCCCCACTGAGCCGCGCGTCCAGACAGTAGCGTCATAACCAGTGCCACTTTACTCTCCTCGGAGGAAAACGTCACAGGCTGGAGAGAAAAGAAAATTGAGCACTTAGTTAGAAAAGCTCTGCACATGTTCGGTTCTCCCGAATATCTCTCAGGCGTGGGGATGCGCGGCTCAGGTCGATTGAAGTTGGGAAGTTCCGGGGGAACAGGCGGGGGCGGAGCTGGCCCAGTGTGACCTCTCATCCGTTGTATTTGAGAGGTGAGCTCGGACACCTTCGTTACCAAAGCCTGTATTGCCTGGCCCGAGGCTCCGATCTCCTCATCTTGATGATCCATACGGGCACGATTTTCCGAAAAGATATGCCCAAGTTCGGCAGCACTCGCTGAATCCATGGTCTGGTCAAATGGTTCTGTAACGTCACAAAGGAAACAAGCAAGGATTCAATAGCAAGTGAACTGGTGTTTATTTAAACACACACAAAAGAGGCAGTACAGGTCCAAATGGTAGGCAGGCAGGCAGCAGAAGACAAGGCCAGGCAACGCAGGACTCAGTGGGCAGACAACGAGACAGATCCAGCAATCCACAGAACAGTGTAGAGTCCACAGCGAGGAAAACAGGAACTGGAGCGAGAGAAATAACAATGAGCGAAACATAAACCTCCACAACCATCTGACAAAGACAAGACGAAATGACAAACAATATATAGGACATCCTCATTCAAAACAGCTGGCGCTGATCGGCTCATCAGCAGAGATAACGAGCCGTGCTGATATGCCGCGCCCATTCACTCAACACGCACACACATAGCGGGAGAGAGTCAATGAATCCATGAACCGTGACAAAAAGACTTATTGCATTTGGTACAAAAGTTTTATATATTGCTTTAATCGCTTTTGGTGTTCTATAACGACAACGTGATGGTAATAATTGGTAATAAATGGTAAAAAAAAAACATGATTCAAGGGGTGTGTTGTGTCTCTTGTTATAGTCAAAGCTTTTCTCTGAACACAAATTTGATATAATTGAGCGACTGACTTTTGCTTAGATCCTATAATTTTTCCTGCTACTCTTGTAATTCTGTCTAATTTTACTTCATTCACATATGTAACCGAACCACACAGTTATGTTATACCCTAAAAGACTCTCAATTAAACGTATATAAACTTTTTTGCAGAACAACCTGTCTCACAGAAAATTCTCTCAATTTCCTTAGCAAGAATAGACTTTGATTTGCTTTCTTACAAATAAGATCCAAATTATCAGAAAATTTCAATTTCCAGTCAATCATGGTTCCCAAATACTTAAGTCTTCACAATTTCAACAGTTTGATCACATAAAATTATTTCTGTTAGAGGCTCTGAATAATTTAGAATTAACTCTTTTGTTACATTTATCAATAAAGAACTTGCTTCACACCATTTTTCTAGTTTCAAAACCTGCTCCTCATACTCAAAATGTACAGTCTTTCCTTAAAAGTCTCACAAGTGCCATATCATCTGCATATTTGTATAATTTATAATTATCATGCTGCACTCTCATACCACTTGTATAAACAGAAAACAACAGAGGTGACAGGACACATCCTTGGGGTGCCCCAGTGTTTAAAAACATAATATCGGATTTAACCCCCCGAGCACAAACTCACTGTGGTCTGTTTGTTAAAAAATTCTTTATCCAGTGAACTATTCCTCCATTTACACCAAGAACCAGGAGACTTTCCAAGAGTAAATGTATCTGTATAGTATTAAAGGCAGAGGTGTAATGAATAAAAAGAACACACACAAAAGCCTTTGCTTGTTGTAAATGGCTAGTAATTGCATCAACCATAGTAAGCGTGGCATCCTGTGTCCCTCTTTGCGATTTATATGCATATTGCAGTACATCTAGTTGCTCTGATATATATGTTTTAAGGTGGTAACTAACTACTCTTTTAATGCATTTAGCGAGTATTGATGTTAAAGCCACAGGACGAAAGTCCTCTAGATTTTTTGCTGTCACTCTTTTAGCAAGGGGTTGTATAAATGATAACTTCCATGTATTTGGTACGATCTGATTCTGTTTAAGTCTAATAAAAACTGAAATAATTTTGTTAATTTGCACATATCTTTAAAACTCGGCCCTTAAGGCCATCTGGACCCGATGCTTTATAGGGCCTAATACTTTTAAGGCACCTTCTGATCTGGTCACCTGTCAGCCAAATGTGCGGCCCCACTGGAATCCTATCACTGATTTCTTCAATCTTGTTCCAATTGTCAGCTGCATCATATCTTCCATAAAACAAATTCAAACCATTAACCGATTTAAAAATATCTGTCCCTATAATAATATTAACTGTAATAATATTTACATCTCTCGAGTCATGCCATGCCATACATCTTATTCAAGCCTTGCCAAGCACTCCTTGCATCTTGATTCGCTAATGCCTGGCTCACACTACAGGAGTTTTAGGCCGATTTATGCCCAATTTCCCCCTCCCGAGAATCTGAGAAAATATCTTGTCGAGGACCTCGATCGGTTCTGATGTTTGGCGCAGATTATCTGGTAATGTGATGCATTCACAGATCGAATCTTGCACCTCCCGATCTACTCTCACACAAATCATGTTTGATATTTATCGGGATGATCAGGATTGTGATTACGTCAGTACTCTCACAATAGCCAGTAAGAAACTAGTAGGGCTGTCGTGGTGAAGGAATTTCCATTGAGGTAATTTTGAGTGACTCAACAGCGTGATTTGCGGTATTATCTTTATTTATTTATTTATTTATTGCTAAATAAATAAATGTTACACTGTTGTCAGCAGGCACGAACACTAGTACATGTTCAGTAATGAAACCGAAACTAAAAGCGCATTGAAACGAAGTGTATCTTGTACTGTGAGCATGTTTAAGATTTGAGAGAAGAAAATCTGCAAAGATTTTCCTTAAGTGTGTGCTGCAACCAGATTTCAAAATCGGTTAGGATTTTATAACTCCTGTAGTGTGAGCCAGGTGTAGTAGATTTTTCCCTAAACCTAACTGCGTAACTGGAACCTAATTACTTTCGTAAATAAATTTATCTGGGGCGCCCAGTCATCGCCCAAGCGTCTCCCGTCGACACTTAATAACCTTCTTTTTACAGCATCTACCATCGACACTTAATCTACAGCGTCTCCAAACGACACTTAATAACCTTTATACTCTGGCTTCTGCGTCTTCCGTCGACACTGGGCGAGTTCCTAACTCTTACTTACTTACTTCCCTAAACTAACCTGTCGCACAGCCGTAATATCAGACAGACTCCTGCAAATGTTCTTTAAATGCTTTAATCACGGCCGGGAGAGTTCTCGAGCAATACTCAGAGAACTTCCCAAGAAGAAGCAAGGCCGGTGGATCTCTGACAAATCCCATTGAGAATCCCACAAGTAAACACGAATACAACAGTTTTTATAGAAAAGACATGATACATTACCACGAGTTTTCAAACCCAGACATCTCAAAACAGAATCATCATGACTAACATGTCACGCTCTTAATCATCACGATTGGTTACATTGTCAAAGCATGTCCCCCCTTTCATTACCGATTTCATTACCGTTAGTAACATCAGTAAAAATATCCTGCATCATCAAAAACATTGTGAGGGGTTACTATTTTAATCAATTATTTCACAATATAATGGGTAGTCCAATTTCAAAGTTCCTTTGACCAAAGTTATATTAAGTCAAAAGTTTAGGAGGTTAGAGTTCGTCTGATGGCTACATCCTAGAGAAAAAGGAAGTAGGGGAGAGCCGGGACAGTTGAAACACTTTTCAGATAAACGTTGGTTTCTAAGATAAGGTTACAGATAGATTTTTGTTTTGTTTTGTGATCAACAAATCACATATGTGTTCTCTTAGTATCATGTGTTATTCGGTACAAATATAGAATGATTTAAGTAAAAACTGACTTTGAACGGTAGTTGTGCTTTGTTTCAATCATCCCGCATGAGCGGGGCGATTGAAACACAGGGGTGGGACGGATGAAACATAACAGTTTAAACGGCAAATATTCATCTAATGCTTGTTTTTATGAACAATACCTGACAAGTAACTTATGTATATATTGTTAAAAACATATTTTTTATTAAATTTTTTATTTAAAGGTTCATATTAACATTTTTGTTCTGTCGCCCAATAAAGAATAATTGATCAGCCTATGCGCATTTTGCGTGATCTTTCTAATAGGCTATTTTGAAGAAGACCGACAAATCCGTTTATAATTAATTTTCTTACATTTCTTCCTTTAGTCATATTGAGTGTTTGCTAGTTGAATAGCCTGTTATTATGAAGAAAATTAGGATTGAACAATTGATGATTATTAAAGAGATAACATGGAACAGTAGGCCTATATGAATCTATGAAAAGTATAGGCCAATTAAACGTTTAGGAACAGTTGCCTATAGGCTAAATAACAAATATATAATATATTATATATTTGTTATAATATATGTTATATATATAGGAATATATATATATATATATATATATATAAATAACCGGTTTAATTCATGTCACAATGGTCACAGATGTAATGCTCTGCTGCATTGGTGACCAGATTTAACTGGCAGAAGGTGATGTCGGGACAGTTGAAACCCGACAGCGCCTCCTGCCAGTTAAACCTGTTTTGCCCTTTAACTAAAAACTCTGATATTACACACTTAAGGGTGTGTTTTAGTACTAATACACCTTCCGTATTATCATTACAATGGCACATGAAAACATAAATACAACTTGTCAGTCAAAAAAAAGTACCGCACGAAAGAATTCACTAACTGCACACAAAAACAGTTTTCCGGCTCTAACTTTAAAACGGCGAGACGTAAAGAAGAAATGTTTTCCCGGGTCTGTTCGGCATTGCGTGCTGTACCTGCTGACGAAATTTGACGTACATGACGTGAGTGGTTTTCAAGGAAATCTCAATGTTTCATCCGTCCCGCGTTTCAATCGTCCCAGCTCTCCCCTAAGATTGATTTATTTATTTTTAGTATCAGGAATGGAAATTTTAGTCATCTTCAGACATAGGGAGAAAAGGAAGTGTTAAAGTTTATCACGAAATGTTAAGATACTTCAGATCTTTATGGTTAGTAACATAATTAATCTTTATCTATTAAAAAAATCCACCACACAGGTATAACTGATCCTCTACCTTACATTTAAAATCAATTTTTGCTTTTTGTATCATGGCGTCATTTCCTTCCTTTTAATTTTAAAACCATCATGATTATTTTCACAAAATTCCCCAATTCTTTTCATTAAGGAGTTTCTTTAAATCTTTAGAGAGCCATGGCTTATTATTTGAGAAGACTTTAACCACTTTAGTGTAATAACTGTTTCTTCACAAAATTGAATATAGGAGGTAATACAGTCAGTTAGTTTGTGAGGGTCTCTGCATGAATAAAAAAAGCCATCTCAGTTTGTAGTGCAAAAACAATCCTTTAAAATGTCTTCTTTATCCTTGCTCCAAACCTGAATTGCCTTTTCCACTTGTTTGTCCCTTCGAACATGTTGTCTGTATTTTGTAGTAGATGGATAACATTGTGATCCGATCTACCAATCGGTTCTCGTCATACTGCCTTGTATGCGTCGTCAATGTTACCATAACACAAATCCAGTGTGCATGAGAAACGGGTTGGACAATCAATATATTGCTGCAAGTGTGACAGAGTCTCTGTTAATGAAAGTGTGTTAAAATCCCCTAGTTTGAAGACTAGGCGATTGGTTGGTCTGCCGACTTTGTTAGGATCCTAGTAGAGTTCTCTGCAATATGCTCCGCTGCTTCCCCATTATTAGGTCCTGGTACATAAACTAGGAATATTCGACCAAATTCCTGTGGCAGATATAAGGATACACCCAAAGTCTCGTAGTACAAGTCTGTTCAGTTATAGTAAACTTTGATGACCAGTTCTTATCAACATACATACAGAGTCCCCCGCCAACAGATTTCTGATTTTACCTTGTCTCTGTCGGCTCATATAGTGGTAAATCCCTCTATGTCCACACTATGCTCTTCATTTAGCCATGTTTTCCGTAAAACAGATGAGATTACTGCTCCTAAATTCCTCCTCGTTTATCTTGGAGTGCATCCCTCATCCGTCTTGTTATTAAGAGATCTTAAGTTAGACAGCGTGGTCACTAGAAGGGGATGACGGCATCCTCGTCTCTGCAATATATTGCTAATTCTTCCTCTCGACCCTCGCTGCTTAGTTCTTGACCTCCTTCAATTGTGCAGACATATACTTGATGGAATCTCCATTTCGAAAGCATGATTATTATATCGTAAAGATATCAAGAAGTGTCTTGAATGAGTCCGGCTCGACAACATAGAAGCCAATTGATCTTCGAAGGCTTCGCCCGCCAGCACCAATCCAACCAACGCCGAGACCACGCTGATCATAAACGCATTCATTCTGCTCCCAATTTAAAAGAACAACTATAAAAGAATAAAATAAAATAACAACTTAGATATTTTAGAAGTTATATTTTAGACTTATATAAGTCTATAAACTAAAATATTATATGTAACCCTGGGTATTCAATAAACTTGAAATAAACAAGAAATTTGAATTCTAAATTGATCCATATCGTGATATGTATCGTATTGTGGCTTTAGTATCGGGATGCGTATCGTATCATGACATTGTTGGTGATACACAGCCCCTAATATGTACTGACTACTGAAATGTTGGTATCGTGGAAACACTAAGTACTAGTCCTCAGACCATACTATATATCAAGTACTTTGGTTCAGCTTTGGAAAAATAGTATTGGTGGATTTAAAATGAATTATTGACATGATTCTATGTGCAGACGCTGCTCGAAAAAGAGTCTCGAAGGACAAAGAGAATGAATCCATATGAAGTGCTTCGAAGCCAGGTGATCGAGTTTATCGACAGCCTTGTGAGGTAAGGAGACAATAAAACACTATAGCTGTGTCCCAATGTGAAGGCTGCGTCCTTCGAAGGCCGTATTTGAAGGCTGATTGGCCGCATTTGAAGGCCAACTGTGTCACTGAGGCGCGACGAAGGATGTCCCGATTGAAAGGCTGCATCTTCGGAGGCCGTATTTGAAGGCTGATTGCGTCACCGCGGCGCGATGAAGGCTGTCCCAATTCAATTTCGCATACTTCGAAGGCCGTATTCAAAGGCCGGTTGTGTCATCGCGGCGCGACGAAGGCTACCCTGATTCAAAAGCGACACCAAATTGACCCTTCGTTTCCCCGTGAAAGGAAGGATACATAAATGGATCCATCGCGGCCTATCCTACCCGATCCTACCCCATTGCGCGCCGGTGACGACAGCATTTTTATTTTAAAAAAATTACGGATGATTGTTCTTGTTGCCTAGCAACTGTGACAGCTACCGATGACAAGCGGGAGATTTGAACTGCACTTTTTTATATTCAACTGGGTTTTATATTCCCGTTGTACGGAGCCCGGAAAGTCTCCTGTGGGGGAAAAAAAACAATCCGTGGCTACGATGTGCAATCCGCTCACTCAGTTTATAAACCAGGTGGCCTGGTTGAATCATCGTGGGCAGGATTTCTTAAACCGAGGGAACAGTTTAAGAATTCGTGCCCAGGATGATTCATCCAGGCCACCTGTTTATGAGGGATGCTTCGCATTGTGTTTAAACTTCATTTTTTAAAATGGATAATTTCTTCAATTGAGGAAAAAGCTCAGTACAATACAATAAGCAAAAAAAAAGACTTCACAAATAATAAAAAAATATAGCACAAACACATGGTTAGGTTTTATTATATAAAAATAAAACATTCATAAATTATTTTATGATTAACATATTACTGTCTTCAGTGAACTCAAACTTATAAACACAAAAAATAATAATAATAATTATTATTATTAGTACACTTAGGCAACATATTTAGAAGCCGCTTTTATCAAAAAAAGGAACAAGGCAATTCGTCAAATGTCAGTCATAATACAGGTTAGACAATAATAATACAGGGCTAAGATTATCATAAATAAACATAAGATTTTGACGCATATCCAAGTGTTTGTGTGGAGTGTGGAGGCACGGGCGCGGACACTTGCATTTTTCTATCAACAGTGTAAACAACTTAAAATAGGCTTAATTTCTGGTCATACAGAAAATAATAATACATCATTCGCAACTACTTTTATTTGTGCAAAAACGAATGGACGCAAAAGAACACGGACCCAAGACTAACTTTTTCTACAAATAGCATACATTATTTGAAATTTAATAGTATAAGGACCGTGTAGGCTACTTTTGCGTCCACTCATTTTTCTTTTTTTAACCCGTAATTGAAAAACAAAAAATAAAAGGTTGTTAGGCTATTTTAAAACGCAAAGTTGTGCACCAAAATTTGAATTTGAACCGTACACACCAAATGCTGCGCAAAAAAAAAAAGACTTATGACTTTTTTCCCCTTTATTAAATATTTGAAATATTCACAAATTAATATGGATTTCTTTTTTCGATTTTACTGGTTTTCTAAGGCTAAATTAGAACCTGGAAATTATATTCGAATTTGTTTGTTTAAAAGTGGACATTTCAAGCTTATACAGTATAGGTAGACTATATTTTGTTTCAGTTCATTTTTGAGATGCGCTCCAGTTCACGGCGATCATGAAAGCGCGCCTGATTGTTTTATTTTATTTTACAAAAGCACAAAGTTTTCTTGTTATTGTGAGTTTACACAAATACAATTGTGTATTTTTATACATTTATGTTTACACATAAAAAATATTGTGAATACAGTTTATAAACTGAAGGGACAGATTGCACAACCGTCGCCACGGATTTTTTTTTTTTTTCCCACAGATGGAGGTTTTTTCCCTCCATAATACGGGGTTGAAATATATATTTACCATATTCATATTCATCATTTATATTGTCTATGTATGCTACATAATAAAAAGAATACACTAGCCAAAAAAATCGCATCAGGGTAAGATATAAGTGAACATTTGAACCATATGCCAATGTATGTTTTCTTTTTTTTCATTACACTATTTACGTAAGTTAACACCCAATACTTGAAAAGTTTAAAATTGAATCTGGCAATTCAGGAAGCAGCTTCTTAATTGGGATGTAGAAAACCTCTGGCCATGATCTTGGCTATTAAAGCCGAAAATACATGACTCACCATGTCTTCCAGTAAAATATAAACAAAAAAATGTCAATAGCCAATTCTGGAACCATAGCTGTTTATTCAATTATATAAAATGAATTATCAGGATGGCAGCCGTACTCTCGCACCGTTGCTTGGCGCCAGGAGTGGTAATCGCGAACACCTGGATGCGCAATTAGGAAATCCTACGAAGGCTGCATTGTGCGTCCTTCGAAGGACGAATAGGCTGCATAATTCGAAGTCCGCGGCCTTCGTAGGATGCATCCTTCACATTGGGACACAGCTTATGTGCGTGGTGTGCTTAATTATTTGCTTATCTTCCAAAATGTTTGTGGGCCTCTGTTCAGAGAATACCTGACTCCAGCAGAACTCCAGCCACTCAGTGAAGTGTGCTACTACAGTTCCTCAGGGGTCCTGCGACAGCGACTCAATGTCACCCCTCGCACATCCATTCAGACGGCTCTCAGTCATCCTTTCCACTACCTGCAGGTAACTGACCTTTCGTTCTGACTTGCCAGTGGGATTCCATTTAAATTCCAATCTTAATTTCTGGCCTACATTTTCATTAGCCAATATGTTTTATTGTCAGAGCTTCCCAAACTCAAAGGCATAAGGCCCCCAAAACATCAGCAAAAGGTTCTTGTGAATGGCTTCTATAGGTGTCGATCAGGTCCACTTGATAAAGCTGAAGCACTGTCATACTCATTTAGTGAGCATCCATTGATGCATTTTTGGAATAGATGGATAATAGTTGGAAAGCATCGCTGTATAGATATGAAAGGTAAATGCAGTGTGAATTTTAGAATATTTAATTGCAGTGAAGAATTCATCTAAAGAGTTGTGATGCAACATTTGTGTTTTAACTACCATCGTGAATGCAAGCAGAAATCCACCTGATACAGTGGATACACAGATGTGCCTACTAGAAACTAACAGCACAGCTGACTTATTGCGCTTATAACTGTTTTAACATCAAGTACGTCCGCTCTTTATATTCTCATTCATGCATTTCATCACTCTGAAGTGTCAATAGTGCTATATATTTACATACCGTGATATACACGATATAGCAAAATCTCTAACTATAGACTTTTTATAACGTGGAAACGATTTATATCGTCATACTGCACAGCCCTAATGTTAAAGTTTTTGATCCGCAGTGGTGGTGCATAGAAACTGTTAATTTTCAACATATATCCACTAAATGTGAAGTTTGTCATTGTTTTGTTGCACATTAGCTTATAAACTTTATTGTTTGATTGTATGCTTGATCTGTATGTCTGTTTTTGTATAGCTTTGTATTTTACTGATTTGCTTTTATGCTGTACGGTGTCCTTGAGTGCCTTGAAAGGCGCCTATAAATAAAAGGTATTATTATTATAAATAACCTTAAGGTCAAGCTGGTCAACATACTCGTACGATATTTTGATTTTCACTTTTAAGTCACAGATTGAGTTATGTCTTTGGCAGTCTGAAGTAAAATTCTGTCATTTACTGATCCTCATTTTATGTTAAAACTGACTCCTTCTGATATGGAACATAAAAGAAAATATTTTGAAAGAAAAAAAAGTTCAGTGAAGGTCAATGGGATACAATGTTCCAACATTCTTCAAAATAGCTGTCTTATTAGTTTTGCTACTGTGTTTTGTTGTTGCTGCAGAATGAAAGCCTGAAAACGGATGCTGGCACAATCTCCAGTGCTGCTCCAGACCTCTGCATTGTGTACAAGCTTCATCTCGAGTGTGGAAGACTCATAAATCTATATGACTGGCTTGAGGTATGAACATGCTAAATCAAAATCACATATAGAGGTGGGTTATCTTTTTCTTACAGTGTGGATGGGACCTGTCATCGTTTGTGATATTTCCAGGGATTTGTAACTGTGATGTCAGCAGCTGAGGACCAAGATGCTAATTCTGAGGAGAATGGCAAATTTGACAGCCTTAAGCAGTATCCTTTTTTTCTCTTTTTTTTCTTGGTTGCAGTTATGAAAGTGTTGATCTTAATATAATAACATTTTAACTATTAAAAAGTACTGTTAATGCATTCTTTAGAGAGAATGTTTAAGGTAAAAGCATGTGACTATCATAAAGGAACAGATTGTTAATGTGCACTCTTACTTTCCTTTTAAAAAGGTCTATGAAAGCACATTTCTTATATGTATTGTTCTTAACATTAACAGTGCTCGTTTCATTCAGGCTGTTTCTGAGATGGAATTTCTTGGCTTTATTAAATCAACAAAACAGAAAACTGATCATGTGGCCAGACTGACTTGGGGAGGATGTTAAAGAAAAATTTACTAATCACTGTTTCCTGAACACTAGAGATTGGCCCTGACATTCAGAAAATAATGTGTATGCTTTTTGCACTACACCTGTATTTTGTACTGTCAGCTGTATTACATGCAAGTTTTTTTTGTTTTGTTTTGTTTTTTTACATTTGTTACCGTTTGTTAATTTACAATTGGAATTAAAAAAAAATGTCTGTCAAATATTTGAATTAATTGGATCTGTTAAGTTTTAATTTGATCAAACTATAAGAGATAATAAACATGAAAATTAATTTGAAAGATTAATGTTTTTTATTACAATATTTGAAAGTGACAGAGTTCTGTAAAGAAAATGTGTTAATTTTCTAACTTTATTTACAGGAAGTAGGCAATAGTGAAATATTCAAAATTATATTTATAAGAACATAATACAAATAAATATAAATAAATAAAACAATTCCACAATTACAGAAGCCATTTCAATAATTGTAAATTAGGTGCTGGTTGAAGATTATTTTTATTTGTGAATACACTTTGCATTAGGATAGTTCCTAACCGCAAAGCGAGCAATTATTTGTTTATTACTTGCTCAGAATCATGAATCATGCCAGATCTTTTTCAACCTTTAATGTAATATTGAAAATAATACAAATTAATGTAACAAACAAATAGCTGTTAAGGGAAGAAAAAAATAAAAACAACCTGTCTCCACAATTGTCCACATTTTTTCATAATCGGGTCCTGTTACTCTGTTTGGAATTAACCAATCACATTCAGACTATTACAGAAAAGTAATTATAATCCTCCAGTTTTCATTTAAGTGATGCTGATTGAAATGAGCTGTTTCTGTAGGATTTTCTTAGCATCTTGTTGAGCAATGCCCGCAAAGAGCGTTCAAAGGCTGTGTGGGATCTCATCGTGAAGAAGTTCCAATCAGGAGAAGAGTACAGAAGTATTACCATTTTCCAGAACAGATGTGCCATGAAAGGTCATCATCAACAGGTGGAGACATAGGGGCAGATCAATGACATTGCAAAGAACATCGAGAACTTGTTGAAAATCAAAATCAACCAGGCTGCCAGCAGACTCCAGACTTACAGTAACATTAAAGGGGCTGCAGGAATGTCTGGGAAGTACTGGTCACTGTGTTTTAAAACAACATCCTGTATTCTTCATACTCACTAACACAAAAAAGTATACTCAAGGAAATATGGCCTATAAGCCTGTCTAAATCTTTCCACAGCAAAGAAATCTATTAAAAATCTAAAGATGAAAATGAATTGTATCTTATAACATGGTAATAACATCAAACAAAAATAATTCAATAGTATGGACGCCCGTTTCCGCCATAGTTGAGTAAAAAAAAGATATAGTCATAATAATGAGAAAGTTTCTCATAATTATGACTTAGTATCTCATTATATTGAGAAAGTTTCTCATAATTATGACTTAGTATCTCGTAATAATGAGAAACTTTCTCGTAATAATGACAACATCTCGTAATAATGAGAAACTTTCTCGTAATAATGACTTAACATCTCATAATAATGAGAAACTTTCTCGTAATAATGACTTAACTCATAATAATGAGAAACTTTCTCATAATGACTTAACATCTCGTAATGAGAAACTTTCTCATAATAATGACTTAACATCTCGTAATAATGAGAAACTTTCTCGTTATAATGACTTAACATCTCGTAATAATGAGAAATTTTTTGACCAGCGGATGTCGCTAGCGTGGCACTCCCTTCTGCTCCACTGCTTTGCGCATGCGTAGAAGTGCGAGAAAATAAGTCATTACAAGAAAGTTTGTCATTATTATGAGATTTTAAGTCATTATTACAAGAAAGTTTCTCATTATTACGAGATGTTAAGTCATTATTACGAGAAAGTTTCTCATTATTATGAGATGTTAAGTCATTATTACGAGAAAGTTTCTCATCATTACGAGATGCTAAGTCATTATTACGAGAAAGTTTCTCATTATTATGAGATGTTAAGTATGGAAGCCCATTCCCGCCACATAAGAAAAAAATCGAGCATTCTTAAGTCATAATTATGACATAAAAAGTCGAATTTATGACTTACTAAATCGAAATTATGACTTTAAAAGTCATAAGTATGAGATACAAAGTCAAAATTTTGACATACTAAGTCAATCTGTCAATCTATTAAATCTGTTCATAATTCATCATGTGTCGGGTCGCTTCAGGAAAATGAGAGTGCCAGTCGGAAAGTCATAATTTTGATTTTTAAAGTCATAATTTCGATTTTTTTAATCTCATAATTTCGATTTGGCATGTAAAAATTTCGACTTTTTATCTCATACTTATGACTTTTAAAGTCATAATTTCGATTTAGTAAGTCATAATTTCGATTTAGTATGTCAAAATTTCGACTTTGCATCTCATAATTATGACTTAAAGTCATAATTTCGATTTAGTAAGTCATATATTCGACTTTTTATGTCATAAGAATGCTCAATTATTTTTTTTATGTGGCGGGAATGGGCTTCCATAGTTAAGCCATGATTACGTGAAAGTTTCTCATTATTACGAGATGTTAAGTCATTATTACGAGAAAGTTTCTCATTATTACGAGATGCTAAGTCATTATTACGAGAAAGTTTCTCTTTATTATGAGATGTTAAGTCATTATGAGAAAATTTCTCATTATGAGATACTTAAGTCATTACGAGAATGTTTCTCATAATTATGACTTATCTCATTATTATGAGAAACTTTCTCAATATAATGAGATACTAAGTCATAATTATGAGAAACTTTCTCAATATAATGAGATACTAAGTCATAATTATAAGCAACTTTCTCATTATTATGCATTAGATAATCTTTTTTTTTCTCAACTATGGCGGAAACGGGCTTCCATACAACAGAGGAATGCTTTCAGAAGTAGAAGAATGTTTTGGAATGGCCCAGCCAGAGCCCTGACTTAAATCCAAAGGAAGAAAAAAAACAACCTTGTGGAATGAGTTATACTCTTATTCAAAAGGAGTGGCTGTGTTAAAAGCAAAAGGTGTTTCAATCAAATATTAGTTGAGGGGTGTGATTTGTTTGTTATACGAATTCTGTTGGTTTCAATATTAGGTAACACTTTATTTTAGTGTACCTATTAATTTCCCCCCAAATGCCCTGTGATATGCTGTTCTATAACGATTAACTAATTTAGTCTGTAAAACTTATTTTTTATTATTATTAAATGCCAGTCAATTTACAAATAATAAACATGACAATAGTCCAACTTATAGTATGAAAACATTGAACAAATATAGACTACAACAAATAGGAAAAGAAAATATACAGTGTCTGTAAAACTTCTCTGGTAAACCCACCCCTAATCCCTAAACCCACCCCTAATCCTACCCATCTCCGCCCCTTGGATCTTGATCCGACTCCTCCCCGTGGATCTCATGTACTGCATTGAGGTGCTACTGCTACTATGAGCTAGCCTGGTCCCACCAGACTCGTACATTTCATTTGTCTGCACCGCTCCATTGACAAGCCTTAACTTCCTTGTAGGCGGGTACTCTATTGAAGTCTAAAACTATTGGATCTGCCCAGAGTCACTCTGGATCTGCCATAACCAATCGCTTAACGTCTGGTCGTGACGTATGCCTAGCGTCCGCCTTAGCCAACTCATTCACCACTAACGGAGCGAGCTGGAAAATCAAAGTTTTCCCGAACTCAGTGGGGAGGAGGGCCACAACATTATGGCCACCAACAAAACTGAGCAAAGATTGTTCTTGCTCCGGCTTTAACTTCTTGATATTCGGCAGCGTTGCCACAACGGACCGAATGGCTTCGCTCGCATCTTTCTCCACTGCCATTACTGAACTACAACTCAAAATAACGCACGACATCAATGTCATCGTTCTCAGCCACTCCCTCTGTTCGCTGATTGGCCCGGTAAAAAATTGACTACAGCACAATCCCAGACCTAGTGAGTAGCATCTGCCTGCAGACACGGAGGCTGCATTTTCAGGACCCCACTTCTAGGACCGCATTTCTAGGACCCTAGGTTTTTGGACCCTAGGTTTTTGGAACGCCACCTATCGAATTAGAGGACCAGCGAAGATGAATGACATTCAGAGTGTGAGTATCAAATGCGAATCAATTTTTATTTGTTTAACTTTAAAAACAATTTTGATGCATTTCATTGGAAAGTTAACGTTGCCAACGTGCTGGTGATTTGCTAAACAGTCTTGAATGCATAGCCATCATATATTAGCCTCTAATGCTGGAAAATGAATTGCACGTTCATTTAACGGAACTGTTGCATGATAAGCCTGTGTTGACTTATTTACAGCACAATAAACTGTAGCATGTTTGTTCTGAAAGCTTGTTTATTACTCATTGTTTTTCCATTTTAATTCAGTTAAAATAATCTTAATCTTTTCACTGTCACGTGCTCACAGTCAGCCTGTTTAACGTTACCCACAATACATGTTATGTGTACGTCTCTTCATTTTGACATGGTTTTATAAAGTTGGTTGAGACATATGACATTTTAATAGTCAGACATATCCGAGAGGCCATTATAATAATTGAAATCCCACGTGTTAGATTGTGTCATTTACTGTATACTGTACTCTATATGAAGTGCTATCAAGGAAACAGCTCAGGGTAGGCAATAGTATGACAAAAGATAAATAAATAAATTGGTTAAGCACTAGGCTTAGGCCAAATTTATGTCTATTTATTTTTATGAAATTAACTTAAAAATGTTTTTCAAGAAACGACATGAGCGATTCTAGAACCTTTGTTCCGAGAACATCAAAATCATTTTTTTTTTCAAATCTACGAACAGTATGCAATAATTGTATTATGAAAATTAATTGGTATGGAGATTGATATCATTATTTTTATCATTATCATTACTCTGTGGTAACTAAGATCTTTTAAATATGAAATTTAAAATTAGACAGTAGAACATGGTCAACTAAATGTTCCTTATTTAAATCACTTCTCTTTCTCTCTCTTAGGAGTCAGTGATGATGTTGTCCATGTGTTTGTCCATCCATTGAAGTTCTGTCTATGTGGTTCAGGTCATGATCAAATTTGTTTTTTTGTGTGTTCAAGTTCAGTGGTTATATATTATTTTGTAAAATATTTTGTGTGTTCAATTTCAGTTTTTAGATATTATTTTGTAAAATATTTTGTGTGTTCAAGTTCAGGTGTTTTATATTATTTTGTAAAATATTTTGTGTGTTCAAGTTCAGGTGTTTTATATTATTTTGTAAAATACAAAATCTTAAATCTACCCCCAGAGTCATCCTTGTCTTCCCTCTGTACTTGAAAATGTGGTCCATAGTGACTGAAAAGACTATAAAATGATTCCTTGTTTATTTTACTTGAGTTATTATATGCTACTTAGACCCAATAATTTCTCAACATTCCTAGGAACCTGGTTTAATTGCAATAAAGAAAGTAGTATTTGGGTGTAATAAAACTTGAAAGAAAAAAAACACTCTAATGTAGTTAAAACTGGGTGGAAATATTGCATTGGTGGCACTTTTTTCGGTCCTCCAAAACTAGGGTCCTGGAAATGCGTTCCTGGGACTGCGGTTCTTCGACTCGGTAGGTGGCGCTGTCACAAAAAACTAGGGTCTTAGAAATGCGGTCCTAGAAGTGGGTTCCTGAAAATGCAGCCTCCGGGACTGCAGACAGATAATGTTGGACCTAGTACTGAAGGAAAATGAAAATTGAGCGGAAGTACGTAGGAGGGCGGAGCCAGGCTAACTCAAGGGCACCAAAATCCCCGCCCCTTCTCGGCATGATTGGTTAGTTTGATCATTGAAGACACCTCATTGTATAAATCGATTACAGCGTCATGGTTACCGCGTCTGCTATCGGAAGACAGCTGCACTGGTGAGGAAAACGTGTTTCCTGTTTGTTGTATTTTGGCTTAAAACAGCGGTGTTCTTATTGAAGATAGATGTTGTTTAATAAAGTTGCTAAGTAAGAAATAAAATATTAAAAAAAAACAAATGTTAAAGCATTTTAAATTGATGAAACCGAGACACCGTGTTGTCTTTTTAGCATAGCGTAGTCTTTTTACTATTTAGAGGTACATTCTAACATGCAATCTTTTCTATAAATCTCTCATTCAGGGATGTATGCCTTTGCTTTCATACAAATTCTTGTTATACACTGTTTATCTAAGTAAAAGTACTCTGAGCCAGGGCAGACTAGTCGTTATTACCCGCAGGGTTCCGTTGGTGAATTATAGTTTATACATATATATTTTAATTAAACCAAAATGTTTTCATAAATTGAGAAAATTCAGAAACTGCTATTTATTTTTTGCCATTAATAATGTCAGTTGAAGTATTAAATCGACAGTTTGACTCAAAGTCGCTGCAGTTCAGATTATTAACCACAATGTGTTGCTCCAATATTAAGAATTCAATCGAGACTATCCTCTGGATCAGTCTTGAAGTCCCGAGACATGAGGAAGCCTTGTTACACTACAGGACTGTCCATACTGACTCAGAATACGTTTGTCTTTTTGGTTTCAGACTTCTGTTGAGAACCCCACTGCACATTGAAAATCTGGGATTTTTTCCGTGTAATGAAAATTTATATAAAACTTTTAAGACATTTAAGATTCAACGTGGGCAAATTTGTTACAGGAAATCGTGAGCTTGGAATTATACAGTTCTATCTCCGTTTAGGGTAGTTCTGAGAAATTGGGCATCAAAGTTTTTACATCCCTGCAGTTTTGTGAGATGGAACCTTTCTATTTTATTAATAACTCCTGCAAAATTTATTTTTGTACAAAAATAACACCACACCGGCATTAATACACACCTAATGGATAAGATTATGTCAAAAACTAAATTTTGACCAAAAGTGGAGATAGAACCGTATAATTCTAAGCTCACGAAATGTTAAATGAAGGAAGGAAATTGCACACAAAGTCATTAAGATGCTCTTTGGAACATTCTGATATCATTCTCTGATAACCGTAACAGAGAAGTTTGTTCGAAACCTGATCCATGATGTCACTTTGAGTGCATGTAAAGCAAAAGGGGAACATACCAAATACTAAGAAATTCTGAAAATCATGTTAATTGTCCAATACAACTCAAATTTTGCTCAATTGACTCTTGTATCCGCACTGTAATTGAGAAGAGACTCATGTTTTTCAGTTGACTGAACTGAAGTTCGATGGCAGCGACACAGAAACTGGCCTGTTATCGGTTACCCCCCCTGCCTACCATAGGGGAGATTATCAAACTGTATAACCTGAGAGCCGAGAAACAGCTTTCTCAGAACTTTCTCCTCGACATGCGACTCACAGGTACGTCCAACTACTGTTCACTCTATTTCTAAATGTGTTCACAAGACTTGATGGATTTCAATTAAGTAGCACCCTCTTTATGTGCTGAATAAATGTAAACTTTAAACAAAATGGATTGTATTTCAGATAAGATTGTCCGGCAGGCGGGAAACCTGAAGGATGCGCATGTGTGTGAGGTTGGACCTGGACCTGGGGGTCTCACCAGGTCTATTCTAAAAGCTGGAGTGGCAGATTTATTAGTGGTGGAGAAGGACACACGCTTCATGCCAGGATTACAGGTTTGCATATTAATGTACAGGTCCTTCTCAAAAAATTAGCATATTGTGATAAAGTTCATTATTTTCCATAATGTAAGGATAAAAATTAAACTTTCATATATTTTAGATTCATTGCACACCAACTGAAATATTTCAGGTCTTTTATTGTTTTAATACTGATGATTTTGGCATACAGCTCATGAAAACCCAAAATTCCTATCTCAAAAAATTTGCATATTTCATCCGACCAATAAAAGAAGTGTTTTTAATACAAAAAAAAGTCAACCTTCGAATATTTATGTTCAGTTATGCACTCAATACACGGGAATCCTTTTGCAGAATTGACTGCTTCAATGCGGCGTGGCATGGAGGCAATCCGCCTGTGGCACTGCTGAGGTGTTATGGAGGCCCAGGATGCTTCGATAGCGGCCTTAAGCTCATCCAGAGTGTTGGGTCTTGTGTCTCTCAACTTTCTCTTCACAATATCCCACGGATTCTGTATGGGGTCCAGGTCAGGAGAGATGGCAAGCCAATTGAGCACAGTAATACCATGGTCAGTAAACCATTTACCAGTGGTTTTGGCACTCTGAGCAGGTGCCAGGTCGTGCTGAAAAATGAAATCTTCATCTCCATAAAGCTTTTCAGCAGATGGAAGCATGAAGTGATCCAAAATCTCCTGATAGCTAGCTGCATTGACCCTGCCCTCGATAAAACACAGTGGACCAACACAAGCAGCTGACATGGCACCCCAGACCATCACTGACTGTGGGTACTTGACACTGGACTTCAGGCATTTTGGCATTTCCTTCTCCCCAGTCTTCCTCCAGACTCTGGCACCTTGATTTCCGAATGACATGCAAAATTTGCTTTCATCCGAAAAAAGTACTTTGGACCACTGAGCAACAGTCTAGTGCTGCTTCTGTGTAGCCCAGGTCAGGCGCTTCTGCCGCTGTTTCTGGTTCAAAAGTGGCTAGACCTGGGAGATGCGGCACCTGTAGCCCATTTCCTGCACACGCCTGTGCACGGTGGCTCTGGATGTTTCTACTCCAGACTCAGTCCACTGCTTCCGCAGGTCCCCCAAGGTCTGGAATCGGTCCTTCTCCACAATCTTCCTCAGGGTCCGGTCACCTCTTCTCATTGTGCAGCGTTTTTTGCCACACTTTTTCCTTCCCACAGACTTCCCACTGAGGTGCCTTGATACAGCACTCTGGGAACAGCCTATTTGTTCAGAAATTTCTTTCTGTGTCTTACCCTCTTGCTTTAGGGTGTCAATGATGGCCTTCTGGACAGCAGTCAGGTCGGCAGTCTTACCCATGATTGCGGTTTTGAGTAATGAAACAGGCTGGGAGTTTTTAAAAGCCTCAGGAATCTTTTGCAGGTGTTTAGTTAATTAGTTGATTCAGATGATTAGGTTAATGGCTCATTTAGAGACCCTTTTCATGATCTGCTAATTTTTTGAGATAGGAATTTTGGGTTTTCATGAGCTGTATGCCAATATCATCAGTATTAAAACAATAAAAGACCTGCAATATTTCAGTTGGTGTGCAATGAATCTAAAATATATGAAAGTTTAATTTTCATCATTACATTATGGAAAATAATGAACTTTATCACAATATGCTAATTTTTTGAGAAGGACCTGTATTTGGTAGAGCGATAAATTGGTCATGCCCATTATGTGGCCATTTTGAGATTGACACCAACTGATAACTGCTCGACTGGCTGACAGAAGTGTTCATTCGACTTGGTGTACTTTTCAAAATTTGTCACCAGGCCAATACATTTTTTTTAATTTTAATGAAATGTAGTTTTAAATAAGTAGTGTTCATTTTTTTTGTTTTTAACAATGTTTTGTACAACAATTATGCCTAACCCATATACGCTATTCACGGTAAAAAAATAATTATTTTATGTCTAAACATAAATCTAAATATGAGAACTTGTGAAAGGAAATAAGCCATTAGTTTTAAGAAGCCAATGTTTACTTTACAGATTTGTGCAAAACTTTTGTGATATTTTCTAGACGTGGATAAAAAAACTGCAAGCGACATAACATCAGTAATGGAAATAATGGAAACGCCGTCATGTAAGATGTTAATTAAGACTAAACGTCTTTTTTTCTCGTGCGATAAGTCATTCCAAAAATCAAGCTTTGATTTTCAATATTCCTTTTTCGAATTGCCTGCAAAAAAAAAGAATGCTTTGAAACCATCTACTGTTTTTGAAATTTGTAGTTGAAATTTCATCTATTTTAATTTTAAAAGTTTGTTCTCCAGCTGATGGCAGCAATCTTCCATTAAACTTTTTTGCATGGGAAGTTGTTTTTTTTATGTATTTTCAATAAAAAATTTTTTACAATATTTAAAAAATATTCTTACATTTATTTATATAAATGTAAAAAATACCTTAACACCCTAACCCCCCCCCCCCCCCTCAACACATGTAGAATAAAAACACTAATAAAGTGAGTGATATTATTTGTTTTTAAAAATAATTAAATTGTTATAAAATTTTAATTTATTGCCTGGGCTCTCTGGAGTCTCTGGAGACCCCAACGTCCTGAGTATACATTACAGTTTTTCTGAATTGCTAAAACACTAAATCCCATTCTCTGAACCAAATTCTCAATAGCCTAAACCAATTTGTTGAATAAATCACACTTTCTTTAAAACATTATAGTTGTGGGCCTTAAAGGGACATTGTGTATGAATTTCTCCCATCTGAAATTGTATTTTGCATTCAAACGAATTGTGCTCTCCAGCGCCTTGCTTTTTCAAATGCGTGTTGCATCTACGGTAGCTGTTATTTACCAAAAAGCTATGATAGGATGTCTTCTAATATCACTTCGTCGAGTTTTCCTTCGGGAAATATATTCTTATCTAATTTCTAGGTTACAAAAGTAAACTTAGAAACCTTGTTTTAGCGCCTTCTCTACTTTACTCAATAGCTGCTATTCATCAAAGGGCCTATTTAACTTTTAACTATAAATGTTCTACTGTCTATATAATAAAGTACACAACCAAGCAATGAAAAAAGCATGTAATTAAGACTGTAACATTGATTTACCTGTCGAGGAGAAAGCAGGCAACTTCATTTGTTGCCTGCGTGGCACTGCAAAGTATAAGGGGCTTTCCCCTCTTTTTCCCCTCTTTTTAAATCTTTCTCCTGCATTAGCTCTTTCCACCTGGAAAAAGCTATCCCGACATTGACTCTTGTTTTTTGTAAAACGTTCAATTTTGTACTTTTCTGGCGATGAGAATATCTTCTTCTGTGGCTCGGCATATGCCATTAAAAATAACAGTGCAATGCAGCCTTTTGAACTTGCCGGGGCAGTGACAAGCGCCTCTCACTGCTCTGCTCCTCCGTTTCTGCTGCTTTCAGTTACGTGACGCTGGCCCTGAACGAAAACGCGTTGTGGAAACGTGTTGGCCTAGTACCTTTTGACCCTCTCTGCTATTATAGTTTTTCAAGATGGCGGAACTACAAAAAAAGGATTCCAAAAAGGGTTCCGGCTTTAACTTTTGGACCACATGAGTTACAAATACAAACCTGATATGTTTTTCAGCTTAATTGATCATGGGAAACGCATAGGAATGTTTATATTTATGACCCAGTATATCTGCACCCATTGATCCTCCAATTTCCAATATGGCCACTGTCCAAAAAAGCAGTTTGGGCTGAAGTATGGGGCCTTACACACCATTGTTCGTGCAAATTCATCTACAAGCACCAAATTTGGCACAGATGTAGCTGAGGGCATACTGAAATGATTTAGCCAGGGCGCCCGAGCCAGTGGTCCCTGAGACCAAGATGGCGGCCAAATCCAATATGGCCGCCACCTGAAAGAGATTCGGCTATAGCTTTTGAGCCAGATGAGATGCAAATACAAACTTGTTGCTATTTTACCTTTTTTGACCATGGGAAACCCATAGGAATACTTACATTAATGATTGGGTAAATCAGGACCCCCCCCCAAATTCCCTAAATTCAATATGGCCACTGTCCTAAAAAGGGGTTTGGCTACAAATTTTGAACCAAATGCGCTACAAATGAGGATCTGGTATCTATTTTATGTTTATTGACCACAGGAAGTCCATTGGCATATTTATATTTATACTTGTGTAAGTCTGGAACCTGTATTCTTTTCAAGACTGTGGATGAAAATCCTTTTTTTTCTTTACCACAACTTTGAAGGTTATTCTTAATGTTGATTCATTTCCTTATAAAAGTGAAATGCTTTTCAGTGTACCACAGGTGAATATATTTCAAAGTGTAAACATGTAAGAAAGAATAAGACACAATTATTATTGCAAGGCAAAATTTATATTATGCCAAATTGTTAAAAGAATAATATAGTCAATTTGTCAAACTCTTAAAGGTTTACTTAGCATTACAAAAAAAACCCAGCAATAACATAAAAAAACAACAACAGTATATTCTCATGGTCTCTCACATGAAATATCATTATCACTCACAATTACCGTGAGTTTTTGTTCTGCGTTTAGTCATTTTAGTCATTCTTTTCCTATCAGTTTCACCAAAGACGAACTACTCGACTTTAGGAAACACACACCAGATAACTTTTCTACAGTTTTTGATTATTCGGATGTCTTGCAGGACATTCTCGTCGGAGGGGTAGCGTTGTTGTTCAAACGCGTGGTCATACGCAAACGCGGGAAGCGAGCCGGCGCGCTGGTTAAACTCCGCGAGCGCGGCCTCAGCACTGCACTCCCCAGTATTCATCTTGCGAATCTCCGCTCCCTTCCTAACAAAACGGACAAACTTCTTCTCCTCACCCGCACTAACAAGGATTTTTAAAACTCTGCTGCTCTGTGCTTCACTGAAACCTGGCTGAGTGAAGCCATACCGGACAACGCAATACATCTGCCGGGCTTCCAGCTGTTCCGAACGGATCGCATCGCGGAGCTAACGGGGAAAACAAGAGGTGGTGGATTGTGTTTCTACATAAACAAAAGTTGGGGTTCAGATGTAAAAACACTGAAGAAGATGTGCTCTCCTAATTTAGAGGCACATTTCATAAACTGTAAACTTTTCTACTCGCCTCGGGAGTTTTCCTCTTTCATTCTCGTGAATGTATACATCCCTCCAGACGTGTGTGTGAGCGCGGCGCTACAACAGCTGGCTGAAAAAATAGCTGAAACAGAACAAAGGTATCCTGACTCTCTTTTAATCATTCTTGGGGATTTTTACAAAGCAAATATTTCCCGTGAACTACAGACAGCACGTAACATGTCCCACCAGAGACAGTAATATACTGGACCACTGTTACACCACAATAAAAAATGCGTATCACTCCGTCCCACGGGCAGCTTTGGGGCTCTCTGATCACTGTTTGGTTCATCTCATACTGACCTACAGGCAGAAACTGAAATCAGCTAAACCTGTAATAAGGACTGTAAAAAGATAGACTAATGAAGCAGAGCAGAATATACAGGCCTGCTTTGATTGCACTGATTGGACTGTTTTTGAAGCTGCTACCAATGATCTGGATGAGCTCACAGATACTGTAACATCACATATAAGTTTCTGTGAGGATACATGCATTCCTACCAGGACATTCTTATCATTTACTAATGATAAACCATGGTTTACTGGGAAACTCAAACACCTTCGTCATGCCAAAGAGGATACCTACAGAAGGGGGATAGAATCTTGTATAACCAGGCCAGAAACAGACTGACAAAGGAGATCAGAGTTGCTAAAAGAAGCTACTCTGAAAAACTGAAAAAACTGTTTTCATGCAACGACCCATCATCAGTCTGGAATGGCCTGAGGAACATCACCAACTACAAGTCACCATCCCCCCGATCTGTGGATAATCAACACCTGGCTGATGATTTAAACTCTATTTAAATTTTATTGCAGGTTTGAAAAGCCCTCATTCACACCACACACCCGATCTGCATGATCTGCACTTCACACATTCACCATCACCTCCTGCACCCCCATTACTCCCTCCTCCTGCCATCCAACCTGAGCTTAAGGTCTGTGTGGAGGACGTGAGCCGAGTCTTCAAAAAACAGAAGACTAGGAAAGCCTCAGGCCCAGACGGCATCTCATCTGCTTGTCTAAAATCCTGCGCTGAACAACTGGCCCCGGTCTTCACGCAGATCTTCAATAAATCATTGGAGCAGTGTGAAGTTCACCAAAATCACTGGATTAATGACTACAGACCTGTGGCTCTCACGTCTGTGGTCATGAAGTCATTTGAAAGACTGGTGCTGGCCCACCTGAAGGACATCACTGGACCCCTGCTGGATCCCTTTCAGTTTGCTTACAGAGCAAACAGGTCTGTGGATGATGCAGTCAACATTGGACTGCATTATATCCTGGAACATCTCGACAGACCAGGGACTTATGCAAGGATCCTCTTTGTAGACTTCAGTTCGGCCTTCAATACCATCATGCCTGGTCTTCTCACAGCCAAACTGACCCAGCTCTCCATACCATCCTCGATCTGTCAGTGGATCTCCAGCTTCCTGACGGACCGGCAGCAGCGAGTGAGACTGGGGAAACACACATCCAGCACTCTCACCACCAGCACTGGCGCCCCCCAAGGGTGCGTTCTCTCCCCACTGCTCTTCTCCCTGTACACTAATGACTGTACTTCTAAAGACCCCACTGTCAAGCTCCTGAAATTTGCAGACGACACCACTTTCATCGGTCTCATTCAAAACGGTGACGAGTCTGCTTACAGACTGGAGGTTGAACAGCTGGCTGCCTGGTGCAGTTATAACAACCTTGAGCTGAACACGCTTAAAACAGTGGAGATGATCGTGGACTTCAGGAGGAACAGCCCAGCACTCCCCCCACTCACCATCATGAACAGCACTGTGGAAGCAGTGGAGTCATTCAGGTTCCTGGGCACTTCCATCTCTCAGGACCTGAAGTGGGACAATCACATTGGCTCCACTGTGAAAAAGGCCCAGCAGAGACTGAACTTCCTTCGCCAGCTGAGGAAGTTCAACTTGCCACAGGAGCTGCTGATTCAGTTCTACTCAGCCATCATTGAGTCTGTTTTATGCACTTCCATCACTGTCTGGTTTGGTTCAGCTAACAAATCAGACATCAGGAGACTACAACAGACAGTCCGGACTGCGGAGAGGATCATTGGTGCCCCCCTGCCATCCCTCCAGGACCTGTACTCTTCCAGAGTGAGGAAGAGAGCAGGTAAAATCATCACAGACTACATTCACCCTGGACACCTCCTTTTTGAATTGTTACTGTCAAGACACGGCTCAGATCACTGGCCATTAGAACATATCGGCACAGGAACAGTTTCTTCCCACAGGCCATTTCCCTTCTGAACACATCTCCCAAGGCATATGCCTGTAAGTGTAATACTCCCACTGTTTAACGCAATATCTTAAAAATTCAGGTGATATTTATATTTATTTATATTTATTCAAACTGTTCAAAATACTGTAAATGTTCATAATCTGTAAATGTTTATTCTGACAAAACCCAACTGTGACCATATATTTTTAGTTTTTTCATATTTTTTTTATAATTTTATTTGTAGAATTTGTATTACTATGTTTCTTGTTGTATCTGTATTTGTATATGTGCAGGGGAAGCTTCAGTACCAAGGAAAATTCCTTGTGTGTGCAAGCACACTTGGCAATAAAGCTCTTTCTAATTCTGACATGCACATATAGAAGTGCAACGAACTCCGGCTTTACAGCACTTACAGTGCCCTCTACATGCTGTCTTGCAGCCACAGTGGAGGAGAATGGTGCAGGCTTTACTGGTGTCTCCGAGATTAGTCGAGTAGGGTTCCCAAGTCTTGCTCGTAGAGTCCCGATACCATCCTCATGCATTGAACTCTGGGATATCTTGCTGGACAGCCGTTGCCTGATTCCAGTAGAAGCTGGCCTGCAGCAGTGCTCTTTTGATGTGCTGAATCAGTGCAGCTTGGGTGGGAGGCAGGTTCTCGAGAGACTTGGTACCATTCAAGAAAAGGTGATATCTAGCTTAATCTACACGGCTGTAGCCACAGCTCTTGCTGTACATGATGACGACCATAAGCTCCAGTCTTTGGATATGGACGTCATTGTTGATAAGTTCAGGCTCCAAGGGGAGGGAAACCAGGGATTGTGCGAGATCTGGTGTTGCCTCCCAAGCAGCCCATGCACTCTTTTTCCCATGGCCCAGGAAGGCTGAGGTTGTGACACAGCCTGTTAAAGCGTGGAAGAGTGGTAAGGCCAGTGACTTCTGGGGACCAAGATCCGTGCTGATTTCATGAGCAGGAATGTTCCTATAGTTTTTTCCACCTGTAAAGCCAATCCAGAGCTCTGTGAGGCGGAGTGTGTTGAAGAAGCGGATGGCAAGGATGACAACATCGCTGTCGACAGTCCGGAAAAATGCCTTTTTATGGCCATAGGCCCCAGCATGTGCAAGATGCAGGATTATTCTTGTGTCTGCTTTGGATGATTACAAGGCTGAAGGGCAGACATGTCATACTCTGGTCTGTTGGAGAGTACAGCATCTTTCTTGGTGGAAAGGAGGAGTTTACCCAACATTAAAGCAATTTGGACCCCATTTACTTTCTTAATGGATGTTCTTGGTCTTATTGTTATTGAATGAATCATTAGTGTATATTAGAAATAAAAAAAAAAATGAAGGATGCACCATATCAATTGTCAGCTGATTTATCGGTAGATATCGAATGATATTAAACAATCTTAATCTTTAAATTTGAATCTTTAATTGAATGTTCCTATAGCCGACAACGCATACGCCACTAAGCAAATGTCCATCCAAAGAATGCATTTTAGAATTTAATCATTTGTTATAATAAAGTTTGTTTAATATGAACACCAAAATCATGAAGGCAAAAAGTTACTATTATTTATTTTCAGCAAGTTTCTTTTACTCCAACCAATATGGATCTGAAACAGTGGACAATGAAATCTTTAGAAAATCTCAAAAATGATTAGCCATTTTTCATACTGTACTTTACGTAATGCACAAATTCACTTGTAGCATTTTAATTATTTTAGGTTTTAGTGTTATTGTTAATTTATTTAGTGTATTATTTTAAATTACTATAGAATTGAGTAACACTTTACAATATTGTCCCATTAGTTAGTGCTAGATTAGTATTAGTTCATGTTAGCTGTATATTAACAGATACAACTTTTGATTGTATTAATGTATTAGCTAGTGAATGTTGAAATTAACAAACAAAAGATTAATAAATTATTTAGAAGTATTTTTCATTGGTATTTAATGTAATGTAGTTAACTAATGTTAACAAATGGAACCTTATTATAAAGTGTAAATTAATTTAGATTTTTATCATTTTTTGATTATTGGCCATAACAAACAAAAGATTTATCGGCCTATTGCATCGGCAAGAATTGTAATATTGGCGTATCCCTAAAAAATGCTTTGTCTTTGTTATCTTAAATCAAAATCAACTTGCTCTTGCAACAATTTTCCACAGAAATGCATCACATTATGGAAATGGTTTGCAAGTGGCACTTCACTTTGTCCTGAAGGATGTCATGGTCACAAGAGAAAAATACATAAACTTATGTCGATTTTCTACCTTCTTTCAATCTAACCTAGTTTATCGTAGCTAAAAAAGGAAATATAGGCCTAGTATTCTAAACTAGAATTATAAACTAGAATTCTCAATATTTGCTCAGTATTGCCCAAATCTATGCTGGAATTCTGACTTTCCCTCATATATGCCTTTCCTACATCATCAATTAGAAAATTGGTGGGAATATTTGGAAAGTATGAATGATCAGGTAGTTGCTTTCTTGTAAATGCAAATGTGGGGTATAAACATAGGCAATAACAAATGTAAGCATTCCCGTGTGTTTGTCATGGTAAAATAATTAAATAGACATTAAGTTTTCATTTGTTTCAAAAGTTGTCAAAACCCTTTTTTGAACAGTAGCCAGATTGGATTTGGGGACTTTGAGGGTCCACATATACCCGATCATAAATATAAATATGTTTTTGTGTTTACCATAGCCAAAAAAGGTGAAATAGACATCAAGTTTGTATTTGTATTTCATCTGGTTCAAAATTTGCACCTGAATCCCCTTTCGGGTGGCGGCCACCTTGGTCTCAGGGACCATTGTCTCAGGGACCATTGGCTCACCTACATCTGTGCCAATTTTGGTGCTTGAATAGATGAATTTGCGCGAACAATGGGGTGTAAGGCCAAACCACAGCCCAAACTGCTTTTTTGGACAGCGGCCTTATTGGAATTGGAGGATCAAGGGGTCCAGATATACTGGGTCATAAATATAAACATTCCTTTGTGTTTCTCATGATCAATTAAGCTGAAAAACCTATCAAGTTTGTATTTGTTACTCATGTGGTTCAAAAGTTCTAGCCGGAATATATTGGATTTGGCCACCATCTTGGCCCCCGAGGGTCGCTGGCTACGGCGCCCTAGCTAAATCATTCGATATGACCTGAGCTACGTCTGTGCCAAATTTGGCACTTTTAGATGAATATACATTCAAGTGGTGAATATACAGACTTTTGATAGGCCTACTATACAATATTCAGTACAATACTATACAATTACAATACAATACTTAGAGTAGTAAGGTTTTTAAATTGTATACTGTATCCACTGCAAGTTGTCATTACTATACTTTTTTTTACATAATTGCAAGTTTTTTTTTACTTTGTTACAATATAAATTTTTTCTGTTGTATTTTCTGTTTTTTTCTGCAGTTGCATGCTTTGAATTATGTGTTCTCCATTTTTTGATGTAGTGTCTAACAAATGATCTGTAGTGTTTTTAATATTGACTCGTGTGTATGATCTAAAAACATTGTTTTATTTTGAGCACAGATAAAATGGTTTTGAGATATACCACAGATAAAATCAATTGTTTGATTTTGCCAGAATAGTCAGATTTTCTCTGAATGTGGCTTGAACATTTGGTTTTGTGTTTAAGGTTTTGAGAAAATGAGTGATGGTTTCAAGAAATGTGAAATATTTTGCACTCATTACAATTCATGAAAAAGAATTAGTGAAAAAGTTCATAAAGTAATAAAATGCAAGACAAAAAAAACATGGGTTGCATTTATAGAAAGTCAGACATTTTTTCTTTTTTAATATAAAGTATTTTACAAAATCTATTATAATAGTATTTTTGCACAGTGAGCGCAGGTGGCGGAAACCTTGATGTGGACTTACTAGAGCGTCTCATTCTAGCATTCAATGCTAAGTAGTAGTCTAGCCTAGAAGCCTCAGAGTCTGAAGGAGCACTGAGTAATGTTTATATTTATTGTTCACTAACTGATAGTCTTGTACTTTTGTAATGACACCTGTCATTGTGTGAAAGCAAATGTTTTCTAGTAGTTATCAGTGCCATTGTAGACCTATGATTTTTTTCCTATCTTACAGTGCATGTTACTAAATTCTACTGGGTCAGTACATTTATTTTTTATTGTTTTAATAGGTTTGTAAGCATTAAGATTAAACTATTCGAGTTTTCTTTTGGTTTTTCAGCTTTTGTCTGAGGCTGCCCCTGGAAGAATGAGGATAGCACATGGAGATATTCTCACACACAGCCTGGAAAAAGGATTCCCAGCTCACATAGCCAAGACATGGGAAGATGGTAAACATTAAAATGAATTTCAATAAATACTTATGGCATCCATGGTAAATATGAGCCAAACAGGTTGTGGCAAAATGCCTTAGCTTTTTATCTTCTTATCCTCAGAACTCTAATAGTTAGTCTTACACTAAAACAATTCTTTTTGAAATAAATGTGTGCCACAATTATTGCCACCTTTTAATTATTTCAGTTAATTTTACCTTTGTTTAGATAACAGTTCTGAGTCCTTTAATGTGTAATTAGGTTGATGAACAAATGTCAGATTCTTCAGATTCAGAGATCCACACTTGTGTACTTTATTCTTTAGCTCATCCCACATGTTTTCCATAGGGGACAGGGATGGCCATGAGAAAACTGTTGTCAGTGAACCTTTTAATTTTTGCGTTGCTTTTGAGGTGTGCCTTTCTGGACCTTTGAATGGGACCTGTTATTCTTGGCAAACTGTAGGCTACAGTCACCTCTTATTTATACCTCTGTGAAACTGGAAATCATGTTTTACAACTTCCTGTAAGTTTTCCTAATCCCTCCGAGGAAATTTGGAAACATACTTCACTTAGATCAGGGATGGGGAACTTCAGTCCTGATAAACTCACCTGCCCCTATCTTTCTAGTAATGCTGAAGACATTGATTAGCTTATTCTGGTGTGTTTGATTAGGGTTGGAGCAAAACTCTGCAGGACAGTAGTGCTCCAGGACTGAAGTTACCCAGTTATTGACTTAGATTTTACTCTTATGAAAAGGGTGCCAGTAAAATCTATTAATTTTTCACAATCATTTTCTATAATTTTTCTCATATTTGATGAGGGTGTCGATATTTGTGGAGGAGGCTTTTTGTATATATTACATTTATGAACAGAATTGGTTGGACTCTTAAAGTCCTGTCTGAAATGTTATTATTTGAGTTGGTTTAAAAGGATTTTCAATCATAAGAGAAAATAGGCTCACATTTGTTATTTTCCTTACATCCCACTGATCGTGCCCAAATGCTGCAGTTTAACTTTGTTTTAATCTGTCAGTTCTCTCGTTTCACAAGTCTTTGCTTTGGCTGCCAGTTCTTGCTAGAATTTGGTTCAAGCATTACACCCAATCTTTCAAAATTTACACTCCAGTCCTTCCATGTATTGCCTCTGTTCAGCACCTTATTAGAACAGCAAGATAGAACAACCACTTTCTTACTTGCACAAAACAAGCTTAGGTCAGCTTACCTGAATGTCTCCCACCCTGTATTCAGTCTTATGAATGTATGCATTTTTTTGTGTACAGTAGCATATAATGAGGTTATGTATTAACTGATCAGCAACTGAATTTGGTTTGTATTTTTGTAGTATCAAAAGCAGGATCCTCTTTTGGTTGATTTAAGGACCAGCTTAACAAAGGTCATGTATTCTCAGCTGCCTATGCTGGTGTTTGGCAGTTACATAATTTGTGTACTCTGTTGTTGTAGCGTCTGTGAAAGGTTCTTCAGCGTATAATATGAGTTTGTGTTTCAGTTTCCCCCAACCTGCACATCATTGGGAACCTGCCCTTTAGTGTGTCGACTCCCCTCATTATAAAGTGGCTGGAACAGATGTCCAACAGAACTGGGTCCTTTATGTTTGGACGTACAAGGCTTACACTGACCTTCCAGAAAGAGGTGGCTGAAGTAAGTTGAACACTGCCTCCAAACGGAACACCAACACGAATAACAAGGTTTAAAACAATTTAGATTACAAATGTTGTTGTTGTCCAACAGGGGTCAACAACCAGTAGATTTTTTTTTTTTCAGTAGGCCTAGAATGAGATATTGGTCTTGAATTTCATTTGGAGTGGCATTAAAAAGGTCTTTAAAACATCTCTTATTCAAAGATTTTGCACTTGCACTCTTTGTCCCGTTTAATGTTTAGAGGTTAACAGCCAGCACTGGAGGCCGTCAGCGAAGCCGTCTCTCTGTCATGGCTCAATATCTCTGCACTGTCAAAAGCTGTTTTACCATCCCAGGACGAGCCTTTGTTCCAAAACCAATCGTAAGTCTTTTTTCTCTTTCTTCTGCCATTTACATTTCTGTATCTCTGTGTTTGACTGCTCATGTGGAAGGATGTGGGTGTTCGCTCATTAGAAGAGCACAGAGTCAATGTTGTCTCAGATATGGAATCAGAAATGGCGACGTATAGTGTTTAATGATGCCCATAGGGTATTTGGTACGCCTCTATTTCGTACAGGGTGGGAAGGTTTGAGATTTTAGCCTTGCTTCTTTACTCCACTGGCTTGTGTAGGACTGATTTTGGGGGTTTTTGGGGAAAGCCAGGGGTTTGTGGATAAGAGGGGTCTTAAGAAAGAAAGTACCTTACGCATAAAGTTCCCTTGTCTGTAAATATTTTATCTAGCCAGAGTGCTTTTTAACCAAGAAGAAAGGAAAGTGGGACGAATTGAGCATTCTCTTGGATTAAATGGCATGGACGATTATTTCATTGCACACCAAGGCTTCTACGCCGCTGATGAAAGAAATATGCTGCTTCATGAGGTTTCACACAAGAAGTTACTGAAACATCTCCTCAAGAGAAAAATTGTACAAGAGTGTTAATGCAGTAGACAGAAAAAAAGGCTTAATTGTGCTCTTTGGGGGGAAAAAAACATAAGCTAACACTTGTAAGATCTAATGACAGGCCCATTCTCCATCCACTTATTCCCTTCCTGTTGGAAGACAGATTTGTGAGAAAATCACATTTCTGAAATAGTGGGAATTTGCCTTTAGACCTTAATCTTAGTTGTGTGATATTTAATCATCAGATTTCGCTGGTGTTTGTCTTCAGGTGTCTGATGCCAGGAAGACATTAAACTTGTGGAAAGGTAGAATGATAATCAGTATTAAATTAGAAATAACTGCTTATTATCTTGTTCACATTGAGTATGACCTAATATGCTGTTAATGTAATAGTATAGTTACCAATTAAGCATCACATTACTGTTGCTCACAGTTTCAGTGTGTTACTCATCTCACACTGTTTGTGCTGTGGATATAATCACCTCAAACTGTGTGTGTCTTTATTTTTTGAGAAGATCTGATTTCTGTGTGGTGGATAATAAAATCATCCAGAAAGATGAATATACTTGGGTTGATGGAGAGACTCAAGACATATTTTAGGGACCAGAATATTGTACACACTTGAGGGAAGGGAGTATTGAGGTTCAAAAACATCTAGCATAGTAGCCAACCTTGAACACGCTATATTAACCACATATTAATTTAATCCAGAACACCATATATTAACCGCATATTAATATCATCCAGATCACCCTATATTGACCGCATATTAATATCATCCAGATCACCCTAGCATCACTGTGGCGAGTTTTGCACTAGCAAGCACCATTCACATTTTTTTCAGGAAATGTAAAAATCTATTTACACATAGTATATTGGCCATAGAGACTGATAGATCCAATGTGTTATTTTTATGCTTGCATTAAAAGCAGCGAGTTCTCTTTGATATTAGTATAAGAATGTAATACTGCAAATTTGCCTTTGCCAGTTTATTTGCTGTACAGACTGCGCTGTACATAACTGCCATCTATGTTCAAGAGGCTCACCCTAGAGGACTGAAATCAGCTCTAGTTGCTCTGCAAACTTCAACATGTCATACAAAGTCAACATGAAATACAAATCATTTAGATTCTCAGGGATCAACAATAAAGATCTTATTAGATTACAATAAGGATCAGACAATCTTTTATTCGTTGAACTTGAACATCTTTTTTATGCCTTGCAAATTCTTCTAATTTGTGAGGTTTTGAAGAAATTGCAAAAAAAAATGGAAGTATAACATTATAGCTCTTTAATTTACTTTTAAGTTGTTGCAGATTTTCTTTTTGTAAATGGGGGGAAAAGTGTAAAGACATTAAACATTTTTATGAAAAAAATGATTTCTAGCAAATATGAAAATACATTGCTAAAAATGTTTAGAAAATAAATATTGATATGAATATTTTTGAGTGAATTTGAATATCAATTAAGAAACCTGCAGTACTTTTGTCATTACATTAATTTGGTTAACATTGACCATGAGCAAAGAGTTTAGATGGCTATGACAGAGATGAGTATAATAGCTTTCATAAAATTTAGTTAAGATTACAAGAAATCAGTGATATATTTGACTGTAAAAATTACTGTTGAACTTAATTCACGTTACTGGTATCATTGTGCATGATTTAACGCTGAATGTTTTAAAAAGGAACCTTTTTTTGTTTTTTAACATATTTTGCAGGGTATAGTAGTCTTGTGTTATTGTTGGTCAATGCACAAAACTATCTGATATAAGTTGGTGTGAAGTTAATAGGATTTATTGAAGGTTTAGACAGAAGCTGCGTCTGGGAATAAGTTGCCACACATGTGGTATAATACACAGCCTCCTGTTATGCTCTAGTCAAATGAAGTGGATTAGAGAACTGAATATTGTGCAGCTGGTAATTAGCAGGAGCTCATTCACTGTATTTAGAGAACAGTGTAAATGTAGTGCAGAGCAATTCAGGACTATGGATTGAATTATTAGATTCAGCATGTTTCATTTCCCTGCAGAAGCCCTTTGTAAGGTCAGAGGGAATTAGCTGCAGCGTTTCCGAACAGAACTGAGGTCTATTTATAATCATGAGCATTAGCTGATATCGGCATGCCACAAGGGGTGTTTTTTTATTTGGCTCTTTTTTTTTTTTGTCTGGCAGTTTTGTGTGGGAGCTGCAAGGCACCTTGTTCTGTCACATTAAGTGACTGGGGTTGTCCTTGAAGCCTCGTGTCCACTGTGATTGGCCGTGTATTGTATGTCCTCAGGCCCACAATGCACTTGATGGTCTCCTTTGTCACGGATCGCTCTTGACACCCCCACCTGGTGGATCACAAGGCTTCAACCCCAGCACTTAAGCCACATGTTAACATTAGTCACATTTAAAGAAAAGTTCTCATTTCCAGCATGTTTGTCTTATTCAGCTGCAATGCAATCAAATGAACTTGTCATCACCCACATTGTGTCTGCTGCAAAATTCTGCTTTTAGACTTTCTTTAGAATGACTAAATGAATGTAATTATCTTCCCCTCGTCATCAGATGCGAAAGTGTTTTAGTAACCCCCCACGCGCTTCACGACCGACGTCCCCGGAGCGAACGCGTGTACGGAGCCAGCTGCTACTGCAGTGTCCTTCTCACACACACACACACACACACACACACACACACACACACACACACACACACACACACACACACACACACACACACACACACACACACACACACACACACACACTCTCACACACACACACACACACACACACACACACACAGGAGAGAAGAGCGAGACGCCTCGAGGAAAGGCTCATGACAGAGATTGATCTGAGAGAGAGTGAAGCGCTCCTTCAGCAGATGTTTGTCTGGATATTGAGAGGAATGTCTGAACTGGCACCTCTTAGTAGATGATCATACACAAATACACTTGTGGGTGGATGACAATTGCACATGATGTTGGGGAAGGACACGTACATATGGCCACCCTGGAAATATAGCTGGATTTTTATTTATTTAATCCTTGTAAATATGTCTTTGATTAGAAATGGCTTTAGAATGGGTTGTCTTTTTAAAATAAGCTGTAAGACTGGAAAAACTGGAAGGACTTTAAGAGAGGGCCACTCTCTGAGAAAACAAAGGAAATTAACATTTGAACTCCCCCTCATGCACTATTGAGACGAAGGTCTCACCTCCCTCATCCTAATCTACATTTCTCTCCCCCATTCTTCATCATGACAGAGATCTCCCAAACTCACACAAGAATCTAAATGGTTTAATGTGAATGATTATCATCGAGTTTTATACATGTTTGGTATTATTTGAAATGTCTCGGTGTGACTGGTACAAATGTCTCATTCCCAAAGAAGTAAACCAAAAGGTAATAAAGTTCTTAGGAAGTTTAGAAATATCTTCCACACTGGAGGGTGTGTCTTTGAGTTAACACCTTCTGACCATTTGACTGAATGCTAATTTTCCACTGCTAGCAAATGGTGACTTACAGCTAAATTTCCACTGTGGATGATGTTTAGATTTGAAATCAGGTCTGGGTACATAATGAAACGCAGCGAGAGCTCGGGGCCTTTTCTGTATCTGAGATCGGCCCGTGAGGCTGAGAGTTGAGAGACTCTCAGCCTCACGCATTTCTTGTCAGGTAAACTTTTTCCTCTTTGTTCTAGAGCATTTGATGTTTTGCATTGATTATCTTTGAATTGATTATGAAATTGTAATGATACATTTACCTGACATATTAAATTGTGACATTTGATTATTCTAATTGACTTTGACATTATTTTCATTCAAGAGTTTAAAAGAATAGTAAAACATTCACTCACATTTAATGATGCACAGATATCATTAAAGCCTTTTCATTTATGGAGTCAGATGAAATAACGAGTATATACATATGAAAAAATGTATTGAATTTAACCAAAAATACTTTGCCGCGAGAAAATACAATAATACGCAAAGACCTTCACCGCTAATTCGAATACCGCCATTGGATCGAGTTAGACGGCCTTACAAAGCTAAAAGGCCTGCCAAAGTCATTCAGTTCATTAGGAAACCTGCAGAACACAAACTTACTTAAATTACTTGAAACAACAAATGATGTAATGCAAAAACATTTCTGGACTCTGACATAACTCTCAGCTTATCCCAGTTTCTTCTATTTTCATTTCACAAATATATGTAACTATTATTTTTTAATGCCAATTATTTTAAAACCATGCAGTATATTATAAAAATGGTAATCTAAGTATTCGTCTAAAGATTTCTGACAACAGCATTATTTTCACGTTAAAAAAAAAATCTTTATTTTATCCTGTGTACATCTAGTACATGTATCCTCTACCTGCAGGGGTTGTTTTTCTGGGTTTGGTTCTTTTGGTTTTATGAGCATTTGACGTCTTTGCAGTAGTAGTTTCTATGTACTAACCATTGTCAGTGTACTAATAACAAAACATTAGGAGGTTACATACTCTGAAAAGTGCCAATATTCTCTATAAATGCATAGTTTGAAATGATTCCCTGGACATAAAAAGAGGTGTCATTTCAACAACCATTATATGATATTTTAGAGCAAGGCCAGATATACCAGCCCCCCACACTTTTTTTTTTCTTTTGTGTCCATTTTAAGGATCATTAAACTCTTTTTCTCCATTTTCCATGACGGTCCCATGGACCAACAGCCAATGAAACCTCAGAGAGTGAATAATGGGGTCAGATTTGGTATAAGTAGTGTTCCATTTTAATAAATGGGGTCAAATTAGGTATCAGGAGTAAAGGAAGGTTATTTCAATGTCTCCGAATGCCTGCAGACGTCCTATTATGATTCAGGCTGACTCTAAATATCCTATTTAATATAAAATGCTTAGAATTTTTAACAAATATCAATAGTAGTTTTGACTAAAGATATTTTAGAGATCTGCAAATTTGCAGTTCCAGTAATTTATTATATATTCCAGTTTTTATTTAATAATGTGTTTATTCTCCTTTGTGTGTTTACATTTTAAAAAGACTTAATGTAGTTAATATCCAGAATTTTAAGATGTTTATATTTTGTAGAGTAAGATCTACACTTAAAAAATTGGTTAAGATTTTTGAAGCAATTTTTCACTCAGAAATTGCTGGTAAATTTCATAATTAAAAGTAACACATTGAATAAAAACATGATATTTTGAAGTAGAAAGACTGAAGTTGTATTTTCTTGTAAAACCTACTGCAGTAATCTTTTATTTACACTAGCATTTAAAAAAATGTTCCCTAACACTAGAGTGGTTGTTTGGATGGAAATATCTAATTCTATGAATTGGAAAAAATGTGGTTTTCATGCAGGCTCTTTTATCTTGGCATTCTATACTGCCTGTCTCAGCAGTTCACAATGCACCAAGCAAGGGCAGTATTATTGTGTGTGTGTGTGTCTATGTGTGTGTGTGTGTCTATGTGTGTGTGTGTGTGTGTGTGTGTGTGTGTGTGTGTGTGTGTGTGTGTGTGTGTGTGTGTGTGTGTGTGTGTGTGTGTGTGTGTGTGTGTGTGTGTGTGTGTGTGTGGGGGAGTGTGTGTGTGTGTGGGTGTGGGTGTGTGTGTGTGTGTGTGTGTGTGTGTGTGTGAGTGTGTGTGAGAGTACAGACCCAGGAATGTCTCCAGCACGGCAAGGTCATCCACAGTGTCTGACAGTCATATTCTATTTTCCACATTGCTCATTATGAAGATAATACACTGAATCTAAAAGAAAATAATAATGCTAAAAAGGAAAATGCTTGTCAATGACTGAAGGTAGTCACTGAGGGCTGCTGACGGACTGGTTGTCTATGGATTCGGCCGCCATTACTGCTGATGGGGTTTTGATGGCCGATGGTATTTAATCAGCTTAGCTGGTGTTACATGACAGAAATGATTTAACTAGCACCTCATATTTGCATGAAGACAATCAATGGAGTATTTCACCCTTGTGTAATGTAACGAAGAATATGGTCATTACAGTAGGGTTGGGAGTGTGCACATTTGCAGTGAAGATAACCTCCCTGCTTATATTAGCTTTGTGATTTGAGGATCTTTCAAACATCTGAGCCCCAATCCCTGGCTCTGTCATTACTGCCGCGGAGGGCAAAGACCTTTGAAATTAATTTAGGGTAATACACAGATTTCATTTAATTAGATCTCTTATAGGAATCAAGCTGTGTGGCTGTGCAACAAATATGCCGTGATGTGTATATAAATGTACTTTATTATTGAAATGCATCATCCTTTAAAGAAAATAAAGTTTGCATAGTTTATATATTTGCATCTCTTGTTATGAGATTCAGTTTTCAGAACAACTCAAAGAATACATTTCTTTGTTCAGTACTCTCTCAGTGGTTATCTAGAAAACCAATGAATTCTAATTTTATTTATTATTTTTTTATGTCTTAAGATACAGTAAATGGTATATATATGAAAGAATGTGTTCCGTACACCCTGTTCTGTTCAGAAAGAAGTAGTATGTCATTTGGTGCTTGAAACTGTTGTCTTTACATGGACAAAACAGCACAAAATAATTAAATAAGACTTAAATGTTTTTTAAGAACATATGCTTCCACCATTTTTTATTAGTAAAAATATAACTACTTGCACAAGCACACAGAGAACAGTACAGAAATATTTGAACCATATCCTCCGCAAAATTAAGAAGTGCAGAAGCATACACCAAAATATAGCCTAAGCCTTATTTATCCAATCAGGAATCATTAAATTGGCCCCTGAACAAAAACGAGGGGTGGGTCATATGAAACTTTTTTTTTCCTCCTAGCGTGCTAATAAACAAGCTGCACCATAACAATATATGAATTGTTTGTCTTTATAATTACAAAACCTCTATTGGTAATACTATCTACAGATGATCACCCTTATTTCAGTGTATCTTTTAGCATGTTTGGCTAACAAAAAATAAATTGCTTTCAAATGAGGTTACACAATTAAAGGTGTAAAATGTTTGTCTTCTTATAAAGAAGATTTGCTGTGAACATGCTTGGGTGTTGAACAGTGCTCTCATTAAATTAATAAAAATAAACGCAATCTTTGCAGAACTGTAATGAATGAAATCCCAAAGCACAATTGAAATGGTCTCAGTCCTTTCAAGCCTGCCCACGGTGATCCTGAACAGTTTGTGATCCTGGAATCGTTGTGCTTTGGAATTTTAGTGGGGAAAGTTTGCAAGTTGATCAACTTTATATTTATAAATTATTTCTCATTACAGATGACAGTCTTTCAAAAACTTTAAATCACCTTGCATTTGGCAAACAGAACGGTACACCTGCACATACATTTGCAAAGTAGTCATGGGTTTGGCACATGCACAATTGTAACATTTCAGTGCATTGTCACTTTGGAGGGTAGGAGGAGTGGTTATTGCGTTCAGTAATGGTACATGTGCATTTGTTGTTGTCCATGCGCTGGCGTGATCTGCCCTCGAGTGCCCGCTCAGCCTGCAGGGGGCGATCTGGGCACAACCATCTGCTCTCCTGTGGGAATCTGCTTGAGAGGAAGAATGTGCTGTGCCATCCATCACTGCCAAAGCTCTTTTTGCCAGTAGAACAACACTGAAATTGCATTCCTCCCTTCAGCAGCATAGAAACGCACGGCTGCATCCAAGCTCACACACACTTACTCAACTCTTGGAACAAGTTATGTTGCATGCTTATGAAGGGAGGGGGGGTTTGTGTGTACATGCATTGGCAAACTGGCACATGGCATGCAACTGTTCTGGCTGTCAGAGGCGGCATTCACACTGCAAGCGCTCAGGAAGAACGGGATGGCAAGCACTGAGGGAGATCGAGTATGATTGTGAAGTTGCTCACTCTTAAACGAATATTGAGGTCAATGGGCAGCATTTGTGGCATGCTGTCTGTTTACCAAAAATGTTTGATGACTTCAGTTTATATACAAAACCGCATTGGTGGCTAGCGGTCATTGGTATTATCAAGTCTGTGAAAACAAATGAGAAATGCTTTTACACTTTTACAGTAAAAACAATGGAAGACAAAAAAAATAAAATAAACCGCTGTAAATGTATAACCGTTTCCCTTTCTGTGGTAATTGACAGCATGCCGCAGATGATGTCCATAGACGTTAAGAATAACCCGAAATATTGCTTTAAGGCGATTTAAAGAGCCCCTTGTAGGGCACAATCTGTCAGCAGATCCACTGCTGAGGCGTTTCGAGACGTGTGGCTGTAAGACAAGCAGACGTCATTTGGCAAAGCAGATTTCCACTGAGAGTGGACATAACCATATTGCAGACTCATCAGGTGCCATGAAAGAGCTGCCAATTACTGAAACTCAATCTCGTCTTCACTTTTGTTTATGTTATTTACGTCTCTAAAACAAAACTGCTGCACATATATTCTGTACTGATTATACTGGAGTTGGTCAGCAGGACAGGGACCCTCCCGTCTGAGAGAGAGTGTGTTGCACAGGCTTTGTCTCTAGAATCACCCCCCCCCCCCCTCCTCCCTTGTTATCTGGAGAGATTCATGACAGCCTCAGAGTGTGCAGAGAGGTACGACCCCTAGACAATACATGTATTTGGGTGTAAAAGACTGTTTCCATGGCAGTGAGTAGCAGCATGAGTAAAAAGCACACATGCAGCAGTGTGTGTGTGTGTGTGTGTGTGTGTGTGTGTGTGTGTGTGTGTGTGTGTGTGTGTGTGTGTGTGTGTGTGTGTGTGTGTGTGTGTGTGTGTGTGTGTGTGTGTGTGTGTGTCAGATAGAACGGCAAACAGCATGCGCTGAGCTGAAGGCAGCTTGCTTTTGTTTTGTTTGGGGCAAAGTATTAAAATGTTGAACAGAACAACATTACATTGTCCATTTGACGTAAGAAGGGCCAGTCTCCTCTCAGCCTCCATATGGGTTTCCCAAACATGCCTGACACAGCAACCCCTGTTCACGCTCTCTTCCTACTGTTTCCAAACAGTTTCAGCGGTTTATGAACTACAGCTCTTTAGGCACAGGCTATATGGCTACAATTCAGTCTACATCAGGCATTCCACTGCATTATGCACAGGCTCCAGAAAGCATGCTTAGGCAGAATATCAATCATCCTATCAGCTACCAAAATAAGACAAGAGATTTCATTAACACAACCATTACTCAAGTAGAAAGAAAAGCAAAGAATCTCCCAAACAAGGGCTCTCCCATACTATTGCCTCTTTGAGACATATTGCCATCTTACTTTTAAACCGAGGTTACCGAACGATTGTTAGCAGCGAAACGATTGCTTCTGAGTTCAGATCTTTGGGAAGGGGGGCGTTGGGGATTTATAAGTAGCATAAACATTTCCTTGTTGCTAATCCTTTCCCAGAGGAACACTTTAATAAGATTAACTATAATGCTGGATATGTGCATTTATTTATCATCTTGCTCAGTCTTTCACACTGCTTTCGTGTGCTACAGCTGCGTTTCTGCCACTCGCCCCTTAGTATTCACAATCTGTCGGTTTCAAAACGATGCTTCAGGGAATACTTCCACCATTTGTGCTTGCTGATCTTAAAAAGGTGAGGTGGATAGAAAAAGGAAAAGGGTCCCTCTCGCCCTTTCATTTTGTTATCACAAGAGGTTGAGTGGCAGTGCATTGCACTTGTCTTGCTCTTGAACGGTTGGTCTCTTACACGTAGTCCTGCAGGCTGTATCCAGTCTTGTTATCCAGCGGTGAGAGAGAACAGTACTGGTGCTGGAGCTGCTCCTGTTGCTGCTGCTGTTGCAGAAGTTGCTGTTGCTGCTGCAAGAGGAGTTTGTCTGGAGGGAGAAGTATCAAATCCTGTGGGCCGTGTCGCTTAGCCGAGCAGGACAGACAGAAAATGGATCCCCCGACAAAAAGGAAACCCGACGAGATGAAAGCTACATAAACGGCACCGCCCGGCTCAAACTTGTTGCTTTCGGGCACATTGGCGTCTAGGAAACTGACTATAACCTCATTTGTGTACCAGGAGGCAGGAACGAGGCAGAGGAAGCCCGAGGCCAGAAAGCATGAGCCGGCTGCCATGGCAGCGTGGCGTTTAGCCCGGCGTCCTCCACCCCACCGAGTGCATTTCAAACCCAGAGAGGCCAAACACAACCCCAGTGCTGCCAACACGCATGAAAGCACCATGGTGGTGCGTGCCGTCTGCAGGTACGCGGGCAGCGCCAGCACTGAGTATTTAAGCGTACAGCTGAACATACCAGTGCTGTACCAGGTGCAGTCCATCCACAGACCCTGCATCTGCGAGATGGCCGTGATGATGTTCGAACCAACATCTGCGCTCACCTTCCAGTTGGGCAGTAACGTAGCCACCGTGGCACCGAGGATGCCTAGCAATGCCAGCACAAAGGCGAAGATCTGCGTGCCTGTGGACGCCATCCTGCCGTGCTCCTGAACCCGGCCAACATTCACACAGGCTTTGCTCAGTCCCTTCTCCTTCGGCAGAGACTCCTCAGCACCACCGCCTGCCTGAGGAAACAAGTGAGAGCATTAAACCAGTGCCCTCCTCCTCCCCCAGCGCACTGGGAACAAAGAGAAGCGTGAACACAGGATGATGAGGAAGCAGGTTCCTTACTGTGATTTTAGTGCTTTCCTGTTCATGGCTCACACACATATCTAGACTGGAGAGCTGAGTTATTAGCAGGGGGGCAGTACATGCACGCATTGATGCATATGTGATAACTGGAGTCTGATTCAGTTTTCCATACGGTCAGGTAAATTAAATAAAGTATCGTTTCAGACATACGAGCACACAACACATTTTTAATTTCGTGTTACTAAGGCAATAACAGAAATATTTTAGGTTATGACTCATAGCGGTTTATAACACGGAGCGGAATGCAGAAATCCTGTACTTACCTCGGCTGGTGCAGAGCGAGCTATGACGCGTCAGGTTTCCGAGCATACACTCACACACAAACCTACAAACTGCTAAATATGTAAACCGAGTATAAACGCCCTTAGATGTATCTTTAGCGATCGGTTCATGGTATCTGTGTCTCCAGCAGCAGCGGACATTAGTGATGGAGAGACGAGGCTGTTTTCAAAGCTGCTCGAATGATGCTCTACGTCATACAGCAGCGAGCTCTCAACTTCCCGCGCATGAAAGTCTGTTATTTGCTCTCTTAGCGATTTAAACCCCGTCTATTATCGCATTTAGTAAGATTTTTGATTATATTTAACGTCAATATTCAACGCTTTAACTCAAACTTTTTTTTTCTATGAAAAAAAAGGGATAACTCATTCATTTCGAAAGAGAGCTTGGTTTTTTCATATTTTAATAGTTTATTTACCGGCATATAGATTAAATGTTTTGGATATTGAGTAGATAAATTCTTAGTGAAAAATACGGAAAGACGCTTAAATATATTGAAAACGATAAGCAAAACTAACTTCCCTAACTTCTCCATCATTGTTATTTTTTAACAGCCTTTTATTAGAATATATGCTGTTAATTTTTTTGTAATACATTTATTTTTCTAATAAATGTTAAATGTCTATTCTAACAAGCTGTGGAAAAAAAGATGCTTTGGTATTGTATACCAAAACTCATGTCCCTTTTTCTGTTACAGACCATGATACCCACTTTGGCAGCTACAAAATTATGGATAATGGTAAATGGGAATGTCTCTTTCACCTGTAATACAAGGAGTTTTACTATAGTAGCAACGCACCACTATCACTCTAATCATAATTTCACTTGACACTGAGCAGCAACATTCACTCTGCAGGTGGATGAACTCACAGCTGCTGCCCTTCCAAACCTCTACACCCCCACCCTTATAAAACCTTGCACCCGCACCCTCCGTCCTCCATCCGTCTTCTCCGTGCTGCAGGGTGGGAGTGGCTATATGCCATTCGTTTAGAAAAGACAAACGGACAAAACCAATGTCATCTATCTGTCTATCTATCTATGTTCTCCTATCTCCTGTTTTTTTGTAAACAAGTTCTGTAAACTCCTATCAAGTTTAAAAATCAGATCTAAAATCCAATCCTATATATATATATATATATATATATATATATATCCTGTTTTTTGTTAACAAGTTCTGTAAACTCTTATCAGGTTTAAAAATCAGGATTTCTAGACAGGTGAAGTTGAAGTTGTAGCATACTCGTATATTTGGAAGTGATTCTCAGTTGACATGCATTTGGGCCTTAGTGGGGGTTTAATGTATGCCCTCGCATTGGAGGACATACATTAAGTGCTGATGCTTGTATAGTGCTGAAAAATAAATAAATAAATGTGTAAGGGGAGCTGTTAACATTTACTGTATCCAGGTAATATAGATGTGTTGGGAGCTGACGTGTTAAGGCACAGCAATTTATTATATGCGTATTACCTTGAGTTTATCACCTATAGCTTTCATGTGCAGAAGCTTGAGTGCACATCGAAACTGTAATTTATTCAGGGAAGGGGTGTTTCCCCCCCCCCTATTTGTTTGTGTGCTTTTTTTATTGTTTAGGATGAGATCCATTTGTTTATTCACAGTTGCTTTTGGAGTCATTTCATTACCCTGCTGTTGTAGCGGTTTGCCTGTAACGCAGATGTCAAAATGGTCTTATTGCGACTGCTATAGAAATGGCTGTTTAAATTCATGATAATAAATGGAAATTACTCTCTGCTGTTCAAGAGGGGAGTGCATGGGTTTCCACACTACCTTGATTTATTGCTTGTGTGCTTTTTCTTGTGAATTTACTGTTCAAGAAAATGCTTGAATGAACGAATGAATGCTTGAATTCCAATAAAACCAATGGACTTTTGGGTGCCTGAAAACACAAACTTTTGAAAACGGGTTTCAAAGTGCAAGTTTTTGAAAATGGTCTCCGTGTAAACAACAGACACGCAAATCTCTGAAGACGATGGCGTCATGCACATGCATATTACGTGTTCAGTCTAGAGTGTTTCATCCCCTTCTTATGGCCTGGCAGCAGAATACAGCGTTTTTAGTCATTTTCGTGGATCCGTGTGAATGGGGATCGTTTTGACAATGGTGTCGTCTGTATGCGGAAAACTCAAAGGAAAAACTTCTCCGTTTTAAGCATATCGTTGCTGTGTAAACGTACCCTGAAAATGCTTTTCACTGACCTGGCATTCTTAAAGTTTTTAAATATAGGGCCACTGTGTGTTTGGCCCTCATACCATGGGTGACATTACTCTCAATGTCCATCTTGTCTTTTCTTCAGTCAGACACCTTAAAAGCCGGTATTCTCATAGGCTGGAGAGATACTCCATGAGAATCATTTCACATCTGAGAAGCACATCAGTAGTGCCTTTGGTTCCCATCAATGCCTTGGGCGATTCACGGAGCATTGGACGAACAACCTTACAGTAAAAACAAGCCTTTCTATCAAAAGCCCTGTCAGCCTCCACTGTTACATCCTCTCGTTCTGCTTCTTCATCTGAGCCGAAGCAAGAGTGGTTGTTTTTTGAAAGTGCTGTCATGATTTATCTATCCATACTCATTGCAGGACTATTTTCTCCTTCCCCTCACTGTATGCACTCCCAGCTGCGGACTCCATTGTTCTCTGGCAGTTATGTAAAGGAAATAATGGTTACTCAGATTGCCCTGAGGGACTGCCACCTCGATTTGATCATTTCCCATTTGAAATGACTAATTAAACTTCACACCCTTTGCAGTAATGGAGCACTTCTGCTCAGGTGCAAATAGTGGTACGTTTTACTTGCAATGTGTGAAGGTTGTTAATGACAGTAGTGTGTAATGTTTTTCTTCTTGTAAGATCACACTCAAAGACAGGAATGTTGTCTGGGAGAGAGTCAGAGAGAATTATGGAATCGCAGGCCATAATACTGACTACAAACAATGTATTTTCAATGGTCACTTGCATGGAACTGATTTAAGGTGACGGTTTCTCATAAGTCTATTTTATCAGAAGAGAATTATTGGTTGGTCAAGGTCAAGTAAAGACACATTTAAATATATAGCGCTTTTTACAATGCAGATTGTTTCAAAGCAGCTTTACAGAGATAACAGGAAAATAATGCAAAAAAGTTTGTTTCCAGAAGAAAATAGCATCACAGTTCAGCAGTTCAGCATAATTATATTCAGTGATGTTTCATTTTTGTTTTTAAAAAGTTAAAGGGTTAGTTCACCCAAAAATGAAAATTCTGTCAGTATTTACTCACCCTCATGTTGTTCCAACCCCGTAAGACCTACGTTCATCTTCGGAACACGAATTAAGATATTTTTGATGAAATCTGAGAGCTGGATCACTCCTCCATACTCCTCCATAGGCTTCAAAAGGATTGAAACTTGCTAGTGAACTGACTCGAGGCCCACAGAGAAAAACATGAATAGTTGAAATAAAGTTGTTATTTTTGTTTTTTTGCGCACAAAAAGTATTCTCGTCGTTTTATAAACTTAAGATTGAGCCACTGTAGTCACTTGGACTATTTTAACGATGTCTGTAATAACTTTTCGGGGCCTGCAAGTTCAATCCCTCAAGAAGCCTATGGAGGAGTATGGAGGAGTGATCCAGCTCTCAGATTTCTTCAAAAATATCTTAATTCGTGTTCCGAAGATGAACGAAGGTCTTACGGGGTTGGAACAACATGAGGGTGAGTAAATACTGACATAATTTTCATTTTTGGGTGAACTAACCATTTAATTCAATTTATATGTATATATATATATATATATATATATATATATATATATATATATACATATATATATATATATATATATAAATTGAATATATATATATATAGCCGCTCTGTAGTAAACCATGATGTCATCGTCCAGCTCAGTTCTTGTATAATAGTGTCAATGCAGGCAGATCAACATTATTGTTATTGTTGAATATTTAATTAAATGTAAGGGTATATTATAGGCAAGCCGCTGCGTATATCCATATATATTCCACCCTTTATCTGGTTGCTCCTAAATCCTGTTTCTTTGTGAATTGTTAGGGACTTGTAACTGGTCAAAATTTCAGACCCCTGGGAAAAAGGGGCTTGAGTGTTTCCAGTTTAAAACCAGCATCCCGGGTGGGGTAAATGACAGTGGGCCAAATTTATTTCCTGAATGTGTTCTCTTGCACAGCTGAGGCAGATGAGTCAATGGTTTCTGAAAGCTCTTGTCACATCTTCACTTCTCTGTCATCTCCAGTCTATTGCTTTTTTTGTAGCCTTAAACCCTAGAAAGGAGCTTCAAAGCTTTGTATCCTGCTCGTATTTAAAGTCCAAGAGTGGTATAATCTAACCAAAGTCTAGGAAGTCAAGAGTCCTGCATGATTGCACCTCAACTAGATGGGTTTATGTTAAACTACGGTGAGCCAAGCAGCTTTTCGCATCAGTTTGCATTTACTTGTTTATCTCCATTCCACATGTCCATTATAAGGACATTCCTGCACATTTTTATAGAAGACTGAATAATGCACAGGTATAAAGCACTGCTACAGGTTTGTAACTGATTTGGGAGCGACCAAAAATGTTTTCACACCATAATCACGTGAGAGAAACAGGTTTTAGTCTGGGCACCGCAGATGTCTGTGCCGTTTTTGCATAATGAATAGAATCACCGTCCCTTGTGCTGGTCGGTGAACCAGGGGAGAGAAAAGCTGTGCATCCCCCCTACAGCATCACTAGGCTTTGGTAATAAGAACATTCAGGAAGCAACAGTGTAATAAGAGACTTACTATTCACATTTGAAGAGGCTTGTTTTGATGGTCCTTTAAACAGGTGTTACTGTAGCAACCGTAACTGGCCTGTCATCGTGCAGCATCACCGACTGCCTCCTCTCCCAGCCCTCTGCTTTTCTTCATGCGTATATTCCTTTTTCTGGCTAGTTTCCATTCCGTTTCTCCCCTTCAATCTAATGGGAGTAGCTCCTGAATATGGTCTCCATGTCTGACTCTAACACTATTGTGTGTGTGTGTGTGTGTGTGTGTTATCACCCCGCGGTGTGCGTAGGTGGATGTGGGGGTGGTGCACTTCACTCCTCTGGCTCAGCCCCAGATCCAGCAGCCCTTCAAGCTGGTTGAGAAGATTGTCAAGAACGCCTTCCAGTTCCGGAGGAAGCACTGTCGCAGAGGACTCCAGTAAGCTTTTCCCAGGCTTTCTATCAACTACTTTTCAATACTCTCTTTGCTTCTATTCTCAATGTTTTTAATCTGGCTACCTTAATCTTAGACAACAACATATTTAGAGGTGAATGAAACAAGGTTATGAGAGATAGAAGTGCAGTCTGCACAATGGCTTATTATGTTGTGTACCTTAGTGCATCCAGCAAAACATTGTATATGTCTATTAAAAAAGTCAGGGGTGACCTGAACCTGAAGGTAATCAAGATATTTAATAGAAACAGGATTACTACAAACTTCCAGGCAGGTGTGCAGTGGGTTCAAGCTAAATTCTGCAGGAAATTGGTTCTCCAAGACCCATCTTTCCGCTTGAATAGCATTCACACTTGTTCAAATGAACCGCACTAACAGAGCAATCACACCAGAGTTTGTTTTAATCGAACCAAATATGCCAAGTGTGAATACACCCAAGACACCAGTCTATCCCTGGCAGAGTCATTTGTATAAGACTGACTACTCAGACTAGGGTCAATATATATATATATATATATATATATATATATACACGCCTTTATGTATAATGGATTATAAAACTATTATGAAACTAATAATGCCTTGTAATGCATTGTATGGTATCGTGAATAATTGGAACCACAGTTATAATGCATTATTCATTGAACACCTGTAGAGTATAATCCTTTAAAACATATCAACCAATCAATATCAGATTTAACTAGGAATCTGCAAGTATTATAATGCATTTTAACTTTGGTTACAATTATTTATGAAAAGATATAATGCATTATAAATAACTTCATAATGCATTATAGATAAAGGCTTTAAGTAAAGTGTTACAAAAAAAGGATTGGAAGTAACTCTGCAATTATGTATTATTGGACTGAGGAGTGTGAGGGCCATTTGGGCAGATTTCTGGCTGCCCTGCTTATTTTCACATTACCTCATGTGAACCCCGCTCCAGAACAAGACGCTCTTTAGCTTTGTGTCTGCATCAGGTTAGTTACTAGTTGCCATGTCTTTTCTTCCTATGTAGAGTAGCGAATCACATTAATGAAAGTATAAAATAGTTTAAACGTGCTCATGTGAATAGCATTTATATACAGTAGTTCTGTTGTGTTTGTTTAAAAAAATGGAATTCCTAACTTGCAACATTCTAAAACAACATCCGGACGCAATAAATACATTAAGGCAATTCTAAGATGGAACATTTGTAATACAAGCAGATGCATAAACCACATGCGTCACAACGCTTGTCAAACAAGAAAAGCAAAGCGAACATCCGCACAGACCACACAACGTCACTTCCATGCAACTTTTCAAGTTTTCTACATTAACTTATTGTGTTAGCGTGTGATCAGGGTTTTCTTCTTTCCTGCAGGATGCTGTTCCCCGAGTCTCAGCGTCTAGAACTGACGGAAGAGTTGCTGCGCAGTGCTGATGTGGATCCCACACTGCGGCCAACTGAGATCTCCATTTCTGAATTCAGGGCTTTAGCAGACGCCTACAGCCAGCTTTGTAAGGAGAATCAAGGCCTCATCAACTATGAATTCAGAGAGGAGCTGAAACTAAAGCATCAGGGAAAGAGACAGTCGGGCAGCAACCGTAAAGGGCTTCACCTTCACACCACAATAGAGGAAAATGTTACTGGCAACCGCTAACTCAGGAAACAGCTGACTCTTAATGTGACATTTTCAGCAGCTGGCATGAATTGCTCTTTTTTAGTTCTTGAATGAAGTATGCAGACAACTAGCCAGCAGTGAGGTAAATCACCTGAAGTTTTTCAACTAAAAAAAAGTGCATTGGTTTTGACACTTAAGCACTCAATAAGGGCTAGGTAAGAAAATGCATTTAAAAGATGAAAGGAGCTTAAAATAAAATTATGGTAAAAATTAAAAAACGTGGAATCCTTTTTAAATGGGAAGAAAAATTACATGAGTCAAATCAGGCTCGATGGGCTTTATTTATAAAACCTGTATGCACAGATTTGATCTTAGAGTGTGCATACATTAAAATCCACGCCAACGTTTATATTAATAAAAACAAGTCTTTGTGAGACTTTATTAATTGTTGCGCTGAGACGTCACTCTATTGATCAGAGGAAGAGACGGGGTTGCCCAGAAAAACTTTATCATAAAACACCTATAGGAATGCTTTAATCATTTTACACCTAGAGGCTGACATCCACGTGTCAAAGAAAAACGTTTGCCATAGTTAACTAAAAATAGTTTGACTTTGATGAACAAATTATTTTACATATTCTTTTGCATACATGTGTGCTAGTAAGATTGATGTTCTTTGCGTCTCTAAGACCTTACTCTTGTCTTTAATGTTCAAACTGAAAGCTGGCGTGATTTGTTTGTGTCATTTTACAACATATGCACTTTATCAAACAGCAAAAAGTAATAAACAAAGTTTGGGCTTTTTGCAGGTTACAGGATGTCATTAGGACAAAAATAACATAATCAGACACCTTTTATTAGAGTTTTTGATTGAAGTGTCAAACGTATATAAACTCTTCAAATTAAGTCAGAGTAATCCATGAAAAAAACAATATTTACACATTTGAACATTCTAAAAAAAAGGACAACTGCAGGCTTTATTTTAGAGGTACATTTCCATCATTGCACATTTAAATTCCTGATTGAATGTTTACAGCTGACCACTTTGTTATAACAAAGGAGAAATGATTGTTAAACAATCAATCTCCTGACAAATTCTTAAACCAACCTTTTAGATTCCTATTAAAATTAAATGTATATTTATAAAAACTTGCTAATAAATAAAACATTTTATACAAATAAATTCCATGATAAAATCCATAATAGAAGCAATGCTTATATTTAAAGCAAGAAATGTATGTATTGTCCAAAACAAGGCAAAATCAAAAACATGACAAAATTTGGTTCTGAAGTTGGATAGCTCTTAATATATGTGTGTGGGAAAACACACATGCCTCTTTAATGTGTGAGGGAAACCTTACACAGCATAACCAAGACCAGTAATTTGGTTCAGTACATGGAGAATTACTCAATGCTTAACGCCATCTTTAATAAAGGTCTGTCAAACTGTGGCTCCACAAAAGAAAAAAGATTCTGAATTGACTGGCCTTCAGGTGCTTCCCTAAATTGTCTGATAACTTTGGAAAGGCTGCATGGGATAATGTGGCTCCACACCAGATCAAGCATACAGGTGTTGAACAGATGCTCTATGAAGCGGTTGCGTTCTTTGCCTCAGTGGTGTTGTCATAGAAGAAATCCTCGTTGACCACAGAGGTTAGGCTCTGCACGCTGAATTCCTTCTCCAGTAGTGAGTTAATATCCACATTATTCGCCATCACCTCGGTCTGGCTGTCCAACGAGTGGCTGTGTCGACGCATGTTCACTAGGTCCACCCGGCTGCGTCTGAGGCTACCCGTGCCTCTGCCAGACTTACGTTTGACCGCGTAAAAGTGAGCTTGCTTTATAGAAGACCGTCTTTCAGGAGAGTCCACTTCTGTGCTCTCCGGCTGCACACGGGGTGCAGGAGTCTGGGAGTCCTCTGTCACCCGAAGCCTGCAGAACTGGGCCTCGATGGAACTGCGATCGAGCCACTCCTGCTGGTCTTCATCACTGATGATGCTGGATTCCTTGAGGTCGCTCTGCTGATCCAGAGGAGTGCTGGCACTGCTGGTGTTTCCACTGCTCACACTGGCTGAATCTGAATCTGGTAGAGACGGCCTCAATGGATCATTGTTGGGGTCGGAACTGTCATTTATAGGCAGTTTAGAGAGCCAGAATCCGCGAGAAGAACCTGTGGTGCACACACAAACGCACATCACACACTGTCGAAATGCAATGCTTCATCCCATGCATCTAGTTGACAAGACACCTATTTATGTTTTTAACTTGTCAAAACAAAGAGACTTGTGTAGCTGTGGCATTTCAGAGCAGTGGTTTTCAATTCTTGTCCAGGAGACCAACCTCTCTGCACATTTTGTATGTCTCTCTAATTCGACACAGATTCAGATCGTCAGCTCATTAGGTGAGAGGTCCATGAACTGAACTTGTGCTGCGTCCCAGTTTGCATACTATCCATCCTAAATAGTATTTGAAATTAGAATTAGTGTCCCAAAGCATAGTGTGTTGAAATGAGTATTTTTAAAGATAACCGGATGGTCTATTTTTTCCGGTTAGAATCCGAAGTGCAGATCCGTGCACACTCTAACGGCTAATATTTGCCCACAACCCATTGCGCGTTGGACAAGTATTCGGTTAGAACTACAAACATGAATAAAGTGTTAAACTACAAACATAGCGGAGTAGATAAGTAGTACAAATAAGTAGAGCGGTTTAGATAGGTTTGAGTGATTCATAATCCGTATCTAACTTGACGAAGAGATATTTATTCAATATGATCCACATTATATTTAATCTGCAACAGCATTGAGAACTTTTGTAGTGATATGTTTGGTCATTAACTTTTAATTGCATCAATATGCAAATTGCAAACACTCAAAGAGTTCTATGCATGGAAAACCCACGACTGGCAGATCAATGTGCTACAACACTTCTCTCCGATATGGAAAGAGATTAAATTAAATTGAAAGAGGAGGATTTTAACTGTGGCAAGATGATTGACAGTTACAGGCATCCTATCACTGTTTAAACTGCCCTGAGCGACGGAGCTGTCCATTAAAGACGCAATTATGATGAAGTAGTATGTCCCAAAACTTGACTAAGTTTCTGCTACACACTCAAAAATATGTATTTCTTCACAAAAAAGAGAGACATACAAAATGTTCAGAGCAGTGGGTCTCCAGGACCAGGATTGAAAACCACTGCTTTAAAGTGAATTGACCCTACGACTGATAAATGACTGACAGCCCAAATTGCTGCGCTGTTGCGGTCCACCATTTTGTCCATCTAATATCTTTTTCCTTTCAATAATAGTTATCCGGAATGACTTGTTAGAGAAGTTTTGTTAATTCTGTTCTCGAAATTAGGCAGTAATCTCAAAAAATGCAAACGTTTGATCAGATGTTGTTTTTTATGACACTGACCTTTTTTCAGGGTTCCTGGACACTTTTTAAAGTCAAATTTAAGGCTTTTTAAGACCTTTTTAAGACTTGAAGAAATCAAAATTAAGACCGTACATTAGGGGTGTGCAATATTGACAAAAATATATCTCGATATTTTAAACGTTTTGTTGATAATAATTAGATGATATTTTACTGATTATGTTTTTGTGCTGGTGCAATGGCTGGTTTAGGCCTGTTGTTGACAGCAGACTCACTAAGATATTCATATTTTTCATATTCTATGCAGTGGTCAGTTCACAGCAGTGACAGAAATGATTAATTAACGTGCAATATTTGCCACCTTAAATTGATTTCCAGGGGCATTTTCACCTATATATGGACATTTTTTCTAAACTTATTTAGAGTTCTGCATCACCTTTTATGTCAAATACTAACATTCAAATTATTCAAATTAAATTATACAGTAATTATACTTATTTATAAAATAATACTTAATTACACAATAATTATACAGTACCACCGTTACCAGTCAAATTAAATCATTCAATCAAAATCCATCTTTGCAGTTCAGAGGTGACACAGAAGCAGCATCAGAAGAGGCATTAATATTTACACTCCATTTACAATTGCATAAATAAAGCTATGAGATAGTTTTAAAAAAAATCCATATTCAATATTTAAATATGAAATGATTTCTAATTTTAACGTTTTAATTAAAGGGTAGGCCCCTACTTTAAATATGAAACTAAAACCGCCAGTAGGCGGCAGCAAGTCACTGTCTTAATACCGTAAGCGAGTTGAGGGAGTCATTCATTCATTCAACCGATTTGTTCAAACGGCTGATTCATTCGGGAAAGAAACAAGTGATTGTTCATTGAATCGTTAAAATGACTCGTTTAAAACGTGGATTTCAGTCAAGAAATCATCGGTGTCTGTTGCATTAGACTCTGCTACGGTTTCATTTTGAAATTCTCGTCAGCGAAATAAAGGGAAAACAAATAATTTTGTCAATATGGTGTCTAAAAAGTAACTCACAATGTTAATTTATTTTTAATTTAACTATTGTATAACAAAATATCACACTTGTGCACGGGAAAACGGCACTCTTACTGATGTGATATTCTAATATAAGAACATAATATAAATATAAGACAAAAACTAATTTGGGGACATAGGCCTACCTATAACTGCACTGACACATCACGCAGTGAAAGCACGAGAGACAAATGCGATGTCAGCTCACAGTGCCTCGTACATCCTTAAAACAATGATTACAATATCATAGTAGACAATACACATCGCACACCCCTACGCACAAAGAATGAACTTACTACTGAACTGACATTTGCCAACTTTCTTCTTCTCTCCTCTCTCGCGTGCAGGAGACAGACGTTATTCTGCCGGCCGCGAATGTGATGCGAATTGTCACGTGAACAAGCAAATCCACAAAGATAGAATAATAAAAAATAATATTACGCTAATTAGATAGTTTTAATTTGGAAAACATTTAGATATGTCTAAGTCGAAGTGTCATCTAAAATGTAAGACCTTTCATAAGTAAAAATAAGACTTTATAAGACTTTTTATGGCCTTAAATTTTAAAAATCTAATTTAAGACTTTTTAAGGATCCGCGGGAACCCTGTTTTTAATTTTAACATATTGTGATATTTTCTCCATCAAATAAAAAGTTTATGAATAAAGTGTGTATGTTTAGGCCATCATATGTGTGGATTATTTGGTTTTATTTGAAAAAAACAGAATCGTGCTGAATGGACTCTGGTGTGAAGCTTGGTTTCAATATCTGGTTGTTCTGATAAGTAATACATGATATGACATGCAGCTGTGTTAACAAAGTTAACTTTATTTTATGAAAAATGTACAAAAAAACATAATTTACCATTGTTTGCATCTGGTACACATTTTTCTGTGTGTTAATATCACGTGTTAATGATACTTGTATTTCTCCTTGTAATTTCACTATTTTCTCGTCTTTTTTTTTTTCAACATAACCTGATACAAAAGCTTTTTTTATTTTTTCAAATTTATGATAAACTATCATGTACAATAACAAACAAGCCAACTCGCAATATCCTTTTGTTTGACAGACAGCATAGCGACCCTAAAAAGTTAACTACTATCATATGGTTGCTATGACCATGGTTATATATTTTAATAAGTTCTGAAGTTCAAAGCTTATGATGTAGTCATTTTTTACCAACAGTCAACAGACTTTGGAGTCTTGCCTCAAGATTATAGCTATTGATCTGTAATGTGCAGCTTTAACACTTCCACTGTGACGCATCACGATGTTGGCCACTTCTTCCAATCTAGACACATTATCAGACATGTGAGTAAAGGGGAGGTCACACTGACCTAGCTTAGCAGAAGCTGGCAAAGTCTTCCGAAGGGGACTGAGTCTCTTTTTACAGACTCTCTCAGAATGTTGCTCAACTCTTTGCATGTTTCGACGCAAGTTCTCCCGCAGGATGGAGCGAATCACCCTGATGATGTTGACTTTGCACTCTGGAGTGCTGCAAGGGAGAGAAAATGTCAAATGTTAAGCTCTGTATGGAATAAAATGGTTTATAAATGAAAATAATTCATAATAAGCATAATAAATGAGATAATTCTTACCTGCTGCACAGCTGGAACAGCGTCTCCGGCCTGCCCTCTTTCTGGGATTTGGTGTGGATCAGCTCCCAGATGCAGTCTGTGTCTTCAGACAGCATTAAAAAGCAAGGTTGGTTATTTGTACATTTAAAAATAACTTAATTATTACCGTATCTATGAGCTCAAACAAGCCAGACGTGTCTCTTACCTGCAGTATTGCCCAGTCTGACCTGTAGTGCTGACAGGGGAATGAGCCAACGAAACTTGAATGGATCCTGATCTCCATGGGCTGATCTTGAAGTTGGCTGGCATACAAAGGATGCATATTAAATTAAAAGAATGTATTTTATTATTTTTTAAATAAAACTGTTCTATACGAATGTATAAAGCTCACAACTTCAAATCACCAAACACTATTTCTAAAAAAGCAATCTTCAAAACCATTTTGTTCCAAAATCTGTATTTTTACATCAAAAAGGATGAATAATTAAATGACAGCTCATATTTATATATAGTATTGTTTTCTAAACTTGTCACAGTATAATGCATGAAAAAGAAATGACAAAATGACGAGACCCCATTAAGGAGCTGCGAGAGGAATTAGACTCGAAGTGTAAACAAGACTCACCATCTTCTTTCTCACTTTGTTGTTCTCCCTGTACAGCAGTATCACAGCTCTCTTAAAAACTAAGATAAATCAGAGTCAAGCTGATATGTTAATTTTAGAAAACGACAGAATTATTTGTCTTTGAGTCTACAGAACTGCTGCCAAAACAAGCCCACAACATACTTTCACAAAGCTATAAAAAGCTCTGCATAGTTCAAGCAAAGTGTTGCATGACGCAAGAACTTTCCCATATATTGCCTCAAAATATTTAAGAAGTAAATATATATATTTGTTTAAAAACTACTAACACATTAAGGTATAAAACATTTATTTTGGCACAACTAAGAATGTAATGGTTTCATGGGAAAAGAGCAAAGCTTCACCAAAAACAGTCAACTCAGGGTCCTTTTTCATTCGGCCCAGTGATGGGAACGGGTTGAGCCAAATCACAGAGGAATGCATTAGGAACTGTCCCATGGAAATCTCTGTGACCTGAGAGAAAACATGGAAGAGAGAGAGACAGAAAATAACTGAATATGCAGTTAAATCAGGGTATTACCCTGGTGCGTTCACTATATATGCATCTGTACCTCTTTCTCAGCACCACTTTGCTCCGATACCAGCTGGTCAAATACTGCACCATAGTCTTCGTAGATCTTCTGCATCTCATTTATGTGGCTTGCAACTTTCTCCATTTCCTTAAGTGCCTCTGTAATAATAATAACAAACTGTCTTAAGATACATTCATACTGGGCTTCGATTCCAGAAAATATAGTATACACCAATTCACTGCAGTTTGTAGGGGTGTAACGATAACCTCATGTTACGATTCGATACATATCACAATACTGAACTCATAATACAATATTATTGTGATACTCCAAGACATATGGTAAAAGGTTAACAAAAAATTTACTGTTGATTAAAATTTTAAATTTGATAATACATTGTGGGTGTAAATGAATAGGCTGAGACTTGATGCATTGAACCCAGTGCACAGGACAATAGTGACACCAGAATAAAAATATTCATGATTTTGAAGCTGAAAATACAGAATTATTTTAGACGCATATGCCTGCACTCCGTCACTGACTAGATATATTTAAAATAATGTGGGCCACTTTTTACTGGTAACATCAGACATTTGGCATTATCAGGACCCACAAATATTCCCCCCATGGCATTATAATACATTATAATCAACATTATATATTGCAGTACTAACACTAAAATTCTGAAAACTAGATTTTTTTCTCTCACAGTAAGTTTTATTTTAGGTGAATTATACACAATTCATATTGTCACTACTCACGATACATATTGTTGCATTTTTGTATTTCGATATATTGTGACACGATATATTGTTACACCCTGATATCATCTTGTAATGGGAATGCACAAAAAAAATCCCTTGGGACCATTACTGGGAACAATCCCAGAATTTGTTTTGTGTTTAGTTCCCCTCTTAGTTTACTTACCCTCATGTCATTTTGAACAATTTCCACACTGGCCTCTGGTCACAACATGCTTTCATAGCATGAAAAGGGCAGCTCAGAGATTTCCTCAAAACTCTCTATAATTCTTAACAACCCACCCACTAAAACGAAACTAAAGCAGCCCAGGTGATGTACCTGTGAGGTGGTAGTGTTCCTCACTGTCCGTGTCCGTCAGAGACACCAGCTCGCGGAGCAGCAGGGGGTATTTAAGCACTCTCTGCACTGGTTTGATGAGGTAGGACTCCAGTGTGGTCGAGTGCTGCTTGGTGGGATTCTTCGCATTGAGGAACTCCTTAAAGCATTGATCTGTTTTGGCTGGAGAGAAAAGACAAATCATAAATTACAGCGCCACCCACTGAGTTAGATAGTGTTTTCTGGATGGCCACTGCAGGTAAAATGCACACAGGGCACAAAAATCCCTCCACAAGGAGGCAGCACAGGCTCCCTGACACCTCATTAAAACACTGCGGTATAAATGCAACACTGCAGACAATAAACAACACCAAGGTGAGTATGGAGGGACTAGATTTTGTATGTCACAAAGCCTTCTGACCTGTCTTGGCTGGAGTTTGTGAGGGGAGTTAAACACCACGACAGCACGCAGAATGATAAATGTGGTTCAAATCAAGAGGAGCTATTAGAGCAGTAATTGAGGCACTCCTCGCCCCAGATGGATTGACACTTCAGGGAGCAATTGGCAGGCAATTAACAAGACGACACAAAAAGTCGTTTTCGCTTTGCAAACGGAAATCTGGGCACAACAGAAGCAGTGTGTGAGAATATATAATTACAAGCACTGCTGACAGACAGCGACACACACACTCCTGTTGTCACGCCTGCGTTTCATGTCCTCACCCTGCAGTGTTTAAACAGTGTGTTGTGTTTTATAGCCATTGCAGTGCAATTTCTGTGGCTGCTCTAAGGATTGCTCTCATCTTGTAATGGGATGAATTAAAAAGGAGGCCATGGTACAGTTTTCCACTTTAAATGTGGGCAGGGCAGACTCTAATTCATTTCTTACTGGGCAGACTGTCCGAGATGGAGAACCAGGCTAATGTTGCATGCATAAATTATTTTCAACATTTATAGTCGCTAATCATTAATACTCTGTAGATTATGATGAGAAGATAAACCAACAACAGCTCAAAACATCCCCGAAGGACCAACACAGATAGCAAGTCCTGATAGCAACTGCATTCAGTTGGATAAATTCTTCTATATTTAATATTATATTCTATTGCTCACAAATGAAGCGAGTTAGGAGTAATGCTGTACCTCGTTCCAGAACCTTCTGCACTTTAATGTGGTTGGCACAAAAGCCGCTGTAAAGTTTGAAGTGCTCTGCGTAATACAGAAACGAACCACCCAGTGAGAAGAGCAGCTTCTACAGTAGGTAGGGAAAGAAAGAAAGACAGCATTGAAATCAAGAGACAAGTAGGATCAAAAAGTCTTTCGCTGGAGTCAGAATCACTTTGAGTAACACTTTTAATGTTACCCATCCCACAAGTCATTCCAGACCTCTTTGATTTTCTTCCATGAGGCACAAAAGGAGCTGTTTTGCAGTGAATATGCTCGAGCTGCTCTTTATCATAATTAAACCACACAGGGCTCCAAAACTGACAAAAATTCATTAAGAACAATAAACATAGCCTATATGACTCATGCGCTATACAAAGCTTTTTAATTGAAAATCTTTCTCCCATTTGCATTTGCACATTCAAACTTGGCATGAATTTCCACATTTTGTGACTAAATCAATAAACCCTTTTGTGTTCCATGGAAGAAGAAAAAACTTGAGTAAATGATGTCAGAATAAAAAAAAAAGGGTGATCTATTCCTTTTACTTAAAAAAAAAAATGTTACAGGGAGCTCTCTACTAAAATGCTCATATATTACGGACGAGAGTATAAATGAAAGCCAAGTTTGGATGTCCACCTTGAATTGCACAGGGGTCTCGAGTGTGTGGAAGTTAGGAGAGGAACTGATCTTCTCCTCCAGGGTCTGCAGGAAAACTTTCTGGAAGTCCAGCATCTCTGGAAGGCTGCCGAAAAGACTTTCCATCTGGGGAAAGGAAATCCACAACCATTAAACAGAACATTCAATATTTCAATATTAATTTATTAAAAACAGCATGCAAGCAAGGGATTTCAGTGTGTAAGGCTGTTTAAAAAAAATAAATGTAAAAGCTTACATAAAAATTACATAACAGGGTACAAATTTAATACTTCAAAGAAAACGGACTCCATTTAAATCTGCAGATTTCGTTTCAGCTGTCTAGCATAGACTTTCTTACACAGGCCTCTTACTAAATTGTTATTGCCACCCACATTGTCACAAGTAACTTCCAGCGCTAAAGCCACTTTATGTTTAGTCCTTGTCTAATGGGTGCGAGGGCATGCTCCTGCGTCCATTAACGGGGCTTTAATATGGCCCACTTCTCAGCACATATTGACTGATCTTTCCTCAGGGACATCATGAGCCGTGTCAGGGTCATATCCAGTTCACTGGGCGGCAGTCTGAAAACTGGCAAGTTAAACGTGTGAGTCTTTGGCATCAGTCACAGGAGAAGGGAAAGTGGGGACATGCAAGCTTGTGGCAAATGAAGCAAGATTTATCACTGTGCTATCGGTTATCTGACAACTCAATCTAACACTGACCCCTTGAATCTATTTCCAGTATGGGTTTAGCTTTACCTCGTCTTGGGTGAGAAAGGTCTCCTTTTGTAGGGGCTTCAGGTAAATTTCAAACAGGCAGTTCAGGTCCTTTATAGAAGAAACAGAGGAGAATAAGAAATCCTGAGCACTCTTTGAATTAGCTTTTCACATCTCCAGAATTGTTTTTACCACATTATATCCAGCTGTATATGGGTAATATAGTATCCTCATACTGTCGGTTCATAAATTTAAGGTCAGAAAAAAAACAACCTGTTAGGATTAGGAATGTGCCCGAGGTTGAATGCCTTATTAATGAATAATATAATCTTGTTTTGGCAGACCCATTCACTCGTGTTTGCTGGATAATAGGTGAGCCAGGGATAGCATAGCAATATATTACACATAAACCTCTAAAATCACTATGCAATAATGAATGTGAGGTGAATGAATGTAAAATAAAATTGTCGTGTTGCCTGGGCTCTGACAAGAGTGATACATCAACTAAACTACATCATACACATTTTCTACTATTGGATATCGTACAAGGTTTAAAGCATTTAAACGACATATGATACACGAATGAGTGTAAACTTTATGAATGAAACGAGTGGAGCGCTATCGCAAATCAAATTGCCTTTGGGCATCTCTCAGAAATCAGAGATTTGACAGCAGTGATCAACTAAAATACTACATACACTCAATTCAGATATATCATAAAAGATTTAAAACATTTAAATAAACATATCAAGTAGTAAAAAATGTGTAAGGACTCGAACCCCTACCTAAGATAGAGTAACATTTTTAGTGATGCAACGAAATTATTCTTTTTTTTTTACTGAAACCCTGAAACTGAAATCAAAGTTTTCATTCAGCTTAAAAAGTGAAACTAAAAATAAATGTTTATTTAATAATTTATCAATCACATCATTCATTAATACCATGGACTGTCGGAATACTCGATTTAATCTCAGTTTCTATCAATAACAAATTTAACTTAATTATTAATTATTCATTAATTAACTTAGTTATTAATGCACTGCTTTGCACACACAGACATTAAAAAATATAGTCCGTTTTTACCTTTCCAGTTAAATACTGCGCTGCAAGCATCAATAACAGCTTTAACTTGTCAATGCTGGCAAATGACCATGGTATAAGCGGGATAATCCACAGCTAGCTGTGCATTAAACAATTTGAATGCACAACCACTATGCTTTGCCTCCACGCCGTGCACTAAAATTGTTTAATGCACAGCTTGTATTATCCCTTACATACCTAATAAATCAACACTCAAATAAAGACTGAATTGTCAATAAACATTTCAATCCTGACAACTATTGAAATAGTTTTAGTATGTTATTGAATATGTTCATGATTTGGTCTTGACGGACTAGATTTGCTACGCTGCTGCAGAGCAAGTATGGACTTGCTACTGCTAATAAATACACAGATGTGCTGCTGTGAGCAGGCTCTAGGCTCCACCTGCCTAGATCCCATAGCAGATCTAGGCAGGTGGAGCTGGGGGAAGTGGAGGGTTTAGTGGAATTCTAAAAATTTAAATTTTTCTAAATCTCATTGGTTGCAGGATCAGCAGAGGCCAATCAGCTTGAGGTAAACATTTTATTCTAGCTTCATGCATTCCTTTTTATTAACACTTGAATTTGTGTAAGTTTAATAAAAAAGCAACATTTTGAGTAAAAAGCTGAGAAAATCCATCAACACACCTAATGTTTGCACAGTCCTATAGCCTGTCCTGGGTCGGCATTTCAATCAAAAGCATTACGCAGATTTGATTTATATGCTTTTTATTGTTGATTATCGCGTTATTTTACATATGCATCTGCTCACATAAGATATATGCTGCGTCTCAATTCGTCTACTTACACTGCACCCTAAAAGTATGTACTGTGAAGAAAAAGTAGATATTTTTTAGAGTGTAGCAAAAAGTAGACAAGCTTTGGGACATACTATCACGTCATACAATTGCGCCTTTAATGGTTGCTCTGTCACATCCTGACACAGTAAACTGACCTGTCAATCATCTTGTCACAGTTAAAATCCTCTAAAATCAGAGAGAAATGCAAATAGCATGTTGATCTGCAGTCGTTGGTCTCTCATGCGGAGAACTCTCCTCATATTAATGCATAATGATGCATTTAAAAGTTAATGGCCAAACAGATCTTTATAAAAGTCCACATTGTTATTGCAGATGAAATATAACACAGATAACATTGAATAAATATTTTTTTTAGCAGGTTAAACTTTGATTAGTCACTCAAACCTTTATCTGCATCATTGGTCGCACAAATCTGCCATGTTTTGTAGTTTTTTAAAATTTTTTACTTGTGTTTGTAGATCCTCCACCAAAAGCGCAATGGGTTGTGGGTAATATTAGCCTCTATAGTATGCACGGATCCACACTTCGAAAATCCATCGGGAATAATAGGCTAGACCATCCGGGGACTTCTGGCATACTCTTTTCAACATACTATGCTTTGGGACACACTTATTCTGATCTCACATACTATTAATGATGGATAATATGGACATTGAGACGCAGGGACAGCTTGTTTCTGCTTCTTCGTCACCTGTGTTTTGATCAGAAGATTCAGTACTCTTACACAAATGCCTAAATGCGCCCCTACTGTATAAAATTAAAAACACAGAAAGCCGCGAAAAGGAAGTTATGCTCCGTCACACCATCTGACGCAAACATTAACGTGGATCAAAACGACATTTATTGTTTGAATTTCGTTATAAAATTTACACAATCTGAAAGCTCAGATTTTGTTTCATATTAAAAGTAATTAAATTTGATGGTTTAGCAGTGCCATTAATCAGGGAGATTCCTGTCACAGTAGGTTTAAACAGCCAAAGTCTTCCCCTGACACCTGTTTCAACCCATTGCCATGTGCGGTGGCTATGTTATGGCATCGGCAGATTGTCGGTGCATCAACCTCAACATTCTCATTAGGCTGATTTATAGCTGTCTGCCAGTGCCGATGCAGCATATGACAGACAAATAGCTCCAGCGCAGGACCGACCCCCTTCATTTCATTTATGTGTTGCCAGTCTCAGTATTACTGAGGAAACCGATAAGAGGGGAGGCTATCTTTTCAGTTAATTAATAGGCGGTCCTTCGGGACTCTATTCATCAAACGTGTTTTGCTAAAACAGCCATTTTCACCTCATAGGTTTATCATTATTTTGAGGTATGACTTGCAGATCAACATAGCTCCGGATAAATCTGTGATGTGATGTTAATGAAGTCGAAGTATCGTACAGATGACTACATGCACATGGATTTCTACTCGCCGTGAGAGATCATTTCTTTCAGCTGAAGTATGTTAATAGGGGATTAGAGGCTCGGTTCTCACCTTTACATAGGATTTTTCTGTGTCCACTAATTCCTGGATGACCTTTCGCAGTCTCTCTGTGGCAGACATGTGACGCGGACAGGGCCTGAGCATGGGGACCTCTGGCACCGTTTGCTCCTCCTGGCCCTCCATCAGACCCCCAGAGCCTTCCTGGAAGGAGTTGTAAAGCGAACACACTGTATCCACACTCTGTAGGAGACACAATTAAGGTAACACTAAATTAGATACCAATGTCAAACAATCAAATATTTAGGAAAACAATAGAGGACACACACACACAAATGTATAGGATTTTTTTTGTGTGGCTTTTTTGGATTTTATTTAAATAAGACAGAAATCACGAGAGAAGAGAGAGAGGAATTTGAACGAGTCAGGACTAGAATGTGTGACATTAGACTAGGACTAGTGGCATGAAGTGCAACCCCACTGTATGTCGGACTTGCCCACACGGCTATGGCTCTGATCTTTGAAACAATTTTCACTCACCAATTCCGTCAAAGACAATTGATAATTAGCATACAGTTTGGATTGGTGGTTCGGTTCTTTTTTGGGTAACATGCAGCCAAGCATGGATAAGACCAGGGAGAGCAGCGATAAACAGAACCGTTCTTCAGCTGAACACAAATTAAGGTATTTTGAAGAATGTCGGTAACAGTTGATATACCCCATTGACTTCCATAGTTTTTTTTTTACTACTATAGAAGTCAATAGGGTATATTAACTGTATGGTTACTGGGATTCCTTCCTAATATCTTCCATTGTGTTTATCAGAAGAAAGAAATTCGTTTGAAAGGTTTGAAACAACTTGAGCGTGAGTAAATTATGACAGAATTTTCATTTTGAAGTGAACTATCCCTTTAAGTAATATTAGTACAGCAGCAACAGTAATAATGTAAGGTGAGAAACATATATAAAATAGTAATGAATATAATAAAAATATATACCAAAACACATTTTCATTTTGTCCCATTTAGTTTTCATACCACTGTTGTTTCAATATTGTTGGTTTGTATATGTTCCCGTTTTTCCCGCTTCCCACAAAAAAATACCCAGTCTGTTTTTGATAAATAACCAAATAAATTAATTGTCTTCCGAATCCACACCTCTGCTCTGCATTTTAAAGAAAGAGATAATCCATAATGCATTTATCTACTGGCAAATCACCTGTTGTTTTCAGTCTAACTTGGCTAACGCCTTAATTTATTCCTTCCATCAATTATATACATAATGATATAATTAGAGCTGGGAAAAAGTTCTGCAATTAACTTTTGTTGTTTAGCTCATTAAACAAAATTAATGAAGCATCTTCTTTGCCAATTCCTGAAGTAGCTAATGCTAATTTAGCTAATGTGTTCCCCACAGCGCCACTGTATGATCCAGCTCTCAGATGGTCCACTGGCGCTGCTCACCCCTGATGGACGAGACCCACATGTACTGTATGCTGGGCTACCAGTCTTTGATGATGTCAGTAAACTTCCATTTATCATTTATGGGATTAAGACACACTGGTAGGGTTGCCAACTTCAGAAAAGAAAAATTTTACAGGAAAATAAGGGACACTTAAAATATTTGTACTGTGTTAAAATGGTTCTCAGACATAAACACATTTGTTTTGCTTAACCTATTTATGTACAATTTATTTCTAAAACAAATTTTAAGGTCACACTAAAAGAGTCACATTACACAAACCTTAGTTCAAAATAATAGCATTTATCTGAAATAGAAAGCTTTTGTACAATTATACACTACATTGAAAATGAAAATTTATTAAAATTTAAAGAAATGAAAGAAAGTAATATCCTAATTTTATTCAGCAAGGACGCATTACATTTATCAAAAGTGACAGTAAAGACATTTCTAATGTTACAAAAGCTTTTTTATTTCAGATATATCTTCTTTGAACCTTCTATTCATCAAAGAATCCTGACTTTTTTTTTTTAAACATTAATAATAATCAGAAATGTTTATTTAGCAGCAAATCAATTAAGCATATTTTCCCTCAGGAAGATTTCATGTTTTCTTGCGTGGCTGGATGTTGGATTCATGAACAATAATCACGTTGTTTGATTTCGCCAAAACTGATTTGCCAAAATCAAAACCCGGCCGGACAGTGAAAGGGATTTGCCGTTAGCGCGAGTCCGGATCGAACCTGGAGCGACCAGACAGCAGAGGACTCTAAGCGTAAATCAAACAATGATTTGTCCCAAAAGAATAATTAATTCTCAAATTAGAGTTTGTTATTTGTATGGTCTGAAATGCACGAGTGTGGGCTGTGAGTGGATGATGACCGGTGTCGTGATCATTCTCAAGTGTCGTGTTGCTGTTGTATGCAACAGTCAGTGGTTAGATCAGCGTAGCAGTCAATAAACGGGCAAGGGAGGTCCCGTACGGGACAAATAAATTAGGCCCAATATTCGGGACGTCCCGGCTAATACGGGACAGTTGGCAACCCTACACACTGGTGTTAAGACCGGAAATATATATGAACAACTGCTTTAGTGCGAGTAGACCTAAACGACGAATTTATAGACAGAAAACTACTGGACTAAAAGAAAACAAATTACTCATTTGGACATGAGAATGAAATTGGCATGTTTATTAAGTTCAAATGTCAAGTGTTTTATAAAATATGAAACAAATGTATGTTGTACTACACAAATGACAGTTCGTAATTAAAAATACAGTTTTTAGTGCAATTTAGAGTAAATATTAACAAGTCATTAGTTCTCCACTGTTATCAATGCGTTTTTGGGAAAACACATATTTGAATGCTTTTCCTAGCCGTTGTGAAGAAACAGTCAGGAACGTGATGAGCAAAGATGACAAAGTGACAGAAGTGGTCCATATAAGAAGCGTGTGCAAAAATTACATAATTTATGCTGGATCTACACCCCAGAGACCGTAGCTGCTCACATCTTCTTAAACATTGTGATCGGTTTCAAAATAATACGACACTGATGATTTGGAGGGTCACATCTCATGTGTATAGCTCTTACACTGGTAAGGATCCCAGCCAAGTTCTTATTAAGGTCGTACATCAATACAAACAGCAATATCGCTTACAGTGAATGTCTCAAAATAAAGGCTTCAGCATCTCAGTTTCAACTCTCAGAGAGCTGTGAACAAGTGAAACAGCTGACAAGGACAGATATGTGCCCACAGGGGACAAAAACAACACCAAAGCCCTTTTCTGGCTTTAAACCAGCCAGACAAACTCCATATTGAACAGAGTACATACATCCTGCTGCTGCAAAAAATATATAAATTCAGCACTTTGACCTGTCTTAACATGTACGTTAACTTGAGTCCAGTTGACCAAAGACCTTACAACAACCGATCAATATACAGGAAACGGAGAGCACTGCAAAGTGTGTTTGTGTGAAATGAGTCGTGACTAAACCAGAAGAGAAAAAAAAAAGAGAAAAAAAGGGATCTCACAGATTGTTCTGCAGTTGGGTTTACTAATTACAGACCGGCCACTCCAGAGACCATGTGCAGCAGCGGCTTCAAAGTCAGTTTAGTGTACCGAGAGAGAAAGAGCAAGAGGTACGGTAAAGCTCAGCCCGATCATCAGATACCCCTTTTCCACCAAAGCATTTTGAGAGCCGGTTCGGAGCCGGTGCCTACTCGCGAACCGGTTCTTTGTGTTTCGACAGCCAAAGAACCGGTTCTCGGCCAGGAAAACTGGTTCCAAAGCGGCACCAACTCTTTGCTGGACTAGAACCAGAGAACCGTTCTTTTACCACCGTGTCATGCTTACGGCGGGGCTGGAGGCGGGTTTAGATGTGTCCTAAACATATTTTCTGACCGCAAAGCCAGGAGAAACATTTGCAGAAACACGATGTAGTCCACCATTGTAATTATTATGCTTGAAGTTGGCGCAAGCGTTTCTAGCTTTTTTTAAATTTTATTTTTTTATTGAAAACATTATGTAAGCAAAGAAGAAAACTATAGAACAAATAAACGGAAAGAAATAAAAGACAAGACAGAGGTACATAACTAATCAGAAAAGATTACATATCAAAGGAAAAGATTAAAAGACTTACTTATTTCAATTGTTTTTAAAGCCTTCATGGTACGCAAGTTAGAGATAATCCCAAAATAATGTACTTGCAAGCGTTTCTGTATGGCGACGTTCACAGTGACGTAACGACGTCGTTCGCTGGGCGGTCTAGTCAGTGGGAAAACAAACCGGTTCTGAGAAGGTTCGCAAGTTGAACCAACTCCGAACTAACTTTGAACCAGCACCAGTTCCGAACCAGTTCTTTTTTGGTGGAAAAGGGGTAAGACAGAACGCTAGGTAGGACCACCCAAAGTAAACACTGGGGCTCCCAGGACATCTTCTCAGACATTATTAAACAGAGATTAAGAAGCCTCAAAAATACTGCAGTGAAAAATCAACATTATGCCTCAGCATATAGGTTGCATGAAATATGCATTGTGGACACATCTTGATATGAAGTATAAATAGCATGAACTGTATGCACACAAGTAGAAAAATAATATTAATGAATATGTTCAAACAGCATGAGTGGGGTAAAATTTGTCAGTGAGTAAACGGTGTAATCAAGCTGCATATTTTTTGTCACATGACCCTACAGTATACTTAGAAAGGGCCCTCATATGCAGCATACATAGTAACCTGGCTTGACAAATGCAGGTGGATTTTAGCGGTGTGACTAGTGACTAACACAGTCACTCTGGGTTTCATTTTATATATAGGCTAAAAAAACAAAAACAAATTCTAGTCTTTTAAAAAGGCACCTGAAATACTGAATATATCTGAAACGCTTCCAATACTCATTTTCCGCAGAACGGATACAAAATACCAGCTGGTCTTTCTCTCTCTCATCTCTCCGACAGCGAGTGACACACAAACCCCCTCTCCTCACTCACTCCTTTCATTTGCACCAGATGAATATTGTTGGTGTTACAGGGCTTGAATATCGGCGTGGGATTGCGCGTACTACACATAATTTTACAAATTCCCACAGGGTTTGTGCTCAAATACAAAGTTTGCAAGCATAAAGCCGACTCTCAGTACTAAATTTTGTTATTTTTGCTGCTTATTGCGCATAAATGGTGATAAAAAATTGAGCATAAAAAGTGACACCAGCTAAAATATACCTGCTGACAAATTACTGTATGAGAAAATGAAAATATCATATAAATATCAATATTACAGTTTTTCCCCATGCTGAGTGCCCAGAAACTTTGGAAAACCAGTCGCCAGAGTGGCTGGTGGGCAAAAAAGTTAATGTCAAGCCCTGCATAGTAATACAAGTTATTTTCTTCATGACAGGTCAATTTTCTTTTTCATTGCAAACGTTTCCAGGTATAAAAATATATATCATACATGTTGGTGAATTTTCAATGTACTGTATAAAATCATGCCAATTTTTTTGGCTAAAGATTGGCAGTCAATTATCAAATGAAGCATCTGGTATCAGCTTTGGGGTAAGTTGTGTCAGTGGCTCAACTAAGCTTTGCAAACAAACACAATACAACATACTATTACAAAATGTTTTCACTATATTCAGATATACTGAAAATTATTTATTTTCCTGTCTGACTGACAATAATGTGGATAAAACTTTGTTATGGGATCAAGAGTTATTAAATCTGTTATTAAAAAAGTTGTGCCACTGAAGAACTTTTATAGACACTTTCATCTAATTTCAGTTGATAAGGGTTAACCAGAAATTTAATTAGAATAGTAAAAATCAGTAAAAAAAAAAAAAAAGAAAAAAGATTGTCCTGTCATCATTTACTCTATGAATTTCTTTTAAAAGACATTTTAAAAGTGAATGGGGGTCTAACCATTAAAGTGATAGTATATCTGTGTTTCACAGAAGAAAGAAATGCAAACCAATTTGGAATAACATGAAGGTATCTAAATTATAGCAGAATTTTTGGCTGAACTATCCCTTTAATACCCGATCCTTCCCAATGCTCTCACGTGATATACTCTCAAACAGCAAGATTTTGGGTATAATAAAAACTCCAAACACATCAATAAGAGGCCGAGGGAGGCAGGAGACATCATGCTGACGCATTAATGGAGCACCTGTTGTAGAATAGGTGGGAAAGCCCAGCCCGGCACAGACAGATAAAAGTAATTGTGGCTAGTGCTTGTGTCACCAGGAGGTTAAGAGAAGCTCTGCAGGTTGTGATGACCCCATACAGGTTCCTGTTAGCCTCACGGAAGCACCTGCAAATTATCTGTGAGGCTCTCCTCACGACACACACACATTTACACTTAGTGTGAACTGGCTGTATAAATTCAAGTCACTGAGAATATGACCAGCAACCAGGGCAAACCTCCAAATATAGATATAGAATTACAGAACGGTACTGCATAGTGGTAACATAAAATGTCTGTTTGCATGTTAGGTATCTTAAATATCTAATTAAGATAAAATAAATGAATTGTGTGGAGGTGAAAAAGACATGCAACATAGTGCAAGACATAACATAGTTAAACTTCAGTTCAGGTTTTCCCTAGATGATGGCTCCTCTAGTGCTCTGATACCAGCTGTCAAAAAGCTTCAGTCTGACAATCTATCCTACTTGACAGAAAATTTTCACAGCTCACGGTTTGAAGAGGAACAAAACTGCTTGGCAGAGCACGTTTTGAAAGCTTGCGATCCGAATGACACAATTGGCCCCACTCAGACCTTATTAACATCTGTTTCAGGTTATCTGAATACGATGGACAACACTAAATAAAGACAGGGTTCAATGCATTTTGAAAATTGAAAAGACATTTTTGGAGGTGGTCAGGGCACATCTGGGGCCTCATTTTTTAACCATTGCGTACACACAAAACAGGCCCGAAAGAGGCGTACGCCACTTCCGACGCACAAGTTGTGATTTATAAAAAACAAACTTGACAGGAAAATTTGCGCACCTGCACGCAAACTCTGACCCATGCGTATGAACATTTTGGAGATGGAGCAGTTTGGCGACACCGATGGTGAGCTGGAGTTAAATGTCTTTTTGGTCACTTTTAGACATAACATCTAAAGAAATGTATACATATACAGAAAGATAATACAAATATAATTTCACTCACCAAGCCTATCACATGAAGCAGACATCCATCCCTTCTTAAATGTCCACGCCAGCGAGCGCGTTGGGCCCTTTAGTGAAACTGATGCATAGCATAACGCATCTAAAACCGTAGGACTTTAGGCATGTCTGAAAGTGAGTAACTTTAGTAACACGGAATCCGCGCTGACGCAAGACGCGAACTGTTTCAAACGATTCAGTCCGATTTAGTGTACTGGTTCGACTGGTTCACTAAAAAGAACCGGTTCAAAAGAATGATTCGTTCACGAACCGGACATCACTAATATCTATGGCAACCAAACTTGGTGAGACAAACGTGCAACAGACGGACGGTCAGGAAGACGTTTTGGCAGAGGGAAAACTGATCAGAAAATGTAACGAAAATGTAACGGAATCTTGTAGAAATGTAGTGGAGTAGAAAGTATAATAATTGATGTCAAATGTAACGAAGTAAAAGTCAAAAGTATGCACTATTGATTCTACTTAAGTAAAGTACAGATACGTAAAAAATTTATTTAAGTAAAGTAACAAAGTATTTGTACTTCGTTACATTCCACCACTGCTTATATATTACCATTTTTAGACATGTCTAAATGATCTCAAATGATCTGAGTCAACTGTTTTTTATTGAGCATTCAACTGTGTTAAATGTGCACTACAGAACATAGTACATAAAAAAACAAAAACAATTCTCTTTACAGGGACCCTCACCCTAATTCAGAACCTTTACAATAATAATGTATAATTTGAGCTGTCAGGTTGGATTTCACAGGAAATGTCAGTTTCACATCACTGCGTGGTTGCGTCACGTCCGTAAACAAAGAGAAGATTGTCCGACTATTTCAGAGCATAGCCAAATCTAAACTAATAAGCAACATCATTAACACAATAAACGGTGAGGGTAAATCTTCATTATAAGTCCTAATCATAAATACAGTTCATGTTCACAATAACAGTTTAAATAAATAAAACAATGATTTAAACTTTCTTTTACTTCTGTTGTAAAGTTTTAGATTAAATATGCCATTCTGATTAATGGAGTTAAACACTTAAATTAAATTATTACTGAGAAGTTACAACATTTTTTATATTCAATAAATAGAAATATTTGTTGTGGATGCAATGCTTTCGAACACTTTTCCTCTGGCATGCTGTGTTTTAATGTTTTAACTAAAGAGATAATTTCTTATCATGATAATAGCAGATTGTCTGAGAATATTGTTTTGTGCAAATAATGCACAACAAGGTCTATCTGTTTCCATTAAAAACTTAAATCAATTAAAAATACTCTTTGGCCAGTGGAAAAGATTGAGAAAAACTTTCTCCGAAATATATTTTACACTATTTGATTTATTTATTCAAAAACAAGTCAAGGATAGGCTACTAATTTTTATATGTAACTAATGTGACAGCACAGCTGCATTTCATATTTTCTTAATGTCTTGTACCGTTAAACATGTTATCACGTGGATGAATAATCATATGCAAATGATATGCAGATGAGGATATGCATAGTAAAACTAGCCGTTGTAAGCTCCATATATGGTTGTTTCGGGGAGGAGACGCATGTGCGCACAATCTTCCGCTAACTGGGATTTATAAAGTGAATTCTGCGCAGGTTCTGGCGTATGCACGGTTTTAGCTTTCTGGCGCACGTACACTTTTAGTAAGGATCCTACGCACAGTTTTATAAATGAGGCCCCTGTTCACAACTGCATTTGTAGCAGAGGCACGTGGAGGCAGTGCCGCCAAAAATAATCAACAGTACATGAAAAACATTAATAACTGAATCTTTGGTAAGTTGTAAGGAACAATAGATCAAGTCCAACCTTTAGTTTATACTGAAAATAGATTTTTTTAACTTGTGTTTTCACAGTTTCCCCTTTTGAATCCAGTTACCCAGCCGCTCTTTTGCCACTCAGTCCGGCTGAGGGTGTGTGTTCCGGCAGGAAAGTGACGTCAATGCATTCCCTCTATTTAAATGCGCTGCTTTTCCCACCTCTGCCTAGTAAAAAAGCACCTTCTCTTAATCCATTCAACAACGTAAGGAATATGTGTCTACGTTAGTTTCAGAGCCCTGCTTTCTGCAGAAACCCTGGAATAAGCCGTTTTCTTAAGTGTGTGTAAACGAGGTCACAGTCCAACAGCGGATAAAGATTCAGAGGGATACAGCGTCTCATTGACATGCCCTGGTTTCACTATGCTCTTATAGAGCTACTAAAACACCATGAATGTAAAGAGCATAACTGCAAAGTACAGGCGAAAAGTCATGTGAGAGGAGGCAGTGCCTCTACTAAACTATGATTTGTTCATTTCCCTGAATAGGTCAAACTGGTGGAAATGGATAATCTAATTACAAAGTAAACAACTTATTCACTTATATACAGTGGTGGAGGAAGTACTGAATCTCAGTACTTAAGTAAATGTACAAGAGGGACTGTCAGGCATGTCTGAAAGTGAGTAACTTTAGTAACACGGAATCAGCGCTGACGCAAGACGCGAACTGTTTCGAACGATTCAGTCCGATTTAGTGTACTGGTTTGACCGGTTCACTAAAAAGAACCGGTTCAAAAGAATGATTCGTTCACGAACCGGACATCACTAATATCTATGGCAACCAAACTTGGTGAGACAAACATGCAACAGACGGACGGTCAGGAAGACGTTTTGGCAGGGGGAAAACTGATCAGAAAATGTAACGGAATCTTGTAGAAATGTAGTGGAGTAGAAAGTATACCAATTGATGTAAAATGTAACGAAGTAAAAGTCAAAAGTATGCTCTATTGATTCTACTTAAGTAAATTTTTTACGTATCTGTACTTTACTTAAGTAAAGTAACAAAGTATTTGTACTTCGTTGCATTCCACCACTGCTTATATATTACCATTTTTAGACATGTCTAAATTATCTGAAATGATCTGAATCAACTGTTTTTTAGTGAGCATTCAACTGTGTTAAATGTGCACTACAGAACATAGTACGTAAAAAAAACAATTCTCTTTACAGGGACCCTCACCCTAATTCAGAACCTTTACAATAATAATGTATAATTTGAGCTGTCAGGTTGGATTTCACAGGAAATGTCAGTTTCATATCACTGCGTGGTTGCGTCACGTCCATAAACAAAGAGAAGATTGTCCGACTATTTCAGAGCATAGCCAAATCTAAACTAATAAGCAACATCATTAACACAATGGAGCATTCAAAGAGGCAACCATTCGAGGATACAGCCATTGTTAAAAGAAAGACAGCCTGTTCAGAGAGGAGTTCACAAGCAAAAAGGAAACGAGACAGAGCCTATAATAATACTCATATCAACTTCAGACTAGCTTTTCAAAGATGGTGACAACTCCTAAGACTTCAAAGTATTTAAAACAGACCCAGCGCTGGCCTTTTTGCTTCACAGCTGAGGTATTCACGAGTAATGCCTCAACCGCTAAAGGGACAACTCTTTACAGTGTTGAATTTTACAGTGCACTTCCCTGTCTGCGACCATCACTAAACCTGCAGTGTTTACACTGAAACGAAATTGAATTTTAATCATATATATATAATAGTGGCCAGAACATAGTTGGTGGTAAAAAACAACAGCTATGCGAAATGTGCGTTTTACAGTACTTATTCCTGTTTATAGTTTTATTTTTGAAACAATGTTTAAAAATGCATAAATTATTCAAAAGTTTTAAATAAATAAAATAAATAAAATAAAAATAAATATCATATTTATGCTGTAAGGTAAATGGTGTTCCATCTGCCTATAACCCAGAAATGTATTTGTAACAAACTTTAATAAGCCATTGTTAACATTAAATAGACTCAATATAATATAATACACAATTTACCTGCCAAATAAACAATGAAATAATTAATGTAAATAACCTGTTAATTAAATAAGCCCATTACTAATAATAAAAAATACTATAAGTATATATAAGGATCAATTCTCTCAAACACCAATCAGTATTTCAAAATTGATCCGCCCTAAAAGAAATGCAATCAAGCGGTCAATAAAGACACCTTTGAGATGCTTTGTCTCTGAACCCATAAATACACTCACCATGAAAAGCAGCCTGTAAAGTATCCTCCAGGCAGCTATGGCCTGGTATTTTGTCCTTTTGGCCAGAGAACTGCTCTTCCTTCTAATCTTGCCCACCCTGAAAGTTGGCATGTTTGTCGAGTTACTCTTCAGCTCTGGTCGTGTCACACACTCACACTCACTCAAGACATGTCTCCTTCCTCAAACTGCAAGTCAACCATCAAGCATTTCCATAATTCTAAGTGTTAGGCTAGATTTCTTTTTTAAGCTTTGGGTGCTTTCTAAAAATCGATCACTAGCTGGTTTTGTACACGTATACAAGCAGCTAGACTAAAACTGCTGCTGTCCACTGAAATCTGCATATCAATTGCAGGCTCGCATGACCCCGCTGCAGTTTCCAGAGAGGATAATGAAGCGCTCAGACAGTTTGCAAACACTGCCAGTGGCCTATAGCCTTACAATAACATCAACACATTGGAAACATTTCTGGATGGCCTGTGAACACTAAGGCTAACATGACCATGCATGCTGAAAGGTGAATTGTCTGAAAATATAAACCAGAACAACACAGTTGAGAGGAGAAAGAAAAATACATCTATTTTATTTTATTCTTTTAAAATGTAATCTGCTTTCTAACGGTATCAAAATAGTCTGAAGTTTTCCATTAACACTGAGCGTGACTCCCCTCATTTTGGCTCCGGGCTATCACACAGCTCCCGGGCAAATATCAATATTCTTAGAAGGATTAATGTGAAAACAAAATTACATGTGTTGCCTGGTTCTGCGCACTAGACAAAAATCTACCAATATGATGCCCATGGCGTCTCAGAGAGAGGTTTATTTCACATACAGGTCGTGTAACACTAAACCCTGGCAGGATCTCAACAACACAAACACCTGTCAGTCAGATCCTTACATCAAAACTAACCTTTAACCACATCTGTCAGTGGTCTGAATGGAGAAAATGTAATATAATATAATATAAATATAAAATCAACATTTCTTACCAGCTAGCCATGAAACAGTATTTTATTAATAAATATATTTTGTTGCCCTTGCTGTTCCTAAAATATTTGGCAAACAGCTCAGATACAAGCCCCGAGCAAGTGCTAGAGTGACACTGACAATAAATCAGAAACAATTACGGGTTTGGACATTGAGAGCACAAAGCTTGGTTTACATGAGTAATAACACAGTTAGCAACCAAACATTACGTCGCCAATATGCAAGCATGTTGGATTCATACCAAATGAAGTTGAGTCCATAAATTTGGAATAAGCCATGCCAGTTTTATATTCTATTGTGCAATCTGACACCCAATTTCCAATAAATTGGAATGAATTGAAACTTTATTTCATAAAGTATTTGAGTGGACCACACTTGGAATCTCTAACCGTATATGCTCATCCTTTACTGAGGTAAAGTTTAAAAAAGCACTGTAAACCAGATACTTTTATACCAGTCATGACAGAAAGCTATTAGAATTTGGTAAATGACAAATTCTTGGGAATCCGACATTAATAGTGTGCATTAGTACAAGCTTTTATTATTTTGTGGATATCAGTCTTTATCAATATCAATTTTATAACACGTTGTGCTTGTTAGGCAAGGAAAAGCGGAAATTCAGTTTGGCTTTCCCTGGCATCACAACAAATATCAATGTCTTGGTCGTGCGGAAGATAAAATGTGCTCTTCTGACCTTTTATTACCAGTGCAATTGCTTTAGGATATCAAAAAATAACGAGAGCTGCCTCTGCCATGATCTTTTCCCCCAGTTCTCTAAAAGTGTAAAGTGGGATATATTTTTGGGGCATATGATTAATACTTCTTAATGTACCCTTCATAAAAAATTCATAAAGTCAAGTTCTCCACAAGGCCATTTTTAGAGCTGCGAAACATACTATTGACTCGTTAAACCGACACTACACAAACAGACTTGAATTTGTAACAAAACTTGTTTCATAAAACAAAAGGAAACTGTACAAATACAATCACTGAGCACTTCAAACTTCTCACTTTATTAGCTGAATGAAATAAACAGTGGTGGCTTCTCTAAGGTCGCATGAGAGAGACTGTGAGAGGCAGAAGGATTACAGGTCTTGTATGTTTGCCAAAGAGAAGGATTAACCTCATTTGGTATATTTTGTGTGCAAGGTGTTAAACTAATGCTAACTCCCTTCCTCAACAAGTCACCACAAACAAACAGCTAGTAACTCTTGCACCACTTAACGTCTGACATTCTCATGTTATTGTGTTAATATCTGAAAACCGAGGCACTTCCAACTAACAACAAGAGCTTGCACAAGAGTGCTGCTCATACAACAAAATAAAATAAAAATGTATGAGAAGCCAAGAGGATGTAGTGTCCCTGGAGAAAGTAATGGCCATTGCTCAGAGGAAAATGTCCTGTCACAGCGCAGTCGAGCTCTGACAGGCTGGGATTCATCCCTGAGGTTACAGCAATTGTGCCATGTAGCCATCTTCTTTTTAAAGCCCGATAAATAAAGACAAAAACACATAAATCAACGTGCCATGCAACCCGAAAGGCACTTGCAGTTATATGCTCTAGTGCACATTTTAGACAGTTATTATTCTTCAGCATCCAGTCAGTTTTTTAATAATAAAGCCCACTGTGTCAAAAGCAAATGCTTTGCCCAAGGTGGAGGAAGCCAACAAATATACCATTGTGATAATGACAAATATTGAATTATCACAGTTGGATAATGAGCTACAGCTAAAATAGTTATGTTTCTATGACAGCCATGATTCCTCAGACAGGAACACCAATGCAATCAACGCTGTTAAAAATATATCCACATAAACTTTTTGGTTAAAACTGACCAGGAGTTGATCCCCCCTACTATAAATACAATAGCATTTGATACCATGAAAACGGGTCCTTCGGGAGCGTTCTGGCAGGCCACGCAGGCAGAGATCTCCTCTAGCAGTCGGGCCAGCTTGTTCTGAAGCAGCAGATGTACAGTGAAAAGGGTTGAGTTAAGGAAGATGTCCTTGCCTTCCTTGACGCAGTCTGGCCAGAACCAGCACATGCTAAGGAACGAGCAGAGAAACTCGACTGGCGAGTGCTCACAGAGGCAGAGCTCGATGAGAGCAGTGAGGTAGATGCATGGCCTGGCATCCCGTTTGCTCTGCTCCACCATTGGAGCAGACCCCGTCCCATGGGCAGCGCTGCTAGAGTTTGTTGTTCCTCTCCTTCGGATCTCTTCCCGACCTCTGGCTGTGTACAGTACTGTTAAATAAGCCCAGATTATTAGTCAGCTCACAGCCATATGCTGACTGACTGGCTTAGTCATTCCCATCCCCCTAGTTCAATGCTAAACACTGGGGGTCTGGAATCTGAAAATGATGGAGTGGCTCCCAAAATGGCTTTTGAGAACACTTTGTTCAGCTAAAGTTTTTGCAGGCAAAGATATATATTTTTTAATGATTAAGACTTCCCACCTTATTTTAGTAAAAGTGTTTTGACAAGCCATGTTTGAGATCAACTTAAAAGCTGAGCTAAGTTCATTGCCTGATATTTAAGAGCTTTCTTGCTAAATAATACAGCCCCTTTTCCCATTTAGAAATAGGGTTAATTTCCTAATCCATATCTTTGTGACAGATGGTTGACAGTGCCAGAATCTAGGGAACAGGAGCGATTGAGAGAATATGTATAAAAATGGTCCAGAAGACTCCATATGGTTACACTTTATTTTAAGGTGTCATTGTTACAGTGTAATTATATATTTAATATTAGTTAACAACATGTACTTACTATATGTAATTATGCCTAATTTACTGTTATTACTATTGTAAGAACATGTAACATATGTAACAAGGACACTGTAAAATAACGTGTTACCCTCCATACATACTCCAAAAATACATTATATAGCAACCACTATGACATTATAGAGAGTAGGTACGTGAACAGGTGTCTATCACTGTTCACTCATAGAGACTTCAACAGCGGCCCGTTGCATAAAATGCTAAGACTAGTCTTACAACTTAGTCATCACATTTTTCTTTCTTTATGACTGTTCATAACTTTTTTAAGTCAGTTACATAAACACGTAGATTGGTCTAAATCATTTGTGAAAATTTGGAAAGTGGAACTGAACCATTTAAATATTCAAACGACTTAATGCCAAGACGAGGATGAGCTTTTCATTACACTTTAGTCAGTTACACTGATTCTGAAGATTCATATTAGCTTTCTACAAAGCTTTCAGAAGCAGCAGATCTGCACAGAGACTCACAGTTGTTCCTCGCAAACAATATAAAAAAATCCCTCCACTTCTAATCCACCTCCTCAGCAGATTAATTATAGAAGGACAGTTGAAGTTTCTTATTTCCACAAGCAAAAAATCTTTGCAATAGAGGACACTTCATTAACATGAACTCAGAAAGACAGCCTACAATCTATGGTGTAATATATAAAATAACATCATATCCACTAGCACATAAATACACTTAGAGGTCCACGTTTCCACTGTTGGGCCAGTGTTTTAAATAACTTCCTTGTGATCCGATGGGGATTCTGATCCCTGTATGAGGCAGAAATATACTTGTATGCAATGTTAAAGGCTACTTATGCTAACCATTGCCATACAAAATACATATGATTATGGAAAAAAAACAGAGACCACTTGAAGAACAAATTAAATGGGATTATAATAGTGTATTTATTTCGTTTCATTTTTCTTCCATGTGCCTTTTTTGTTGATATCAGACTCCAATTAACTAATTTAACTCATATAACTCTTGTTTTCTGCCCAGGAGCGCCCTCTGTTGCTCTGGCTAAAAGAATAAGAGTATAGTGAGACAGGAGAGTCCGTTCAAACCTCCTCAGATCGCATAATTTAGCGGAAAATTTATATAAATTCTCATTTTATGATCTTGTGAACGCTCGTTGGATATTTTGTAAATAAAGTGGTAAATTTGTTTTTTTGAGCAAAGCGCTTGTGTCATTACATAAAATCGAGGTTAAACCACGGAAGTAACATACATTACTTTAATGATATCTTTACTACCTTTCTGGGATTTAATATTGTTATTGCTTAGGCTGTCAGTGGAGGGACAGAAAGCTCTCAGATTTCATTAAAAAGATCTTCATTTGTGTTCCAAAGATGAACAAAAGTCTTAAAGGGTTGAAACAAAATGAGGGCAAGTAATAATGAAATTTTTCAATGTTTTCCAATTTTATTTATTCTGTCCTGGTGTGGGACAGCAATAAGCAGTGCAACTCATCAACATGAGCCTTTAATTAATACATTTGCACATCAAGAGTGGAGCAGGCATGCAACTCAGAGAACTAAATCTCTATAGATGGGGAGACCCCTTGTTTACTGTGCACAGCTTATGGCTTAAGAAACTAGCAGACTTTAAATATAAATCTTCAAGGGACACTTCACTTTCAAATCTACAAAAGCAACCAATATTTTGCCATGAAAATATAAACAAACACAGGGGACTTCCACATGAAATTCCACATATGAGTCTACAGTGCATGTCTATAGAGCAAACACAAAAACAGCAAATATGCACAGATACACTACAGTTTAAACGCACTGAAAAATCTGGACATTTTCAGAGACATGAGAAGAGATATTCTGATGATTACTGTGTAAAGAATTTTCTAAACTCAACAGAACATCACATGGAATATTTAATCACTATTCAATGTCATTTTTCATTGTCACTGTATGTAACTGAATATTAATTAAGCATTTTGGACATAAACATACCAAAGTAGTTGACTATCATTCTCCTCTACACTCTAATGTTAAGTGTTAAATTAAATATATAACATTGTTAAATTTAAGGTAAGGACCGTGCATTCATTCATTCAATCAAATATTTTAAAAGACTGGAATAAGAGCACCAGCGCACACAAGCAATCCTTTTTATCAGTCAAATTCATTTAAAAATATAAACTCAACAAGTGTGAAATATGATCAGTAAGAGAAAAAGACTGTTAATGAGAAGATGCGCACTGGACTGCTGTAGGTTAGTGGCAAAATATATTTATTTATTATTCAGAATGCACAGTTGGAAAGAAAATATAATTACAGCAACATTTCAGCAGTTTCAAGATAATTCATGTTAACACAGCGAAAATGATTCATTGTTTTAATCAATTGACAGTCATAAAATGCATCTGCATTCTCATGTATGTATGCGTGCTGAACGCTGTTACATGAAACTCCTGAGTTTTAATAAGTAGAACGTTAAAGTAGTTGTAACTTCTCAGGCAATGGACTACTTGCACATTAACAACTCTGACACAATGACAACAGAAGAACACTTGTTTCTTCTTGTTTTGACCTTGTTTTCTTTGCTCTTACAAGGTCCAGAAATTGTTGGTAGATTTTAAAAATGATTTCTTGTTACATATATCAAGAATAGCATTAATTCTTATAACTCTCTCAAAGAGGGTTTGAAGTATGATGATGTAGATAAAGGACAATATACTTTAATAAATTACACTAGGAATTTACGTACATTGTGTAATTTTGTAAAGCTTTACCTAACAGTAATTCCCATTTCTTGCGTGGGAAAACGTTATTACATCCCTATATTTATTACTACACTGAGTGCCGTAAATTAGAATCAAGTGCAGCAATTAGTAGAATCAAAAGCAAATTATTTGGAAATAATTAAAGAGGAATGCCACACCTTATATAAATCACAATAATCTGTTCTGATTTAATCACAAGCATTGCATTAATAGAACATACAAAAATGGGGCTCTGGTCTGCCAAAAAAAAAAGCCTCGTGGGATAGATGATGGATGGAGCAGAATTAATTTAAAGAGGAGTTTAAGAGAAACTCATACTTCCTATGCAGACTTAAAGCAATGTCCATACACAAAAACATGCATCTCTGAAATGTTTATGACATCCCTCAGCTCAGCAATTAAAGAACTTACCAAGATCAATCAAAGTTTTTGTCTTTGAGCGTTTAGCCTTTAGCATTACAAGCTCTTGTGTTGGTGACAGTAAAGAGCGAGCAAGTGTGAAGGCCAAAGCTCCTTGAAGAGGCTAATTACTAAGTGATAACAAACACTGACAGACAAGCTTTGACACTGTAGCTGCTGCTCAAAATGCACACACACACACACACGCACGCACGCACGCTTCTTTTGTAGTTTTGTGGGGATTTTGTTCATTGACTTCTGAAGTAATGATATTTCCTATCCCCTAACTCTTACAAAAAACACTTTGCACTTTTAGATATGAATTAAAACATTTAGTATGTTTATTAATCTGTTCTAATTGTGCGACATCTGGGAGCACCTCGCAGTGCAAGTAAAACCTCTACGAACACAAAAAAGGGCATGCACCTACCGTACACTGCAAATCAATAAAATAAAACCGTTATTAAAGTTTGTGTAGTCAGAAACACCAGCAATTTCATTGCACTGCAGTTTTAAGGAGAAAATACTCAGCAATGGTGTTGACATGAAATTTCCCATGGTTTGTCTTAAAGCATATTAAAAAACACCACATAGACATATAAACAACATTAAAAGCTTGATTTTTACCACAGGGGGACCTTAAATTTCACCAACATTAAAGACAAAAAGACACTGCAATGTATATCAGTATATAATATCAATATATCAGTGTTTGTAAAATTAATGAATTGGATGGAAATTTTTTTTATATATTCTTTACCTTGCTGTGCTGAACTGTTCGATGGTTGTTGTATGAATCCTGACGACCATCATCTACAACCAAGCCTAAGACATCTGCCACACAGGACACATCTGAGGAGAAAGAAACCATTATTCACACTTCTTTAAAAATATTGATGATCTAACTTGATATTCTACTTGGTTTTATTAAATAAAACATTGTTAATGTAAAAATAAAATAATAGATTTGTATTTGGTTTCTTCTTTTTTTATAGCGCAAGTATTGTTTATTTAACCAGGAAAATGTGACAACAAGAAAAAAAGCTTGCCTCATTACAGAACACCACTGCCAAAATAATTTATTATAAACCCTCTGCATTACACTAAAGTTGTGAAGTTATGATTATAAAAGTGGTTGATGTTTCTGTTCATTAATATATAACGTTTATTAAATAAACAGTAAAAATAACAGTAAAAGCCACATTTTATTTAAATTTTATTTAGTAAATTGTTATTATGTGTAAACACATTTTATGTGTGTTTCTTTTCTATTTGTATACATTTAAAAATATACATTTTATGTGTGATGGCAAAGCTTCACTTTCAGCAGCATTTAGCCAACTCTAGTTACTATAAAAAGCACTGTTACATAATCATTAAAAAAAATATTCTAAAAGTTACAAATTAGTACCAGAGATGTTTTTTGTTGTTCATTAACACAGCTGAAATGGTGCTGCTTAAAAACATGCAGAAAATCACAGCTTACCGGAAGTATTTAGCACACTTGAATTTCTTGCAAGTTACATTTTTGACATTTGGTTGGTTCAACACTGCATTGGCTACATATTAAACATCGTATACATTTTTAAATATGGCTGATTACTTACAAAGCACTAAATGGTTTAGCTCCCCAGTACTTGAGTGAGCTCTTACCGCATTTGTAGTCCTTCACGTCTATTACGTTCTCAAAATTCCTGCCAGTTGATAATTACTAGAATATCAAAATCGACTGCTGGCTGTAGATCCTTTTACTATTTAGCACCAAAACTCTGGAACAGTCTTCCTAACATTGTCCAGGAAGCAGACACAATCTGTCAGTTCAAATCTAGACTAAAAACACATCTCTTTGACCTAGCATACACAAAACACATTATAAACTTCTATAATTCAATGTTAGGCTGCATAGATTAGGTCAGTCGGAACCGGGAACACTTCCCATAAATCCTGATGTACTTTGTACATCATACGAAGAATGGCGTCTACGCTAATATTAATCTCTCTGTTTATCCCGAGGTTTACTGCAGTCCGCCGGATCCAGGCCGTATCAGGATCTGATGAAGGAACTGCGCCTGGACACGACGACAACGCAGTCCTGAAGTGTCAACTAGTCTCTCCCCTGTGAAGGCCTCCTTCCCTTTACCTCTGTACGGATAAAACATTTTCGGGATAATTCTGGTTCACAAAGCTACGTGGAAGCGATAGAAAATTCTGTATTATAAATTTTTCAAGGCTTGTACCTTGGAACCTATTTCATGGTTTGCGTTCTCGAGCCACCAGGCACTGTTTTGTGCAATGAGCGGCCGGATCGCATTAAAGGGGTCATATAATGGTACATGCACTTTTTCAAGTTGATTGTACTGAAATGTGTGTTGGCAGTGCCTGTACACAACCATCATATAATGATAAAAATCTATCCAGTGTTTTTGTTTTAATCTCCTTATATGTTTTCCCCTGCCTCAAATTGAGCCGTTCGATTTTGTGACGTCACTAAATCGTACGCCCCTCCCACGATTGTTGATTGACAGCAGCGTTTCAACAGATCCCTGCCCTGAGTGAGCTGTCAGTCATCATAGTCCAGGGTTTCTCAAACTCGGTCCTGGAGGGCCGCTGTCCTGCAGAGTTTAGCTCCAACCCTGATCAAACACACTTACCTGTGACTTTCTAGTGATCCTGGAGACCTTGGTTAGCTTGCTCAGGTGTGTTTGATCAGGGTTGGAGCTAAACTCTGCAGGACAGCGGCCCTCCAGGACTGAAGTTGAGAAACCCTGTCATAGTCCGTCATTGTTGATACGCTGGAGCAGAATGGCGTCTAAGCGATTGTGGTGTTCTGTTCTTGTAATAACGAACACAGCAGTAATTTTGATGTTCCTAAATCCGAACCGCTGAAGACTCAGTGGCTGAGTTTTGTTTTCGAAGGGAATATTCCCCACGAGCAACGTCAATGCTTTCATGTTTGCGCGATTCACAAATATTTTCTCACCAGACTGCTTTATTAACGAATGAAGTAACTTATAAAGTAGATTTTGATAAGAAGCTGCTCCTGAAAAAAGAATCGTTACCAACTATTCATGTCTCCCTGCTGAACCTCCAGAAAAAGTAAGTGTAAAATTTTATAAACCTATATAAAGGTTAATAAAATTTTACACTTACTTTTTATATTGCAAATCGCTTCACGATGAATGCGGCTAAGGTTTACACTCAGGGTACATACGGCATGTTTTCTATGTACGACGTTCTCAATATAATTCATAATCCCACGTTAATAATGAACAACGCGTTATGGTTATTGTGTTATTACAAACTGAGTACGTATAACTTACATCAGTAAACACATAGCGTTCGTACATCTCACTAAGTTACTCTAGCCTGGCTGCCAGTACACAAAGATAGATCAAAGTGACAATATAATAACCAACCATTCAGAAACGTCATGTTCAAGCCTTAATTGTCGAACTTCTTCGGGCCGTCATTTTGTTCCGACTCCGGTTCAAACTGATACGGTTGCACATGATATCTATGGTTGCACATATGTGTCCTCCTCAGAGACTCCCGCAGCCATTTTTTCCCTATGCCCTCAACTGTTGTCAAGGAAACACTCCACGTGCGGTGTGGTCATAACGCTGTTATGAACGCCCGCAGAACAGAGGGGCGGAGTGAGCGAAGCTCATTATCATTTAAAGGCATATGCACTGAAATGGCTGCTGAAAACAGAGCTGTTTTTGACCAGGTAAAATTTGTGTTTTCCTACAATACTAACGAACATTTTTAATTAAAGTATGTTACAAACTTTTCATTTAGACCCTAAAGAATCAAATTAACTTGAATGAAAATGGCATTATATGACCCGTTTAAGGGTTTTCTGTTAGAACGGTGTCGTTTTAGCGGCCCCTAAATTAATAACTAATGATCGTTGCGACGGAAGTGAATCAATCAAAACTAACTTTAGATAGACAATAACTCTATTCTAGAGCTGCTGTAAAGCCAAAACAATCTCTGTTACTTTAATTATCTCTGTAAAGCTGCTTTGAAACAATCTATATTGTTAAAAGCGCTATATAAATGAAGGTGACTTGACTAGACTATACTTCATATTTTAAAATATTAAACACATTTTATCACAAAAAAAACAAACACGATCTAAATTAAAAAATTAATGCCATGGTTAAGAGTTGCTTTTTCCAGATTAGGACTATTGCATGTTTAAAGCCTATTCTGTTGAGAAAAGATTTAGAAAAGGTTATTAATGCCTTTGTTCAGTCCGCCTTGACTACTGCAATGTTTTGTATGTGGGGTCCTGTCAGACCACTATATCACGCTTGCAATGAGTTCAGAATGCGGCGGCAAGGCTGCTAGTGGGTGCTGAGAAAAGTCATCACATTTCTCCTATTTTAGCTTCTATAAGGTGGCTACCAGTGGATTTCAGGATAAAATATAAAACTCTGGTGTTTGTTTTTAAAGCAGTGCACGGGATAGCTCCTGCTTATGTATCTGAGCTTATTGTTCTTCATCAAGCACCCAGGTCTTTAAGATCAAATAATTATTTAAGTCATTGCTTTCTGTCCCCCGATCTCATTTAAAGTTAAAAGGTGATCAGGCCATTGCTGCTGCGGGTCAGAGGCTTTGGAATAGTCTGGAATAATGGAAAATTTGTGTTAAAAATTATTTCATGTCTTTAGCTTTTGAGAGGTTGGGCCTGTATTAGTCTGTACCTGTATTAGTAAGTTGCATGTTGCTTTTATGTGTTTTTTTAAGCTTCTGATTGTACAGCACTTTGGTCTGCAGGTGCAGTTGTAAAGTGCTTTATAAATAAAATAATGTAAGTAAGAAAGTAACAAACTTTAGTCTCTGCTTTTCACAGTGTCATTTATGCCATTTTTTTCAGCTTCCTGATGCTTCAAATTCTTAATGGTTATGCAAGTTCTTGATTTACCATGGTTGCACCCCATGTTGCTAAATGATGTTTGAAGGGTGGTTTCAATGACACTGCACCACTACACAGGAAAACCATAGTTTGTACTAATTCTTCCTAGTCATTATAGAAAATATAGAGGTGATGTCTGCTGCTACAGTATATCTAATGAATCTAATGAAAGCCCTGATACTAAGGAAGTATTAGTTATTACCCATACTACAATGAAGATTCACTCAAGCATAGGCAGTGTGTCTGTGTGGCCTGAGCTAAAATGCATAAGGTGAACTGAGTTTTAGTTTAAGCCACTGGGATGAATTGTACATGTTAAATATCTACACTGAAACAAAAACAAAAAAACAATAAAATAAACTGCACCATTGTTTTTGACAAGTGTGTTGACATACCTCTTTAATCAAAAGTTTGAATATCTTTTGAAAACCTAACATTTGTGAGAAAATCGAGCCGAGAGATCTCATAAAAAGCCAAGTGTCTCACAATCAAAACAGATATGCATTTGTATGCACTAGATTTTGTATTTGTTCAAAGCAGTGGCGGGCCTTGCATTTCACACCTAGGGCATCAATGGCGTCCTACCTGAATTAATAACTTTTAATAATGTAGCAGAGAATAGACTCTCTATAATTGTTGTGAAATTGCTGTTTTTATTTTGCACCAGCAGTTATTGGGTTAATGCGGTTAGTTCGGAAAAGGCCGGGTAGAGAGAAACGAGCGAGTGAGTTCGGCTGGTGCGTTTGCGTACAGTGGTTCTTGCGTTCCAATTATAAGTTCAGAAACGGAGCCTCCTTTGAAGTGTCTTTCAAGGGTTACAATAGTCCCTTTTCAGACGTTACAATAGTATGAATGTTTGAAAAAAAAATGAAGTTTCGATCATAAATTTAAAAGAAAAATTAAGAAAATCATATTCACCATGGAAAAAACGGGGGCAAAAAAGCATTATACTCACCAAAACTACTGATTATTTTTTACACAAAATTCATCCTTATTTCTTTCCTTCAAATACTTCAATTACTCTGTTGTACAGGTTATCTGTGCGTTTCAGTTCCAACAATAAGTCTTTTCTATCGAGGCTAATGCTGAAAGTCGAGGTCCCGTCATATTTCTGGCATAAGTTTTAATTCGCTTTAGGGCTGAGACTGTCTGCTCGACAGAAGCAGTGGACACAGGGACAGTCACCGCAATACATGACGATGTGTACAGCTGCCCCATGCTCTCACACAGATTTTTGAAGGTAATCAATGAAATCAGTGGGACTTTTGCCTTCAAAATCATTCGTGGCATACATAGTCGGTTCTGTTTTTACCCGGACAGATCGAATAGAGTTCCGTGACTCTGCGTTAAGCTCAGGCTTAATAAGAGATTTTTTTCCGGTAGGTTTAAACCTGCTGGGGGTCGAGGAGGGAAAAAAACATTAATTTGTGGGTTTAAAAACTATTAAATCTACAGGAATATATTGTAGTTTACGCAGTTCGCTACAGATGCGGTAAGCTAGCTCTGACTACCAGTAATAGTACGCGCTATGAACACCCAATCAAAGGATGTGAAAATGCCGACGTTACCGTACGCCTGCTAGATGGCCCTGGCGCAGTCTAATCGAAATCTGATTGGCTGATTAAATCTGACTGATTATCTGATTGGTAAAAGCAACAGTTTCATTGCCATTCATTTTAAGCTAGAGGCGCCCGCACTATCGATTCTGAAGGCCTCAAGGCAGATTTCTTTGACCCTGACAACACAATGGCTGAAATATGATTGGATAAAAGCTCTAACATAAACATACACTACTGGAAGCAGCGCAACCAAGAGAAAAGCTAGGAAATTAAGAGAATGGACTATTGGAAATAATTTGATACTCATTCATGGAAAAATATATTAAAGTGCAAGTCAGTGATTCTGATAGTGTTTAGGCCAGCAGAGAAGGCCTTGCTGGCCCTGACGGCCCACCACTGATTCAAAGGTTAATTGCAATTTGTAGGATGGTTTGTATTTATTTGTGAAATATTATCTAGGCTCATTTATTTATATTTGTAAAACACAATGCATATGTGCATAATAATAACAAGTAAATAATACGTTTATGCATAATAAACAGACATCACCAGAGCAAAATATTCTGTTACAATATAGTAGTAATGATTTAATGAATTTCTTCGCTGAGAAAATAGAAAGCATCAGAAACACAATTGTAGATGTACAATCTTTTATGGTGTCTTATGATTCAGCCTCAATTATCGCTCCTCAAGAACAACTACACCGCTTTACAACTATAGGACAGGAAGAGCTAAATAAACTTATTATTGCATCTAAACCAACAACATGTTTAATAGATCCAATACCCACTAAACTACTGAAAGAAGTGTTACCTGTAGTGGAAGAGCCTCTTCTCAATATTATTAACTCGTCTTTATTTTTAGGTCATGTTCCAAGAATATTCAAGCTGGCAGTAATACAACCTCTCATTAAGAAACCACAATTAGATCCAAATAACCTAGCAAATTACGACCCATTTCAAATCTTCCATTTATGTCTAAATTAAAAAGTGTCTGCTCAATTGTGCTCTTTCTTGCAAGAAAATTATATCTATGAAACATTTCAGTCAGGATTCAGACCGCATCATAGCACAGAAATTGCGCTAGTTAAAATTACAAATTATTTACTTTTAGCTTCTGACCAAGGCTGTATCTCAATACTAGTTCTACTCGATCTTAGCGCTGCGTTCAACACTATTGATCATAAAATACTCTTGGATTGACTACAAAACTACACTGGTGTTCAGGGACAGGCATTAAACTGGTTTAGATCGTACTTATCAGACCGTTACCATTTTGTCTGTTTAAATGGGGAAAAATAAGGAAAAATGACAAAGATAACGTCAGTAGACTATGGAGTGCCGCAAGGATCGGTGTTAGGCCTTTTGCTATTCTCAATATATATGCTGCCACTTGGTAATATTATAAGAAAACATGGAATTAATTTCCACTGTTATGCTGATGACACTCAATTATTTCATCGCGACCAGATGAAAACGCTAACTTATCTAAATTGACAAGAGTGTCTTAAAGATATAAAATGCTGGATGACGTGTAATTTCCTGCTATTAAATTCAGATAAAACGGAGGTATTACTTATTGGTCCAAAAAACTACCCACAAAATCTTGTACAATACAACTTTAATTTAGAAGGATGTCCTGTTACTTTATCCACTACAGTAAAAGACCTGGGTGTTATACTAGACCACAACTTGTCTTTTCGAAAATCATATTTCATATGTTACAAGAACAGCCTTTTTCCACCTTAGAAACATTGCTAAGCTACGTAACATGCTATATGTTTCTGATGCAGAAAAGTTAGTTCATGCATTCATGACCTCGAGACTAGATTACTGTAATGCTTTATTAGCTGGCTGTCCTGCATCCTCAATAAACAAGCCACAGTTAGTGCAAAATGCAGCTGCTAGAGTTCTTACTAGATCAAGAAAATATGATCATATAACACCTATTTTATCATCTCTACACTGGTTACCTATTAAGTTCCGTATCATTTACAAAGTATTACTACTGACCTATAAAGCCCTAAATGGTCTAGCTCCTGTGTATTTAATGGACCTTCTATCGCCCTACAATCCATCGCGTTCTTTAAGATCACTAAATTTGAGGCTTCTGGTCATTCCTAGGATATCTAATCCACTAAAGGAGGGAGGGCGTTCTCACATTTAGCTCCTAAACTCTGGAATAGCCTTCCTGATATTGTTCGAGGCTCAGACTCGCTGTCCCAGTTTAAAACTAGATTAAAGACGGGTTTTAAAAAAAAAAATAGGCTTTTATTCACATATAAACATTGATAAACGCACACATCAGTTGTGGTAAACTACTCAAGCATATTCGCTTGATGTGTGAGAACCAATAAGGTTCATTCTCATGTTACGCAGCATGTTTGAGCTTCAGCAAGAGGTTTGTTCTCATGTGTCAAGCAGGTTCGGTTAAGCTTCTGTTCATGTTCGCTGATCAATGTTTATATATGGATTAAAGCCTAAATTCAGTCTGTTCATCATATAAAGCTTTCGAGTGTTTTCAGAAAATTTGGAATAAACCGCTCAATTCATTTGGATTAGTTTTACAATCTCTTAATGAACTTTTTGAAGTGGCAAAGTGGTAGTTGTGTAGCTGAGGGACAGAAAGCTCTCAGATTTCTTCCAAAGAGCTTCATTTGTGTTACAAAGATGAACGAAAGTCTTGCGGGTTTGGAACGACATAAGGATGAGTAATTAATGACAGAAATTTCATTTTTGTGTGAACTAACCCTTTAATTTTCTTGTTATGTGAAAATAAACCAAACACCTGCACACTCTTTCATGGGGCCATGTTGGCAAAAATATTGTTGCTTGTAAATATTGAGATTGTATCCAAGGATATCTTTACAGAATGCTCTTGTAATTGGCATACCTAATCTATGAACAGAAACAACCTTCCATTTCAATTGGTGAAAGTGAAAGTCTCACGTGATGGCCAAGTATGGTAACCCATACTTGGAATTTGACCTCTGCATTTAACCGATCCAAGTAAGTGCACACACATTAGGAGCAGAGTAGTGAGTAGTGAACACACACACACTGCAAACGTGGATACACACTACCGGAGCAGCGGGCAGCCTTGAGTGGCGCCCGGGGAGCGATTGGGGGTTAGGTGCCTTGCTCAAGGACACCTCAGTCATATTCCTGCCGGTACTGGAATTGAACCAGCAACCTTTGGGTCACCAGTCCAACTCTGCTACCATTAGGCCATGACAGCCCCAAATTGGTATCACCAATCCTTATTAATTTTCATCACCTTCCCTTTCATTCTGGTATATAAACCCGACTTCAATTCAAACAATTACCAATGTCATGCTACGCCAATAGCTAGTTAGCGTAGTCTTTCATTAAAGCTACAATATGTAAGATTTTTGTAATAAAATATCCAAAAATCACTTGCACAGTGATATTTCCTGCAGTTGTGTAATTACAATATCCCAAAAGTTCCCAAAGATTTTTAATTTCAGAGAAATTCCAATTTTTAATAATGGCTCGTCAATGTTCACCTTTCAATGACGTATATCCACGTTATCCCTGGTTTCCGTTTGTACTGCCATAGTAACCATGGCGACAAACGTGGACAACCATTACATCTAGAGGCACGCTCATGCTGTTGTTGTTTCGTTCAAGCATTATGGACCATGGCAAGCAGACTTTGGGACAAAAGGAGAACTAAAACGAGAATCAATATCAGAGTGGCGTTTTCGAGTAGCAGAGAGCTCCACGTTCGTGACAAACTTCGACTTGCCAGAGATGCCACTCTTGCATGTACTTTATTAGACAGGTGAGCAAATGTACATAAAACTAATCAATGTTATATAGCATTGCAGTTTAGCATTGCAAATGCAGTTTAGTGTGATAGTGTGGACCAAGTGAAACAGCGCTGCGTTAGCTCACAAGTTTCATTCGTCTAAAAAACTGACCTGTGCGAGTATTCGGTAGAACGAAATGTCCTTATTCCTCATCCATAAACATTATTAGATCCATCAGCATGACGAAGTTCCATAATTCCACTTATGCGTCATCAACCTACGCCTTTGTTATTGTAAGAGGTTAGCGACCCCTAGTGGTGAAATTTTTTACATATTGTAGCTTTAATACACAGGTGACAAAAAGCAAGAACAGTACACATATTCCCTTGTGTACATAGGTGGTTGATGCAAGGAAGACTGCGTTTAAAAATGGTTTCTGGAAACAAAATAAATATGTCCTCTTGGCACCTGTACTCACTAAGGTTGAGCCTCAAGCATAGATGGCACAAAATCTCAAATTTAATGAATGGCTATGCTCTTCCTGATTTTGTAATTTCATCTGAATATTAACATTTCTGAGATTTAGTCAGTCAAAACCGTTTTCAAAGTTAATTGATCTAATTTTGTGTCTCTGGATAATAATCTGTGACATCTGTGGGTTTATGACATTTATGGTTTTAGATATAAATTTAGACCATTGGGATAAGACGGGATAAGTCCTGTTATAGTTCCATTTTCATAATGTTCGATCATTCCTGATTTCCTAATTAGTTTCCTCGTTTGTTAATCAGTTCCATCTCACCTGTTCTCTTTAAGTTAATCAAACCACGTCTATTTAAGCCCTCAGTTCCCTGTGTCGTCAGGAATTGTTTATGTTAGTGTGTAGTTGTGACTCTTATTCTCCTAGTTCATTAAAAGACTTTGTTTATCTTTGACCCTTGCATGTGTGTCTACATGTGACAAGTGTCATTATTTCTTGTTTAAAACATGTATAATTGATGGGATAATTCTATAATTACATGTATTAGACATACATTTTTCTTTTACATCTTTGCTATTCATTAAACCTATTGTTAAACTATTATTAGAGTGATAGAGTGAAATCATTCAGTTTGAATTAATGTTGATAATATGATATATCTTCAAATAAAATATGGGTAATTAGATATGTATATATTAATTTGCCTGTATATGTCAAAGAGCAAATTTCACTTTCATCTCAACCTACCACTGATCTAATAGTTTAAGAGCTGCAACAAAATGCTAAGAGACTGATGCAAAGGTCATCACTTTAAGCTTTGCGAAGTTTGTTAAAAAAAAGATAAACACAATCACATAATTAAATCTCACTGAATTGTCTTTCAATGTTATACACAGTTCAATCATCCATCATGTGTTTCCAAGTAAAACATTTTGCATGTTTTTGTATGTCACGTCTTGTTTAGGTTTTGTTTCATGTTCTTGTTACATGTCTGTTATGTGATCCCCTATTCTAGTCATGTGATCCTGCAATGTGTTCTTTGTTGTCATGTGCTCATTGTTTCATTGTTCACAGGTGTCCCTTGTCTAGTTATTAGTCTTGTGTATTTAAGCCCTCATGTTTGCCATGTGTCTTGATCAAGTAATTTTTCACTGTAATCACTATTGGTGAGCGTTCTGTTCATGTCCATGTTTTGAGTTCATGCCACGTCATGCCTTTGTTTTATGTTTGATTACGTTTTGTAAATAAGCTGCACTTGGGTTCTCTACAAACTTGCCTTTAGTGGACATCCTTACAGTATAATTACAAATATAGACAAGTACTAGTTCTGATACATAATTAATCTGTACTGAATTGGACATGAATAAATAATAATAACTAAAATATACTATATATTGCTATATATTTATCCATACTGCAATGCAGAAATCTATTTTCTTGGACCCAGTTTTTATTAGATGTCTTTAACTACTATGTACAAAATATTTGTAAAATATGTCATGTCGTTACATTTAAAGTACCTGCATTTAATTACAATATGTATTTACATTGTTAACCATATCCCAACCGTAAACTTTAGCTCTAGCTCTAACTCTACCCATATCACTATCAGCAGCAAATGTCAATCTGGCAATACTTTTGCAGAACAACATGCATTTAAAAAAGAAGTAAATAAATTAATCAAATGTTTTTTGTTTTTTTAAGTAATTGCTTAGTAGTTAAAGACATCTAATATAAAGCGGCACACAAACCTTCAACAGTTATTATGGGGTAAAAAAAGCTTGGCTTGAAAAACACTTGTGTAACCAACCATTGCTCGGAACATAAAAACCTTGTTGCTCACTGCTTACTAAAGATGCTGCATAATTAGACAAAAGAAGCAAACCAACAATAAGGTCACCCTTTTCAATGTCACTGCAGAATGATTACTTTAAACCTTAGTTGTGATTATAGTGGTTGACAGAAAATTAGTACTTTAACTTTAGTTATTTAATTTTAGTTATTTAAATTTAACTTTATAACATCACATTTTACCCAACATCATAAATAAATACAGAAACACACATTATGATGTTCATTCAATCAAAACACCTACCAGACAAGCCCAAAAGCAGCCAGGTTCAAATCCAGCACTGTTCCTCCTCACAGCATTTACACTGCTTTTTGTTTATCAGTTTTTATAAATGACTGAGTTGGTACAGACAACAGTCTAGTTTGAGGAAGTCAGGGGGAAGGAAGTTTACGGGGGAAGTGTGACAAGTGTCAAATGTCTACAACAGTAAGTTTGAACACATAACAAGTAAAGAGAAAGTTGTGATATATGCATTTTCATTATATGATCTATTTAGGCCATATTTGATAAAAATAAAACACCGCCTAAACCACAATGGACCCCATTTTTAGAAAAAGATATAATCTGATATTCAATACTGCAGCATGGCAGAGATGACAAACCAGGAACAAATAGGCCTACAATTTCTCATACATTAAAATTATATTAATTTGGCAGCAGGTTAGCTTTAGTACCGGATTGTGGGGCTGAATAGAGAGAATCCGATAGTAACAGTGTGTCATCACCATGTTGAAAAGAAGTATAAAATCAGCAAGAAAGTGATGCTCTTTTCTCACCAGCTGTCCTGCAGATGAGAAATGATGGTGGGCGTCTACCTTGTTTGCTGCATGTTTCTGTTTGCAAGTGTTGCAACTACAAAAACATTAAGAACAGCACAATACTATATAAGCTGTGAACTAACGTGTAAGCTTGAAAGTAGGGAACTGGGCGGCTTATGTAATTTAGAAGGTGGTTAACAAACTGCATTTTCTTAGAAACTTAGGTTACACTTTAGTTTAGGAAACACATATTCAGTATTAAGTGAAGTGACGTGAAGCCCAAGTATAGAGGCCTCAAGAAGGCCTCCTTATAATGCAGAATAAGGTCAGAGGGACAGAAAGCTCTCAGATTTCATCAGACATATCTTCATTTGAGTTTCGAAGATGAACAAAGGTCTTAATGGTTTGGAACGACATGAGGTTGAGTAATAAATGACAGAATTTAAATTTTTGGGTGAACTAACCCTTTAATATGTACTTTATGCACTGTTAATGCCAACTACATAAATTATGGCAGATTGGTCACAATTGAAATTGCTATTTTTAATCCCAGGGAAATTTAACTATAAGATTATACAATCTTTGTTAATAGGCTTTTATTCTGTTGGCAACAGACACATTTTAATTTTGACATTTTAATTTTTGCAATTTCTTTTACCAGATGGTGCCATTTCTCAGGTTTGGCCTATAAAGCAAATACTCGCTTTATTCCTGTTTTCTGCTTCTGCATATTGTAGATCCAATTGGATAAATTATGCAGCTATAATTGTGTTGGTTTGGATGTCAGAGTGTGGTTTGTATGTATGTAATTAAAAAAAATTCTGTGTGTGTGCTTGTAATATTTGAGAGAGAAAAAACCCTACTGCAAAACTCTACTCTACTTCTCTATTAGTGTTACTCGATCTTAGAGCTTATTTGATACTATTGACCACCTTTTTTTTTTTTTTTATAAACTCGAAAATTATGTTGGCATTGGTGGAATTTCATTAGCATGGTTTAAATCATACTTATCTGGCCGTTATCAGTTTGTAGCAGTAAATAAAGAGATGTCTTATCGATCACAAGTTCATGTCAGGGTTCTCCTCTGTCAGTCTTGTCTTTGTTTAATCTATCTTTGTTTGTGTTGTGGTTGAACGCATGGCTCTGTCTTTGTGTTCACCATGTGCTCCTCTGTTCATGCCTTCTTGTTTTCCAATTGCCACGCCGTCTTGTTTAGTCATTGATTAGTCTTCGTTTGTCTGAGTGTGCTCACCTGTTCCTTGTCTGAGTATTGTCACCTGTTCCTCGTGTTTTCTGCTCCCTTTATATTGTGTTCTCTTTCCCTCATGTTTTGCCAGTTCATTGTCATTGAGTGTGTTGTGCTACCGGTTACTTATTGCTCATGGTTCCAGTTGTGGATAGTGGCTGGATACCTTGTCCTTGTGTCTGCTGTGTTCCAGCCCTGCAAGCTGAGCTTCTCTGATTGCTTCCTCTCTCTACCAAGCAGCAAGACTGGTGCAGTGACTGATCGTGCCCCGTGAGTCCATCTACGTGTGCTGTATGATCTTGTCTGGCTCTCGGTGCATCCATTGGCCTTGTGTTGCACATCTACCACAGAACACCAGTCTGTTCACCTTGGGCTGGGCACCCTCTCAGCTTCCTGTCATTGTGCTTTGTTCCCTGCCTACTGTTTGGACTATTATCCAAAGATTGCAACTCCAGTCTCAGCCAACAAAACAAGATGGCCGCGTTAGCTTGAGCGTCTGCTGTTGGATTCGACTGCTCTGTAAATCGGGCCTAGCTATAATTGGAATCATCAACCATTCTAAATTTATTTTTAACCTCTTAAGTTTGCGTATTGCTTTTGTATTTTCTTTATTGGAGTATTTTTCTCCCATCCCAACTTTTTTCAGCAATGGATCAGGCCGAGGTTTTCTCTACAAACAATTTGGGATGCAAAGCCGGTCATCTAATGTTAGTTACATACATTTTCCTGAAAAGAGTGAAGGCAGTGATACGATCGCCTTTTTGAAACAATTGATTCCGCTTCTTCTCGGCAGAGATCAATTCTCTGCTGCACCGGTTATAGAGAGCGCTCTCCTACATTTAGTTCTGGCTCCAGGCCTGCGCCCAGACCAATCTTGGCCAAGTTTCTGCATTTCCAGGACAAAGTAAAGATTTTACGTTTGGCCAGGGAGAAAAAAATAACTCCTTTATAAAAGGTACTCGAGTGCACATTTATCTGAATTTTAGTGCCGGTTTGATCAAGAAGTGTCGGCAGTTTGATGCTGTGAAGAAGAACCTCTGTGCTGCGGACATTAAATACTCGTTGCTGTATCCCTGTACGTTGAGGGTGATGGTGCACGGAAAACCTAAACTATTCCGTTGCCCTGACGAAGCAGAGACTTTCTTTTGAGATTTCTCCGTCTCCTCTCCATCATTATTGTAATCTCTGCTCCATAAGTGATTTTTTTGGTGGTTTCTCTTTTTTTGTGTGTGTGTTGGGAATATATGGAGTTAAATTTGGGGTGATATACTATATATATATATATATATATATATATATATATATATATATATATATATATATATATATACACACACACACAGGTCCTTCTCAAAAAATTAGCATATTGTGATAAAGTTCATTATTTTCCATAATGTAATGATAAAAGTTAAACTTTCATATATTTTAGATTCATTGCACACCAACTGAAATATTTCAGGTCTTTTATTGTTTTAATACTGATGATTTTGGCATACAGCTCATGAAAACCCAAAATTCCTATCTCAAAAAATTTTCATATCATGAAAAGATTCTCTAAACGAGCTATTAACCTAATCATCTGAATCAACTAATTAACTCTAAACACCTACAAAAGATTCCTGAGGCTTTTATAAACTCCCAGCCTGTTTCATTACTCAAAACCGCAATCATGGGTAAGACTGCCGACCTGACTGCTGTCCAGAAGGCCATCATTGACATCCTCAAGCAAGAGGGTAAGACACAGAAAGAAATTTCTGAACAAATAGGCTGTTCCCAGAGTGCTGTATCAAGGCACCTCAGTGTGAAGTCTGTGGGAAGGAAAAAGTGTGGCAAAAAACGCTGCACAACGAGAAGAGGTGACCGGACCCTGAGGAAGATTGTGAAGAAGGACCGATTCCAGACCTTGGGGGACCTGCGGAAGCAGTGGACTGAGTCTGGAGTAGAAACATCCAGAGCCACCGTGCACAGGCGTGTGCAGGAAATGGGCTACAGGTGCCGCATTCCCCAGGTCAAGCCCCTTTTGAACCAGAAACAGCAGGAAGAAGTGCCTGACCTGGGCTACAGATAAGCAGCACTGGAGTACCCACAGTCAGTGATGACCTGGGGTGCCATGTCAGCTGCTGGTGTTGGTCCACTGTGTTTTATCAAGGGCAGGATCAATGCAGCTAGCTATCAGGAGATTTTGGAGCACTTCATGCTTCCATCTGCTGAAAAGCTTTATGGAGATGAAGATTTCATTTTTCAGCACGACCTGGCACCTGCTCACAGTGCCAAAACCACTGGTAAATGGTTTACTGACCATGGTATTACTGTGCTCAATTGGCCTGCCAACTCTCCTGACCTGAACCCCATAGAGAATCTGTGGGATATTGTGAAGAGAAAGTTGAGAGACGCAAGACCCAACACTCTGGATGAGCTTAAGGCCGCTATCGAAGCATCCTGGGCCTCCATAACACCTCAGCAGTGCCACAGGCTGATTGCCTCAATGCCACGCCGCAATTTCTTTCTGTGTCTTACCCTCTTGCTTGAGGGTGCCAATGATGGCCTTCTGGACAGCAGTCAGGTCAGCAGTCTTACCCATGATTGCGGTTTTGAGTAATGAAACAGGCTGGGAGTTTTTAAAAGCCTCAGGAATCTTTTGCAGGTGTTTAGAGTTAATTAGTTGATTCAGATGATTAGGTTAATAGCTCGTTTAGAGACCCTTTTCATGATATGCTAATTTTTTGAGATAGGAATTTTGGGTTTTCATGAGCTGTATGCCAAAATCATCAGTATTAAAACAATATAAGACCTGAAATATTTTAGCTGGTGTGCAATGAATCTAAAATATATGAAAGTTTAATTTTTATCATTACATAATGGAAAATAATGAACTTTATCACAATATGCTAATTTTTTGAGAAGGACCATATATATATATATATATATATATATATATACATATATATACAGGTGCTATTCATATAATTAGAATGTCATCAAAAAGTTGATTTATTTCAGTAATTCCATTCAAAAAGTTAAATTTGGATATTATATTCATTCATTACACACAGACTGATATATTTCAAATGTTTATTTCATTTAATTGTGATAATTAAAACTGACAACTAATGAAAATCCCAAATTCAGTATCTCCGAAAAAATTAGAATATTACTTAAGACCAATTCAAAAAAGAATTTTTAGAAATGTTGGCCAACTGAAAAGTATGAACATGAAAAGTATGAGCATGTACAGCCCTCAATACTTAGTTGGGGCTCCTTTTGCCTGAATTACTGCAGCAATGCGGCGTGGCATGGAGTTGATCAGTCTGTGGCACTGCTCAGGTGTTATGAGAGCCCAGGTTGCTCTGATAGTGGCCTGCAGCTCTTCTCCATTGTTGGGTCTGGCGTATCGCATCTTCCTCTTCACAATACCCCATAGATTTTCTATAGGGTTAAGGTCAGGCGATTTGCTGGCCAATTAAAGGGTTAGTTCACCCAAAAATGAAAATTATGTCATTAATGACTCACCCTCATGTCGTTCCAAGCGGAACACAGTTTAAGATATTTTAGATTCAGTCCGAGAGCTTTTTGTCCCTCCATTGAAAATCTATGTACGGTATACTGTCCTTGTCCAGAAAGGCAATAAAGACATCATCAAAGTAGTCCATGTGACCTCAGTGGGTTAGTTAGAATTTTTTGAAGCATCGAAAATACATTGTTCCAAAAATAACAAAAACCACGACTTTATTCAGCATTGTATTCTCTTCCGGTTCTGTTGTCAATCCGCGTTCATGAGTCCGCTGACGTAAGACGAGCTGACGTGTTATCTGGTGCGCCCGAGCTTCGTTTACAGTCTGAGGGAGATGGACGCTGTAAAAAAAAACAATCTTTGCAAACATGTCTAAGGATTTCGACACAGGGGAAGACTTGCATTTTTTTTTAACCAGACATATTTATTTGAACCCGAATACACGGACGCACCAGATAACACGTCAGCAGCGTCTTACGTCAGCAGACACTGGCCTCGTTTTAAATACTTATAGTGCTTCACGTCTATTGCGATTGCGATATCAATAAATCGACTGCTGGCAGTAGATCTTTTTCCTATTTAGCACCAAAACTTTGGAACAATCTTCCTAGCATTGTCTGGGTAGCAGACACACTCTGTCAGTTTAAATCTAGACTAAAAACACAGCTCGTTGACCTAGCATACACATTATCAATTTCTAATATTCAATGCGCATACCTACAGACTAAATGCATAATACGTATTTGCACGCCGTCAGCGTTTTCACATATTCGCATTTAAGTTTGCGTGGAGATTACTTTTATTTTTATTCACCTTAGAACCTATTTTATGGTTTGCTTTCTCGAGCCACCAGGCACTGTTGTTGTGGGGATGAGCGGGCCAGAGCGCGTTAAGGGTTTTTGTTAGAACTGTGTCGTATAAGCGGCCCCTAAGTTAATAACTAATTATCTTTGCAACGGAAGTTAATCAATCAAAACTAACTTTAGCTGGACAATAACTTTATTCTAGAGTTGCTGTAAAGCCAAAACAATCACTGTTACATTAATTTCCTATTATCACTGTAAAGCTGCTTTGAAACAATCTATTTTGTTAAATGCACTATATAAATGAAGGTGACTTGACTTGACAAATCACAAATCCAACCACTGTATCCCAGTGGAGTTTTGCTGGCATCTAATGGGGAAAATTTGATACTTCGCCCAAACAAAATCTTACTGGAAGCTCATTTTCTGAGATATCAAACTGCTTCAAATATAAGTTTTACATAAAATAAAGGTAGAACTTTATTTTACAGTGTACTTGTTACATGTACTTTCCACAGTAATAACAGTAAATTATGAATAATTACATGAAACTAACTCACAACCAAATCCTAATCCTACCCTAACCCTATAGTAAGTACATGTAGTTGCTTATTATTAATCAGTACTTAAATATATAATTACACTGTAACAATGACACCTTAAAATAAAGTGTAACCAAAATAAATTGTCATAAACTTAAACCTAAATAATTTTTTTGGTTTTACTTTGTAAACTTAATTTGCCAAGGGTCTTATTTAAAATGTGTAAACTTAATTTGCCAAGGGTCTTATTTAAAAACGAGACCAAACTTAAAGGAGAACTCCGGGCATTTGTTAAGTTAATCTTAATCGTTATATCTTTGTGAGTACTGTCTATATAAAAAAAAAAAAATTAACCGGATTGGTGCTTGCAACACGGAGACGTTCCCGAAAATGCCCAGAGCTCCAACTCAGCTAAAATGGCAGTTATGGGGGAATAACTGTCTTGAGTGTCTTTGTACCTTTTAACAGACACAAAGTGCAATTAAAATGTCTGTCCAACATGAACAGGGCCCTGACAACTGACTTCCCACAGGGCTTCAGCGCGAGACTACAGCTAGCCGTCTAAATCACTATTTAGGTGAATTTAAACAATGGCTAAGTTGCTAAACGCACCTTGTTCACATGTAATGGCCCTGTTCGTGTTGGACAGACATTTTAATTGCATTTTGTGTCTGTTAAGTGGCACAAAAGACACTCTTTATGTATATGCCCCCATAACTGCCGTTTTAGCTGAGGGGGAGCTCTGGGCATTTGCGGGAACAGCTCCGTGTTGCAAGCACCAATGCGGTTCGTTTTTTTTTTTTATAGACAGTACTCACAAAGATATAACGATCAAGATTAACTTAAAAATTGCCCGGAGTTCTCCTTTAAGCCTGTGCTCCCAGGCTTCAAATTTGTATGACAGTTTTTTGACACGGACATTTTTATCCACTATGTGGACAATGTGACCTATGTGTAACTTTTTTTAATTGATGTACAAGGGCTAAAGTGTTACCGAAAAGTACACATGTGATAGCTTTAAGATAACATACGATTACAACCCAATTTATTTCTTAAACGTAATGGATGTCTGAGCAAAACTATAAAAAAATAAAAAAGGGAAAAATAGGAAAAATAAAAGGGAAAATAAATGTAGGTTGGGACTCGACTAGGGCTGATCGATTATGGAAAAAATCATAATCCCGATTATTTTGGTCAGTATTGAAATCCCGATTATGTAACACGATTATTTCACATGACTTTGGGAGCGTTGCATTTATTAAAAAGATTTATTTCAACAATTCTTAAAAAAAAAAATAATAATAATAATAATAATTCGCAATTTGAACATTTATGCTAACTTTAACTATTAAAATAAATAATATAACAGATAATACTTCAATAAGTATTTAATCATTCCCGCAGGTCTACCACTTATAATGCAGGAAATTCCCCCACAAACATTGATTCACTTTAGCATGTAGATTGTATGAGTAGCCTAAATTAATCACAAATTTCACAAACCACGTGAGTGTTCAGTGTTCAGCTGTGCTTCTCTCTCTCGGTCTCTCAAAATGGGTTGGACAAGGCAAGCGTCGAAACTACGTTCTCGCGTTTAGGAGTCAGGACATGACGGAATTGTCACTTGCACAATCGGGCAAGCATTGCATCATAACTAAAGTTGATAATTTTCACTTCTTTTTAAGTCTTATGAGTTTAAACATTCAAGCTGAGAGAGTTTATGGTTCCGGGAGGGGCGGATGTACGCGTGTCATTCAGAACACAAAATAAGAGTGTTCTTGCAAAACAGAAGATGGCAAAATAATCATTTTTACTCAATTGTACTATTTTGGTGATCGTTGGGAGCCAAAATCAAAATCGAAAATGAATTGCATAGCCCTAGACTCGACTTTAACCTTTGAGAATTGACTGAATCATGTAAAGTTTTCTCTTTAAGACAGATTTGTGTAGAGGTGAATAAGAGGGCTTAGTGATGGCACTTAATTTTACATTCTGTTCTGAATGTACATACTAGGTACTTACAGTACTATGGTAATAACTTGGTAATAACTATGACCTAAACCTATGTTAAGTCCATGTAGCTACTTTAAGGCCCAAGATGGCAGCCAAGTCAGTCCATTGTTTGTGTGTTAGTATGTGAGATCTGAGTTTTTATGCAAGATATTTTATGTCATTTGGGTTTTATGTCATTTGGGCCTGAATGAGTGGAACCAAGAAAAACAACTTTCCTTCAGCTTGGATCTTTGGATGGTCAATTTTTTATTAGATGCCTTTGGATTACCAAAGAACTCTGGAAGTCTGGACCGTTTGAGGCTGCTGTCCACCTGCTGCTGTACAGCTCCTAAGGACATAACACTTTGCGGATCTTCTGAGTGGGGACTTACTCCTGCTGCTGGATTTTGTATTTTAAGGCCTAGTAGCACACTGACTGTCATAACTGTGGACCCTGGGTGAGGTGGAGCGACTGTGCTTCTCCTGGTCTGCAGATTTGCCCACAGTCACTGTTTCACAAATTGCCACATTCCACACTGCTACATGTCCGCAATAAAACAGCAGATAAGTTGGCATCATGTATTTCTTTATAATTCTGTTGCTTATTCATTGTAACCCGGGTCTAAATGTACTAACTGGGCACAACGTCGACTGGGCACAACTGGGCACAAAAGGTACAACAAGTGAATCCTTGTTGTACTAGTTACACTCCAGGCAACTCTCAATTTTTCAGACGAGAATTCTTGAGTCACATCACCAGACAATCAGTCCACTTCATCAACTGACGATTTACTACTGTGAAGGGCAAGTCAAAGAAGTCCAGTATCTTCAGAATATAATGCTGTTATCTGACTATTTTATTGTCAAAGAGGACTCTTTCTCACAGTGTGCAGGTAACAGTGGTTCTGATAAATCATCTCCTGTTAAACTAAAACTGCGATGTATAGTAATGCTTTTATTGTTGTTATCTAGAAATGTTCAGCCAAATCCTGGGCCTACTACATCTGTGCAATGTCTACCCACTCCCTCAGATTTCTAAAGTAGATCAGGCCTTGGTTTCATACATTTAAAAGTTAGAAGTCTGGTCCCTAAAATGGATATGATCAAGATCTGGGCAAATACGATAAACACTGTTGTAATGGTTCTATCAGAAACTTGGCTTAAGAAATCTGTAACTGATGACTTAATTTTTATTGATGGTTACAAAGTCTATAGAACTGATCGGTTGGGTAAAGGAGGTGGGGTTGCCATGTATGTCAAATCCAAGCTCATTAGCTCTGTAACTGTCAATTACTAAAGCTAAACAGTTTGAGGTCTTGGCCATCAAAGCAGGCGTATCAAAGGATTACTACATCACTGTTGTTGGTTGCTATAGACCCCCATCTGCCGCAAAGGTTGCTTTCAAATCTATTTCACATATTTTACATGAATTCAATGACTCTAAATTCATCCTTATGGGTGATCTAAATTGGGACTGGCTTTCAGGGACGTCAGATTGTTTTCAAGAACTGTGTGATTCATTAAACCTAGTGCAACTCATTAATGCTCCGACAAGGCCAAATTCTAAAGCACAACATAAATCTATCTTGCTTGATTTAATTATAACAAATACATCTCACAAATACACCTCAACTGGCATATTTTGCAATGATGTAAGCAATCATTGTGCAATTGCTTGTGTCAGGAATACAAAAATCCCCAAGGTAAAACCCTGATTCATTTTTAAAATATATTTTAAATGTTTTCAAGAGCAGGCTTTCCTGCATGATTTATCTCATAGTGATCTTAACAGATTAACTGTACTCTAATAAACATGTTCCCATTAAAAAGTTTAGGATCAGTGGTAGGGAAAATCCCTGGTTCTCAGACAGTCTTTCAGAGCTAATTCATTTAAGAAATAAATCGTGGGCCCAAGCTAGATTTTCAAACTCCAAGCTAGATTTTCAAACTCCTCTGCTGATTGGACTACGATTAGAACCTTGATGTGCACCTTGATGATAAGAAATTCCAAAATCAAAATTTTATCTGAAGACAGTTACAGAGAATCTAAATAACCCCTCTAAATTCTGGAAAGTAATTAAATCAATTTCAGGTAAACATGTTGCTTCAAGCCTCCCTGAACATATTCTGGTTGGATCAGATGAAATAAAGGATAAAGCTGCTATGGTCAGTCAGTTAAACAGACACTGTGCTGGGTCTGCATTTGACAGTTCAAATGTTAATGCAACTGAAAGAAATCTGGATTTGTTTGATATTAAAACTATTTCAGTTGTTCAAGTTTGTAAAGCTCTGAAAGGTATTGAACACAATACCAATACCTGAATCATAATCATACACTGTTCGTTCGTTGGCCAGAGAACTGGCCCCCTGACTGAGCCTGATTTCTCCCAAGGTTTTTTCTCCATTTCGTCACCTGAAGGAGTTTTGGTTCCTTGCCGCTGTCGCCTTTTTCCACCTTTGTTGCCATTGGCTTTTGGCTTGCTTAGTTGGGGATATTAAATTTAACATTTAATTTAATATTCAACAATAATATTGATCTGCCTGCATTGACACCATTTTATGAGAACTGAACTGAGCACACTGAACTTACTTAAGCTGAACTGTGATGCTATTTTCCAGTTATCTCTGTAAAGCTGCTTTGAAACAATCTGTATTGTAAAAAGCGCTATATAAATAAATGTGACTTGACTTTCAAAGTTTTGTTATTGAGCACTGTGTGAGAATACATTTATGTGCTGACAAAAAATGTAAAACATTTTTCTGGAACATATGTAGTACATATGTCTTCTCTACCTGTTGAGGACTTGGCTCTTTGGTTTTGGAGGTTGTCCCTACGCAGAGACTGTGTGTTTGCAGTGTCTGAATTGTGCCGAATGGAGGGCGGATGCCGTTTCACGGTCAGTTGCAGACTCTGATCGCTGAATAAAGTCTGTATCAGAGCCAGGTCCAGAGAAGACACCTCACAACCATTCAGAACCACGATCTCATCACCAGGCCTCAGACCTATCAATGATATAAAACAGGAATGAAGGGGAAAAAAAATTATAATATCCAGTTATAAAACTGGTGTCTTCACTACAGGACATCTTTTGGTCTTTATAAAACATCTTTTAGATATTTGATCAACATATCCAAACACCATAACCTACATAACCTCAGAGATAAAAGCTGTATCTACAGAAGCAAAAGTACCTTCGCTGAAAGCAAGCCCATCAGGAAGAACTTCACTGACAATGATACGGCTGTTTTGGAGGTTGTCTACATAGCCTGTCACAGCAAAGCCTTGAGGAAAAGAAGAAAAAAACACTGTGAGAAACGGCATGCATCATAAAGTGCCATCATTCCCTGATGAGCTTTAAAAGAGCCACTTAAATTTCCCCTTGCAATAACTTGCTTACCAAAGTCACCAGTTAGACTGGGTCTAGACATGTGCAGAGTGCAGATGCTCAGTTGGCAGACCTCCAGTTCGTCATATGACTAGGGTGACAAAGACGTCTAGGTTAGTGCAAAAATCATGCAGTTCACCAACTTCAACTTTTATAAACCGAGCCATTATTCATTGAACATTAAGCTTTGCCATTATCAACATCTTACCAAGGTCTGCAGAAGCTCAACAGCTGATGGTGTTAATACCTCCATTATGTCTCCTACACACCTTCTCAGCCGTAAACAGTGCATGCTGGGGTCCAGGTCTATGAGCTAAGAGAGGGAAATCTATCTTAAGATTCAGCCCTTTCCACATACAATAAATTTAATGTATAGCATCAAGACTTAGTGTACCAAGTTGTGTGAACATGACACTAGCAACACCAAGGTCATGGGTTCGATTCCTATGGAAAGCAAGAACTGATAAGATGTGTACCTTGAATGCAATGTAAGTTTTTGGCATCTGCCAAATATGTAAAAGTAAAGTAGCGGGCAACATTTAAGTCAATAACAAGTAAGTCATATGACTTCAGGATAGTTGGAATATGGTGCTGTAATGAAGGTCACTGTATGTTTTTGTTGTAAGAAAAAGAGCAGTGTGAACATTCTTCAAAACATCTACTTTTTTTGTTCCACAGGAGGTCATTTTGGACTGGAACGAGATAAGGTTTAGTAAATGGTGACTATTTTGGGTGAATTATTTGTATTATGTAAAATTCTTTGACAACACAATATATGTGGTCCTTTCCAGCTACATCAATGTAGCAACAGTATGAGATTTTCCAGTCAAGAAATTTTCAGGACTTTTCTTCTTTAGCACAAACTAGACAATGGTCAGTCACTGGCATATCAGTGAACGGTAAACTGCAGTACCGTTCAAAAGTTTGGGGTCTGTAAGATTTAAAATAATAATAATACTTTCATTTTGCAAGGATGCATTAATTTGATCAAAAGCACAGTAAAGTTACAAAAAAGACAAAAATGTATTATGGATTCCACCAATATATATATATATATATATATTTTTTTTTTTTTTTTTTTTTTTTATTATTATTATTTTTTATAAAAAACTGTTTTCAATATTCATAAGAAATTTAATAAGACATTTTTCTTGAGCACCAAATCAGCATATTAGAATGATTTCTGAAGGACCATGTGACACTGAAGACTGGAGTAATGATGCTGAAAATTAAGCTTTGGTCACAGGAATAAATTATATTTTAAATATATATTCAATTAGAAAAGTTCTTTTTAAAGGTCACACTTTATGTTAGGTGTCTTAAATTTTTTAATTTACTTAAGTAAATATTAGTTAAGTACAATGAACTTATTGTGTTGATGTTGTATTGCAAAACGGGTAAGGTCGGTATAAGATGTAATAACATAAATTAATAACAGATGTAATTATATGTAGTTTTTTTTTTTTAAATATAGGTACAATGTAAAAACACATATGTACACAAACAGTGCACTGCATCAAATTATTAATTTAAATGTTAGTACATAGTAATATTGTGAAATATTGTTTCAGTTTAAAAGGACCCAGTTTATATTGTGTCTTTAACTACTGTTTTTACAGGGAGTATAAGAGACTTCTTTCAATGAAAAGGTAAAAAATCTCACTGACACTTTTGAATGGTAGTGTAGATAGTTACTGTATGAATTCTGATAGTATGAATGATAGTTACTGTAGGATTTCATGGAAGGAGAGCTCGATTGCTTACAGAGAGGCTTTAAAAGCTGCTATATCTGCTTATTTTTCAACCCTATTAAAAGAAAATAAATATAATCCAAGGTATTTATTTGAAAAAGTGGCTACACTAACGAAAAAGAAAGCTTCAAGCCCAGAAGTTTCCAAGAAACACAGCAGTAATGACTTTATGAACTTCTTCACTTATAAGATTGATAATATTAGGGACAAAATTATAACTATGCAACCGTCTACTACAGCATCACATCAGGGAGTGCATTATAGTCTCCCTGAGGTAAAATTTGATTCATTTGTTGCCATAGGAGAGGAAGAATTTTGCAAACTCGTTAAATCATCTAAATCGACAACATGTATGTTAGACCCTATACCGACTAAACAACTGAAAGAGATGCTTCCAGAAGTCATAGATCCTCTTCTTAACATCATTAATTCGTCTTTTTCTCTAGGATACGTACCAAAAACCTTTCAGCTGGCTATGATTAAACCGCTTGTTAAAAAAACGCAACTTGATCCTACAGAATTAGTCAATTACAGGCCGATCTCAAATCTACCTTTTCTGTCAAAGATACTAGAAAAGGCAGTATCCTCACAACTGTGTTCCTTTCTTGAAAGAAATGGTATCTGCGAGGAGGTCCAGTCAGGATTCAGACCGCACCATAGCACTGAGACAGCTCTCAGAGTCACAAATGATTTGCTCTTATCATTCGATCGTGGTTGTATCTCTCTATTAGTGTTACTTGATCTTAGTGCAGCATTTGACACCATTGACCACATCATTCTCTTAAATAGACTAGAAAACTATGTTGGCATTAGTGGAATTGCATTAGCATGGTTTAAATCATATTTATCTGACCGCTATCAGTTTGTAGCAGTAAATGAAGAGATGTCTTATCGATCACAAGTTCAGTATGGCGTACCACAAGGCTCAGTACTAGGACCGCTGCTGTACATGCTACCTTTAGGAGATATCATTAGGAAACATGGAATTAGCTTTCACTGTTATGCTGATGATACTCAGCTCTATATTTCTTCCAAACCTAACGAAACACACCAATTCACAAAATTATCGGAATCCATAGTTGATATCAAAAATTGGATGACTCGTAATTTCCTACTACTAAATTCTGAAAAAACAGAGATTCTAATTATTGGACAAAAAACTTCCACATGTAATAACCTAGAATACCGTCTAACACTTGATGGCTGCTCTGTTAAGTCTTCGTCGTCAGTTAGGAACCTGGGTGTGCTCTTTGATACCAATCTTTCATTTGAAAGTCACGTGTCTATTGTCTGTAAAACCGCATTTTTCCATCTTAAAAATATATCTAAATTACGTCATATGCTCTCATTGACAAATGCGGAACAACTAGTTCATGCGTTCATGACATCAAGGCTAGATTATTGTAATGCTCTACTGGGTGGTTGCCCTGCACGCTTAATAAACAAACTACAGCTAGTTCAAAACGCGGCCGCTAGATTTCTCACCAGAACCAGGAAGTACGACCATATTAGCCCGGTTCTGTCAACACTGCATTGCTCCCTATTAAACATCGTATAAATTTTAAAATATTGCTGATTACTTACAAAGCACTAAATGGTTTAGCTCCCCAGTACTTGAGCGAGCTCTTAACGCATTATAGTCCTTCACGTCTATTGCGATCTCAAAACTCCGGCCAGTTGATAATACCTAGAATATCTAAATCGACTGCTGGCAGTAGATCCTTTTCCTATTTAGCACCAAAACTTTGGAACAATCTTCATAACATTGTCCGGGAAGCAGACACAGTCTGTCAGTTCAAAGCTAGAATAAAAACACATCTCTTTGACCTAGCACTCACATAAAACTCTATAGACTTCTATAATTCAATATTAGGCTGCTTAGATTAGGTCAGCCGGAACTGGGAACACTTCCCTTAAATCCTGATGTACTTGTTACATCATAAGAAGAATGGCATCTACGCTAATTTTAGTGTCTTTGTTTATCCCGAGGTTTTCCCGCAGCCTGCCGGATCCAGGCCGTTTCCAGATCTGACTTTCGCCTGGACCTGATGACAATGCAGTGCTGAAGTGCCAACTAGCCTCTCCCTATGGAGGATCCCTATACCACTCTACAGATAAAGCGTTGTGGAATTTTTCGGTTCGCGTACCTACCCAAAGTGATAAGACAAAATAAAATTCTGCATCAAAATTTATAGACAAGTAGTTTGTTTAGGCTTGGTTTGTAAGGAATTACAAACCTGCGCACATATATTCAAACGCACATAACTATAGAATCAATTCTTAATGCGCATGTGAACGCCATCAGCGTCTATCACAGGTTCACGTTTAAAGTCTGTTTAGAGAGAACGGTGTCGTCTTAGCGGCCCCTAATTTAATAACAAATGATCATTTAGACGGAAGTGAATCAATCAAAACTAACTTTAGCTGGAAAAAACATTTTTCAAGAACCACTATAAAACCAAACCAATCTCTGTTACCTTAAATTATATGTTTATCTCTGTAAAGCTGCTTTGAAACAATCTACATTGTTAAAAGCGCTATATAAATGAGGATGACTTGACTTGACATGAAATTCATTTGTGTGGGAAAAGCCAGTTGCTGAAGCAATGTCAGCCTTTTGTCACAGATATCAGAATAAGACAGCTGTCATGCAGAAAGCATAATGTCATCTTTTAATGAATTTCCCCAGATGCGGTCTAGCCTCAGGTAAAGGAGTGATACAATAGTGTGTCTGCATGTATACGCTGACTCAAACAAATCAAAATGGGTGTGTTGGTAAATCAAGGTAATTAATCTGAACACTATGCAGTGATCTTACCCTGCAGGTCTCAGCCAAGACATCCATGACAGTGTGATGACTTTTCAGAAGAACCTTAACCGTCTGGTAATCTGGCATACAGACGCATGTTGTGTTTTCCTGGCTGCAATCCCACTGGCTGCCTTCAGGTGGCATGACTGAGTAAACATTAGCCAAACTACCCAACCGCTGTGAAAGAAAACAAAGAGGATGAGGATGACAAAGATGAGAAATTTTCATCAGGTCAAATATAAAGACTTTTTGAATATTACTTTTTTCCCTGGTTAGTTAGTTACCTATTAATAACACATGTTATCATGTCTCCTTATTTATTATTTTTGTGTTTAAGACAGATTTGATAGGATTTCCTTATAAATCCTAAAAAAAGAAGAAGATCTGATCTAGATACATTAATAGATTTTTAGTAACCAAAGGTTTTTTAGCCAAGTATAAGCACTTATAAATTAATCTAAAACTAAAGTATATGACACTGACTTGTTCCATGACTCATAGCATGGCGTTCTGTGGCATCGATCTATGCTTGTTTAAGGATGTGCCACTAAAAAACAAAATACACCATGGTTCTTTCATGGGGGATTAAGTCTTTGGTGTCGGAAACAAACATTCACACACACCAGAGAAAACATGTCTTGTCTCAGTTCCACAGGTACAGACTGTTCACACATCCCACTCAATGAAGTAATGGCCTTTTTTAGCAAGGGAAAGAGTTACCAAAGAGCAGCTGTATAACCCTCTGTTTGTCCAGTGAGTGGTGTGAATGAAGCCCCGACCAGCAGCAGAATGAGTGCGCATTCATTTTACACAGTAACGGTCAACTTTCCAAAAGAGCAGCCAAGGGCAACCGCCCAGTATACGGTTCTCAGTGTGTGTGTGTGTGTGTGTGTGTGTGTGTGGCTCTCAGCACCAGAGCCTTCAGATTTTCCTCTGCAAAGTGGGAAAAATCATTTATGGAGGCTAACCTCCACCCGGAACATACTAAAGATGGAATGATGAAGAAAAGACACTTGCTGTCGAGAATAACTCTTAGGTCTCTCAGCAACATGGGTGTATTGGTCACCGTGGATTACTGAAGTGGCGTACAGAGAGGAACCATGGACAGGTAAACACAAATTATACACGTTTCTCATTCCATAGAACGTGTTAGTTTGAAACAAGACTGGAAACTATATAAATCAACTGATGTGTACAAAATCAGACACTTTTTCTCCTCATGAGACACACAATTTCTCAGTTCCAGACAAGTGTCCTCATAATGAAACCAGCAGCACAACAAAATACCAATCAATATTTGACCATCTATCAGCTACAAAAAAAACAAAAAAACAATTGTAATATATACTGTACAGTGAACAAAAAGACATTACTAATATAAGTATAAAATGTATAGTATAACTGTATTTTTAACATTAAACCCAGTAAAACAGAACTTTTTCTAGTTGGCAGGACTTAAAGTACACTGTAACGTACCTTAAAACTACAAGGAGGAATGGTGTTTAGATGTCCTCCAACATCACTGTCAAAGACCTAAAACAAGAAGGAAAAAAACGTATCACTGCATAGTCATTAAACTCTTAGTCATATTTTGTCAGACAGAACAAGAGCCATGGTTACAAACACTGCAGCAGACAAACTATCATTTCGTTGCTAAAAAAACCTCCGCAAGCAAATTTCCTGTAGTAAATCTATTTTGATCTTAAACAAACGCTTTGAGGCTTCACTGGAAGTAAAGGGCATTATAATGGTTAGTAGGACACAGTCATCCAATCTCTTAAAGTTCAGGTCCTTGTTTTATAGGCTTTTTAAAATAGTCACCCAGTGCATTGGAACAGTCCGCCAACCTCCATTAATCAAACATATACCTATGTGGACTCAAATATTGTAAGCGTTTATAATAGATTGCTTGTGATGTTCCTCATTTAAGTCGCTTTGGATAAAATTGTCCCTCCCTAACATGTGGTCATATACATTTTTGGTATTTTCCCTGAGGCCCATTTATAATGTTATTTTTTTCCGGATTTCTTTCCTCTCTTTGAGCCTTAGAAACAGACCTGGTGTTTTTCGCTGATTTGCCTTGAAGACCTGTAAATTACCTCTTTGCATGTGAAATGAGACACTTTTGAGGCTCAAAAAATGTTGGAGCAAATTAATGTGTGAAGAGAGGATAATCTGACATCTCACATGTGACCATAATCTTAAAATAACAAGGAAAATGTAATTTATGGAAGTGAAATAATGCCAAATGTTTTTGAAACAAAAAGCCTGTTAAATTGTACCACTTGAAAAAAATATGCATTGCATTAACCCTGCTTGTATTTTAATGCATTGTATTTTTAGGGTTTGCATTTTTATGGGCTGAAATTTAGCATGGTTGAATATTTAAGCTCAAAACATTTAAAACACATTTTCATTAGTAAAATTTCAATAATCCATATTCACCTTTCATATTTCACTTCCAAAATATTCAAATTAATTAAAAATACAACCTATAATATTCAACAGGCGGTTTTCGGTCCATTTTATTTCGCTTTGCAAATTGACCCTTCGGTAAGCCTCGCCCTCCCTAGTTACTGTTGCTACGCCTGTCAAGCTTTCGCGTCTGGCACGTCTATTACAGTGTGTATGCACCGGTGTCAGACATTCCCAATGAGATAATTAGTAATTTTTGGCGAACAAGTGAAATATCTGAGAGAGCAAGACAAAAGGGACTGCAGTATGCATTCGATGGATATATCCACGACATATGCAACCGATTAGAGAATAATTCCATAAAATTTAAGCTAAAGCCTATAGTCCCAGCACAGCAGCAGCCGCCCGCTTACCATTCAAATGGGAAACACACAAATTGAGGAACAACTATGGTCGTGCATGGCAGGGTAAGTGAAATGTGAAAATAATCTAATAATTATATATCAAACAGTAATAAATCCATAAATATTGTGGAATAACACTAACACCGGGAGAGCCGCGATTGGATTGGGTTAAAGTTACTCAGTCTGGGGTAGTATGCCGTCGATTAACAAAATGCTGAAATATATATTAAAGTATGTCAGTGAGCCTCCGTCTTGTCTTTAATAATTTTATTTTACGTTCACATATATGCATTATCAACAAAGAACCATCATTATTTCCAAGCAATAGGTGTTTTTGTTAATCCTGTCGACATTTAGTTGTGAATGGGGTCTCCCACACTGCTGGATCCATGCACATAATTACTCCCATCGGCTTTTAGATTTTCGGGAAGGAAAAAAAATTCCACTCTCGCGTCCAAACTTTTAGGATACCGGGTATCAGATTTGTACAATCCATACGCACACCGCTTCGGCATGTTTCCCTCGCTCGAAAGCTTGCCAGACCTCCCGTGCCTAGTTACGGTTGCTAAGACACGATTGGCCAGTCGCGGTTTTCAGGCGTGGCTTTGCGAAGGGTCAATTCACTTCCACAAATTCAGTGGTTCAAATTCGACAGTAAATTCAATATTGGCATCCAGGAACTGCAGGAAAAGAAGTAGATTACCGAGCATAATCTCCATCTGCTTTTAGTCGACCTCACCAGAAAGGGGTGCAAGCGCGTGTTGTTGACGAAGACCAGAGCAACAGTTAGAGCAAGCCATTCATTCATAAAAACTAATTTACAACAATTGAGCATGCATTAAGTTTTTTGTGATGATTATCTGGGTCAGTATATATGCGGAAAAGATGATAAAGGCACAAAAGCTGTTTTTATGTTTCATTTATTAACTTCATTGTTACTTTCCCTGTGTAGCCTTACATGTTATCAACTTTTTCTACCATGAACGGGATTATAATCGGTTTCCCTTAATACCTCATCATACTCAAGGATTCCCCTTCCATCAGGACAAAAAGCTTAACATAGCTTAATGGACTAATACAGTAATATAAAAGACGAAACTCGCACCTTATTGTGGAAGTATGCCTACATACATGTTAATATTCCTACATACATGATTAATCTGGGAAGGGTCATAGCACTTTCATATTGTTGTCCTATATTGTTAGTTTAACTGTAACTTAAGTTGCTTTGGATAAAAGTGTCAGCTAAATGACTAAATGTAAAATTGGCTTGACATCGCACATTTAGGGACCGTCTCTAAAGTAAGATTGGTAGTCCTATAGGCCTAAATGTTTCAAACTTCAATAGCAAACTTCAATTTATTTGAATAAATTGCGCATTATGCCTGACACCTACATGAACACTTTACAGTTGGTTTTATGACTGCACGTCGTTCTCTTCAAATGCTATTGAAGTTAGAAACGTGTATACCAATGTCGTATGTAACTTTAGAGACGGTCCCTAAATGTGCGAATGTCCAATGTCAAGCCAATTTATACCAGTATCACTGAGAAACGCTCAGCTTTAAACTTTGCGCGTCAAGTTCATATTCTGAGTCCTTCTGCTTGCCTGCGAGTTTGGTCTTTTATATCACTGTGTTTATGTCCATTATAAGCTACGTTAAGCGTTTTATATGCCCAGCAGGGGAATCCTGACGTATTGAGGGAAACCCTAGTAGCCTAATTCATGCAGCACAATCGCCGCAATATAACGTTGAGGCAACTAAACAACCAATAGATACGTCAAACTCAAATGTAACATTGGATCTGTATACATCCGCATCGGGGGAATAACATTATAATCTCGTTCACGGTTGAGATGCATGTAGGCCACTGGTTTTCAAACCCTGGTTTGAATTTTTTTTTTTTAAATTAATTACTGATTTATTTATTTTTTAAATTTAAATCACTGGCGACCCATTTTTTTAATTCTCGCGACCCACCCGTAAAAAATGGCTCGCCAGTGATTTAAAAAAAAAAAAAATCAGTTTTCTAATAATATTAATAGCTTTGATTAGAAGTACACTAAAAAACCATTCAAATTCATGCAAAATAAATAATCCACGTCACCTGACCAAAATGAAGACGAAACAACGAAACAAACTGAATGCTTCTCCTGACATGCGTGTTGCCCTCTTGTCCTGCGAACGGCTTGGGACCAGAATATGCAGAATAAGCAGGCCCACCCTTCTCATTAATATATTTACACAAAACACGCACTCGTTCGCTCCATCCGCAACACACACACGTTCGCTCCATCGGCAGCAACACACAAACACTCGTCGTTCTTTGCGACTTCCGCAACACATTCTCGTTCGCTCCATTGTAGAGCTTAGATTCTCTGCCCGAGCCCGACCTTGATCAAGCACGTCACGTGTCACGCGCAGCGTTTCCTCCACTCGCACGCTGTGCTGTATTGTGTAGCTTAAGTGCAACATGGAGCTTGAAGTAAAGAAAAAAATGAAAACAGGAGAATTAACTTTGAGCAAGTATGAAGGAAAGTCGGAGGTATGGAAATATTTTAAACTCGTGGGCAGTGACAACATATGTGTTGGCTTTGTTGAGTCCAAGTGCGGCGCGCTGCTAGAGAGTCTGTATGTGTTGTAGCCATGAAATAAGCGCATTTAGTTTATATTTATTAAAATATTATAATGTTATTTTTTTCCATCTATGTTGATTATGAAAGTGAACAGAGTAGATAGGAGGATGCGCAATATTAGGAGACATGGAATGGTTCAGGCATGATTTTGACCACTTCATTATGTTTTGTTTTGTAGAAAGCCTTTCTTTAAAGTGAATTTTGTTTTGTATAAATTGTATCTTAATTTTAATACATTTTTCATCAACCAATTGCCTGAAGAAGAAGAAGCATTAATAAGAAGCAAATATAGCCGGCAGTATTCATGACATGGAGGCGCCGGCGAGCCGTGTTCACCATAGCACGTGAACTGGAGCATCTCATCATAAAATTAAATCAATTCTCGGCACGCTTGTCACCGAATTTACTAATTGTTCAATTTAAAGGGTAGTTCACCCAAAAATGAAAATTAAGTCATTAATTACTCACCCCCATGCTGTATCAACCCTGTAAGACCTTCGTTCATCTTCGGAACACAAATGAAGATATTTTTGATTAAATCTGAGAGGTGGATCACTGCTACATAGGCTGCCAGAGGGAATGAAAATTGACGGCCCAGAAAGTCATTAAAGAACATGTTTAAATATTCCATGTGCCTACAGTGGCTCAACTATAAGTTTATCAAGCGACGAGAATACTTTTTTTCCGAAAAAAAAAACATAAATAACGACTTTATTCGACTACTCCTTTTCTTCCTTGTGGGCCTGAGACGAGAGTTCAAGAGATTTCCACGACGCATGCGCGAGAACTGAACAAGAAGTATTAGAAGAAGAACGTTCTCTTCTCAGTTCTCGCGCATGCGTCGTGGAAATCTCTTGAACTCTCGTCTCAGGCCCACAAGGAAGAAAAGGAATAGTCGAATAAAGTCGTTATTTATGGGGTTTTTTTCGGAAAAAAGTATTCTCGTCGCTTGATAAACTTATAGTTGAGCCACTGTAGGCACATGGAATATTTAAACATGTTCTTTAATGATTTTCTGGGCCGTCAAGTTTCATTCCCTCTGGCAGCCTATGTAGCAGTGATCCACCTCTCAGATTTAATCAAAAATATCTTCATTTGTGTTTCGAAGATGAACGAAGGTCTTACGGGGTTGGTACAGCATGGGGGTGAGTAATTAATGACTTAATTTTCAGTTTTGGGTGAACTAACCCTTTAATAAAATTAAAACTATCATTGTGATAATTAAAATAATTGAATATTAAATATTAAGTGGCCAATTTTTGCACATTTATTAATAGTATATATATATATATATATACAGGTCCTTCTCAAAGAATTAGCATATTGTGATAAAGTTCATTATTTTCCATAATGTAATGATAAAAATTAAACTTTCATATATTTTAGATTCATTGCACACCAACTGAAATATTTCAGGTCTTTTATTGTTTTAATACTGATGATTTTGGCATACAGCTCATGAAAACCCAAAATTCCTGTCTCAAAAAATTAGCATATGATGAAAAGGGTCTCTAAACAAGCTATTAACCTAATCATCTGAATCAAATAATTAACTCTAAACACCTACAAAAGATTCTTGAGGCTTTTAAAAACTCCCAGCCTCATTACTCAAAACCGCAATCATGGGTAAGACTGCCGACCTGACTGCTGTCCAGAAGGCCATCATTGACACCCTCAAGCACCCATTGACACCCTCTGTAAGACAGAAAGAAATTTCTGAACAAATAGGCTGTTCCCAGAGTGCTGTATCAAGGCACCTCAGTGGGAAGTCTGTGGGAAGGAAAAAGTGTGGCAAAAAAACGCTGCCCAACGAGAAGAGGTGACCGGACCCTGAGGAAGATTGTGGAGAAGGACCGATTCCAGACCTTGGGGGACCTGCGGAAGCAGTGGACTGAGTCTGGAGTAGAAACATCCAGAGCCACCGTGCACAGGCGTGTGCAGGAAATGGGCTACAGGTGCCGCATTCCCCAGGTCAAGCCACTTTTGAACCAGAAACAGCGGCAGAAGCGCCTGACCTGGGCTACAGAGAAGCAGCGCTGGACTGTTGCTCAGTTTTGCATGTCATTCGGAAATCAAGGTGCCAGAGTCTGGAGGAAGACTGGGGAGAAGGAAATGCCAAAATGCCTGAAGTCCAGTGTCAAGTACCTACAGTCAGTGATGGTCTGGGGTGCCATGTCAACTGCTGGTGTTGGTCCACTGTGTTTTATCAAGGGCAGGGTCAATGCAGCTAGCTATCAGGAGATTTTGGAGCACTTCATGCTTCCATCTGCTGAAAAGCTTAATGGTGATGAGGATTTCATTTTTCAGCACGACCTGGCACCTGCTCACAGTGCCAAAACCACTGATAAATGGTTTACTGACCATGGTATTACTGTGCTCAATTGGCCTGCCAACTCTCCTGACCTGAACCCCATAGAGAATCTGTGGGATATTGTGAAGAGAAAGTTGAGAGACGCAAGACCCAACACTCTGGATGAGCTTAAGGCCGCTATCGAAGCATCCTGGGCCTCCATAACACCTCAGCAGTGCCACAGGCTGATTGCCTCCATGCCACGCCGCATTGAAGCAGTCATTTCTGCAAAAGGATTCCCGACCAAGTATTGACTATTGGGTGCATAACTGAACATAATTATTTGAAGGTTGACTTTTTTTTTTGTATTAAAAACACTTCTTTTATTGGTCGGATGAAATATGCTAATTTTTTTAGACAGGAATTTTGGGTTTTCATGAGCTGTATGCCAAAATCATCAGTATTAAAACAATAAAATACCTGAAATATTTCAGTTGGTGTGCAATGAATCTAAAATATATGAAAGTTTAATTTTTATCATTACATTATGGAAAATAATGAACTTTATCACAATATGCTAATTTTTTGAGAAGGACCTGTATATAAAATTGCGCAGCTCCACACTGTCAATGGTCTAGCACCCATTCAGCACCTGCGTTAAATGATCTGTCTTCGCCCCTGGTTATAACGGCCCACATATTAAAAATGGTCGGGTTTAAATCGGGCTCGGGCTCATAATTACAGTTAATGTGTCGGGCCGGGCCGGGCTCGGACACAACGTGCACGGGCTCGGGTCGGATCGGGCTTGATTTTTTGGGCCCGATCTAAGCTCTACTCCATTGGCAGCAACACACACATTTCAGATCAATATATTTGTTTTCCTTAAAATTGTAATTAACACTAACTTTATTCTCATTTGAATTATAAATATGTTTGCTTTTAAACTGTGTGTGATTTTGGTAGAGTGACAGTTGTAGGTTAAGTTTGACAAGAGTTTACATTTTGACAAAAGCACAATGTTGTGTTTTAAAATAATAAAATTTAATGGACTACCTAATATAAAAATCACACTGCTCTGTTTAAATGGCAGTACTAGGCTACAATTCGTACCATTCAGCTACAATTCGTACCATTCAGCGTAAGCACCGCTCAACTGTGATGATTCCATGCACATTTTTGCGCATGTGAAAAGGATTATTTTTTCCTGTCGATATTGCAACGTGAGTGAAGTTGCTACAAAACCAGTGCTCGAAGTGGGGCGGTACTCACCGGTACGCAGTACCGGCACTTCTACATTTTACTCTTAAGCGTACCTGCACTTTTTCTTGCGTACCGCTACTTCTCGCATGTAGCCGGTACTCGACCACTGACAAAAAAGCGCCAGTGTCACGCCCGTTGATATACTTCGTTTGCAGTGCGTATGCAGTGCGTATTTTTTCCGCCTTCATGTTAACAGATTCGAGCTTTCACACTGCACGCGCATGCGGTCCGTCAATGTGCTCCTGGTGCTTTGTGTATAGGCCTACAGCAGTGCAGTGATCGTTCCGAGTCTATTTTTGCAGTGCTGCACACGCTGAATTAAAGTGACAGCTCATGGTTAGTGGTCAAAACACAGATTGACATGAAAATATAATAATCCCACCATAAATGCATTTAATTAAAATGTAGTAATCTAAATGTATTTTTGGACTTGCAGACTTGGAGGAGTTCCGTTTTCGCACGCACGACTTGTTTTAATACATTTATGTTGTTAATAAACAACAAGTTTTGTTATGAGTTTTGTTTTTTACTGTAGAAATCTCAAATGTCATGATTTGCCAATGCAAGAGTACCTGCACCTTTCTTTTCCCACTTCAAGCACTGTACAAAGCCTATAATAAAGAATAGTTTACCATCATAGACTATGTTGAATGTTGAAACATTTTGATTCTAATGAGAGAGTTACGTGAGCATAATGCCCCTTACTTTTACTTTCGCTTTAAATTATTTCGTTTTGGCTTGTTTATAGTTATTATTAGTTTTTAAATTCTTGTTCTGTTCTGAATATTACATTTAAAGAGATTGTTGTGGAATATGTTTTGTGTATTTTTTAAGCATGCAGCAAACGATAGGCTATTAATTGGTGAAAAATCCTGTATGTAGGCCTATAACTTGATCAAATTAGTTCAGAATCGACTTTGCGTTGCAATCGCGTCAAGTGCACGTGCATCATCAAAAGTGGTTAAAAAAAGTGCTGAGCCGATTTTTTTCTGCGCACAAGCCAATGGGTCGCATCAAAAAAAAAAGAAAAGGGTCCCTCTTGAAAAAGTTTGAAAACCACTGATGTAGGCTACACAGGAAAAGTAATCGTGAAGACACTGAATTTCACAAAAACATAATAATCACCGATACGCTAACTTTGTTGTAAAGGAGTTTTTATGAATGAATGGGTTGCTCTAACTGTTGCTCTGGTCTTCGTCAACAACACGCGCTTGCACGCCCTGCTGGTGAGGTCGACTAACAGCAGAAGGAGATTATGCTCGGTAATCTACTGCTTTTCCTGCAGTTCCTGTATGTCAACGTTGAATTTACTGTCGAATTTGAACCACTGAATTTGACTGAAAACCGCCTGTTGAATATTATAGGTTGTATTTTTAATCAGTTTGAATATTTTGGAAGTGAAATATGAAAGGTGAATATGGATTATTGAAATTTTACTAATGAAAATGTGTCTGAAATGTTTTGAATTTAAATATTCACAGCTTAAATATTCAACCATGCTAAATTTCAGTCCATAAAAATGCAAGCCCTAAAAATACAATGCATTAAAATACAAGCAGGGTTAATGCAATGCATATTTTTTTCAAGTAGTACAATTCAACAGGCTTTTTGTTTCAAAAACATTTGCCATTATTTTACTTCCCATCATTACATTTTTAACTGTAATGTATATCGTGAGTAATTTATGGAAGTCGATTCCTCGATTCTGAATAGCCCTAGAGTTGTGACTGACTCCAGCACAGGAATTGAGCCTCGCTGTTGACTCTGTTGTTGTTTCCGAAATTGCTCAAGATTTCATTCTTTTTCTAATCCCTATTTTGTGCATTGGAAGTTGAATGCTGTCAGAATCTGTGGCTGTAGAAAGGGTATGACGATGGAGAATTCAACACAAACGGTTTATTAAAAATAACATGCAGAAGCAAACAATGTAGAAACAGATCCGCAACAACATAAACGACACAAAACAAGCAACAGAAGGAACTATTGGCTTAAATATACAGGGATAATATCAAGGTAACATGGAACAGGTGTGTAACTTAATCAACAACCATGGAAACAAACAAGCAGAATTCAGGCACAGAAAACGGGGAAAACTAAACTAAACAACATAATTGATCTTTACACACGCACTATATCACCAAGGAGTGAACGAAGCGAAGCGAGGAATTTCGACACTGACATATTACACGGTGCATAAGAGCTGTCGCAGAAACAACTGTCATTTATGCTACTTTTATTTTTGTAGCTTACACAGTGTGTCGCAGAAACATGTTATTTTTGTAGCTTACTTTAGAAAAAAAAAGAGTCATGGTAACTTTACATTATAATAATACAAACTTCTGTGTCAGCTTTGTAGTTTCACTGATGTTATATTAATGCAATTATTATTGTTTTTCCAATGGTTAACCTAATTTGTTCATAATCATTAAACTAATCGTAAAAACTCCCATCAATAAGTGTACATTATTTGATGCATTTTTGTATTTTGAACTCTCCCATCCAGACAGCTTATTGTGCCTAAGACATGAGGCGTTTAACACCATCACACGACCATTATAATGAGATTAATCAAAGTATACATTGTTTCTTGTTTATTTAATATTCGACCAAAAAATAGTCATCATTTTTTACCTTTGTAAAATAGGTATTGGCAACAATGATGCTGTTAGGCTACTCATAATTTCAAGGTAATGTTACGTCTAAATTGGAATAAAGGGAAAGCTCATTTTTGTTTTGGTCAGGAAAAACATTAATCAATTTATTGTGTAAAAAAGATTGCAAATCTTGGGGAAAAATTGGAAAAAAATTCCATTGACTAAAAAAAAACACATCTCTAATGCGCACTAAGGGCTTTTTATTTTATTTAAAATATATTAAGGACACTTATATTGTGCTACAAAACATAAAACAATACAATTTAAATTACGGTAACTTTTTTAATACGTTTTTAAAAATGTAATTTATTCCTATGATCAAATGTGAATTTTAAGCATCATTCCTGCAGTCTTCAGTGTCAGAATTCATTCTAAGATTCTGATTTGCTGCTAAGGAAACAATTCTTACTATCATCCATGTTGAAAGCAGTTAAGCTGCTAATTTTTCCCAGGATTCAAAGAAAAGCCAGAAAAGCCTTTATTTGAAATAGAAATCTTTTGTAAAATTGTGTCTTTATTGTCACTTTTGATCAACTTAATCCATCCTTGCTAAATGAAGGCATTCATTTCTTTCTTTTTTTTTTAAATAAATAAATTAATTAAATTAATGTCAAAAGTTTGGTCAGTAAGTTTATTTAGAGTATACATAACTGTCAAACCCAAGGCTAAACAGGATTAATGTCAAGGTTCTCAAAACTAAGTGAAAGACAAAGAGGGAGAAAGAAACAAAAAAATACACTTTGACTTGATGGCTACAACAGAATCCTTAGCAAAAGGTTGGCCTGTTTAATATTTAGCAACTATCATAGGGCACTTATAGCAGCCATCTGTGTGTCCCTGCGGGGTAGAGTATAGCATGCTGCAATTTACCACATATGGCTTTTAATAATTCATACATTTCTCCCTCTGTCTGTCTCCACACCTCTGCCTTCTGTGGTGTGAAATGAAAATGGGGCTTGTTAGCCAAGATGGCTGGATCTCCCATTACACAACACATATCAGGGAGGGACAAGGACTCTGTGATTAAATTCTTTTTTTTTGTTTCCCTACTGGATGCTACCAAGATGTTACAGGATTCATTTAGTGACAGAAATTAAGAATTTTAATTTTCTTTATTAAGGGCAGAAATTTGGCCCCTGGAATTGGTTTTCAGTGGCATTTTTTTTACTGTAAGTTCGAATATAAAAAAAACGTGTCGATTACTTCAGTGAAGAATGGCATCTACACTAATGTTAGTCTTTCTGCTTATTCTGAGGTTTACTGTAATCAGACGGATCCGGGCCGTATCCAGACCAGATGGAGGACCTGCACCTAGACACGACCACAACAGAGATTGTGTCAACTAGACTCTCCCCTGTGAAGGCCTCATCGACATGACAGCCATCTGTACTGATCCTCGACAAACCCGTCTCCATACCGACGTACAGGGCTGGACTGGGACTAAAAATCGGCCCTGGCATTTTGGCCCAGACTGGCCCACTACATATAATCATAAACACAACCGATCTTTGCACGCCCCTGAATGTGTATACTCACTCCTATTAAAACCACTAATGCCATGTAATGAGTGAGTAGGAATGAGTAAGAGTTAATAGATCAAATAATAACTACTAACTGTAAAATACAAATCGAACTACTCCATAATGATGAATCCTAAAACAAGCTATAAAGCTGCATTGGCATAGCAATACAGTGTTTGACACAGGATTTTTGGTAAATCTGTGGGGGGTGGACATTTGTCCCTTTAGAGGGGTTCGGGGGAGCCCCCCGTAAGAAAAATGTGTGATTTTTAATGTTAAATTCATCAATCTGGTGCACTTTAAGAGTTTAAAATTAAGATCCCCAATCCATGTTCAGTGTGCAAATTGAACAAAGAAAAACTGATATAGTGATATAGTGTCTGTCTGCATTACACTACTACATAATAAAAGTTATAATATTAATCCCATGACAGTAATAGCCATATATTGTAAAACAAATGCACTGAAAAATAAAAGCAACTTTCATAATTAGTTTTGTACTAATTTCTATGCTTAAAGGTGACCTATAATTCAAAATTGAATTTACCTTGGTATAGTCAAATAACAAGAGTTCAGTGCATGGACATGACATAGAGTGAATCTCAAACTGGACTGTTTTCGCGTTCTCATTTAATTCACGTTTATGAAAAACACCCCTGAAAAACGGTCGGTTCTCCACACAATGCCGACTGTGACGCAATAGTCGGGATCATTAATATATACGCCTCCAAATATTTGCATAATGCCAGCCCTCAATGCCAGGCGGAACTGCGCAGCCGAAGCATGGCAGTTGCTCAGTGTGGATGTACACATGAACACAAAAGTATTTTTTAGTTCCTTCATCTGAGCCTCTGAAGAAACAATGGGTTAATTTTATTTTCTCTGGAAATTTCCAAACATTTCACCGACTGTTTCCTCAACTTGGGCCAATACAGAGCTGGCCTCGGATCGAGCTACCAAGCAACACTTTCTGATGTGTAATTGTTCAAGTCCAGACAGGTAATCTTTCTCTCAAAATCGTTCAATACTGTTTATGCATCAGTAAGTCAAGCCAGTGACTAAAATATCAGCTTCACATCGTTTCTTTTAGTAGGATGAATAAATTGTAATGGATAATCGTATTTAAATTGTGAACAAATTATATACAGAAAGCGATCAAAGGACAATCTTTCCACACAGCGCGAGTTTCTGGACACTTGCCAAACTCGTTATGAAATCAATGCCGCACGTTACTGCACAACGAAGCTCTTACTGTATTTACATCATCGTGTTTGCATTGGTGAAAGCATTAGAGAGTGCAGAAACTGCTTTGCAATGATAAGATCTTCATTCTCGCGATCAACACACTGTCATCTGCTCAATGCTCATCACGGCAACATTTTATGTGATGGGAATAGATCTAAATACTTTAAAAACATCTCACGATTCGTTAATCTCGATAGCTGTTATAGTAAAAACGTATAATAGCAGTAGTAAAAGTATTCGGGAGAGAGTTTCACATCTAATGCGTAGCTATTTCATATGCAACTATGTCAGCCAATCACAGCAGTGGCCGCGGTTACACTGAATCCCACAGCAGACACGCCCCTTCAAACAGAGTGTTCAAATCAGAGGCTAAAAGCAGGCTAGGAAAAATGCCATTTATTTCTAAATTATGATTATTTTTTATCTAAAAAACATACTAACATTATAAGGGTAACCCAGGAAACATTATAAAATAATAAAAAAAAACATTCTAGGGCACCTTTAAAGGAGATAAACACATGATCTTTTATTTTGGCAGAAAACATGGTTTACAAACGCGTCTCATTACAATTCTAGTAAAATGCGTAATCGTCAACTATAATGCATATGTGTAAATAATGCGTAACTGGGTAATGGGTTCCTACACTCATAGCCTAAGTGTTCTGAAAGTTGCCTAGTTCTGCTTACCACAGTTCTCTACACTCACTCATTCTCTCTGGATCCTCCTCAATATCCTCATCAGCCACTTGAAGGGCCCGTTTCTTTTTTTCACGCTATTTCTCTGCACATTCCTTGCGTTTCTTCTCCATCTCTGACTATTTTGACACATACACACTGACACTGCAGGCTCGGTCAGAGCCCAAAGGGGGAGGAGTTTAAAGACGTGATTGGACCAGCCCAGTGTCAATCAAGAAAAGAACCAATGGGCCGCTGATCGGCGCGTTTCATGGCCCGGTCTGTGAAAAAAAACCCTACGCTGACTTTTCTGTCCAATGCATTAACGTTAAACCGACACAAAGATCCCAGCGCCGCCATTCAAGCAAAACTAAACGAATGGGCCGCCGATGTACGAGTATTATGGGCCGTTCAGACAAAAAACATTTTTGCATTTTTTTTAAAGAATTATCTGTATCGGCCCAAAAAGCAGGTCGGCCCACCGGGAAAGTGCCCGGTATGCCCGATGGCCAGTCCAGCCCTGCCGACGTAACTCTGATCTTCAACCAGATGAACTGGATAATATTCTGATTGTTACAATCCAATCTGACTTCTGACCTAATGCTGCCTGAATCATAATCATACACTGTTCGTTCGTTGGCCAGAGGAGAACTGGCCCCCCGACTGAGCCTGGGTTCTCCCAAGGTTTTTTCTCCATTCTGCCACCTGATGGAGTTTTGGTTCCTTGCCACTGTCGCCTTTTTCCACCTTTGTTACCATTGGTTTTGGCTTGCTCAGTAGGGGATAGGGCTGGGGCGGTATGGATTTTTTCTAACCGCGGTTGAAAAGCAAGATATTCCCGCGGTATAGCGGTAAACTGCTTTAAATACACACAAACCCGACTGAAAAGTGAACAGCATGAGTAAGATAGGATCATAAGATGGGTCAGACATGATTTTGACCACTTTATTAAGTTTTGTTTTGTAGAAAGCCTTTCTTTAAATTAAATTTCGTTTTGTATAAATTGTATCTTAATTTTAATCACTGTTTCATTAACTAATTGCCTGGAATTAATAAATAAGAAGCAAATATAGCAGACATATAATCAGGAGGATGTGGAAGCGCCGGTGTGATCTCTTGCACGTGAACTGGAGCTACTCTCATAAATGAGACGAAACTCTGCGTATAGGCTAGGCCTACTTGCCTCACAGACATGAGAAATAAATGGAAAGCTTAAAACAAAATGATAAATTTTAGGCAGTAGCCTAGTCAGGTAAGGTCAGGTTTGCCGATGTGCCTTATAGACTATTTATTTATTTATTTTTATCCCTGTGCGCCGATCGGAGACGGAGTTCACTGCTGATATCTGGGGATACAACATAGCCAATAGGCTATACTAGGGACTTTAGCCTTTAAATATCTTTGCTGCATTGGAACGGTCTCCTTTCTAGAACAGCCAAGTGCTTTCTAGCCTCGCTGCAGCAGCGCCTTACATCGCTTAGACCTTAAAACAGATGTAGTTTCGGAAATTTATCAAAAAATGTTGATGCGGACAGATGAGTTTTGTGATGCGGTTGTGGATGAAATAATAATAGCCCGTCCGCGCATCTCTAATACAAATGGAATGTTATTATGTGTCATGGAACATTGCGCTCCACAACTCGCGAAAGATCGGATTTGCTCCATCTTTTGATGTTAAGTTTTGTTTAGAAAACCTTGAATCCATGTAAGACACAATATTATTAGACATAATGTCATGAGAATCATGAATCCATGCCATTAGACACAACGTGAACACATGTGCAGGCCAATGTTTGTTTGTTTTTTTTGTTTTTTTTGCGGTGATGACAGTGACGAGCTCAGACCCGCGGTTGGAGTCACGTGACCGCGGTATTGCGGTAATGCGGTAACCGCCCCAGCCCTAGTTGGGGACATTAAATTTAACATTTAATTTAATATTCAACAATAATATTGATCTGCCTGCATTGACACCATTATATGAGGACTGAACTGAGCTGGACGATGACATTACGGTTTTCTCCAGAGCGGCTATATGTAAATTAACTAAATTAATAACTTTTTTAAAATAAAAATGAAACATCACTGAATTTTATTGAGCTGGACTGTGTTGTTATTTTCTTCTGGAAACAAACTTGTTTGCATTATTTTCTTGTTATCTCTGTAAAGCTGTTTTGAAACAATCTGTATTGTAAAAAGCGCTATATAAATAAATGTGACTTGAAGTGACTATAGTAACATTCTAATATTTTAGCATATTATTTGGATATCTAATCGATGCAAGAGCCAGTTTGGTTCACCAAGCTACTCCTAATGCATTTTCATTATTTTCAAAGGATATTTTTTAGTACTGATTTTTGTTCAGTATTAACTAGGGGTCGACCGATTATCGGCGCCGATATTGAGCATTTTTATGGTTATCGGTATCGGCCATTTTCAAAACCGATTTGCCGATAAAATAATTAAATTTTGAAATGCGCTATATTTGGCTCTGACGCAGCCACCTCTGTCGGAACTCACCACTCTAGGTGTTTCTCAATGTCAAGGAAGGATCCTCGGAAGCTGTTATTTCGAGGATGCTACGTCATCGACATCCGTCGAAGGACTGTTCCAATGTCGAGGATCCTCAGAATTTCAACCAAGGACTGAGTCCTTCGTTCGAAAAATATCCCATACACAGGAAAGGATGCATATGTGTAGCCTTCGCGCTCTCAAATCACCCACAATCCTATGCGCCAGCTTTGCTATCTTGTTTAAAAAATAAAAAATGTCAGACGTTAGCGGAGTCGGAGCAATAACGGGGCAATATGCTTGTACATGTAAGTTACCATACATTTGTTATAACCGTTGTACATATAAGTGAAGTTTAACGTTTAAATGCCAGTACAAATTACTACCGTATTGATATTACAAATTATGCAAATATATACAAATTACGTCATTGATGGCTAACTGAACCAGACCTGTCATTTAGCTTGGTTGCCGTCACCGGCATTTCTTTTATAAATAACTAGTTAAGTTGTTCAAAGTAATTTAACATGGTTAGCAGAAGAGAATTCTTTTAAAAGCATTTAAAATCGTACTGGCCCCAAACTTTTGAACGGTAGTGTACATCACAACTTTTTGATCTTTTTTACTTTTTGCAGCGCCAAAAGCGGACCTTTTCACTGACGTAATGACGCAATGACGTGCACTTGCTAGCCTGTTCCATTTACGTTCTCTCCGAATGCTAAAGAGGAGCCTCGCCTAGCCTCTGAACGAAATGACTTGGAAGGATCAATCCTGCCAAGGAAGTATCCTTGACATTGAGAAACGGCTTGTAGACTAGACCAATGCAATCTGATTTGTTGGGAGTCACGAGTCCGGCCAATCAATGCGGAAAGCTGAAGGCACTGAAAGTTTAGCACTCACACCAACAGCACTCGCTGACTGGAGCTGCTGCACTGATCACGCATCACTTGTCTTGTCTCTCAAAGTTAAGGCAGCAGCAGACTTTGCTGAAGTAGCAATACATTACTCCACTGAAGTTGCAAAACACCTCAATATAATAGGGTCCTGTGATCTCCGTGATGCAGAAAACACGGACCGCATCGCGGAATCCAGACATAAAAACGGAATTTACTGTATAAAGCGGAATGTCACGGAATTTGTCAACTTCTTGATGAATTAATAAAAAGCAGGTCAGTACATATCAAATCGAATTTCAAACCGCAAAAAGACTATTTAAATATGAATCCTGCCTGTGATAAATGAATGGTGCAGACGCGTGATTTCATTTTCCACACACACACACACACACACACACACACACACACACACACACACACACACACACACACACACACACACACACACACACACACACACACACACACACACACACACACACACACACACACACACACACACACACACACACACACACACACACTGGAGCACGCGTGACGCTTGCGCTGTTTTGCATCTTTATATGAGGACATGATTGCATAAACATCATCTCCAGAGCCGCTTAGTCACTTCATGAGCTTTTTAAAGCTTCAACTGAGAAAAGTTATAGTCATATCATAAACACACAGAAACTCAAAGATCTCCACGGCAACCCGTCAAAATAAAAGTTAGTTTTTTCATAGGGCCCTAAACATGTAATTTTTGTTAAACTGTAAATAAATTGAATAAGTTTGATGAGTTAAATGAATGAGAAATGCTTTTTGATTATTTTAATGGTTAAATTAAATTTTAGTAGAGTCTTTAAGTTTTACAGAATGCTGCTGGGTGCTCCCTGCAATTTTTTTTTAGTTATTATTAATAATAATAATAATAATGTTATTATTAACAGTTCTCAGATTTAAAGATATGTTTAAAATAATTTAAAGAAAGTATTTGTCAAAACTCTTTGTTATTCTTAATTTTGACATTAACTTACATTTTTACACCAGACATAGGCTATATATCGGTTTTAAAATATCGGTTATCGGTCTACTTGATCTGTAATAATCGGTATCGGCCCTGAAAATCACATATCGGTCGACCCCTAGTACTAACAATTAAAAAAAAAAAAAGCAATTAAAAAAATTCCCACTGAGCTCATTGCAATACATTCTGGAATTGCTTTATCTGAGAAGCATATGAGATTTTGCTTTAGAATTTAGAAGATCAAGCTCTTGGAGTTGCATCTATGACGCCTTAAAAGGTTTTCTAGCTAGGTAGCAAGGATGCTCCAATTAGAATTTGTTGGTCCAATTACAGATTATGAAGAAGTATTGGCCGATATGATCACAGATACCGATCACAATAATAAATAATAGTATTCTTAACAACAATATTTTTTAAGTATATAAAAAAATAAGAGATGAGAAAGTATCATGATTTGCCAACTCTATATTTATTGGCAAGCAACATGTGCAACATATTCCATTCCCTCTCTTAGATGATTAGGAACAGCTTAGAGTTTAACAAATATAGCATTGCTGTGAAATAAATAATATAAATAAAAAACAAAACAGTCTTTATCAACAGAAAGTGAGCAGATGTAAAAACACTGCATAGTCTTCACTAATATAAAATTTAGATTTTCCCACTACATCTACTAAAGAGCAATGAGTGTTTTCTCTTGGTCTTGTGTTGTTTGATTAACATTAATCACACAGACTGCAGCAGTAATATTATGCTGCTGTCACTTTAAGAGCTAATGTACGAATCCGTAAACTGTTATACATGCAACTTATTTCACAACTGTTTATGCTCACTTAAACACGACTGTGCTTAAGCGAATACTCACCAAGTCAGGCATTATGACATATTTCTGTGTGTATTTGACCGTTCACCTTGCTTGTCTGTCTCCAACTCAGTCTCGGAGCGCATCCACACAAAGCCACTCGAGGAAGAGTATCTCTTTTTTACGGCTTAATGCAGTTTAAACAACTCTTTTTACTATGGGGCACATCCTGCAGTTTAGCAACAGTAGACTGTATTTCATGGCAATCACTGATCTAGCTGATTTGGACATTAAGTTTGGGCTTTCAGGGAGGAATGAAAGTGCACCGCTGTGAAGGCAAAAAAAAAATGCACTAATATATCACAGCTCTAGTTTCTTGCTGTCATTGGTGTAGGGTTGCTGTTGTTGTAATGTCTCCAAAGACGTTGCAAATGTATTGTCCTTTTCAAACACCTGGTAGATCTGCCAGACCGGTGAATGTTGTGAAGGAATTTTAGCTGCGCATAGAGAAAATGTCTAGCGAGTCTTGCGTTATCTGGCTCTTCTGATCGGCCTTTATAGAGACCACTGATCAAAATACATAAAGCTATTTTCGCCCAATAACGACCGTTGCCCAATCAATTGGAGCACCCTTACTAGGTAGCTTACTATGTTTTAGGATATAGCTATATTTTGCAGGTCAACAAGGGGTCAAACTTCAGAAGCACCTATATTTCTACAAGGAGCCATGCTAGACTGTGATCCAGCAAAACAGCATCCCCCTTACCTGAGGAAGACCACTGTAAGAACAGCAGCTCAAATCACTGATATCCTTTTCACAGGGACAAAACCAAAAGAAATAAATTAGGGATTTTCCATTTGTATACAGACTAAGGTAGTTTACTGGGTGGCAAAGAAGTGCAAACAGACTCAACAAAACAAGCATTAGTTACTTATTTAGCTGCCAGTTTTTATTCCAAACAACACAGTGCTCTAATTGTAGAGACAGTCCCCCAGCAACAACCTGCGATTAAATGCCTTGCTCAAGGGCACAGACATGACAGGAAATCTATAAAATTCTCCGGCTCATCTGTCACCTGTCTCTGGGTTTAAACAAACGGCCCAGTGCAGTTCCTTAACTGCCGATTTACCACCATTATTAGCACAGTGCAGAAACATCTCAACAGGGAGGAAACATCATCAGCTTCAAAGTCACAAGGCTTTACACTGGATAACCAGAAATGAAACCTTACACACTAAAATAGCCCATTTATTATCTTGGTGCATTTCTGAGAACGGAGGTTGAGATGGGAGAAAGAACAACATTTTTAATCCTGTCAGCTCTGTAATTACTACCTTTAGAGAGTCTTTATTTATCAAAGTCCTGTTATTTGCACCTGTGGGAGGAATTTCCCACCAGCATGACGCATGAGTTTCAAAACATAAAAGGTAGGAAAATTGATATGCAAATGTACTTTCCAAGCATTGGTGTAACGGCACACAGTCATGAATGGTTAAATCAGACAGAGTGAGTGCAGTACCTGAGAGACAGAAGGCTTATTTTCATGACCTCGCTTGGTAAGAGTATCAAGGCCCTTCAGGGATGAAAAGACCCCTTTCTTACTGCAACCTCGATGGGAGATAGACAGAGAACGCTTTCGCATTGTGGCCTCGTCTCTGGAACAGATCTGTAGAGCAACAGAGAGATTAGTGTTAATGGTAACTAGACAAGTATTTCTGTTTTGGAAATGGCATCTGCTTGCAGTAATTTTATGATGAAAACGACATTGGGATTAGAGCATAACTGTTTATTATCTCAACAGTCCCATTAATTTTCTAATTTTTAACAATAATGTGTAAACCTGTCACAACTTCATTTAAAAAAAAAAGAAGTGTATAATAGCTGAATTCCCCATGAAGAACAATACTACCCACAGTCCTGATCCATCGATCAGAGAAGTCACTGTCGCCATGGAAATGAGAATCATGCCAAGAGAGCTAAGCAGCAACTACAGACTCCCATGAAGCATTGCAAATGGCAATCAAGCCAGTCTCCCTACACTCAACCAACTTATATATGTGAATATTTTGCAATTAAACTGCAAATATATTGTATTTTAATCTTAATCTTATAAATGTCTCTAAATCAAAATTTTTTAGGGCTGGGCAACGATTAATTGCAATTAATCTAATCCAAAATAAAAGTTTGTGTTTACATAATGTGTGTGTACTGTGTATAATTATTTTGTGTATAATAAGTCACAAACTTTTATTTTGGATGTGATTAATCGCAATGAATCATTGCCCAGCACTAAAAATGTTATATTGTACTGTTGTTTTGCTTCAATCGCGTAATTTACAATGCTTCATGAGATGAATAGTTAAATGCTTAGTAGTTTATATCTTATGTACCTTTGCAAACTTTGTTTTAAAGCAATGTCATTGGAAGACAAAGTTGTGATTCAACTTGTGATTTTTTTTAGATCTTCATGGAGAAAATTAATTGGAAACTGTAGGGCTGTAACTGTAGTGTTCAAGGATACTAACCAGTGCATGGAAGGAGGAGACGGAGAAGATTCCCAGTCGGGCCAGTGCAGCTTTGGTTGGGCGGCTGGCCGTGGCCAGGAGGCTCTTGGGATTGGGTAACTCGCTGCCCTGCAGACTGGCCAGGTAGCAGCGCATGCGGAAAAGGTCCATGTTGAAGCGCTCAAGATTCTGTTCCCACTGTTGGATCTGTCCGCAAATTAAAAAAATGGTTGGTGAGGAAGAAAATCGCATCCACCAGTTAACAAACTTCCTTTCACAAGAATCATCTGTGATCTATGGTGGCAGAAACAGCATGAGTAATGGATCTCCGGGGCTGTAATTGCTCTCAGATGTGAGTGGGGCATAAAGGGAGTTTTTTCCTCTAATCTTCAATTGCCATTATACTTTGTAATAAAATCTCATAGGGGAAACTATTGGATTGAATGCTTTGCTCTTTTGACAAAACAGATGAAGGAAAAAGAACATGCCAGGGCCATTAGTCACAGCTCTATGAACGTTATCAGTTTGCATATGAAAAACACTCATCTCACAAAGCTAGACATTCAACTAGTCTGGTCAATATTGCAGACAAAAACCCCTCCCACTTAAACAGGAAGAGATTGTCCGTCTGACATGTAACATGACCAGTGTTTGTTTTGTTTTAATGTATCATAGGCCCTTTCTACACCGTCTGAGGCCACAATTAATAAAAGTCTATCAACACCAATAATGTAATTGTATATTGTTCACTCATTATTTTTAAGAAAAATAAATACAAATATTTAATTTAGCAATAGATACATTTTTTTTTAAAATCACACAGCTAATCAGGGTTTGACATTAACACCCGCCAAATGCGGGTGGATTTCAGCAGCGGCGTGTAAAGAAGTCATTCATACTAGCCACTTTGGATTGAATTTTTTTAATAGAATATATACCTTTTTTAGATGTAGTCTTTTAAAGACGCATCTGAAATGATAAAGTGCAATGTAGTGCTGTCAAAAAATATAGATTTTTAATTACATATCAATACTGAAATATCTGAAATGCTTCCAATACTCATTTTCCGCAAAAAAGATACAAAATACAAGCTGCGGTCAAATAGACACAAAACAATGTCAAAATGCCAGACATTTATGTTTTATGTGAATGTAAACAGTTGAGAAAGAAAACGCATGTATAACAGTATAATATAATATTACAAATATCTATATGGCAGTTCCCCATGGAATTGATGTCAAAATTTCAACAGTGAAAATGCTGAGTGGCTAGAAACTTTGGAAAACCACTAGCCACAGGGTGTCGAGCTAAAAAGTTAATGTCAAACCCTGCAGTTAATCAATTACAGCACTTTGGCATTGATGTTACTTTTGTGTGTTGCCTGTATGCTTTGATTTGAGCTTTCAGCATCAATTCATACCACTGGCAATGAGTCTAGAGACACTGTGCCATTACAGTTTCTTGGCTTTTGGTTTATTAAATCCTACCAACTCAACCCCACACTGTTAAAACAAGTATAATGAGGCTGGATAGACACTGTGCTGTTAATCATGGGTCATGGGAATAAGTAACCATAAGTCATGGGAACTTACCCTAACACAGGAGTGCAGTTTTAGAAGTGTGACACTGGATACCGGCATCCTCCCATTTACTACAAAAAAAGAGGCCTGTTTGCTGTAGCTCAGAGCCCATTACAAACACACTAGCTTGCCTAAGTCTTGGAACCTGTTTGAGAAATTTGTTCTAATTGTGTCCCAGGGTATTTGATACAGCATCAACTGATAACCACTTGTGTTGATTACTGTAAGTGAAGATATAATAGTTGAAAGTTCTATCAGAGTCTGTTCATTGACTGTCTGATGCACATAGGCTTAACATAGGCTTCACATAGGACATGTCCCCACCACCTTTTTCAACATATCACAGCATGGATGTACCTAATGCAAAGGAAAAATCTCCAGTTGTGTAGTAGAATACTCATTCAGTTAGTTTGTGTTAAGAGGCAATCTGGCGAGGGAATGTGTTGTTTTTGAACAGTGTTTGCTCTGTTCTCTCGCGGCTCATGCACAGTCTTCACAAATAGACGGGTGCTTCAATCTAACGCTGTTGCAAGGAGCAGAGTCTCTATATATTACGGTGAAATCACAAAACAAAATGCACACAAATGTGTCCATGCTCTTGGTGCACAATTACTGATGAACATTTTTGGTTCAAGAAAAACAAAAAAAATATTTATATATAGGAAGACTAGGGTTGGATACCGAACTCGGTAGTTTTAATGACACCGACCGAATTACAGTACCGATTCACATTTAATCAATCGATGCCAAATTGCGGTACCTGAGAACGCATCTGAGTAAAACTATTTAAATACGCATCCTGCATGTTCTGCGTGTCTGTGTGAATGAGTGGCGCGTGGTTTCAATAACCACACACACACACACTGAAGCACGCTGTGTTCTTCAGCCTCTGCAGTCTCATTATATGAGAACATGAATGCATTTCCAGAGCCGCTCTGAGAGTCACAGAAGTTCATCAGCATTTAAGAGTTACATTTAAGAAAAACTATTGTTATATCATTAACACACGGAAACTCAAAAGGTCTTCACCCCAACCCGTCAAAATAAAAGTTTGGTTTAACTTGACAATATATTACTGTTGTACAGTACAATTTAGATATCTCAATTTAATCATAATACTAACACTAATAATAATAATAAATGATCATATTTATATTTCATATTATATTTTAATATATTTTGTCTTCTATGTTGTAATTTTAACAGTATAATCTCAGTTGTGCTGCATATTGTTTGACAAAAAAAAGTTTAATTTCATATAAGAGATCAATTAAATTGATGTTATATGTCTTAATTGGATTACTAGAAAATTCACAACAAAACATTTTATTTTTTATTGTTAGTAAAATGGTTGTTTATTATTAATATTCAAGCATCACAGAAAATGGCAGACAGCGACCAAGGCAGCTCTGGCATAATGTCAATAACACTTCTATAAATGACTTAGCCTACAGTTTCTTTACAGTTATTGAGGTAAACATGCCTAAAGTAAAGAAAAAAAGGTACCGCTGGATATTGGCACCGGTTCAAATGTGAACAGTACCCAACCCTAACAAAGACAGATTACAACCCAGAACATCTGGCAAGTTTACCAGAAATTCTCCCACCAGGCCATTAGGACACACAAACATCAAATGTGTACATATACCCACTGACATAAAGTCAGTGACAACTTCTGAGACTTGAAACAAAGTTGCAATTAAGAGGTACCAGGATGATAATGAGCTTATAATGAAGATTGATACTTTTTTATGATTTTTTACATTCAGTGCTTCGTGTCACTGAATTTCTAAATGATGCCGAGTTTGACACACTTAAGTAAACTAGATTATGCATGAGTCTGGCCAAATTTATTTTTGCCTTCTGAGGTATATGTATTTGAAATAAATAACCAATGCTTACTACTTCTGGATGGGCAACATTTCTGATTGTAGTTCTAAATGTGTAGTTCTACAGATTTCTCTTTCATTTGTTCATCTGACCTTTTCCCTGATTCATATAAAAGGCATATGTTTAGTTAAGTTGCAGTGGATGCAAGACATGAGACTTGAGTTTGGGAGGAAGGGTGAGGGGAGTCCAGTGGAGACTTTAAACTGCCCAGCTGGCACTGACTTGTGGAGACAGACAAGACTTCAAAGTAGTCCAGTTTCTCAGGCAATTCTAACCTCTTCCCCTTCTCCAAATCCCTCATCCAGCCTGGCACCCCCCTGACACCCCCTTTGACCTTTGCATCAACTTTAGAGGTTCCCATGAAGCATTACCTTGATTGTTTATCAGGCAGTGGGAGAAAACTAATACCATTGGTCAACTAAAGCTATGTGGGTCATGCAACCTCTAAAGCGGTATGTGGCAGTAAGATTAACATGCCTTCTGTTAGCATGACTAAGCTCTCAATGATTAATCCCAATGTTTCAGACAAAACGGCGAACTTAGTAAATTCTTAAATTCGTCAACACATACAATCACACCACAAAGCCTCAAACATAATGACTTGGTTAAAAGCACTAAACTTCAAATCTTCACATGTGCACCTAAAAGTCTTTAAGAAATTCATGCACTCTTCTCTTCCCTTGTTCAACATATCTCACTTATTAGTACTTATCAAGCATAGCTGAAACAAAAAAGGACTACATAACGGTGTTACACCTAATGAACTTGATTGGTTGCTTACCTGGTTTTCAATAGCCTTTCTATTTTTGGGGTCACCAACGATGGACAACTGCAGCTCTGCCATTTTCCTCATCTTGCCATCCATGTCGATCTTCTGGAGAAGACCACGGATCTGCCCACGTAACAAACGCAGTGTGTCCTCCTTCCCGTAGCGTTTCGCAAACAAAGACGCACTAGCCGAATGAATGGCAGTTACCCAGTTCTCCAGGTCAGTTTGGTTGGAGGCCTAGAGTGGGAAAAAACATACAAGGAAGGAAATGTGACATTTTATACATAGAAATTACTGTATCAGTATCACAAATAATGTTATTTTATTAGTGACCTAGAAAGCGTTGCAGAATTTTGCATCACTTCATTTTATATAATAACAACATTACTTTGTTTTCATTTTTTTCAAATTCCTAAAAATGTATGTATTTTCAATTATATTATGTGGCCTAGATTGTCAGTGTCGCAGACTTTTGGACCCCACTTTGTATTTGTCTAAAAACAGATTTCAAGCATTTAAGTTTATGCTTGATATCAAAAGGTACTTATTCCACCATAAACATTACTGACAGGTAATGTGTGTGTAGTTTTTTTTTATTTACACACTGCACTAATCAGCATTTGGAATAGCAAGAGATTGTCTGGCTAACTAAGCCAGAAAATGTTGCATAATATAAAAATGGAATGCCAGACCTTACACTGAGAAAAAAGTTCTATCCATTAATTTTCATCAAAAATGATCAGTCATTCTTCCAAGAACAAGCAATTGGCTGGTACTCAGCGACATAATGGCCTGACACTATACTGGAATCTACTCTCATTTCGATTAGTAACCTGAAAAAAACTAAAACACACTATTCCCAGTTCAGTTGCAAACACAAAAAGCATGCTAAAACATTTTAAAGTCTAAGTATTTTCATCATATAAATTGCAATGCACAGCATGTTAAATGGTTTAACATGTGCTATGGTCATATGGGGTGAGTGTGTGGGAGAAAGGGACATATGCTATGATTAGAGGACTACACCTTCAGCTCCACTTCAGTTGCGGCACATTGCTTCTGCTCTGCAAACCCGCAGCTTCTGCACTGCTTCCAATCCACTAATACGTCCAGTGTGAAATGAACAAGAGTTTGTAAGCTCAGGTTTTTAACTGACCTGAAAAAGGTAGACATCACCATAGGTATTACTGAGGCAGAACACATTCTCTTTCTTGGGGTGCTCAGGAACAGTCTGGACTACACCGTCCTCTGCTAACAAGGCATAGCATGGAGACTCTGGTTCCGAAGAGGCTTTTCCATAGGTCTCATAGAACAGTAATGTGCAACCTTCAGGAAAAAAAACCTTGCCATGATCGATCAGTTCAAGCAGTTTCTTTACTGCACAAACGTGAGTGGCACTGTAAATCACAGTGGTAGTTACAAGAATCATGGCATACTTACCCTTTAGAGTGACCCAGAATTGCTTCCATTTTCGACGGCCCACTAGCTCTAGTTTGTGGTCCTTGTGTACAGTGAGCAAGGGCTTGAAGGAGAGCCATCCGGCCCGCCTAACTACACCTTGTTCTTTCTCAAACAGCAAGTCCATCTGCTCTAGAGACCCTAGGATTTCCTGACTACTGCTCTCTGTCTCCTCTGAGGAGCTCTCACACCAGTCTTCTGAAGGCCGACCAGTCTTCAACTCCCTCATGAAGTTCTTGTAGATGTTCTGCCGCAAAGCATCAGTCCCCGAATGAAGGGCACCAGCAGAGCCGCTGCAGGTGTTCATTGTCAGAGAGTGAGAGCGGGTTTGAGACATGCCGTTGGGGAGAGTCTTAAAGCTGGAGACCTGCGAGGGAGAGCTGGTATCTGCAGTGAGGACATCCACACCACTGTCAAAGCAATCGACGGACTCACTATATCTGGGCTCCTACAACAAACAGTAAAGAGTAAATATTATGAGAATGGTGTTATATTTATGCTGAAATGTGAGCTGAAATCCTGTTCACTTTATCAAATTATCAGCTTTTAAAACAAAGAATGAACTTAAACTTGTACATAGCACAAAATTCATCATTGATTTTGAAATCTGGTCATTTCAGACCAATTTTTTTTCTTCAATATTCTAAAGAAAATATGAGTGGTGCAAATGTTTATGCAAATGTTTTGCCACAGCAATTTAATAGAGTTGCTATTAATTTTTTAATGTTCAGAGTGGTTTTTAAGCAGAAAACCATAGAAACACAAATTACATCAATTTGAGGTATCATTAGGTGGCAACAATTATGAGTAGTTATTTTGTAGTTACAAAGTAAATACATAATCTTGTAGTTAATTAATATTAGTACATAGCAGTTAAGGCATCTGAAAGTATGACCCAAGGTAGGCTACTTTAAAACAGCAATAGTAAAACTAAGCAACAGCCACTATTAAAATAAAAAAAAAAACAGAATAACAGAGAAGTCAGTTATGGCCCGTGTATGAGAGTAAGCTCAAGCGCAGATTTTCATAATGTTACACAAATTTATTAAAAATAAAAAAGCCCATTCCTCCATCACAGTATTGTTTACAGGCGTGTTATTTGAAAATCCCACTAATAAGACCATCAGTTCCCCTCTGCTCTTATGAGGAGTGCACTTCAAATGAAATCTGGGTAGGATCCTTCTCGAGCATCCTTCAAATTCAACACATCTCCAGCAGCTGACACTAATTACACAAGGGTTCAGACGTGCCAACAACACTGAGTAAACCTTTACACTACAGCTGAGCTCTGACATTCACGTGGCCTATAAACCTATAGATTAAACACGTAATACGCATGTGCACGCTGTTAGAGTTTTCACAGATTCGTGATTTTGAGGTTTACGCGGAGATAGCGTTTTTTCCAAATTTTTCACCGCTCCGGGCCAGAGCGCATTAAGGGTTTTCTGTTAGAACAGTGTCGTGTTAGCGGCCCCTAAGTTAATATTTACGGAAACGGAAATTAGTCAATCAATCAAAAACTAACTTTAGCTGGACAATAACTTTATTCTAGAACTGCTGTTTAGCCAAAACAATCTTGGTTACTTTAATTACCGATTATCTCTGTAAAGCTGCTTTGAAACTTCTACGTTGTTAAAAGCGCTATATAAATGAAGGTGACTTGACGTGGAAATTTATGAGAGAACGGAAACTTATTTTTAAAATATTGTTTAACATGAATTCCTAAAGTTAAATAAATGAACAAGTTGACATGCTTCACGGTGTGGGTTTGGTCTTGTCTGTCTCGTGATTCCCTGTTTGTCATGTGATCCTGCCAGGCGTCTTGTCATTTGGTAATTGTTTGCTCATTGTCCACAGGTGTTCCTTGTCTTGTAATTAGTCAGTGTATTTCAGCCCTCATGTTTCCCCTGTTTCTTTGTCGGTGATTGAATGTTTCTTGTCCAGGTTGCCTATCGTTGTTCTTGTTTCCATTTCAGTTTCATGCCTTGCCATGCTTTTGTTTTATGTTTGATAAGTGTTTTTATTAAAGTTGTGTTTGGGTTCTCACCAACTCGCCTCCAGTGTATTGATTCATGACAACATGACATACCACAGTTTATGTATCTATATTGAAGCTGTCCAGTGATCCAGAGGGCGATGATCTTACCAGGCAGTCTGGCAGATTAGAGTTCTGTCAAATGGTTTTTGACGCTGTCAAATTGACAGAGTGTTTCTTGGCTGAAGCGTTTAGACTGGTTCATAATGATACATTTTAGATTGCTTTACATAGTTACGGTTATGATTATCTCGATATCGGCAAAAAATAGATTTTTACTAAATTTGTCCAGAGCCAAATCTTTATTCAGCACACATTCCAGGTCACTGATGGAAAAGTATGAGAACTCATATATTTAGAAACTAAAACTCCCTATCCCCTATAATGTATTTTCTGATCTCGGTAATCTACATTAAAAAGCTGCATTATAATTTATTACAAAGTTGGCAAGAAATTTGTCATTGACAATAGATCTTATTCACAGCAGCACGATCTTTGATTTTTAACAGGAATGAAATCGGCTGTGAGGGATAGTCTTACATCTCTTCAGAGGTTTGTTCTATCATTTAATTTTAGGATTGGTCTGCTGATGAAACACTGTAAAAATTTCCAAGGAATTTCAGTAGACAAAATCTCCAAGGAATTTCAGTAGACAAAATCTCCAGACAACATGAGCTGTGGAAAATTAAAAGTGATCTGGGAGCTTTATACAGCTTTTTACATTGGATGTCATTAAAAACACGTCTATCAAGTCTATCCCTCACAGATTCGCTCTCATAACTGTCATGAAGCTGCTCTGAATAAGGTCTTGACTACCTCAGCAGCTAATCCGTACTAAGTTGCTAAAAATGACTTTAAAACCAAATTCCACGGCTGCGTATCTGTTTTAGACTAGATTACTACGCTAAAAATGCCTTTAGTTAAAAAAAAAAAAAATTCACTGCTTTTTTATGATAAGAGCAGAAGAAAACAGCCGCTTCAAATGACTGATTAAGAAGAACTAGACTGTATCATATCATATTACAAGTCTGAAGTGTGTAATACCAGAGTAATGGCTGTCTGTTAAAAAAAAAAACTCTACAGACACAGACTCCACAGAAAAAAAATATCAAAGAGCTATTCTACTCTTACTCAAACACACCATAAAAGCCATAGAACAGGAATATCTCACTACTGATGGTAAAAAAAAACCCCCAAACATATAAGATTACAAAAACAAAATGATGGCTATGAGTACTATAGTAAGGCAGAATGAAAAAGACACATATGAAATTCAAATTCGAAAATTGAAATATGAAATTTGAAATTCACATACACATTCAGCCAATCAAATGAATATAAGATCTAATCAGAATTAATATAGCTTATAAACTAGGCCTACATGTTACAAAGTAAATGTAACACTTATTTTATGAAATGAGGTACTCATGGTTTTGGTCTTTCTCCAATTCAATCTTCAAATAATCGACTCCTTGCTTTCTTCAACACCATAAACAGAAATTCTCCCCTGTTTCCTTTTTGGACTCACCAAACACCAAGCACTGCTTTTGCGATGAATACCCATCATCTTCAGAGCACTAAATCTAAACTTGGGTATGCAGTCTCATTGAACTGGCATGTTGCAGCTTTCAATATTTTGCCCTACATGTGCTCCTGGCAAAGCAACAATGCCCACAGTGGCACCTGGCACAAGTTACAGGCAAGACTTGGACTTAAGGAATGCACTGACTATAAACCATGTGGCTAAAAGACGAAAAACTTGCATAAAAACTTTAATTTGTGAAAAAATAAGAAAATGTGAGCAGGGATTAAAGAAAAGAAAAAAAGAAAAAAAAAATTCTGATTTTGAAAAACTTTTTTACATTTATTTAGGGACTCAAGACCAACAGCATTTAAAGGGACAATGTTTTAGAATCTTTTCTAATCACCCTTTCTATATTCAGTTTGGTCAATTTCGAAAAGTAGTTTAAATATGTGAAATGAAACTATTTTTTGCAGAGTCTTTAGAAACCAAAAAGATTATTTCTTATTCGTTTACTGATATTATACGTTTCCACTAGATATTATATGTTTCGAGCGTCTTTTAAGTGTTATGAGTGAGTCATTGAATTGATTTTACTAAAATGCAACACTTTATTAAAAATGTGTGCGGCTGTGTGTGTCTATAAATCTATCAGGGCTCAAAGCCAAGGATTTTTTTCTCTACTGGCTCGGTCAGGTCAGTGGTTCAAGTACAGAATTTAATTTCTCTTTCAAGACTTCTTGTGTTTGAATGGTTCAAAATTGCTTGAAAGATTAAATGGCAAGACTTTAAGGCACAAGCATGATAAACTTTCGTGACGATGCAGCACTGGCCTGACTGTCCAGAGAGTCCTTCAGGTCTTACAAAGCGTTTTCCTCATAAACAACAACAAAAAAAGGATCTATTTTCTCCATTGTGTAAACTGCGGAGCATGGCTTTGATCAAAATATACAACAAGACAATAATAGTCTTAAATACACTTCATACATGTCTTTATGGTATTGTAAAATATTGTGTGTCATATTAAATTTACACATTAGTACATTAAAAATGTATTCATTCTGTTTTTTGTTGTGAACAAGAACGACTTGATTGATTGATCGATCTACGTTCATGAACAAGATGTCTGACTCTTATTTCATTCACTAACAGAGTAAACGCTGACTATTTCAGTGACTGGTTTATTGAAACTGGACATATCCGTTCAGTAGGTCCAACCCAGTGAAATACACCTTCACTAGCAAACTACTGGCTCATGATCTGTCTTTACAGGCAGGAAAAGCCACCAAAGAAGTTACATGCTTCAAAATAGAGCTTCAAAGAAGAGTCTTCAGTGAACAAGAAATGTGAGTGTGTATGAGATTAAACAAGATTGATTCATTCACTTAAAAATATTAGTTCAAAAACACAGATTTGTTCACAAATGACACATCACTATATACAGTGCGTGGCCTCTCCAAATGACACGCTCCATCTTATTGACAGAGAACTTTAATCCCTGTGTAAGTGGTGATATAAGAAAATGTGTCAGCTCTTCTAGGTGGCTGCTTACTGGCTTGAGTTAAATGAGCCCACAACCAAGTAAGCACCCACTGTTATGATTGGCTAAAAGCCTCTTTCTCCCTGTTACCTCACTGCTCACCAATATACTGGGCAGGTTAAATAAGTAAAAATGTAAACTAGATATCGTCCCTGTCCCAAATGGCACACCTTATGTCAGGGGAGAGGCCAGTAATGTTCAAGGGAGTGGGCCTTCATAACACAAGGCCATAGGAAAACCATAGGCTAAGGCCTGTTTTATGCTTCTGCGTCGAATCGACGGCGTACCCCCGCAGACCCCTCTGCGTCGCCGCGAACCCCTCCGCCGTAGCTCGACATGCACCTCCAAAAAATTTTAACTACGCGTCGAGGTGACGCAGACCACAAGGGCTGTGATTGGGCAGATGCACTGCGATGCAACTCGACCTGACGCAGAACCATAAAACAGCCACGACGCCGTAGGAGTGACGGCGTAGCTACGCAGTGGAGTTGACGCAGAAGCATAATGAGGCCTTAAGAGTATGAAAACTGCACCCCAAATTACCAACAAGTTTCAAGTTCAAAGTTTCAAAACAGCAAACAACAACAACAACCTATAAAAACTACACTATAAAAATGTTTCACTTATTTCAACTTAAAAACTTTTTTGCTGCTTTAAATTAATTATAATCAAATTGGCTGTACAAGTAATTTCAACTTAAACTATATTAAAACTGACTTTAAAAAATCAAGTTGAATCTCGTATAACTTAAATAATTTAAGCTTTTTTTTTCTTTTATAAGTAATGTAAAATCATACGTTGCCATGACTTACTAATTAGGCTATCATATTTTATAGTGCAAGACACAATAAACTGGCTCTTCCTAATTAAGTTCTTTCCTAAGTTTGTCAATATAAACATTATATGAAATAATGTTTAGAATTGTGTAACTATAAACATTGAGAAAATGTTTAATTTCCTCCTACAATATTAGTCTAAGACGACAGAACTTAAAAACGGAGATGATCTCATTATAATCAAGTGTCTGTCAGTTTCAATGCTAGGCTTGGTTTCTTGCCGCTGTACGACTGCGATAACCAATTTAGGCTTTTTGAAGTATCACCCATGGCTTCACCATTTCAAATTTATCTCCACAAACCCACAATTCATACTATTACAAGTTTTACAACCTTGCATTGTGGGCGGGACTAACAGAAACTGACTAGTCATTTTGACAAGCGCGCACCTAAAGGGATATAGGAAACTGCCTGAAATTTACCACGAAAACTTACATTTATTTATTATTTTAACAAAATAAATAAAGTTATAGTGTAATAAGACATTTATTACAATTATTATTGTTTATTAAATTATTTCACATATTTGGAAAATGACCAACTTTTGATTGGGTGGGCCACTATTTTACGTGTCTTCGCCATTGCTTCATGCTCACTTGTGATCTTGCTGATTTACAATGGCCACTTTTGAAGTTTGTGCTGATGTGAAAGACGTGACATGAATGATTCCTTAAATTGTGTGGCTTGTTGAGGAGCTGTAGTACAAACAATCTTATTTGCGATTTCCACAAAAAAAAAAGGAGAGACACAACCCCTAACACTGAAAGTAAGCAATAGAAATGGTTGTTTGCAGTAACAAGCACCACAAACAATATAGAACTGATTTTAACTCTGACTAGAACTGCAGACAGAGGCAGGGATTGGATTTTAAATCTTATTACATAATGCACTTTACTAAATAAAACTAAAACAACGATAATATTCACAAAACAGCCCTATTACCAGAAAATGAGAGGTTCAAAATTTGCATGTTTAAAATAAAATGGAATAAAAGGATTGTCCTTACCTGAAACTTTTTCCTGGTCAAACTTCCAGTCCAGTCACTGATGCGCCTAAATCTGTTCCTGGTGGACACTTTCTTTCCATTATTGTCTAGAAAAGGCTTAGGTTTACGACAAGGTAAGGTGAAGGAGGAATATTGCTCTTCCTCTGGGCCTCCTTTCGAACAGTGTTCCTCCATCACAGACACAAAGGAGGATCTGTGCTTTAAATGGCTGTCATTTGAAAACTGCAAATCCTTAACTGTAGAGAAGGTGGCAGCAATTCTGGGATCCCTGAAGAGGATGGTTGAAGCATTGGCAGCCAACTGCTCATCTAAAAACCCCACGTTTGATGAAATGATTTGTCTTTGGCTGTTAGGGGATGCACTGTCTGAATCGTTATGTTCGACACTGGTCCCCCAGGGCAAGTCGTACAAGGAGCCATCTGAGCTCAGAGAGCTACCTTTACTGCTCTTGAAACAGGAAACTGCCTGAGCAGCTCCAAGATGGGCGTCTAATGAGGGACTTACACCAGATAAGCTAGAACTGGACTCTAATGTAGGGGAAAACTTGAGGAGCTGAACTGGTCCAGCGCAATCATCCAAAGTAAGGGCACTGTTTGAACTGCTGTTAAATTCTACTCGTACACTACCATCTTTCTTTATAACAACCCTGGGGCTGCTCTGGTCCTCAATATCCTCAAACCTGGGACTTTTCTCAAGCATCTTCATTGTGTTAATAGCATAATTATTACAGGGTTTTCTCTTCTCCTTGTGACCACCATACAAGCTGCCATTTTTTGAAGGCAATGTCAAGCAGCCATCAGACAACAAGTCTTCTGAAACCCCATTCCACTGACTATTTGCACCACTCTTTAGTTTATGTGTGATGTAATCATAATGGCGGGACATAAAGGTGTGGCTGCTCTTCGATAGGGAGGAACCACGATCTACATTTCTGGACTTCAATGCAGAAAATCCTGAACCAGCACTCCAAAAGCCAAGAGGTGATAAAGCGTCTTCTTTGGCAGAGTGGACCTTGAATGAGTAGGGTTTCTGTCTGCCAGGGATGATGAAGCTATTGTTTCTAGAGCCCTGGATGCTATACTGGCTCTCAGAGTTTCCCATCCTGGATCTAGAAGAGCAAGAGAAAGATTCTGTCAGTACACAAAGCTATGCTAAGTCTTTTAAATATTGCTGTTATGGATTATGACTACTGTGTGTTTTGAGATTCTGATTTAGCTCTAGGGCCAGATTTACAGTTTACGCCAGCGCAAACCCTCTTTTGGCATTAAAAAACTACTGTCAGAATCTACTAAAGACACGCATTGAAAAATTAGCACTGAAAAGGCGTAGACACAGTTATTTTTGCGGCTGACCTTATTGCTTATGCATTTGTAGTTTCCCTTTCAGGCGCAAAATGTATGGGAGGAGAGTATTTAAATGAATCATGCAAGGTGATTTACTAAGGTTTGCGCTCGTCAATTTACTTGTGTTTTTATTTCCCACCCAAAAAAAGGATGTCTTAAACCAGACACTACCTGGTAGATTGCGTTGGTCATTATGGAAATGATCTGACTGCGTCTGTGTTCTTTAATTTGCGAGTCATCAGTAGATCACGCACAGAACTTTCCACCCCCATCAGCGCTGTTTTGGAATTGCGCTCTCATTCTAATTTGCCCTGTTTAGTAAATCTGGCCCATAGTGTTTGTTTGTGAATTTTAAGTGATATAAAAGTCTGCAACAAGTTACTGAGATTTTCCAGTAAAGTAAGCAATCCATGGGATTGGCAGTGAAACGCCATAGTATACACACTTACCAAGGCAGTTAGGCCTCTTATGGCCTTGATGTGTGCACAGTCACCATTCTGTCCTTGGTTATCTGTGGGGACAAAAAAAATACTGGTCTTAGAATGCATTAGTTTTAAAAGGTGAAAAACATTTACAGTACAGCAAAAATATCAATAGAATGGTCCACCATTTTTACCATCTCAGGAAATGTGGTCGACATTCAATATGTAACCCTGGAAAACCTTTGATTAATAAGACTAATTATATCTGAAGACTCACTGGCATTTTCATATCCTCTTTAAACTTCTTTTATCCCTGAGCTGTCCATATCTTGCCCTGACAGTTTTGGTTTTGAAGAAAAAAAAGAAAAAAAGTTGACTTCATTTACTATTTTTTGACACACAAGTTCCAGCAACCTTTTTTTGGCTACACTGCTAAAAAAGCTTTGAGCTAGATACCAAATAAAGCTGTGGTCAGAACATGCTCTCAGTAGGCCTACTTTGTGTGATCCACTGGACCACACAAACACAGGCTACACATCCCTACACTCTGGGTTATTTTTCTGTCCAAATGTTGGGTTGAGCCTGTTGGGTAGTTTTTGTGTTACCCAGCCGCTAGGTTAGTGGATGTGTCAATCTTACTAAAAGTTGAAACAATGCACCCCTCCCCCACCCACCCTCTGACGCAGGATTGCAGGATTTCGTCAACACACCACTGTGCTTATGACAGGGATACAGTATGTGGATACTAGAAGAAAATAGACGAATAGAATGGAAGAAAACTAATAAAAGCGCAAAGGAGAGAGAATTTTGAAACTGACTGAAATGGACAATATGTTCTTTTAAAGGGATGGTTGATTAAGATTTCACTTAATCGACTTTTTTTTGCTTTTAAAGAAATTGTTTTTTTAAGGACTACAACAAACGGCTGGTAGGGACTACACGACCTTCCTCCCAGGTTAGTGACATCACCAACCCTAGAATTTACATAAAGCCCGCCCCCGAGAACGCGATTTATAGATTATCATGACAGAATATGCTAATCAATGACTAGAAGATAGTTAACTCAACAGCAGCTGCAAAAACTCTTCAACTAACCATTCAGAAATGTCCTGTTGCATTCTACATGTCACTTCTTCGAGAGCTTCTCCATCATGTTCTGACTCTGGTTTGAACATAAAAGGCGAAAAGTTTTTGAAATTGTCTGTGTGATGTAAAAGGACACAAGCTGTTGAAGCTCCACCCTCTGTGACGGAGCAGCAGCTCATTTGCCTTTAAAGGGACAGACACAAAAAATGTGCCTTTTTGCTAACCCACAAAAAGTGACAATTTGACATGCTATATAAAAATATCTGTGGGGTATTTTGAGCTAAAACTTCACATACACACTCTGGGGACATCAAGGACTTATTTTACATCTTGTGAAAAGGGCATTATACCACCCCACTTAGCCTGATGGTTCTGGCTGTAGTGCTAAATAGTTTGTTCCTTGGTGGGAGAAAAATAAGCGAAATATGATAATATTTGTTCTACTTAGTTAAGTATTAAAAATGTTTCCTCATATACACACACATGTTTTTACTCTTGACTATATTTTTGTCAATTCCTGAGTTAAATGTCAATTCCTTAATAAATGTTCAACTTTTGATTATTACGGTTGTTTGTGTTGATGCTCTAGTAATTCTGAGTGTGACGTTCATTTCCAACCTATTTTGGGCTCATTTTAACCCATCAATAAAGTAATTTTTAAACAATAATTGAATAAAATAAAACAGTTGGTCAAATACCCAGCGCTTGGTTGCCAAAAAAAAAACCTTAGACTCTTAGTCTGTACGGATTTTTCATTTTTGTGTGAACGATCCCTTTAAGAAAACGGTGTCCTACACATTTCTAAGAACATGTGTATTCAAGCCAAGAGATGTCGTAACCGTTATTAAAAGAGGTTAAATCCTCATCAGCTTTAGCGGAAGGAGAGATCAGGAATCAAGTGAATTTCAGAGATCACTATAGAAAATTCCAGAGAGAGCAGGGGGTTACAGTAGTTAATTTTATTTAACCTCTGTTTTTTTTAAGGACGCATTATACTGACCAAAGGTCACAGTTACAAAGAATTATATTTCAAATGAAATGTTTTATTTTATTTATCAAAGAATCCTAAAAAATAAAAAAAGTATTAGGTTTCCACAAAAATATTAAGCAGCATAGTCGTTTTAAACTGTGATAATAAGAAAAGTTTCTTAATCACCAAATCATTTTCATAATTTCCAAATAATACTGTTTTTACTGTATTTTTTATCAAATAAATACACTTTGCAGGGCATTAGAGACTTTTCAAACACATAAAATCTTACCGACCCCATACTTTTGAACGGTAGTTTGTTTTCTGTATGTTCAATTTATTCACTGCTGAATCAAAGCTAACGATTGAACCTAGAAGTCATGCTATACTTTAACATTCACTAATAAAGAACATCCAGATGAATTCACGTAACTCAAGACAATAATGCAGTCGTTGTAGAAAGTTGTGAAAGCATTTCAGTTTAACACATTGTGAAGATAATCCAATTAACTACAACAAAACTTTGTTTTCATTTGTGAAGTTTTTCTCAGTTGTTAGGTAGTCAACAAAACACATTTTACAGTATATGGCAGGATTGCAACAAGAAACCACTGCTCTCTAAAAAGAACATTGCTTCCCGTCTAAAGTTTGCCAAGGAACATGTGGATGAGGCCGAGGACTGTAAGAAGAATGTCCTGTGGTCTCATGGGTCCAGAGAACTTCTTGGCTTTAAATAAGAAGTGTTACATTTGGATAAAAACCACATACTGTGTGCAATAATAGGAACCTAATCCTAACTGTAAAGCACAGTGGTGGCAGTAAAATGATTTGAACCACAGTTAAACTGAAAAAGTCTACAGGACAATATAAAGCTGTCAGTCTGGGAACTGACACTTAAAACACTGACACTGCAGCAAGACAATAGCCCTAAACATATAAGGTCTACCATGTTTGAAGCACAAAAAATGTTTTAGCATGGCTAGACATGAGTGTAACCCAATAGAAGTGTTGTGGAAAGATCTAAAGATAGCAGTTCACACATACACACACAGAAATGTTGGAAACCCAACAAAAGTCACGAAGGTGGAAGAACTGTTATATGGAGAAATGAGCCAAAATTTCTCCAATGCTCTTCCTAGACAGGACTGATCCCCCATTACCCGAAATGGTTAGTGGTGTTGTTGCTAAAGGGGGTAAAGACAATCACGCTGTGGTATCATTTTGCACATAAGCTAAAATATACAAAGGGTTTGGTATCTTTTTTTTTTTTTTTGGTACTTTAAAATATCTAGCTGAAACAAGGCTCAAACATCATCTGAACTTTGATTAAAAAACAGCCTGAGAAAGCAAAGCATGTGTTGTATTATGATTGCTGAGGCTTACTGGAAGAACACAGAATGCTTTTTCACATAGAATGAAATAAAAAATGCTTTAGTCTGACAAATAAACCTGTCGCAGTGCAATGCTAAAGTTAAAATGCTAATTTTCCTTAACTACCTAACTATTTAAATAGTTGCTTTGACAATTTGGTGGTTAAAGCTGGCAGAAACTCAGGCAGAAACCCTAGCAGACATGTAAATAACAATATTTCAGTGACAGAATGTGGCTTACAATCAATAATGAAAAATGTGAAAAAAGTTAAGAAAGCATTTAAAGAACTTTACATAGCAAAAGGTTCATATGAGAAATCACACAACTTTGAACACACAGTTGATGGAACAATCTCTAATATCAAGTTGACACAAAAAGCAAAAGGCACATGCAAAAGACACATAACTAGCATGCAGAACATAAGAGAACAATGACAGAGAAAGTATTGGAGGCTCTTTTGCTGTAATTGTTGTTACATAAGAGAACTCTTTATTATTAGACATGCAGCCCCCAGATCACTTTCTCCCTCATCATGTTACCGTCCCGAGACTTGACAGCAGCAGCTGAGACTAGCGTTTAGATATAGGCATAGCATTTCACTGTTGTCCTTAGAGGGGCAAAACAGGGTGGGTTGGGAGTTGGGCTGCATGATGAATCGAAGTTAAACCGCCAGTGATTTGGCAAAGGCTGCATTTTTTTAATGCTTGTCAGTGAAGCACGGCTCTGTGATCAGTAGTAAATGCTGCTCCATCTGAAAGCCAGAGGGCGCTCTTGCGCAGAAACCCCAAATATGCCTTGCATAAGTATGATAAATGCTCGCCGTTCTAGGAAATCCCTATGGGCATCATACTATTGCTGTAGCTGAATAAACAGAAGATTGAAAAGTTTTGATTGATTAAAGAACTCAGATAAACCAGATATTGTTGTAGCTATGAGTTTAAAGGAATATGCCAATTTTTTGGGACTTTAGCTTATTCACCGTATCCCCCGGAGTTAGATAAGTCCATACATACCCTTCTCATCTCCGTGCGTGCTGTAACTCTGTCTGACGCACCCACCGCTAGCCTAGCTCAGCACAAAGACTGGAAGTAAATGGCTCCAGCTAGCATACTAATCCCAATAAGTGAATAAAAATTAAATAAGTTTATAAGTGAAGTGCATCAGACAGAGTTACAGCACGCACCGAGATGAAAAGGGTATGGACTTATCTAACTCTGGGGGATACGTTGAATAAAGCTTAAGTCCCAAAAAGTCGGCGTGTTCCTTTATTATCATGAAAATACCTGAGAAGGGTTAAAGTATAGTTCAATGCTAGATAGCCTTTATCACTGTATAGAATACTATAAAATAATAATGTTGTGTCCCTTATTCTGTGTAAGAGGCCAGATCAGCTCATAAAAGGATGTTTTCAAACACCCAACTGACATTATGAAGTGAGTTGGGGTAAAAACAAGTTATAAAATGTTGTCTTTTGTTGGACAAGAGGTTCATAAATGCTTCTCATGTTTGGAAAGATGTTTTACACGTGTTGCTTTTTCAAATGCACTTTATAAGTGACTCAAACTCACAGTTCTTTCAGATCGAGCAGCATTTACAGAGCTATGCGTCACTGACAAGCTGCACATAAAAAAAAAAATACAGTGGTGGTCAGAATTAATGGCACCCCTGGTAAATATGATCAAAGATGGCTGTAAAAATAAATCTGCAGTTTATCCTTTTGATCTGTCATTCAAAAAAATTGCTAAAATATAACCTTTCATTGAAGTAAAAGAAAATTGAAATTGGGGGGTAAATTATGAAATAAATGTTTTTCTCCAAAACATGTTGAGCATAATTTTTGGCGACCTCCTTTTCCCCAGATATTAGCTCTGAGTTTTCTGCTATAATGCCTGATGAGTTTGGAGAACAACTGAAAAGAGATCAGAGAACATTCCTCCACACAGAATCTCTCTAGATCCTTCAGATTGCCATGCTTCTTTTCTTCAGTTCAGCCCAGCCTACTTATTTTCTACAGGGTTCAGGTCAGGGAACTGGGACAGTCATTGCAGAAGCTTCATTTTGTGCTCAGTTACCCATTTTTGTGTTGATTTTGATGTTTGTTTTGGACCATCGTCCGGATGAAAGATCCAACCACGGCCCATTATAAGATTTCTAGCAGAGGCATTCAGGTTTAGATTTTTTATCTGCTGGTATTTGCTATATAATACCATGTATCTGAACAAGATGTTCAGGACCTCCAGCAAAAAAAATAGGCCCACAACAAAAATCCATTGGTATATATTTAACCGTAGGAATGGGGTACTTTTAATCCCTGTTTGCACCAAAACCATTTAGTGGGTTTGCTGGCAATTTTTTTTTTTTTTTTGTCGTTTAGTTTCATCTGACCATAGAAACCGGTCCCTTTTGAAGTTCCAGTCGTGTCTGACGACTGAATATGCTGGAGTTTGTTTTTGGATTGGCAAGGAGGATTTTTCTTGAAACCCTCCCAAACAATATGTGGTGATGTAGGGGTTGTTTGAATTTTTTTTATTTTTTTTAGGCTTTCTGACCCAAGACTCAAGTAATCTCTGAAATTCTCTAGCTTTGATCATATTTATACTCCTGTGAAACAAGAAGTCATAGCTAGACAATTTCATGTTCCTAGTCACCCTGGTGTGCTAAAAAAAATGTAAATATTAATGGGAATATACTTCAGAGATATTTTACACATAAAAAAATTAAGGTGTGCCAATAATTGTGGCCAACATGTTTTGGAGAAAAACATTTATTTCATAATGCGATAAGCATTGATTTTATCAAATTCACAATGAGACTGATTCAATTCGATTTGATTTTGATTAATGATTCAATTCTATTTTGTTTATTGCATTCATAGTATTATGTAAATTCTTCTCTTGTGTCTCATAAGAAGAGGAAAAAGACAAACTATTATTCTTGACTAAAACAAATGAGTCAAGATTCAAATAATCCATGTTTCAAGATTGATGCATTTGTATTGGCAGAATTTGGGATCAATGCATGGAGCAAACAAGTGAATCGTTACACCCTTAAGAGTAATAGATCATATATACAGGTTCACCACTCTACAAGCTTTCAGAAAGATCAGAGAAGTTGAACGAACTGTGTAGAAACAAACACTTCCATCGTTGTCAGACAGTCACTTTGGTACAGCATTTGCATATCTGACTTAATTTGCTCATGTCACCTGCAATAAATGGAATTCTAAATGAAAGATAAATATTAAAAAGAAAATTAAAAGAGGGATTAAATTCCAGTCCAGTCCACCCATCTCATAAATCTTTCTGACGTATTGTAGACGAATCAATCTATGCAACACACTGACTGACTACAGTTCAGTAAACCACAGATCTGTCCTGAGCAGGAGTCTTTGGTTTAAAAAGAACTGTAGGCAAATGAAGTTTCAATGAACAGTCAATGATTCAGACAGCAATAAGCTAAAGTGAACAACAGCAACAGTCTGTCACTAAGCCTACACCTGCAGCCTGTTGGTTTTTTTGTTCTTAATCCAGTTATAGGCAACAAAAGCAAGGACGAAAAACACAGACAAAAACACCTTTCCCTTACCTTTGAAACCGGGAAAAAGCTTTAATCTACAAGTCTTTGAAAAGGAAGATGAATCCAGTCTGTCTGATCTCAACGTCAGCTCTCATAGAAATACACACACTTAAGAGACAAAATGACACAAAAGCACATGCGCACACGTGGAAACTCCCTCCCAGACTGAGAGTGACTCCTGCCCTGGACAGCACTGCTTCGGTGTGAAGGGAAAATCTGATGTCTGTCAAGCCAGTGCTTCTCGTTTCTTTGGTAGCATAAACTCCTTAAGAAATCCACCTGAAGTTACATCTCTGTTGTTCTTTATTCAAAGCTGAGGACAGAAGCTGAACCCCCGCAGTTTCCCATGGAGGGTTAACGCTAACCGAATGTTCCCGTGTCCACAGTGTTATCTGACCCTACATAGCACCATCACCCCCACACTGAGAGGCGGGACGGCAGGGAGGGCAGCCAGAGAAATGGGGGAAATGGACGGGTTAAAGAAAGAGGAGGGGTTAAAGACGGATTCATTTTCAACTCTATGGGGAACAAAATCCCAAAATTTGATTACAGTGAGGTTGGATGGCACTGACAAGTCTACATATTTTTATTTTCTAGGTATAAACAAGTACAAGGAATGTTGTGTTTTCCTGGCAGCCCTCAATTCCACCATGCTGCCTAAAAACAAACATTCTTTCTCAGTTTCAATCAAACAAAAAGTTCATTCAAACTGGCTAATTCATTAAACAGGATCACAGCTTATTAGACAAGTTTGAACACAAATTTCTGCCATAATGTAATTCTTTATTGCAGAAAATCGCTTATATTGCAAGGCAAATAAATAAATAAGTGCTGTCAAATAGATTAATCGCATTTAACATAAAAGTTTATTAACATAACATATGCGTATATATATATATATATATATATTATATGTCTGTGTGTATATACTGAGACACACACACACACACACACACACACACACACACACACACACACACACACACACACACACACACACACACACACACACACACACACACACACACACACACACACACACACACACACACACACACACACACACACACACACACACACACACACACACACACACACACACACACACACACACACAGCGAGAAAGCTTGAACAGCTAAGCCTTGAACCACTGGGAACATCACCCTTTTAGAAAAATGAGGACAGAGGAGAGTCTGCTGTGAAAAAGAGAACCCGACAGAGCTAGTAATAAAACAAGAATCAACATTGGCTTGGCTTTTCGAAGATGGCAAGAACTGAGGGATTTGAAATGTTGTACAAGTGATGCAGAGATGGCGTTTTCGTTTTTATCACTCAGCAGGTGAGTAAGGTATTTTATTGTGCTGACAAATTGCCATATGTAGCTCTCTAACAGAGTTCATTGTAAAGCATTATCCATTGTGAAGGGTCATACTCATTCGCACAGTCACGCAGAACCGAAGCACAACCAAAACAATTTTCGTCCACAAAATACATGCAGTTTTGTTTTTTAACCGCTAGAGGACCAAAAGTTACATAGTGTACCTTTAAGGTTTTCCTTGTAGAACTTAAAGTGCCCCAATAATGCCCCAACTATTTTAAAGTTCCCTAATGTTGTTTTGGAGTCTACTAATGTTGTTTTGGACTCTCCTACAACATGTTTACATGCATCATTTACATGCATTTGCACATCATCACTAGTGGTGTGACGACACATGTATTCGTATTGAACCTTTCGGGACGAGGTTTTCAGTTCGGTAATCGGTAGGGCTGGGTATTGACACAAATTTCACAATTTGATTTGCATTTTGATTCACAAGCTTGCAATTCGATTCCAATTTCGATTCCGATTCGATTCGACTCAATATTGATTATTTTGGATATCAGGCACAATACATGGCAAATTTTCTCAAGGAAAACAAATCTCAGTTGAATCATTAAAATTGTTTCATTAGTCTATTATTGCCTAATATTGAAGGTAAAGATTTGCTGATTTGTGTACAAACACTTAAAGTACACTTTTATTTATTTTTCTAATAATAAAGTTATATGAAATATAATGGTGGCTGCAGTAGCGTACTGTGGGGTTTCAGTCAGGGCCTTCAGTAAAGCACAACCCCCCCTCCACCTCCATGCTTGTGTTCCTGCTTCAGAAGCTACTGAGCCTCTTTTATTTCTTTATTTATTATTTAGGCCTACTTTAATGTATTTTTATTTTACATTTCTTTCTTATGCTATGATGCGGCCTACTTTAATGTAATGTATTTTTATTTTACATTTCTTTCTTATTCTATGATGCTTGTATTTTGTCTGATTAAGACATTTCGTATTTTGTAGGGATGGGCATTTCAAGCAAAAATAATATTTGACGATCGCTTGCAATAATTTGATTATTATTCAAAACCCCGCCCCCCCTTTACATTTCATTTAATTACATTACATTTCTCTGTACTGTAGGCCTACGTGTTGTAGCCATTAAAGTAAAGTTAGTTTCATACTTATGTTTAAATATGTTATTTTTTCCATTTCATCTATGTTGATTATATGAAAAGTGATCAGCCTATCACCCAGTATGAGTAGCCTAATCATGCGTAATATCGAGAGACATTTTGACCGCTTTATTAAGTTTTGTTTTGTATAAAGCCCTTTAAAGTGAATTTCGTTTTGTATAAATTGTATCTTAATTTTAATCAATGTTTTAACCAATTGCCTGGATTTAATAAATAAGAAGCAAATATAGCAGCCTATAATCAGGACATGGAGGCGCCGACGCGATATAACTTGCATCCCACGTGAAGTGGAGCTTGTCTCATAAATGAACAGAAACTCAGAAATATATCTAAGCTTGAAATGTCTACTTTTAAACAAAACAATTCAAAACGAAAAGAAACAGACAACTCTCTTATAATCCGTATGAAGTGTGCATTTCTCTCTGTAGGCACCTTCACAATACTGTGAAGGGGCACGAGTCAGCATCGTCACAGAAAACACTATTTATTAAGAAACAATTAAAATGTCTCCTTGTTATATTTGACACATTCATAATGATTAGGCTACATTTGCCGGTTCTTTGTGGCAAGCTTTATGTGTCTTACTGATCGAATATCGTGATATCCCTATTTTGTACCGGGCCATTTATGGTTTTTCACATTGTTCATAAAGTTCTTGGTTAAAAAGAAAAGAAAAGAAGCTACTGTGCCTAATATTATTGTATACAGCTCGTATTTATAATAAGTCTTCTTCTCTGTTTAACAAACGGCTCTTAGCCACCAATTACATTAAACTCATAGTTTAGCTAAGGACTTATAGTTTAAAAGTGTATATAACATGGATTTAAAAATAATATGAAACACACAACCATGAATGTTGAAAATATTTTTGTGCATTTATTTAAAATGATTAAAATGTATTTGAAACTGATTACAATATTTCTATACATAAAAAATAATTCATACAACGTAATTTTTTTTTATTAATAAGCTAGTCGATGAAAATGCTTGCATAGCGACAAAATTTACTCTTACTCTTTTACAAAACATTTACAAAAACTTGGTCCCAACAGGGCCTTTAACGTCAACATGTTGAACAAGTTTGCTGGCTCCAGACGCCTGGCAACAGACAGACGTGAACGTGCTTCCTCATTCCGTTCTTCACTGCACTTCCTGTGTGAATGATACTGTGTGCGTGCATGTGAGGGAGAGAGAACAGGGGGCAGCTGAAAGCACTGCGTGGGTAACAAACTTACTAACACCCCTCGCAGTGTTGTCAGCTGCACCAATAGACAGTAAAAGAAAGGCTGCACCCCGTTCCTCACTGCACTTCCTGTGTGAATGATAAATAACCTATTCAGCTCAGTGCTAGCTGTTAGCCAATCATAGCGGTCATAGTTACCCTCAGTGAAGTGCCGCACAAAACCTTTTCCGGCCTTGGTCAGCCCATCCAGCTTAGGTGTAGATCTTCCTTTTTAAAAGATCTCTTTCTTCTCTCCAAACATACGCCTTGAAAAAGGCACACAAAGGAGATCGTCAACTGGACTGGTAAGAGGTGTGAAGGCAGCGGCCATAGCTCAGTTCACTGACATTGCTCACAACCCGCCAACATTTCAAACGGTTGATGACATCAGCGGGGGCTAGCGCCGACACATCGCTGAGCCCTGAGGGCGTTCTGTCACTGCGCATCGAAATTTGATTGGCTAATGATACACTTCAGTCAAAGTTATGATCAAATGGGAAATGGCAGCTTCAACTGAACGGTAGCTATACTTCTAGTGCTGGTCCACGGAGCTGTGATGCGTTTAGATGACCATATGGAAAATCCAGCTCAGCCTCACAAAAAATAACCATATTCTTTATGGAAATATAAACGTAAAAATCAAAAATATTTATTTTACATATTATATTATATTATATTTTAGATTCTGACAGGGCCAGCAGAGAAGGCCCTGATGGGCCTGACAGCCCACCTCTGGGTGGCTGTCATAAAAACTTGCCAGATTTATTCAAACATGCATTAAATATTGAAGAACATAAAAAATTATAATGAATATGTAATATGGTGCATATATTTAGCAAAATGCTCCTCTCTAGAGTTAATTTTTCTATCTGACTAACGCGTTTAAGGTCACTGGATAGGGTTTTTCTGAGGTAAATGTGACGTTAGATGTCATTGTGTACAAGCTGTTTCACTGACGTCTTACACGGTTGAAAAGATTGAGCGATTCTATGTGACAATACGGATTTCGATAAGTTGTACTCTATCTTTTAACACACTTTCAGATGCTCATTCTTGTTTATTTCACGCTGTAACTGGTATTATTAAGGCGGAAGAGAAGATCATGTGTGATCGGCGCTGCTGCTTCTCTTGAGCTGAGCTGAGCAGTGCGCGCCAGAGCGATCTCACGCCACAGCGCCAAAACGGTTATGTTTTTGAATTTCGTAAGAAAATGTAATTTGAAATCTGAGACTTTGTTTCATATCAATAGTAAAGCACAAAGATTATCGTGTTTATTGGATGGGATGCGCGTTACGATGTTCCATTAATTCATCAACTGAAAACAAGATGACTAATCGATTCTTGGGATTTAAGAATCGATATCGGTTCGTAAAAATGAGAATCGATTCAAATCGAGGAATCGATATTTTTTACCCAGCCCTAGTAATCGGTAGGCTACACATTACAAACCGAATGAGTCGTTGGACCATTTTTCCTGCCGACCAAAATCCGCGCTGGTGCGATCCCCACAACGTTGCACAACATCAAATGGCAAATGTAATTAAAGTGGAACGAAACTGTGCTACTCATTATTTTGTGCTTCACGGACCTTTTATCAGTTTGGACCATCAATGTCAGTGCAGCGCGAGCCGATCTTGATCAAGCGACACTACTACAAGGCTAAAAGATCCAGTAAAGAAAGCATTTGAATTCGCCACTATAGTAATAACATTGCTGCGAGATCTAGTGAGAAGTAGTCAAATTTATCCGTTATTAACGGATCAAACAGCGCTGACGTGGAAACCAGGAGAAACACTGTTCCATGAATGAGCTAGTTATAGGTTGTAAGTCCACAGATCAGCAACATTCACCATGGATTTATTGTAGTAACACTAACTTGAAAGCATTTTACTATTTCTGCCAAACTTCCATGGTTACATCCCACATCTTTTTCCAGCACTTCAAAACTCAAACATTATCATATTTAAATGTAATTTTTAATGTGATGACTAAAACATTATTTTGTTCATCCTTCAAAGATTACCCCCATTTATAAAACTAAAAGTTTCAAGATGTAGGAAAACTCACACTTATTTAAAAAAAAAAATTCTTTTAATACATAGGACATTTCTCTGGCATTTCTTTCTTTTTGCTGTATCGAAAACGAACCATGACACCACTGTATCGTATCGAACCGAACCGTGAATTTTGTGAACCGTAACACCCCTAATCACCACATTTTCAATGATTCTCAAACGACTCGTCAGATGAATCAATCTCTCTAAATCCCTTCTTTCTGTGAGCTACTCTGCTCTGATTGGCTGTTGTACGCAGTAGACTGTTGTGATTGGTCTAATGCGTACAACGCGCATGTCGAAAACAAAAAAAATGGTTTGCCAACCTTTCCGTAGAATACGGAATCGTCCCGTATTTGACACATAAAAGGCTTGTTCCGTATTGAACGGATACGGAACGCACTTTGTTCCGTATTTTTGAGAATCAATTCAGTGCAAATCCATGACAGACACATAGCTTCTAATATATGTCAGACAGACTATGAACGAAGACATTTGTAGGCTATGATAAGAAAAAAACGAAAAAAAACGGTGCGGTAGATACTTATTTCTCCCCCTGTTTGTCTATGATCAGCCGCGTAGCGTTTTAACACCTTGGAACATCATCAGAGAATGCCCTTTTAATTGGTCGTTAGTCATTGTGAGTCATGCATCGTAGCAACAATGACGACAAGTGACAACAGCGGGAAATGTAAAAATGACTACCTCCGATCAGGGCTCCGGCGAAAAGAAAGTTAACTATAATGGAAGTATAATTATATAAAGATATTTGCACTACACTTCCTTAAAATGCTGTCTAACTAAATTAAAAATATTATTTTTGCACTGGAAAGAACATTCAAGAAGTCTAATTCTATTGAATAAGTTCGCACAAGGCTACAGAAGACTGTTGTGTTTATTTTTCTTCAAATGCAGTCTAAGCCGATGAGTTTTGAATGTTATATGTTGTATTTGTTTAAGTAAAAAAATAAAACGTATTATAAACTAAACAAATCCATGGTTCATTGTTGGCAAAATGATCATGACAGCCTTTATATATCTATGTGGTTCAGTCTTGTATATTGATTAGGCCTACTTTGCTATTCTATAAATATATAGGCCTAAAAAAGTTGTATTATAATATGCTATAATGTATGATAGCATACAATTCACCAGAATTCATCATTTCAGGGGTTATTTCTATTTCTATTTCTTCCGTGGGGGCATGTCCCCAACTCATGAGAAGCAGTCATCAGTAAAATAAAGGGAACACAGCAAAAGTTTATGATTATACTGCTGTGGTATCGTGGTAAAGATGAATTTTAACCACTGATTCTTCACATACTCGTCCTTGGGCAGTGAAGAAAAACTGGCTTTACCTTCACAATATAGAGCACAGAGCAGTCTTCTCGACATGATGCTATCCAGTATCCACAGGAATCAGCTGCAGTGTTTGAGGTTCAAGTTTTCTCTGGGTATCTGCAAGCGCAATAAGTGGGCGGGCAATATGCTAATGTTTAGTCTTGACGTCACAACGAAATGGCTTATGACTTGTTTGAAAAACCATTCATTTCATTGACTCAAGAGTCAACTCTTACTTTTGAAAGACAATAACTTTATATACAGTGCAATTTCAGATTTAAAACTTTGCAGGATGTTTTCATTCACTTAGAGCTATGTTACGCACTACATGAAAGGACATTTTAAAAAATACACAATAGGGGCACTTTAAGCAATCAGTCTCTTTTAGGTTTGTCTATGCTTGATTTTGAAGTTTGAGGTTTCAATGCGAGCAGAGCTACCCAAGCACGATCCTGCAGATAACAAATGACTGACAAAATGTACTCTCTCTAATCACTTAACACTATTATGGCTGTTTAACTCCAATTAGTTATGAAAAAAGAAATAGCTTTCCTGGTTACAACACAGTGTATACTTCATTATGAAAGTTAACCATATTAAGAGTGTGAAAACTCCTTCAACTTGTATTTCGATTCAAAATTATAGTGTAATGGCAAGCTCAGTAAGCATTTTTATTGAAAAGCATACACAGGACAGAAATTACTTTTCTCACTTCTATTGAAGATAAGATGTAAACATCTACTTTTCTGTACAGCCTCTACAATTTACTATTTTTATAAAGATAAGCATGCAGTGGATGATCCTAGTTAGTAGATCATGCTTTAAAGGATTTCATGCAGTGACTGGTGATAAGCTGAACAACAAAAGAGCGGAATGAGCAAAGCGGATCAGGGTGACAATGAGAGTCTCTATTATTAATTGTTTAAAGGAGCTGGTGCCTTTGAAATGGGAAATGTCTTTGTGAGGATTAGGGACACAAGGTCATACATATTCACTAAAGGCATGATCCTGCTAATTATACTCAGAACAATAGATTTTGGCCTTTACTGGGCTGCGCACAAAGCTCATTAACAGCATCTGTTGGCATAATCAAAAAGTGCACTAGCCAACATTAAAGAGAGCAAGAACTCACAAGTAGTCTTCTGTAGTGCTGTATGAGACGGGTTTCAAAGCCTATTTCGCATTATTTCGGCAAACACAAGCTTCATAGACAAAATCAGTATATGTAACCTTAAATGGAACAAATTGTCTAGACTCCAGCCATCCTGACCATCTTTAATGGTAATGGGCGAAACATACTGTACATAAGCACACAGTCAGTGGTCTGTCAACAAAACAGAGGACAAAAACAAAAAGCTGTGTAAAATGAAAACGATTTAGGCTACGGACTGGCTTTGACCGTTCCAATGTGGCGGACAGCTTACGTATAGTGGCTCATAGAACCATTTACATTTCTTCATTTAGCTGACGCTTTTATCCAAAGCGACTTACAATTGCTATATATGTCAGAGGTCGCACACCTCTGGAGCAACTAGGGGTTAAGTGTCTTGCTCAGGGACACATTGGTGTCTCACAGTGGATTCGAACCCAGGTCTCTCACACCAAAGGCATGTGTCTTATCCACTGCACCATCACCACCATCTGCCAATGAGGTATCAGCTGCCAATCAGGTATCTATGCATGTATATCTATAGCTATGAGCACCATCTTCTGACAAGACAAGAGAATTCATTCAGCAAGACCCTCACAGTGCATTATGGGTATTCTTTAGCCATTGAGCGTACATCAGTTGTACAATTTTTATCGCGGTGCATTATGGTATTGAATGAGTGCACTCAATGTTCACTATGGTTTTGGACACCACTACAAATGGCTGTCTTCTCAAACAGTGCCCTATTTAAGGGTATAGGCATAGACAGTAAAAGAAATGGACACAGCGACCCCGTTGATTTCAACGGAGAGAGTTGAAGCCGAACATGGGCACTCACTTCCTGATAGCCAAGCGTTCTGCGCAGGCTAAAACTGAGCTTGATGACGTAGATGTCACGTGAGCAACCTGACTGACAGTTGTAAATCTTCTAGTAGCTGTGCCAAGACAAATCTGAATCACCCATAGACAGTCACCCAACGTTAATCGTGCACAGAGACGGTGAAGCGCGACCTGCAGCAACTTTTGGTAAGTATTCTGATTAATTATTTTGTCATTTTGCTTAATATTTATTTATTTAAAATTTAACGTCAGTACGCCTGCGAGACTGTGCGAGCTTCTCCTCCTGTCTATACGGTAATGTCTCTATTGTGCGACATGAAGTCGCGTGGTTATGACGCAATTTTTAGCCTATTTTTACAAGAATGGCTTCTACGGGGCTATAACGTAAGATACAAAGTAATGGAGCCTTTTATACATTGTCGTGTTTCTTTAGGAATAAATAATGGACAAATGAAGTCTTTGGACGCCTCAGATGTAAAGTTATTCGCTGTCAAAGTGACGCCAAAATGAATGGGAGTCAATGGGATGCTAACAGCAGGTGATAGCCAGCTACAATGGCGGCCCCCGGAGGCAGCTTCAACTTCCGCCTGATGGATTACCCCCTTGGGTATAGGGTGCAATTTCGGACACAGTCAGGGACTAATGAGGTAACTCAAGGAACAACCGGTGAAGAAAATCAGTAACTATAGATACAAACAGGGTCTCTGACTAATAATTGGATTAAATGGATTATTTTGTATTTGTACACACAGGAAAACTTCTCACGAAAAATGCCAACCTAATTCACATTGCATGCGTACGCACATGAATTTGTTCTTAACCTTGTTCTGATGTTAACTTTAAATTCTAGTGAATTTAAAGTATTCTAAAGGAGCGGCCGTTTTTTTTATATAACATGCCCAAACACCTACATATAAGAGCTTCCGCACAACATTTCCTTTAAAGCCTGTAATGGATTTTTTAATTAATCAGAACTAACATTTATTTTCCTTGCAGGAACAACATTCATATGCTTTTGAAATCTTAAATGTTTCCAAAACCTTTGGTCGAAAAATCGTGACTTTGGGTGTGTGAGTGTAAAAATTACAAATAGGGGAAATTAAACTAGACAGATGTCTTGGTTTCAAAACTTGTGATTATGAAGTAATAAAAAAAAAACAGAATTTGCTCCTACCTAGTAACAGAAGGGTTTGCATATGAAGAACCAATCAAATTGTAGGGAAATTATGTAATGTTTCATGTCATTTTTGCCATGTTCCTATTCTATAAAACCTGATGTATTCTACTTTTTGGGTGGGATTCTCTGAGAATTGCTCGAGAACTCTCCTGGTCGTGATTAAAGCACATTTGAAGGCATTGTCTGAAGTCTGTCTGATAAATGCTGCGCAGCAAGTTAGAGTTAGGGGACTCGGCTGTAGTCGATGTGTAGACTTACTGGAGTATAGTTAGGGGACTCGGCTGTAGACGATGTGTAGACTTACTGGAGTATAGTTAGGGGACTCGGCTGTAGACGATGTGTAGACTCGCTGGAGTATAGTTAGGGGACTCGGCTGTAGTCGATGTGTAGACTCGCTGGAGTATAGTTAGGGGACTCGGCTGTAGTCGATGTGTAGACTCGCTGGAGTATAGTTAGGGGACTCGGCTGTAGACGATGTGTAGAGTCGCTGGAGTATAATTAGGGGACTCGGCTGTAGTCGATGTGTAGACTCGCTGGAGTATAGTTAGGGGACTCGGCTGTAGTCGATGTGTAGACTCGCTGGCGCATAGTTAGGGGACTCGGCTGTAGTCGATGTGTAGACTCGTTGGAGTATAGTTAGGGGACTCGGCTGTAGTCGATGTGTAGAGTCGCTGGAGTATAATTAGGGGACTCGGCTGTAGTCGATGTGTAGACTCGCTGGAGTATAGTTAGGGGACTCGGCTGTAGTCGATGTGTAGACTCGCTGGAGTAGGGGATCATTCAGGGGGATAGATAGGGGATTCTTCGGCTGTAGTCGATGTAGTCGATGTGTAGACTCGCTGGAGTAGGGGATCATTCAGGGGGATAGATAGGGGATTCGGCTGTAGTCGATGTGTAGACTTCCTGGAGTATAGTTAGGGGACTCGGCTGTAGTCAATGGCCCTCATTTATCAAAAGTGCGTACACCAAATTTCCAGCGTACAACTGGCGTACACCCAAAACCACGGTGACTTTGATATTTATCAATATGGACGTTGGCGTACGGCACGCTCAAATCCTCCGCCAGGTCAGGAGGTGGTGTACATGTACGCACGTTTTGAGTTAGTGCGGAAATGCGCAGAAAAACAATTCCTAACACCACAAAACACACTGACAAACTAAAAGATATGACGAGCTCTTTTCCAAAACGCGATAAACGCCATTTTTAAAAATAAATTTGTATATTATTTAAACCTAACGAAACTCACCAATTCACAAAATTATCGGAATGCATAGTTGATATCAAAAATTGGATGACTAGTAATTTCCTACTACTAAATTCTGAAAAAACAGAGATTCTAATTATTGGACAAAAAACTTCCACACGGAATAACCTAGAATACCATCTAACACTTGATGGCTGCTCTGTTAAGTCTTCGTCGTCAGTTAGGAACCTGGGTGTGCTCTTTGATACCAATCTTTCATTTGAAAGTCACGTGTCCAGTGTCTGTAAAACCCGCATTTTTCCATCTTAAAAATATATCTAAATTACGTCATATGCTCTCATTGACAAATGCGGAACAACTAGTTCATGCGTTCATGACATCAAGGCTAGATTATTGTAATGCTCTACTGGGTGGTTGCCCTGCACGCTTAATAAACAAACTACAGCTAGTTCAAAACGCAGCCGCTAGAGTTCTTACCAGAACCAGGAAGTACGACCATATTAGCCCGGTTCTGTCAACACTGCATTGGCTCCCTATTAAACATCGTATAAATTTTAAAATATTGCTGATTACTTACAAAGCACTAAATGGTTTAGGTCCCCAGTACTTGAGCGAGCTCTTAACGCATTATAGTCCTTCACGTCTATTGCGATCTCAAAACTCCGGCCAGTTGATAATACCTAGAATATCTAAATCGACTGCTGGCGGTAGATCCTTCTCCTATTTAGCACCAAAACTTTGGAACAATCTTCCTAACATTGTCCGGGAAGCAGACACAGTCTGTCAGTTCAAAGCTAGACTAAAAACACATCTCTTTGACCTAGCATTCACATAACACTCTATAGCCTTCTATAATTCAATATTATGCTGCTTAGATTAGGTCAGCCGGAACTGGGAACACTTCCCTCATATCCTGATGTACTCGTTACATCATAAGAAGAATGGCATCAACGCTAATTTTAGTGTCTTTGTTTATCCCGAGGTTTTCCCGCAGCCTGCTGGATCCAGGCCATTTCCAGATCTGACGAAGGACTTTCGCCTGGACCTGATGACAATGCAGTGCTGAAGTGCCAACTAGCCTCTCCCTATGGAGGATCCCTATACCACTCTACAGATAAAGCGTTGTGGAATTTTTCGGTTCGAGTACCTACCCAAAGTGATAAGATAAAATAAAAATTCTGCAACAAAATTTATAGACAAGTAGTTTGTTTAGGCATGGTTTGTAAGGAACTACAAACCTGCGCACATATATTCAAATGCACATAACTATAGAATCAATTCTTAATGCGCATGTGAACGCCATCAGCGTCTATCACAGGTTCACGTTTAAAGTCTGTTTAGAGAGAACGGTGTCGTCTTAGCGGCCCCTAATTTAATAACAAATGATCATTTAGACGGAAGTGAATCAATCAAAACTAACTTTAGCTGGAAAAGAACATTTTTCAAGAGCCACTATAAAACCAAACCAATCTCTGTTACCTTAAATTATATGTTTATCTCTGTAAAGCTGCTTTGAAATAATCTACATTGTTTAAAGCACTATATAAATGAGGATGACTTGACTATTATTTCTATTAATAAACTAGTGTTGTGTCTGCAAAGATGAAATTGATGATTACCATCTCCGTAGTGAACGCGCCTATAGAGAGAGTAGCCTATTTCTTTTCGTTTATAATTGTTTCGTTTAAAGACATTTCAAGCTTTCTTTATAGATATATTTCTCATGTCTGTGAGGCATATACTGAGTTTCGGTTAATTTGTGATGAGATGCGCTCCAGTTCACGTGCAATGGAAGGGGCCGCGCCCGCGCCTCCATGTCATGACTCATGATTATATTGTCTGCTATTTGCTTCTTATTTATTAAATCCAGGCAATTGGTTGATGAAAAAAATATTAAAATTAAGATACAATTTATACAAAACGAAATTCACTTTAAAGAAAGGCTTTCTACAAAACAAAACTTAAGTGGCCAAAATCATGTCTGAGCATGTCTCCCGATATATTGCGCATCCTATCTTAGCCTATGTTCACTTTTCATAATCAACATAGATGGGGAAAAAAATAACATTATTATTTTTTAACAAATATGAAACTAAATGCACTTAGTTAATGGCTACAACACGTAGCCTAATAGTAGGCCTGAATATTGTTATCATTACTTTTTTCAAGTTCGGCACGAATTACTAATAGCCTAAATGTGTTACAACAATGTTAAAAATACATTCAAATCATTTAGTATTCAAGGACTGTATTTGTGTGTTATTTTTAAATTATTTGTTTTATGTGGTGGACAATATTGGAACGTGACATTGGAAATATTTATTTTATTTTTACTATTTAATTTATTTTACTATTTATTTTGTTTGGCTTTTATTTATTTCATGCAGTTGCAGTTATTTAATTTATATTAATTTATAGTATGAGTCCCTGATTATATGTTGCATGTTCTCTTCTTGTTGTTGTTTTTGTTGTTTTTTTAGACAAAAAATGGATGGATTTATAGCGTTTTGTAAAAAAAATACAATTAACTTTGAATTTATCATCAACAATATTGTTGTTTGATTTAATAATAATAATTTTTCATGATGGTGATGGTCTCGATCTCCAGAGAAGTGTCTCCTCTTTGCCGTCTTCCGTGTGTCCATGGCGTAAAATGAGGGTGTGGGGGAAGCGGATACCTGAATATATAGGGGCGTGTTATTCAAATGACGATCGTTTTCAGCCGCCGCATTTATCAAGGGCAGGTATTGCGTACACCTGGATTTCAAAGGTACGCAGAGCTTCATAAATCAGGCGGTGAGAGGAGTGTAAGCATATATCAAGCAATATCAAGCAGGATAACAAGCTGTTTTTTGTACAGCTAAAAATAACTGGAAGCTGATGACACCAGAAGCCAGACACATTCAATTTTCAAATGGCTACGTTCACTCTTACGTTAAAAGTAAAGTTGACTACGTTGACGTAAGAAGTCTACTTTAGACCAATCTGTTTATGGTAAGTTTTCTGCTGCTAGACGGACGTCTGACCGCTGTCATTCAAATAGTCAAATTGGACTAAATGAAACTAAAGCACTACCCCTCATCTAGGTGGATGAAGAAAACGCCTCAGTGTATTAAGGCCATTTCCGATGATTAACATCACAGAGTTTGCCGGTATTTTGGTACTGGTGTGTGAATGGTATCTTACCGGTAAAGAGACACAACGCCGTTGCTTGTGTGAACAGAGAAACACGTATTTACCGGAAAAGTCGATCAGGTTTTACAGTAATTTACCGGGATTGCTATGTGAAAGGAACTATTGATTCATCAACTGGGGTCGTATAGATTACTATCATGTTTGTTTTGACCAATCCACTTGCACTACTTTCCACTTGACCTATCCCCTAAAAGTGTATTCACTACTGTCACTGCATTTCCTTTTCAGTCCTTCCAGATAAACGCAATTATGCGATCGCATGATTTAGTGCATAATCAGCCAAAGTCCGCATATTCATGCGGGGGTCGCATTTTTTCAAATACCCCGCACTTTCGTCGCATAAATTGCCGATTTCCGCGCAAAATATGTGGGGCTTGCATGATTTCATAATCCCCGCATTTTCGTTGCAAAAAGACACATATCTTAGCAGAAAGTTGAAAGATGTTGCGTTTACTTCACACAAGAGCGCATTTCCCCCTGTTACCATTGGAACGTTATGAAGTGACGTAATTACGCGACGTGAACATCATCGAAAAGCTGCAAACCCCGCGACGAAGCCATGATGAAGCCCGCAAATCATCAGTCTCATTCACTTTACAGTTGTAAGATTGCACTTTTTTGTTACCAGTGGGTTAAATCATACTAGTTTCAAAAACCTTACAGTTGTAAGTATATTAGTAGTATGTAAATTTACGTTACAGTAAGAGATTGCACTTTGTGCATGGGAAGCACTTATTTTAACAAAAGATGTCTGTTTTGTATAGCTACCTCTGTAAAACAGGAAGCACAATTTTATTATATTTTTTTATATTTTATTTATTCATTTTTACAGAAGTTGTAGCATATTCATTTTGTAAAGCTACAAAACTTCTTTGACTCAATGTTTTGTAAGTTTGTGTTTAACACCATGTGTTTATTAAAGTCTGAAATAAAAAAAGATGAGAACTTAAATATTCCCAGACTTTCTGTGATGTAGTATGCTTGCTTATCATAGGAAGTAATGAGAAATGATCCTTACATTAAGGTAGTAGCCTAGTGAGAACAGGGTGTTGGGGAATCACTTTTTTTTTTTTTCAAACAGTTTTTGCAAGTTCCCGCAATTTCATCGCATAAAATTGCATAAATATCCCGCATATTCCATCGCATTTTTTAAGAAAACGTGCCGCATAATCAAGGATTTTTGCCCGCAACAATCACAAAAAAACTCTTTCAATTTTTCTGGAAGGACTGCCTTTTCCAAGTTCTTTGTTTCAATCAACCTGTGTTCTTGTGAGTCTGTATAGTTCATGAGAGTGGTCAAACACACATTGGAGATCAGCAGAGACAAAATCACCCTCTTGACTAGACTCTGTAGCCTGAAGGAACTTGCTCTTTAAAAATCTTGTATAGAAGACCTAAATGTCAGCAGTGATCAGAAGAGCTATCATGAAGTTGCAGTAAGTCACTGACAAAGGCAACACTGCCAAAATTGACAGTTGTAAACATCAGTGCACATCAGGCCACATCATTAAACCTTGGCAGAACATCTTATGATTGATCATGACGGTTCGTGAGAGACAAAGAAATAGGAGTAAACTGGAATAAAGGATATAAAAAGCTAACATTGTGCATTTCTAATTAATCACGCAGCCAGACATTCTGGTCTCTGGAGCCAAACAGAGTATGAGAATCAACGAGTGCCACAAAGGCAAATCTGTTACAGATGTGTCCAGTCAGATCACTTGAACCAAAAGATGAATCTGTGATGGTTCAGTGATAAAACAGAGAGCTGGAAGACCAAATGCTGACAATGAAGAGGAAGAGACAAGAACATGCATGGATACTTGTGAAGGGAACCATATTTTGATATTAAAGGGGTGTAAAAAACCTTGTGCCCATATCTATTAACCCTGTCCACAGCCCACACCTGCTGCAATCTGTCTCCACTGACATTGACGCTACACATGGAGGGAACCTAAATCGTATTACTTAAACCACTAAATTGAATAAGGTTGACCCAACTCGCTCTGTGTCCTTTGGCGAGCAATCTGTCACGTCAAGGTGCTGGAGTTCATTGAAATCAATGGTGGGTCTGATGTGGTCTGGTTGCTGGGAGATTTTGCCAGTGTCTCAGATGATTTTCATAGTGAGTCGCTGAGCAAGGAAATAGGAGCCTTAACATCTGCAGCTTCTTCCTAATGGTTAAATTCAGGGGTATAGCAACCATTACAACTGGAGAGGACATGTCCTCCTTACTTTAAAAAAAATACTTAATTTGCTATTTATTTACTATTTGAGCTTTACGTGACAGGGAATCAGAGTTAAAATAAAAGCCAGAGGCAATCAGTTATTCTGCTAATTAAGAATTTTAAACGTACCTCCCAGGGACAAGGACTTGCTGAGCCAGAGCTAACTAATCTGGAGAAATGTTTATCTAAACCAAGCCAAAGTGGAGGACACATACAGGTCCTTCTAAAAAAATTAGCATATTGTGATAAAGTTCATTATTTTCCATAATGTAATGATAAAAATTAAACTTTCATATATTTTAGATTCATTGCACTCAGTTGACCGAGTCTGGAGTAGAAACATCCAGAGCCACCGTGCACAGGCGTGTGCAGGAAATGGGCTACAGGTGCTGCATTCCACAGGTCAAGCCACTTTTGAACCAGAAACAGTGGCAGAAGCGCCTGACCTGGGCTACAGAGAAGCAGAGCATTTTGGCATTTCCTTCTCCCCAGTCTTCCTCCAGACTCTGGCACCTTGATTTCCGAATGACATGCAAAATTTGCTTTCATCCGAAAAAAGTACTTTGGACCACTTAGCAACAGTCCAGTGCTGCTTCTCTGTAGCCCAGGTCAGGCGCTTCTGCCGCTGTTTCTGGTTCAAAAGTGGCTTGACCTGGGGAAAGCGGCACCTGTAGCCCCTTTCCTGCACACGCCTGTGCACGGTGGCTCTGGATGTTTCTACTCCAGACTCAGTCCACTGCTTCCGCAGGTCCCCCAAGGTCTGGAATCGGTCCTTCTCCACAATCTTTCTCAGGGTCCGGTCACCTCTTCTCGTTGTGCAGCGTTTTTTGCCACACTTTTTCCTTCCCACAGACTTCCCACTGAGGTGCCTTGATACAGCACTCTGGGAACAGCCTATTTGTTCAGAAATTTCTTTCTGTGTCTTACCCTCTTGCTTGAGGGTGTCAATGATGGCCTTCTGGACAGCAGTCAGGTCGGCAGTCTTACCCATGATTGCGGTTTTGAGTAATGAAACAGGCAGGGAGTTTTTAAAAGCCTCAGGAATCTTTTGCAGGTGTTTAGAGTTAATTAGTTGATTCAGATGATTAGGTTAATATCTCGTTTAGAGACCCTTTTCATGATATGCTAAATTTTTGAGATAGGAATTTTGGGTTTTCATGAGCTGTATGCCAAAATCATCAGTATTAAAACAATAAAAGACCTGAAATATTTCAGTTGGTGTGCAATAAATCTAAAATATATGAAAGTTTAATTTTTATCATCACATTATGGAAAATAATGAACTTTATCACAATATGCTAATTTTTTTAGAAGGACCTGTATCTTGTTTATACAACATGTAATTGTTAGGTTCTCAGGAGTCATCTACATCCAGATTAGTACGGTGGCCGAGAGAGCTCAACATGCTGCAACTGAAGAAAACGCATGCAAATAGAAAAAAATGCATGCAAATAAAAAAAAAACTCACGCATATTAAGAAAACATCTTCATCAGTTTCACAACACACGTATGCTCCAAATACTCCCAACACAACCAAATACAGAAACGCGCTGCAAAAGCTCACAACACAACCAAATACAGAAACGCACTGCAAATAACACAGAACACAACACAGACCACAACAGAAAGGTTTCCGGGGAACCAAATAAGTGACGAACCCGGCTGGGACGTGCTTACAGCTCAAAATTCTACTTTATTTTACCTTAACCAAAGATTACATTATGACATACAACTTGTATATAATATACAAAATGTATTAACAATATGTTCAATGTCATCAGAATACAAATGAGAAAAGAACAAATGAGCTGAAAACTAAAATAAATAAATAAGATAAAGAACATGGAAAGATATTAATCTATACATCAGTTACACTGTACAAATTGTTTCATGTTATGTTTAAATTTTCATAAAGAAAGTTTCATAAGAAATGTTACGTAATGTAGGGTTTTAGAGTTGAGACACTGCACACAGATATATAACGCATATTTTAAAAGTATTTTTGTAAAGTAAAAATAAAAAAAATAATTTATTTGCAACCGTTATGTTAACAGCATTATATTTATGTCGTCAGAAAAGCTATTCAGCTGATGGACAACGTGCTGCGTTGTCATGGGAACATCCCAGGTGAAAATAATGATTAAATTACGTTGTCTTTCGTTGCTCTCTTCATCAAGTGCGTTCCGAACCGCTACATAAATAGCACACTAGTGCCATGCTCACTCCAAAGTCCCCACTTGAAGGGCTCTTCGTCACTTATTTGGTTCCCCAGGAAACATTTCCGTTGTGGTCTGTGTTATTTGCAGCGCGTTTCTGTATTTGGTTGTGTTGTGAGCTTTTGCGGAGCGTTTCTGTATTTGCTTGTGTTGTGAGCTTTTGCAGCACGTTTCTGTATTTGCTTGTGTTGTGAGCTTTTGCAGCACGTTTCTGTATTTGCTTGTGTTGTGAGCTTTTGCAGCACGTTTCTGTATTTGCTTGTGTTGAGCTTTTGCAGCACGTTTCTGTATTTGCTTGTGTTGTGAGCTTTTGCAGTGCGTTTCTGTATTTGCTTGTGTTGTGAGCTTTTGCATTGCGTTTCTGTATTTGGATGTGTTGTGAGTATTTGGAGCACACGTGTGTTGTGAAACTTATGAAGATGTTTTCTTAATTTGCGGGTGTCTTTCTATTTGCATGAGTTTTCTTTAGTTGAGCTCTCTCGGCCACCGTAGACTAGCCATGTGGGAACAAGACCTCGGATTGAAGATAGATAAGGAAAGATGGGAGCAAAAATGTGTTAGACAGTTAACATCAGGAAATTTTCTAAATTCTAATTAATCCTAACTAATCCTTCAACTTTAATCTGTTTGAAACATTAGTTACTTCATACATGTTGTTTCTTGTTTTATTGCATTTAAATGTTCCAAGTTATTTTTGCTTTACTTCGAAGACAACACGTGATAAAAACGATTTTCATGATATGAAAATTTGATACTTTCACATGCCTAGTAGGACACCTCCAACCACAAACCATTTGTTGTCGACTTCAGCCATCCTGACCGATATTAGCATTAACGGGCGAAACATGCTTTTCGTAAACACACAGCCGGTGTTGTGTTAATCTGGAATGTGGGATGCTGCCTTTAGTCACCATCAGAAAAATTTACAAGAGGAGACTGGTTTACAACTGACCCATCAGGAGAGGTCAGACACAAAGCAGGAATCTCCTCCTCACAGATCACTTTCCATTCTTAGCCGATAAAGTACTAGTACAGATGGCTTTCGAGCTTATGGTGGTAGTGTGGCAGTTTATAGCTTTTAGAAACCTGCTGTCATTTCTTGATTGAATGTGTAGCCCTTTTCATTCAGAGATTCTTTCTGGAAAACATTCTGTAGTTACAGTAAATGTTCTGGCATTAAGGGACTTTGTTCATTCTCAATGAACAAAACCAGGGTCTGATACTGGTCTGAATTTTTCAGCATAACAACGGAGTTATTCATTGTCTTTTTTTTTTTTGAGAGAGCACAGGCACCCTAAAGTCTGAAAGATCAGGCTCTTTACCAAGTTCTAAATATTTTCTGTGCAGTCAAATTGTCCTTTTTACACATGTGATTCTTAGTGTAATTGTTTGGGGCGTTACAATATTTAATCCAGTTTATGTGCAGAGTCAACAGTAATCTATTTGTTTGTATAAAAGTGTAACTCTGAGGCAATTTTAAACCCGGCTTTGAAAAATGTTTGTTTGAGTGTTTCGACATGTTAACTTGTAGAACAACCAAAGGTTTGGAGTAGAACTATCGTTTTTTCCAAACAATGGTGGAAGGGAGTGTAGCATGGAAACACTTACAGTTGTGTTTCACATAAAACTCGCTTACAGCTGCTTTATATGACATCAGTGTTTATCTACAGAGTTCTGAATTTGTTGTGGGGACAATGACTATTAATAAACTGGAATCTGAGAATAACTGGAAATTTACATTTACATTTGGACATTGTCCCTTTTAAATAAACAAACAAGCTGGAAGCATTAGGCTTGTTTGAGATGAGCAAAATCTGCGCAGAACCGATCACCGGTGATCAGCGCGTAATGCATGCCGGTTAGAAATGTGTCAGAGTGCGGTCCGCCTTGCGCTGATGTCATGCTGACGTGTGTCAAAAAGCTCTCGCGAGCGCAAGGCGCACGTGTCGGATTCTGCAGTCGCGCGCAGTTGCTCTCCACCGACTGCGCTGATCAAAAGCATGATGGGAAACGACTTGCTGACGACACAGCTTAATGTTGATTGGTTTAAACAACCGTGATGTATTGTTCTCTTTTAAAATGTTTGATTTTAAAACTCGGATATCATGTTTTATGTGTATATGTACTCTCGGACAGTGCGATCTCTATGAGTTATGCAATGTCATTTTATTATTTAAAAAAAACACACACAAAAAAATAACATCCATGTCACAGCCTATGTCTGTATTAAAGAAAAAATGATTGATAAACACTTATTTGGAATGGAATTAAATAACAAGTACTTGTTATTGTCTTGTTCATTATATTTATTTTCATATAAAGGCAACAGAACTTAAATTACATCCAGTTTATTAGCAACACTGTGCACGCGCGTGAATCCCGTGAATCCCGCGATATCCATCATTGATCTCGCAGGTGTCCGATCCACTGCGAGAAGCGAGAACTGTCCGGCTTGCCTGCGCTTTTTTCACTCCTCCTCTCACTGCAGCCGCCTACTCTCGACTACATTTCAGGCGAGGCAAGGCGCATCTCAAACAAGCCTATTGAGTTTGGGTTAATTATTGGGTCCACACAAACAAAAACAAACACAAACACACACACACCAATAAGCAGTAATGAGGACAGCCAGTAACGTGACCTCATAGCCCAGAGCCAAAAAGGTTAAATGTTATCTTAACACTGCAAGACAGACAACTGCATGGCTCATCTCTCAAGACTGCTGGATCTATTTGTAAAAAGCCTTTAGAGCTTTCTTCTTTCAGCTCGGTATTTCATGTATCTTTAAAACATCTCCTCACAGGCAGAATCTGTCATTCAGTTCAGTACGATAGCCATAACACTTCACAAGAGGCCAGGCTAATAAAAATAAAATCAACTGTCATGATACATTTTGAAGCCAGATCAGATATCTTGGACTGCAAAAGATTTCCCTCGAAGGATGAACATTCCTATAAACAAATGTAGTTTAGTCAAATCCAGGTCCTAAAGTAAGTCTGAAAACTGCCTTCAGATGTTTATAGCGTCTTGTCTTTGTTCTTCCTTCTTGTTAATGGAGATGAAATCTGAAGCAGTGGTGAAAAAGAATTAAAGGATTTTTTTTCTTGATTTAGCCTGATCAATTACAGGGTGCAGTGTAAGATAACAGAAGACAGACGACAATAACACCTCTCCTCTTCCGAGTTTAGCTCCATCCCGATAAAAACTCACCTTTATCTTTCTAGTAATCCTGAAGACATTGATTAGCGTACTCAGGTGTGTTTGATTAGGGTTGGAGCAAAACTTTGCATCTCTGCACTGGATAAATGTGGTTCATTTTTGTGGATATTTTTCTAAGAATAAACAACTTTATTGAATAACTGTTTGTATGTGGTCTAAACACATGTGGGGATCATTTAAAGCTTAATATAGAGCAGTTAGTCCTGTAAGCATGTTTGACAGGTTCATGCAGTAATTCTGAGTCTAATTAGATCAGATTTGACTATGTGAGAAATGAAACATAAGCCAGCAGTACTGTAGATTTATTATCTTGTTTCAATCGAATTGGATTGGGGTTAATACCACCCAATGGTTTCTTTGTGACTGAGATCATTAAGGGCTTTTCACACTTGACGTAGTTAACCCTGTGTCATTCTAAACTTATCTTGCTTCACGTTTCACACTGCTGATAATTTTCCTGGGCTAACAATTATTAATTAGATGACGTTTCAAACTGTACATTTGGGCGAAAACCGGAGGTGTCAGTATTTTCTGTTCGCACATTCGTGACAGGAGTCTAATATACCTGCTGCCGTCTGTGACATTAATATTACTCAAAAAACAAAAGACAAAGAAAATGACTCGCTGTCTTGACTGAATAACTTTTGTATCTTTAATAAGAATCAATTTATATTTAAATCATACAGAGAAGATGATTAACTGTTGTTTTTTTTTACATTTGATTAATTTCTGCAGTATATCTTACATGTAAAATTAACCTACTGCACCTGAAAGTTTATTTAATTTTAATCTTTGTTCTATTGTATTCATCCTATTGTTTGTATTATTATCATCATTGTTCTTATTTCTAATAACTAAAATAAAATATAACTTCTATATCATAATATATATTCGTTACAGTAAAATTAAATTCATCAAATTGTAAAATACTAAAAATCACCCTACTAATTACTAAATAAACATTGTACCTGTCAAATATCAGAAACTTGACAAAGTTTGTAAAGAGCCATAGCTTACTGGTCTTTTGGGAACGGGGAGGACGTTTTGAACTCTGACAGTTACAGTGTGTTTTCAGAGTGCATCAAAATCTTTTTTTGCATCCACACATGCTGACATGCACAGAAAAGACTTAGAGGGGTAACATCGCCAAAACAAGAACCATTTTTTTTTTTGTTGACAAGACATTTAATTTACACAAAAGCTAGTGCTGGACTTGGGCAGCAGTACAAAGTATTATTCAATTTCAGCAAATATTGAAAAATGATGAGCAAAATACTTATACTTTGAAAAGGCACAACTACATAAAGGTAACTGTTGCCAGGTAGTACAAATGAGTAATTTCAAGCTTGATGTTCAACTTGATAGTATACGGTGTTACAAGGGGAATGTAATGTATCGATCCCCAGGGTATCAGCCTCAAAACCAGTGCAATAAAATGAGACCAATTTCAAATACAAACACATCCAGGCTGCTCTGAGTGAGTGAGTAATAAATGACTGTGGATCAGAGCCAAACTGCAGGAGCCGGGACAGGTTTCACACCAGAGAGACACAGAGGGAGATTGTTGTGAATATGACAAATTGGGAACATACACAGAACAATATAACCGATATTTGTAAAAACATAGTACTGCATAGAGCTGCACAATTGTAGATAAATTGATAACTTTTTTTTATTCACCAATAAGATTACATGGGTGTTTAAATCAAGATCACAATCTTTGAACGATTAATCATGCAGCTACATATTAGACTTTCAACACAAAAGAAAAACAAATGTTCGTGATATAAACACATTTGCCCTGTTCCAAAACCTTGCTGCCTTCATAGGGACCCTTTATAAGGTGTCTTTCGTAGACAGCGTGACACAAACATCTCTCCACAAATACAGCACATGGCGCTAGCACATGTTGCTACCATAGACTGTAAAAAAAGATGGACAAAGCAACTTCACTCTCTTCCATTGTAGAAAAAGTGAAGCCACCAATGTCTCAATATGGTGTTGCTGACATCTTGCGTTGATCCGGGACCCGCTAACAGCGCAATACTACATACACTAGCATTCAAAATAAATAACACACACAAATACTAGGTTAAACAGATAAATTTTTCATCTAAAACTTTTATAAATACACCTACGATGTCTACTGTTGGTAATTTTTGTAAAAGAGCTATGGAGTGCCTTAATTTCTCATGGCCTTTTATCTTATTCCTGCAGGAAAGGATATATGATGCTGTTCTCCACAGAAACTGAGCAGACAAACAGATGCCCGAGCGCTGAGAGGTTAGCACAGGTCAAACTGTTCGTTCACAAAGAAGACAAGAAAGTGTTTGCTCCATGTACCAGAACTCGCTTGTAGCTGCCTTGACCAGAAGTCAACCTTGATTGTTACAAAGCTGCATTTTCTTGGTTTGGTTTGCTTTTTTCCAGTTAGAATGACAATCAAGGGAAGAAGAGCATTCAGACAACATTTTAAGACGAAGAAGCACTCTTTGGTTTTTAACTGCCATAACAAATGTGCACACTCACAGAAACAGACACTGCTACTTCTTAAGTAATGCATTTCCCATTATGAATTATGATTATGAATTATTGATTCAATGCTCCATTGGATCTGATTGCTTTCTCACCACAACCGAAATGCTCCAGAGTTCATTTTCGGGCTGAGGCAACCTCATACAGGCAATCTCTGACTGATTAGGTTGGTGTGGATCTATGCATGATTGCCTACTATGATATTAGACTACATAGCCTATAATAAAAAATAATGAATTTCAAACCTGAACCAAACATATTTTTATTCAAAGATCAACAGTCTGTCATTAGTCTTTAGTCTGGCACAAAAAAGCGGCGTGTTGGGGTTCTGGTACACCAGCCATGTCAACGAAATGAATAAATGAAAATTAGCTTATCAATGCATATCTAAATTCACGCCTACGGTATCTTAGAAGAACATCAAAAAAATAAACAAAAGATGCTGCAGCCAATGAGCAGCCGGCAGGGGATGGCTGCAGGACGACTCATCCTCCACGAACAGTTTTTAATGTTTTATCAGACAATAACTACAAGACTTTGTTTTAGTATAATTTTCAGGACAATTATGGCACTTTTCCACTGCATGGTACGGTTCGGTACTGCACGCTTTGGCGCTTGGAAGAAAAAAAACTTCCAAAAAAGAAATGGCTGTATCGTGGTCAGTGGACGAGAAGTGCAGACGTTCATCTTGTTGGTTGATGAGGAGCGGATAAACTATAACGATCAGTCATAATCCCACCCACTTTGAAGCGATACTAACTGCAGTTGAAAAGCAACTAAGCTTAAAGCGAACCGCGCTGTGCCAAGCCGCGTCGTACCACACAGTGGAAAAGCGAAGCGAGCCGAACCGTGTCAGGCCGAGCCAAACCATACTGAGCCGTACCATGCAGTGGAAAAGCGCCATTAGAGCTGGATTAGGGATTCAGGACAACAGACTAGGGCTGCACGATATTGGGAAAAAATTACATTGCGATATTTAATTTTTCTGCGATATATATCGCGATATGAAAACAATTTCACCAGATGACTTTGAAAGAATGAATCATCTAAATGACTGGGGTGATTTTGTAATGGAGTAAATCTGCATAGAAACTATTATATTTAACTAATGTAGTTAACTAGAGTTTAATAAATGGAACCTTATTGTAAAGTGTTACCGATTTGTTATGTCTCGTGAGTTCAGTGTTGAACAGATCAGTTGTTTTAACCATTCATTAAAGTGAATCGGTTCAAATGAGTCATTAGTTCGCAAATTGGAGCTGTCATTAACGGACCACGGCACAGTTGTGCGATTATCCCGGCAGTTAGGACATCACACAAGATTTGTCTCAACACAGAAAACATTTCATCACTGGATAGATTTTTTGTTGTTGTTGTTTGTTTATTTATTGAAAGTGTGGTTTATCTGAATGTGTGGGAACGCTTTTCAGAGAAGATTTTTCTAGCACAATTTACAACCAGCGGTAGTTCAGGAAAAAGATATATCCGAATGCTTCACGTGAAACTTCGGTCTTCCGACCTTTTACCATCGTGTATTCTCAAAGATATTCAGTGAACTTAATTCATTAATGTGCGCGAGGGAGGGACAGTTTGACATCATGACAGTTTGAAAACGGTGAGTGCGCGCGCGCGACCGGGGCTCTCTCTCTCTCTCTCTGCTCGTTCTCTGTTTAACAAGCGCAGCAATCAGTCATCTATCACATCAAAATACACTTTAAATTATAAACGTTCACTATATGATGGTTAAACTTTGCAATTAATCCGCGAATCGCAAGCGTTACGGGCCGGTGATCTGCTGGCCCGTACTGATCATGAATCACGGATCAACTACGATCCCTAAGGCTACTTGTATCGCACATCATGCGATGTGACTATTGTGGATGCGCACATCGCGATATCGATGCTAAAATTATATATCGTGCAGCCCTACAACAGACTGTCCCCATATTTTTCGGCCTACCACTTTGACAAATAAATAGTAAAAAAATGCAGTCATCCAGCAGATTTTTAACAGAATCACAGAATAAATTATATGATTAAGCAACTTAAATTTAGCAAGAGAATATACAGTGCAGAGTTGAAAACAAGATGGCACAAACCAGTTCATGGCTATAATTAACGGCATCATTAGGAACCAGTGAATCAGTTTTAAACCAAAATAAACAACTGAGCCCAAAGTTTCCAGACTGGCACAAGTCTCCATGCGCAATTAGACCACAGGGTCACAGCACTTTTTAAAAGGACAAATAAATCTTTCGTTCTGAAAATTTCTTTGTCAGGATTTCTTTGTCAATTTTCCTGTCAGGATTTCTTTGTCAATTTTCCTGTCAGAAGCCATAAGGAGGTTAACCCAAAATGTGAAGAACGTACTTTGTAAAGAAGGATAACTGGATGTTGCCTTCTTAAACTGCTTGTAGTCAGATAACAGGCGGATTATTCATTACAATACAAGGTGTGCTTGGCTCGACACTGTTCTACTTAAAGGACATGGTGCTGGACTGGAATGAACCGAGTAACAATCCTTGAGTCCTTTGAAAAGGCAGATCTATTAGTTCCAATCCTTTTCTAGAAAGCTCTAATGAAACCAATAAGTAATACGTATAAGGGGTGAAACAAGTGCACAGATATATGGCACAAACAAATGGTGGCAGTAGTGAAACACCACAACCCCCTCACATTTTAGTCCAAAAGGGCCCATCTGAAGATTGCAACAAAAGGCTTGTTGTGTCTGAGGCATGGTGGGATAGTGATGACCCTAAGAATCTAATCCCTCAGGGCAAATCACACACTCAAACCCAGTCCCGGACGGGAGAAATGACAATACCGCTACTTAAGCAGCTAGAGGAGGGGCGAGTCCTACTGAACACCCTATGGTTTGCCATCTCTCTCTATAACCTGTGCATCTAAGGCTTTGTTCTCCTGGCACGTCTTAAGGCAATAGAGGCTGAGCTGATATGGATTAGGAGAAAGCTTCTCAAATGACAAGTGAATGTCGGCCTCCCATAGCCACAAACATGCTTTCACGATCACAATCACAATTACTGTTGTCATGATACCAAAGTTTCGGTAGTTAGTTCCAATACCAGTAAAGTTTCATTGTTCTTCTCTGTACCAATTTCAGTACCATAGCAAAAACTTTTGAAACTACCATTTTATTTAACGATTTGACGTTATAGTCCTTCTGAAGCACAGTGGTCAGCAACAAGTCCACAAGAGCTGGATCCACTGACTGTCTCTGTTATTTTCAAACATAACAGAAGTTTAGTTGCTGAGGCCATTATTAAAGCAACCTGTCGAGAGTCGCGTCTGCAATGCATCGCATAAAATTGTTGGTTCTTCACTCTGCTGTGAGTCTCTTGGCACAGCATGGGTAACATGGGTTCATTCATTCAATATACGCTGTACTCGGTGCTCCTGCAAAATTGAAGTAGAATGTAATGAAATTACATTGAGGGGCATGTTACAATGAAATCTGAACACAAATGGTCATAGGGGATGCATTTGAAATGTGTGTTAATGGTGGAAGGTGGAAGCAGTAATGCAGTTTGATTGACCACTGTAATCAGATCACTGAAAATGCATCTAATTATCAGCGAAAAATGGTTAAATAAGGTCTAACCTAAAAAAGTCTTCATGCATACAGGCTCCCCAACCAAGACCAGACGTTTGCTCCATTCAAATGAACTGTTTTGAAGGGTTTCTCAAGCCCGAAGTCAGACAAGGCAATATAATCAGTCAATATAGTTTGATTTAGACAAAAGACAAGAAAAAGGATTTAAAGGGATGAACCTCTGGCTTGTGGCTTTACTAAACATATCCATCACTGAGAACAAAAGAGGCTGTCCTAGAAATGCAGCACTTTATTTCAGAGCTTCCAGTCCCAGCTGTGTTTACTCTTATGATTAGTGTTGAAAGAACGGCTGCAGAACCAAATGTTAGCTGGATGCACATTGGCCAGATCAATCACTTTCTCATTCCCTGCCTCCTTCCCTCACACTACAAAATCTATGACCACAGCATTTTAACAGTTACCAAGCAAACAAATTCATTTAAGACAGCTTTCATCAAAAAAAGAAAAGAAAAAAAGATTTTTAAAAAACAATGCATCACCATATGCATCACCACAAAGGGTTGTTCAATTTTAAATAGTTAACTGTGTTACTGTATAAAGCACATGACTATAAGGCACACAATTGGCTGTCTGTTACTAAGCATCTAGTCATAACATTCTAACACTATATCTCTGCCAAGTTTCTAGAGAGACAAACACATTTTAAATGCGCGATTGAATCGGAAACTGCAGTGATTGACAGTGATAATCAATGGACGAGGACAAATTTTTTTAGTACCTAGGCTAATTCAACAGTTTTTTGCTATAGTACTGATATTGGTACTGAGAGCCATAAAATGTTACCGTTAAGTACCTTGACAACCCCAACTACTTCCAATAGAGTTCCTTTCTTTATTGTTTAACATTAAATGGATGGTTCACCCAAAAATGTCGTCATTGTTTACCAATATGTTGTTTCCAAACTGTTTTACTTTGTCTCTTCTTTGAAAAAAAAATTACAAGGAAATATTATGAGAAATATTTAGTGTTTGTTTGCTCAAACAATGGTAGTCAATTGGCAGCAAAACTGTTTGGTTACCAACATTCTTCAAAATATCTTTTCCTTTGTGTTCTCCTGAAGAAAGATGGCTAGGATTGGAACAACATTTTTTGGTGAACTATTCCTTTAACACAGCTACTTCTGCACACCTCACAAGCACACCCAACAATACCAACATCTCCAGTGACATTGGTAATCTCTAATGCACCGACAGAAATTGTTTTATAAATCATGCTGACAAACCCCTGAGATGTAACATGAAAGAAATGCATTTAGTTTGAATAGCCGTATTAATATTCCGAAAACTTTCATTTAGTCCCCATTTACTATGTCTCTCTGGTAAATCACAAACCAGAATTTCTAAAGGGATTTGTTTTCTTCAAGATGATGTCAGTGGACAGTCTGAAACAAAAAAAAGAAAATATGTTTCTTGTCAGACAAACATGACTGTGATATGGCAGTCTGTCCTTGGACAGCCTGGAAAGATGGTTAGGAGAAACTGTTGACTGGACTCTAGACAGTGGCTCACTGGCTCCAGGACATATTCAACACCCGCCTTACCTCACCTGCTTTTTATAGCTAGCTCTAAACACATTGGCCACGTGCACAGAGGCTGCCCTTGTGCAATTAGACTACTTCTGAACCAAAAATAATCTCCAAAGACAGAAACACGTCATCAAAATGACCAAGATTAACCGCTAATGACTCAAAATATAAAAGACTTAAGTTTCACAGAATAACAAAATCCTTCTCATTTTAACAGGCTTGTTAACAGGACTTAGAAATAGTAAACATTAAAAGCATTTGAAAAGAAATTCATAATGACTGTCCCGCAGAATCTACACACACACACACTGTACAATAGAGATTTTACAGCACACACCACCTTATATGGGGAAAATGTGTAAAGGGTGGACATGATATATGATTTTCCAAAGAGCGGTTTGCTTCACAGAATTAGGGCCAGGAACTTTGAGGGCGAGTTGTAAAAATAAGTTTGAAATGTTCCTTAGGGCAGTGAATTGAACTAGTGTTTTAAAACGGCAGCTCAAAATATGTAACGTTGAAGACCTTTATAAACTCCACAATTTAAATAGATATTGCATAGTCCAAATATAACACGAGAACTGTAACAATACAAGAAAAAGGAGATCTCTCTTCAATTTAGATCAGTGAGGTCCTAAATCCCATATTAGACCACGGTAACCGCTAACACACTTAATGTTGTAAACTATTATTTTACATTCTGAAATTCATCACCACACCCTTCCACTAGAATAGATCTTCTCTTTCCACCAAAGGTGAACTTTAATGATGCTAGCATGCAAGACTGACTGTCCACCTTTCCTGAAATAAAGTCACATTTCTCACATGGTAAAACAAGAAAGACTAGTAACAAATAAGGTATGTGTACTGCAACCTAGATATGTAACCTAAAGAGAACATGATCAACACATCAGTCATCCAGTTATTTCACAGCCAAATATAAATTGCAGTTTGAATATTACAGTTCGCTTATCATTTGTTTCAAAACAGGTCACTATATAATTTAGTAGGCCTACTTCCATTTATCCATTTATCACTTTATTTGCATGCAATAGGCATAACACATAATATACTACAACTATTCTCCATGTCATCATTATTTCCTTAAACAAGAATAATCCAGTATTTTCTTCCACAGAACAGTGAAGGCACAAATAAGGGTTACTGGCTGGTTTTAATCATTTTCAACAACCAACCTATCAAAAAACATTAGACAACATGGTAACACTTTATCATAATGTTTATTGGTTTACATTAGTTAACATGCACTAAGAATGAACAATATACTTCTGCAGCATTTATAAATCTTAGTTAATATTAATTTCAACCTTTACTAATACATTAAAATGAAAGGTTGTATTTGTTAACATTAATTAATGCACTGTGAACTTACATAAACAAACAATTAATAGCTGTATTTTTATTAACTAATATTAACAAATATGAATAAATAGCCCACTGTAACAAATGTATTGCTCATTGTTAGGTCATGTTACTTTTACGGACATATTTAAGTTTCTTGCTTTTTAGATAATATTTCTGGTGATTGTCTGTTTACTTTTTTTTTTTTAAATAGAACAAAGTATCTTATATAACGGCAAAAAGGCGTTTATTCCGTTTGTTGCAAGCTGACAAAAACAATTCCCTGAGCGGTTGAACACTTTGAAATGTAGAAGAACGGTTTCTGTGTTTACTTTGTTAAAATGTGCTAATTTTAGACAATAAATATATAAAATATTTAGCACTTCATATAAACATTTAAACCATGTAACCATACATGAAAAGGAAATTAAAGAAAATGAAAAAATCTAGTTTAACTTTAGTTTCTCAAGTTAAACAAAATACCCGCTCGAGATAAAGCCACGTGAAAAACAATAACCACTAGAAATTAGATTTTATAAAATAGCCTACTGCAAACAAAGACACAGAAAACTTGCGCTTACCATATAAAACACAGCGACTGGATGGGTTTGGAACATATGCGCTTCTATGTAATATTTTTGAGAGCAAAGACTCAAAGTTTTAATCCCGTTCTCCTCTGTAAAGATTGAGCACGCAAACTCCAGCTCTTCAACTCTTACTACGCCTCTTGAACAGATTGTCACGCCCCTAAATTTAACAGACAGCACAGTCTACCAATCAGATGGAAGCAGTCGCAAACCTATCTAGATTCTGCCCTCAAAAGATCCAATCACATTTCAGGAGGTGTGGAGTTCACAATGTTTATCCGAGAAACGCGTGTTTGGTTGCTGGGTTACATTATCAGGGTGATTTAAATGGCTGTTTGGTGACAGGTAGCTACTGACTCCTGTATTAAACTGACTCTTTGTTTAAAAAAATTAGGTTTGTGGCTGTGCAGTTTTATTATATTTTTGAGAGAAGGTTTTGAGGTTACCCAGTGGTGTAAGGCATATTTCAAAATCCTCCTTCGGTTAGCCTATTGCACATGAAACATAAATTATGTTTGCTCCCTATATCTCACTGTTGATTCACTCATATGGTAACCGCTTCAGTTTATCACCACAGAGTGGTTTATGAGGAAATTCCTTGTCATTTATGATTTACAATGTAAGTTGCAGATTAAAAAAATATTGTGCTTTGCCAGTAGGCCTACATGTAAAACTGAATAAAGTTGATATTGTATCAATTGTTTCTGCAATAAACAGTAGAGGTGAGGACAATCACATAGATATAATAAACAACCTCTTATATACGCGTCTGGGAGTTCCAGGTCAGGATTGCATCCAATTAATGGTTATGAAATCCTTGTTTTACATCCAAAATTTCTCTAGATAGCACTATTTATTATGGGTCAGATGCTCGTCACATGCATGTGTACATTGTTTATTAGATCAGAACTCATGCTGAAACAAAAGGTCTATGTCTGAGCTACAGTTATCTTCAAGAAAGTGCAGCAAACTTGCAGTTGAAAGATGTTAATGTTTCAAGACCATTTGACAAGTCTACACCTTCTTCACACAAATATATAGTTAGCCTATTTCTATGCCCTCAAAGAACCATAGAAACAGAGGTATCATGACAATGAAAGCAGACGTGTTTCAAAGGTTTTAGTCATACTGTGTTCAACTTGTGGAATGCTGGGCTTTGTGCACAAGATAATCTGATTTATACAAAATAGTACACGCACGTGAATTGACATGATAAATAGAGCTCAGGTTTTCTCTGCCTCCTCAGTGCTGGCGCTTAGAAAACCTCAAATCACTTTCTAATCCAAACAAAATCTGAACAGCCACAAAAGTAGAGGTAAAAACATTTCATAATACTACTTAAATTTAATTGGCATGTTAAAACTGCATCTGCATTTAAGACCTAATCAAAGCTACATTCTATTAATTAAAAAAAAAAATCCAAATGTGAGGGAGTAGTATTAAAATTGTCCTTTATTCTTAGTTGGGAAGTTTGGTGTCTTTAATGAGGATTTTATGAGCAGCACCGGTTCACTTGTTTTAAGTATTCCATTAATTGCTAAATTACTACATATAAACACTTGGGTCTGTGGCTATGATTGGAATAGCATCACTATTGTTGCAGTATATATAATATTGTGCACACAGTATGCAAACTTTAAGGGACTGACTAGTTTAAGAAGAGGTGCTGATTCTAACAAAAAAAAAAAAAAAAAACTGTTACAATATGAAGCTAAATGGATTTATTATATGGATTGTGTATATCCAGAGGGATTGAATGAAGAACTTCAATTGTCATGTTTCTAATGAATTATATCTTCTTGTTAATCCTAAATACAGTTTTTGTTCTCTAAAACAATTTAAAAAAAATATCTATTTATATTGCGAGATATAACTGTTGTATACATATTTTTATGGGTTTATATTTATTTATAAACTTTTTGAGTTAGTATGTTGACATTTTTTTCCTTCTGTAACTTTTGTTTTTCAGGTAGCATGCTTTACAATATTTTGCTTGGTTGATCATGTGATCTGTGTAACCATGTGATTCCTTAAATTAAGATGGCTCCTGCACTAAGGATACCGGTGTGTCTCTGATCTTCAATCAGATGGAACTGGATAATATTCTGAATGTTCTTATCCAATCTGACTTCTGACCTATAATGCTGCCTAAATCATCATCATACACTGTTCGTTTGTTGGCCAGAACAGAACTGGCATTATTTTCCTGTTATTACTGTAAAGCTGCATTAAAACAATTTGTATTGTAAATAGCGCTGTATAAATGTGACTTGACTTGTTCGATTTCATGCAGCGCTGTCCAGACTGATCGGTGGCTGACTTTAAGCAGTGCATGCTGTTTAGGAATTGTGTCCGTCTTGAAACAGTGCCGATGCCATGTGACTGTGACACATGTCATGAGAGCAGCGGGAGGACAGCCAGTGCAGTTTCTCCAGAGCGGCAGCAAAAGCTCTGATGACCAACTGTCTTATGATTGGCCGGATTCACTGCATGACACCAATCACGTATTTTTCGTGTTTATTCTCACACATTCAGTTCCACTAATGGTCACAAATCAGTTTTTTTATAACAGTAAAATCTCTTTTCATATAGTCACGATGTTATATTGTGTCATGTTTATCCATGCAAAATTGATAAAAAAACGTAGACCTCACTTCATTGATAGTATAGGCTTATGTTGAACTTTATTCTTGAACAAACAGATGCTGTATTAAAGTATTGTATGGAAATGTATCTGAAGCATCTGTGTATTTGGCAAATATTGCATTTATTTCACTTCAGCTGTGGTAAAGTATGCGAACACAGCGCAAGCGTCACTACGGGAAGCAGAAAGTGTCCGACTTCACGTCTCCGTTTTCAGCACCGCCTGCACGCGGCAAATTTCACCGATCAGTTGCATCCAGCCGCAACCGATGTCCAACACACCTATTGTAAGCTTGGCCTTGACAAAGGTCACATAGGACTGAAACGTTTGCCATTTTTTCAGTAAAATATTGTTTTTATCTCGCATTTGATGACAACTTATTTGGTAGTGTGCAAGTTTGATGGCGCGGTGAGTTCCTGACTATTCTCCTATATCAAGGGGGTCACAGATTTTGTGGAGGACTAGTTCTGTGCCATCAAAAGGGCTCGACAACCACCTCCTGCAGTCCATGCCTATCGTGAAATCAACAGTGCTCTCTTCTCCAGTAAGTCAAGTATGCTTTGTGGCCGGTTGGTTCCCCCTTAATTGTGGAGGTGGTCTATGAGGACGTCTACTCCACCACCACCATCATGCCCATTCCCCCAATTCCATGTGAAATCCTCCAGAGAACACCCCAAGCCCAGAGGTTACGCCAGCCGCCAACAACCCTGAGCTGGACCGAGAGCCTGCAGAATAGTCCATCTCAGAAAGAAAGATTGCCACAGAGTCCCTCATGGAGCCAAAGCCTGCTGCCATGTCCGTCCCAGAACAGGTATGAGAGGAATTGCTTATAGACTTGTGGACTACAGAACTAGTCCCCACACTAGTGCGCCTTTCTGATCCACTGGCTCCGCCCTTTTCCCTGGCTCTGCCTCCTCCGCTGGCTCTAGTCAGCCTTCCAGCTCCACCATTGGGGGCTTTCGGACCGGAGAAACCTTTTCATAGTTCCTAGAACTATTGGCGGAAGTACCCGGATTTTGGCGTGTTCGCACTAAAGGAACTAGGATTTTAGTTCAAGGAACTCCTTTTGGAGGAACTAATTTAGCTCCTACTTCAGAGTAGGGTCTAAACCAGCACTATAGGAACTACCAGTGACGTTAGAATACGCTGATTGGCCAAACGCACGCAAAACACCAGCAACCACCATTTTAAAAAGCTGTGTAAACACACAGATTAAAGCCTATATATTTACTCCAGAAACTAACTCTACAAACATGGAAAACATTGATAGATGGGTCTTAACCTTCACGGCATACGCTAATACCTTTTCATATACGGTCTAATTTCTATGTATAACAGTTTTATCTAATGACATATTAGACTGGACTGTTAAACAGTAAATTCTGACGTTCTCAGCGCCATCAAAATAAAGGCTTACGTCACTTCAGAGTTCCTACTGGCAGTGCGAATGCAACCAGGAAAATGTCCCTAAGGGAACCATTAGTTCTCGGGGAACCACCCTGGCGGCTAGTTCCTAGAACTAACCGGTGTTAAAGCCCCTATTATGATCACAGTCTCTGGGCCACCCACAACCACCATGGTCAGCAGAATACAGGCCTCAGAGTTTGGATACTATGGCTCTGCCCTGGATTTCACCTCAGCCCTTCAACTCATCGGCTCCACCATGTCCTGTCATCCCTACGGCTCCACCGGGGTCCCTCATCTTACCATCTCTGCCCTGGCTCCTCCTCCCTCTGGCTCTGCTGTGGACTTCCGGGTCTGCAGCTGCACCTATTCCCTCCACTCCTTCGGCTCCACTGTTGTCTTCACTCCCACCAGCTCTGCCTCACTTTTTCTAAGCCTCCAGCTTCCCCTGGGATCCTCCGGCTCCACCTTGGCTCTCCAGCCCAGCGCCGTCAACCTGGTTCTTCAGGCCTCTGGTTACTCATTGGTCTCCAGCTTCGCTGGCTCGATCCTGGTCTGCAATTCCTAAGGCTTCGCTTTGGCTCATCATCCTTCCAGCTGTCAGAGTATCCCATTTTGCCGGTTCCACTGAGCCTTCCTCAGCTCAAGTCACCTACAAATCAAGTCACTTTCATTTATATAGCGATATATAAATGGAACAGAGATTGTTAGGCTTTACAGTATTTTTAAATACTTTACACTTATAAACTTATACTTTACTTTACACTTATAAACTTAAACTTTATACTTTACACTTATAAACCATTTAAATGAAATGTGCCTAAGGTTAGGTTGTAAGGTTAGGTAGTATATAGTAAATAGTTAGACATCCACAACTAATTTTTTATTTCTTCATTGGGTGAACTGTTCATAGATAAAGAAAATCAAGAGTATGTACAATTCTTTCTTCTTTCAAATCGTTTTTTAAGGTTAGGTTAATGATAAATGGATAAATCTCCCTTTTGAAATAAAAGCATCTGCAGTCATTTTTATTATTATTAATCCAAATATGGCTTTCATGCTTCACACATTTAGCTGTTAATTATATTACAATGTGAGTGAAAACAGTTGTCAGGTCTGTCAGTTGACAGAGTACATCAAACAATATATCTGTTCTTTGCGGATTAATTTAGGGATATTTCTTGCCTGTGTTCCAACTCTTGAAAATGTGACTCCCACTGCTTTTGCAAGGAAAAGCAATTTCTCATGTGCTGAAGAGTAAACAGAGTCTGGACATACGGTCTTTAGAATGACAGAGAAACACGATCTATTCCTTCCAAACAAGCAGCACGATCATTATGACAAAATGTTCATGTAACCTAACTGTCATTTGTGATGAAGGAGGGTTTCCCATTTTCGCTGCTGTCCTCTAAGTGTGAGTGTAGGACAGAAAGGTGGAACACTGGATTATGTATGCATAAGCTGATGGGACAATTTCCATTTGTCTCCTCCGATCAATAAAATAGCCAGCATTAGAGACCTGGTCATCACACCCACATATACCTCTGAAGTGTGTGCAGGGTCTGTGTGTGTGTAAAGATGTATTACGCCCCCTGCTGTCAGTCATTCTCATTCAATTCTCACGTTCATATTGGTGTGAGTTGGTTCATTGCTCATGCAGAGTGTTTATGCAAGAAGGAGAGAGAGAGAGAGAGAGAGAGAGAGAGGGATAGGGAGAGAGAGAGAGAGAGAGAGAGAGAGGGAGAGGGAGAGGGAGAGAGAGGGAGAGAGAGAGGGAGATAGAGGGAGAGAGAGGGAAAGAGAGGGAGAGAGAGAGAACTGTAAGAAATATCTGAATAATAACAGTTTAGATTTAATGAAAACAGAAAAATATATTTTATGAGCAAGCAAAAAGAGAGGAAGGCTGGATTAGCTAATAAATGGATAAATGGATACCAAAAATCAAATTGTAGCTGCATATACTGTAGTAGCAGCAAAAAGATCAAATGCACTTGGCTGAATTGATATTTCTTATGGCCGTAACCATAAAATTTTGATACACAAACTTCTGGCCTCTAAATGATCAACATGATCAAAACTATAAAACCTGTTGTACACAATATTGTCATCTCATTGATAGTTAATACTTTTTTAAGCAAGTGCTTTTAACATAATTCTAAAACTGTCCACTGTTTGCTTTGAAATCTTGAATTTTATAAAGTAAACACAAGAATACATTTAAAATGGTTTTTAATGATTTAAGATGGACACTTAGGTTTACTTGATTATCCATACATCACTTTTTATAATGTGTAATTTTAAAATGTCTCAAATATGATCCATCAGGCTTTTGAGGAACGTTAATTTGTACATTTCTCAATAATTGCATTATTTGCCTCCCACAATAAAAAATACTGCATTTTATGCAATTAGTCTAATATACTGTTCTAAAGATCACATTGATGTACATTATAATATATCAGAATTCCATCTTACATTCCAGCCATAAATATCAGCAACTGCAATACATTTCTGCTCAATTTGGGCCTCTGAATAAAATGAAGATTGTTTTTCCTCTCAAGTATGAGCTCTATATTTCCCTATATCATAATACAATATATGATCCTCAAAAAAAAAAAAAAAAAAATACACACACACACACACTTATTTTTTTCAAAGATGTTTTTCTAAAGGTTAAACCATTCCCTTAAAAAAAATGATTTCATGTGTCAGGCTTTACAGTAGTAAAATGGCTTCATCTAAAAACTTACACTTAAATGCTTGAAGTTAGTTTTGTAGGTAAATTTAAATAGTTAACATAAATTTCAATTTCAATAACGCTGGAGGAGCACCCTAGGATACATCTCATGAGGCTTAAACTCTTTTGTGGGACTTTTTTTCTGATTATTGAGGCCCAAAATTACTGAATTTGCTGCGTCTTTTCTAAAACAATTTTGTGCTGATAATTGTTTTTTGGTTTTATTATCCGGCATCATGGGGTGCGAATATTTTCCTCAATACATTATAATATGTATTATATGCATTGTAATATTATATTTGAACACTATCATTAAGCCTCTATAAATTTCCATTTTATCTTGCACATTTAACACAAATATTATCGTTTGCATAGCTGCGTCTCTGTTGCATGGTTTGGAAGTGAGCAGGGTGGGAAAGATAACAAACAAGTGCAAATCATGAATTAACAATTTAGAGAAATCATTTGGAAGTATTAGATATTACCCTCTGTCTGCCTCATATAGGAACTTTCCTTTTGTTTCCTAAGTTCAACATGAAATAGGTTTAATTCAGCTTGCTTTTAAAAGGAAGAGGACACTTCATTAAATGTGATCTTTCTAACTCTAGTTAAATGAAAGAGAGAGCAGGGGCTAATTTTTATTAAGCTTCTACTTCACACTACAAACTTTTGTTGAAATATTTACACAAAACTGAGCATTTATTCTGAGTTCTGAACAGGCCAAAGGTCATATACCGGGTCACAGATTTTCATACAAAGATCCGGTCCCGGACCACAAGATCAAACAGGAAAAGGGTTCATTTTCTTATTTCACGCTTTGATGGATCCATATCCATGCCCTTGTTAAATGAGGATGAAACTCAAAGCTCCTTCTCTAATCTGAGCGCTTGTTTGGCTCGCAGTGTGAGGGAGGGCACAGGGGAGCACAGATGCTTACCGTCATTAATAAGCATGATCATGAATAATTAATCTCCATAAGTGAGTGAATACTGACGGACCAGATTGGAGTAACCACATGGGAGGCTGTATACTAAGAGATTTAAAGTCACGAGAATCTTGCTGTCCAAATGTTGGGCTTTACTTGGTGATGCACACTCTCAAATTGGTTAATCTACTGGATACTTCTTATTGGACAATTTCTGTTTTCACTTACTTTATTATTTTTGTAAAATTTGGTTAATTGTGTTTAATCTGAAATAGATATTGTGTAACATGTTCGTCACATTTTACAATTGTGTGAATATCTTATGCATACTTTGTCGTTAAATTATATTATGTATGCAAAAGTGCTTCATTTTTACAAATTCAATGGTAAAACTTAAGGTTCAATAGTTAACATTCGCTAATGTATTAACTAACATGAACTACCAATGCGCAATACATTTGTTACAGTATTTATTAATCTTTGTTAATGTTAGTTAATAAAAATACAGCTGTTCATTGTTTGTTCATGTTAGTTCACAATGCATTAACTAATGTTAACAAATACAACCTTTCATATTAATAATGTACTAGTAAATGTTGAAAATAATATTAACTAATAAATGCTGAAATTTTGTTAATTTTTATTTCATGTTAACTTAGGTAGTTTGGGGCATATTAGGCTGTCGATAAAGGAATTTTGGTTCAAACCGGAAATCAACGAAGCCGAAGAGCTGAAATCATGTACATCTGTTTTAAACAAACAGAGGTTCTCTAGAGGAAACAATAAGACTTTTGTTCCAGAGCACAAAACCAGGTGTCAAAGCCTGAGTCGCTGCATTAGTCAGTCTGCCCGCTGATGGACTGGACCAGTTGGTGTCCTATAAAACCACCCATCTGGTGTGTGTCATGGAAGCTTTCCATCATGGTCCTCAAATCATGGAAAGTCACTGAATAGAAGCTAAAGCTAGTTCATTTATTTCTATAAGATAGGAACGCTTTTTGAGTCCACAGAGACATGGTTCATGGCATGATTAGACAAGTTTCTGTGTATATTTTGGAATGTATGGTTTAGTGCATGAAGGCCAGTGGACGGTCCTCAGAAAACCTCCAGGATCTCTGAAGAAGCTTGAAGAGGAGTCAGTCTGACCTCTACTGGTTATGCTCCGCATCTGCTACAAAATATTACAAAAAGGCCTTGATATGGTGAAACGTTTATTCATCTAGATTATAATTGATTTTGTTACTCTGAGAAGTGATTGAGCTCAGATAATAACTGAGGTTATATTTGTTTTAGTGAAACATATATAGACATTAAATCCAGATAATCACCAAACGTATTGATTTTGGACCACCAACAACAGTTCTAGTTCGGACCAATAGCAAGGACTGAACTCGCGGTCACAGCTGTCAATGACGCCACAAACGGTTGTGGTTTTCACAGCATGGAACTGAACTGGAACACTTTATAAGGCTCCATTTGTTAACATTAGTTAACATGAACTTACAATGAAAAATGCATCTAAAGCATTTATTAATCTTAGTTCATGCACTGGTAAACATGTTTCTGTGGTGAAGTAAATACAACAGAAAACAAACAAACAATAAATGTAATTTCTACCCAAATAATTTAGCTCAGGCAAGAATTTATAAAACAAAGTAAATTCTATATCTGTACTCTATATAATAATAGTGTGTAATATATATGTTCCAATCTAAAACTAAAAGAATTAAGTAAAAAAAAAAAAGTTTCTTTTCCTTTGTCAATTTCGATGTTTACTAACACATTAAAATAAAATGTTGTGCTTGTTAATATTATTCAATGGATCTTAGCTAGCATGAACTTACAATGAACAAATGTATTTCTCATTGTTAATGTTAGTCAATGCATTAACTATTGTCTACTAATGGAACATTATTGTAAAGCTTGAAGATTTGAATGTTTGAAACCAAGGAATTTTGGACATAAGTATTAGTATTGTAACTTCCATAAATATATTATTAGTGTAAATTACAACCGTCATGTAAAATATATTTTTTTATATTTGATATCTTCATTTTTATAATTAGTTAAAACTATACAATAAATAATAATACATGCAGCCCTATATAAAATAAATACTATAAATATAAATATTAAAATAAAAACAATAAAAATAAAACGTACTAAAGAAAGATTCAATATTTCATCCATTTACCTGCATGTCATGTGACCGTTAACCAACATCAGAAAACCACGAACATGCGAATGTGTTGTTGAATTATTGAAATATTAGTGAAGTGATACCAGTTTCCCTAACAGTTTATTTCCTGAAAAAAAAGCACTATTCAAAAGTGTTGAATACTTAAACCTCGCCGGCTCATAAATGGCTCAGAACTGTCAGATACATATTACAGGTAAACTTTATTTGAAACAATTCAAAACGTAATGTTATCTTCACAAACAGCAGTAAATGCGCATGCGGGTACTGATGACACGATCAAATTTTAAAATCCTGAAAGTACAATAAAATATTGTTCCGTTGTTTTTGGACAATGGAGGCACAGTATTTGAGAAAAGGTGTCTTCTATTGGACAAAACAAAAAGTTGGCATAAAGAGGAAGTTGCAAACACACTAACTACTGTTTTGACATCACTGAGTGAAACGTCTTATTGAGCAAGAAACAAAAAAATGTAGTGAGAGACTTGATTTTATCCTTAGGTTGGGTTAGGAAAAGTGAGTTGCATATCTGAATGTGACTGGCTCGACTCCATATTCCATAGGTCAGCAGAGAGCAAGTTGACATTTTGACTAAATATTACAAGGTCAAAATAATTATAAAGAAATGCATGGATGAATCATTCATAAGACCAGAAACATGCATCAAGAAAATAAATAGGATCAGTTGAATTCATGCTGATATTTGATAGTTTTTGTAAATAGACAATGTAAAAAAAAAAAATCCTACCATACTGCAATATGTAACAAATATTCAACCATGTACAGTAATGCAAGAAATTATACAAAGTTTCTTTAAAGAATGTGAAATATTTATATAAGAAATTGAATGTCATCTACATTACATGCAATGTTACTGGAAGGTCAGGCAGGAGGTTCACATTTTTTCATTGAAAATGTAAGAGCATAATCTATAAGAAAAGTTTGACGCACTAACATATGAAAGCTCTGTAAACTAACCAGAACTGAGCATTGGTCCTCAGAGAACAGTCTGAGTGGAGGAACCTGCGGAGAGCTAAACAGATGGAGTTTCACACATTCCCTCGACTTCTCCAGCCCTCAAAACCAAAAGCTTCTAACTGATCAGTGTATGTAGGGACCACTAAAGGCTGGGTTCTTATTCCTCTAATGCAGGGATAGACAACACCAGTCCTGTAGAGTTAAACCCCAACCCTGATCAAACACATGAACAGGGTAATCAGTGTCTTCGGGATTACAAAGGCTGTGTTTGAAATCATTCACTATTCCCTACATTAGTCCACTAATATAGTTCACAGTGAATTCGGGCACTGAGTGCACCGGAAGGGTTCCTGCTTTTTCATAGAGTTCAAGATAAACATTTTCAATGCTATTTAGCAAACTGGCAGTTCTAGCAGTAAGTACGAACTGTCATGGAAACTATAGGTGTGTTCCATTCGACCGTAAGTGGAATTCACAGGGTATTCCTCCATCTTATGTGAGATTCCAATCCGAAGGGAGCGAACATGTGCAGTTCGAGAGGCAAAGGGAACATGTTCAGTTCGAGGGGCACAGGGAACATGTTCAGTTTGAGGGGCACAGGGAACATTTCAGGTCGAAGAGCACAGGGAACATTTCAGGTCGAAGAGCACAGGGAACATGTGCAGTTCGAAGAGCACAGGGAACATGTTCAGTTCGAAGAGCACAGGGAACATGTGCAGTTCGAAGAGCACAGGGAACATGTTCAGTTCGAGGGGCGCAGGGCACAGGGAACATGTTCAGTTCGAGGGGCGCAGGGCACAGGGAACATGTTCAGTTCGAGGGGCACAGGGAACATGAGCACAGGGAACATGTTCAGTTCGAAGAGCACAGGGAACATGTTCAGTTCGAGGGGCGCAGGGAACATGTTCATTTCGAGGGGCGCAGGGAACACGTTCATTTCGAGGGGTGCAGGGAACACGTTCATTTCGAGGGGTGCAGGGAACACGTTCAGTTCGAGGGGTGCAGGGAACACGTTCAGTTCGAGGGGCACAGGGAACATGTTCAGTTCGAAGGGCACAAGGAACATGTTCAGTTTGAGGGGCACAGGGAACATGTTCAGTTCGAGGGGCGCAGGGAACATGTTCAGTTCGAAGGGCACAGGGAACATGTTCAGTTCGAGGGGCGCAGGGAACATGTTCAGTTCGAGGGGCACAGGGAACATGTTCAGTTCGAGGGGCACAGGGAACATGTTCAGTTCGAGGGGCGCAGGGAACATGTTCAGTTCGAGGGGCGCAGGGAACATATTCAGTTCGAGGGGCGCAGGGAACATGTTCAGTTCGAGGGGCACAGAGAACATGTTCAGTTCGAGGGCGCAGGGAACACTTTCAGTTAGAAGAGCACAGGGAACACGTTCAGTTCGAAGAGCACAGGGAAGACGTTCATTTCGAGGGGCGCAGGGAACACGTTCAGTTCGAGGGGCCCAGGGAACACGTTCAGTTCGAGGGGCACAGGGAACACGTCCAGTTCGAGGGGTGCAGGGAACATGTTCAGTTCGAGGGGCGCAGGGAACATATTCAGTTCAAGGGGCGCAGGGAACATGTTCAGTTAGAGGGGCACAGAGAACATGTTCAGTTCGAGGGGCGCAGGGAACATTTTCAGTTAGAAGAGCACAGGGAACACGTTCAGTTCGAAGAGCACAGGGAAGACGTTCATTTCGAGGGGCGCAGGGAACACGTTCACTTCGAGGGGCGCAGGGAACACGTTCACTTCGAGGGGCCCAGGGAACACGTTCAGTTCGAGGGGCACAGGGAGCACGTTCAGTTCGAGGGGCACAGGGAACACGTCCAGTTCGAGGGGCGCAGGGAACATGTTCAGTTCGAAGAGCACAGGGAACACGTTCAGTTCGAAGAGCACAGGGAAGACGTTCATTTCGAGGGGCGCAGGGAACACGTTCAGTTCGAGGGGCGCAGGGAACACGTTCAGTTCGAGGGGCGCAGGGAACACGTTCAGTTCGAGGGGCGCAGGGAACATGTTCAGTTCGAAGGGCACAGGGAACATGTTCAGTTCGAAGGCACAGGGAACATGTTCAGTTCGAGGGGCACAGGGAACATGTTCAGTTCGAAGGCACAGGGAACATGTTCAGTTCGAGGGGCACAGGGAACATGTTCAGTTCGAAGAACACAGGGAACATGTTCAGTTCGAAGGGCTGATACATCACTTCACAGGAAGTGGAGAGCGAATATCACACAACTGTCATTGCGCATCGCTAGCAAACTAGAATATTTATGAATGGTTATTGCGTTTAATTTTACGTTTGCACATTCTATTGTGTGAATAGTTGTGCAAGCAAAGTAAAAGAGTTGAGAAGCAGCTGAGGTTCTGTCATTTTTTATTTCAAATCTATTAATAGTCAATTAATACCTGCAATGGTTAATTAAATAACAAGTAGTATATGTAATAAACATTGTTTTAATTTTAATTATTAGATACATAATGTTTGTTTTGGATATGTGTATTATATGATACTGATATGATAAAATTTAAAGTAAAATAAATTACAATATTTATATCATAATCTGTGCATCGTTGCAGGCTCAAATGAGTGATTATTGTCAGAAGTCCACTTCAACAGATATCCTGTGCTCAGGGAGCAATGAACACTGAACACTGCGTAGGGAACCTGTCGAAAGGAACGCAGCTTATGTATAAACCTAAAATAAACTATTTTAATAATCAATTAATACAGATACAATATTACACTGTAGCCACATTGGACCAGAGATTTGGAAAATGGATGGATAGATGATTCAGCTGCAGGCGCAATCTTCTGGCGAGATGCAGGAATTCATTCACCGTGACGTCAGAGTGCATTATGGATATTTTCTAGATGTTGAGCTTACATCGGTTGTACACTTGTTATTGTGGTGCATTGTGGGATTGAATGAGTGCGCTCGATAACATCCACTATGGTTTGGGACACGACTACAAATTGCTGTTCCCTCAAACAGTGTATGGGGGTGATTTCGGACACAGCCTAAGGCTACAGGGAGGTGAGCTTTTTTTCTCAGAGTTAGAGCAAAACTCTGCAGGACAGCGGCACTCTTTAATGATTTTTTGAAGTACTTTTTATTGTTTTATTAATCTACGTTTAAAAACATGAATTAAATAAAAAAAATTAAATGTTATTTATACATTTTAAATGTTTTTATTTATTTATTGCAATACACTTAAAAACACTAATTAAATAAACAACTTTAAAAATGTCTATTAATTTGTGCATTTAAAAGTGATTTATTCATATAAATTTTTAGGTTTGAATTATTAAATTGATATATTGAATCTTCATTTTATTTTTAAGTGGCACTCCTGGTCCTCCATGCTCCAGGACTCATATCCCTGCTCTAATGTATCATATTTGATACGTGTATTACTAAGGCCTATAAAATATAAACATGATCGACACTTGAACAAATCTTCTACAAGGTTTTTTTTTTTTTTTTAGCAAGTAAAGGCCTTTTATTATCATTATAAAACATCCCCCTTCAGTTCATTGTACGTGTAGCTTTTTGCTGTGAAAATTTTAGAACAAACAACTTTTATATTGTTAGCAATATTTCAAGATGAACACCTACTGGACTGAAGCAGCTTAGGTTTACTTTGTCATCATTTGAAAAATGAGGAACTTGTTTATAACCTCACAATGACTGTTATATTGTATTGCATTGCATTATGTTTTACGAAGTCAAAAAGATGTCTGCTGATTAAACATTTTAGCCCAGCAAGAAAGAGCGAATGAACCCCCCTTCCCCGTCCTCGCCCCTCAAGCACTCACGCCAGCAGCAGACACTGGGTAAGCATGACACACATGGACATGTGATTGATTAGCGGTGCACTGCTTAAGAACTCAATCATGTGATATCATTGAAATTGGCTTATAGCTTTGCCATCAAATCAAAATACTACGGCTGCTTCCAAAATCATAGTCATAGTAGGTACTACATTTGACGAAAGACTTACTTTATTGAACATACTTTTTTAATTGTCACAATGTATGCGTGATATGAATGCAATTCAGCCATAATGTTGGCATTGTTGTGACTATTGGCACCAGTGTTGTTTCTTCCCCACCGCTTTTTAATCGTCTCCAGGGGCCTCATATATAGTTAGATGTCCATTGGACACACACTTCAGGTGTTAGTAGCAGGTCATTTGGATTTCTGAATTCTACAAATTCACACATACTAATTTCACACACTGCTTTTTGTCAACTGTATTGTATAGGAATTGTGGGTATTCATAATCACAGCTGTTGGATCTGGCAGACACAGCACATTTAAAGTTCCATCAAAAAAAATTAAGCTGAGCTGATGTTTTAAAGAGCTGATACACTTTACTCACATTAAAAAGTTAATATATACACAAAAACTTCATTAAATGAATCCATATGAATCAAGCAGTTGAATCAGATTTTTCTGAAGAGACAATCGCATTACATGATGAAAAGTTTTTTGAATTTAGGTTTTTATTCACATTTAAACTTCAAAGATCAACATAATTAGAAGCACAAACATGCTCACTACAGTAGATGCTTCAGCACCAATGTGGTTTGTCTTCACTTCAGCTTAGATTAAATCGATCGATTCAAATGGTTAGTTTTACAATGCTTTTTTTTATTTTTTGAAGCATGAAAATATTGGTTGCAAATTTTTGTTTGACAAAAATGAGAATATTAAAAAAAGATCTTGATTTGTGCTCCGAAGATTCTTCCAGAACCCAAAGTCTTATGAGTTTGGAAAGATATTAGAATGAGTAAAGAACAATATTCATTTTTGGGTGAACTATACCTTTCAAATATGAACATGTTATTTGCATTTGGGCCACCAATTTACCACTGTTTTGATAAAGCATGCATGTCTGCTTGACACAAAATGGTCATGCTTTACTAAAATACCATATTACTGACACAATATCCTACATTCAGTAATTAGATTAATGTCTCAGAAACTTGAATTTTCATTTCAAGTTGCAAAATGAAAATGACTTCTGTTTCAATGAGCCGTTTGGTTTTAATGACAGACTGTGAATCTGACTGATTGTTAAACTTCAGGGAATTTTTTAATTGGACAATTTAATATATTTATATAAAATTAGACCTAAGTGCAGTAAACTTCTTGTGAAAGTAGCTTCCTTTTGAACTAATTTAAAGTATGCCTGCTTTCTCATAAACCATTATACAAACAACAACAAAAGAACTCAAATTTGATTTCTAGCTTCTTTTTTTTTATTCTTAAAAAATGACTCTGTACACATCTACTTCACAATATTAGAGAAAATAATGCTGGTTAACATTCTATTAAGTTCAGGGACAGCATTTATGTCTGAGTGTTATGTGATTAAACACAAGCAGTGAATTCTGCAGCAAAACCTGGTGCAATTACACACTGAGCTATTACATTTGGAGTGTGTGCCAAAGCAGAGCTGTATCAAAACTGATGTGTGCATGACATATCTCCAATGCTTTCAAGACATAAAGGGTTAGTTTACCCAAAATGAAAATTGTTATTTACTCACCCTCATGTCGTTCTAAACCCATAAGACTTTCGTTCATCTTCGGAACACAAATGAAGATCTTTTTGATGAAATCCGAGGGCTTTCTGTCATTCCATTGACGACTACACAACTACCACTTTGACAATGTAAAACTAATCCATAGGAATTGAGCAGTTTAGTCCTAATTTTCTGAAGAGACATGATCGCTTTATAAGATGAATATACACCGCTCGATTCATGAATCAGTTTTACAATCTCTTTTTGAACTAGTGTTAGTTGCATAGTTGTCAATAGAGGGACAGAAAGCTTTCAGATTTCATCTAAAAGATCTTAATTTGTGTTTTAAAGAGAAGCGCAAGTCTTACGGGTTTGGAACAACACGAGTGTGAGTAATTAATGACAGATTTTCATTTTTGGGTCAACTATCCCTTTAATGTGGCATGCAAAGCTGATCTTCTGGGTAAAAGACGGAGGAGAGATCTAAATGCAAACCTCACAGCACACAGTCAAACATCTGGTGGCCGCCCAAACTTTAGATCAGTTCACAACCAAAAACATTTCATCTCATCCATGACACTGGGGCCATTATCACTTGGCTCATGGCTTTAATGGTTTTGTGTGCAGATGGTTTCTGTCCACGATACAAAACACAGTCCTAAAGAATGTTTTAACAATCAGAGCATGTTTATTTAAAACCAAAACAGATTGCACCCAACATCCATTTTTCCTTTAAACGCCTTTTCTGAGCACATGTATTTCCATTGAAGTTTGATGAAGGAAAAATCACAGACATTTAATATTGGGATAATACATCGCAGTTTAATTCTTTTTTTAGTAAGGCTTCCTTTTAAAGCAACTAAAACTTAGTACTGTTCTCACTGTATTTGATGTACGTATATTCTGCTTTAGAGACAAGCACTGGACACCACAGAAGCATTCATTTCAAACTTCGCTGCTGCAGTGTTGAAAAGAAAAGTCGAAACAAGCCAGTGCTGTTTTCAAGAATTCTGCAATCAATCCAAAGGAGACCGCCAGAATCCGTACACTCTTCCAAAGGAAGGTCAAACCTCTTTTCCCCCTGCATTTACAATTAAGCTACATAATATTTTGGCAAGCAAGTGTCATGAGAGAAAAAAACACACCTAGTTTAAAACAATGGGGTTGCATTAAAAACTAAAAACAGGGAATAAAATAAAATATTAAAATCCCACCTACCATTTAGATCCTCTAGTGTGAGCCGCCTAGAATGCATATACATTTGAAGCTTGAGAGACAACAATCATTCATTAAGGTGTCTGCAATATTCTAGCGAACTGAGTGGGTCCTGCGAGAGCTTTCAAAACGATTACAGAGATGACTATACAAAATGATCTTTACCTACTGAGTGATGATTATGTTTCCTCAGTGTCAGTTTTCTCTAGCTCAGGTTCAGTCTCAGCGTTCACCTTTGGCCCAGTCTGTTTAGTGTCTGCATCCACAGATGAGGAAACGCACATTTCTGGAGTCTCCTCTTCTTTCGAGGGCTCATTCTTGAAGCAGCTGGGTGTGGAGGTACGGGAAGGAGAGGGGCTACGAGAGCGCTCTGTAGCAGCCTGGGACGCAGGCTCCAAAATGTTTAATTGAGGTTTTGAATCCGTTTCCATTCCATTGATAATTGAAGCTTCCTCCTGCTCTTGACTACTTGCTGTCTCTTTAGGGGGGCTGAGGGACTTGGGCTCTGGTTTCTCCTCTGGGTGCAGTTTAGCGTCTGGTTTTGTTGGCTGCAGTTCTGGTTGAGGCTGGTGTTGGGACACTGACGGAGACAGAGAGTTGATTTGCGCTTGTTCTTGTGCTTGAGGCTGAGCGAGCAGAGGGGTCGGCAGAGGGAGAAGTGGCTGAGACTTGGGTTGAGGAAGCAGCGGTTGAGGCTGAGATTGTGAAGAAAGTGGAGTCCAGCGTTCCCGCTCTTTGTCCTTCTCATTCTCCCTCTCCTTTTCGCACTCCCGCTCTCTCTCGCGATTCCTCACTCTGGCTCGTTCACGGTCCCGATTCCTGTCCCTCTCCCTTTCCCGGTCTCGCTCCCGGTTATGGCGATTGCCGTTCATTTCGGCCCTGAAGTCCATGTCCCTGTCGTCTCGATCTTTCTGCCTTTCCCAAGGTCTTCGTCGATCGTCGTAGTCCTGGTGCATGTTGGGGTTAAAGGAAGGCCCGGGTCCACGATTCCAAGCTGGCCCTGATGAACTTCCACCGCGGCCGTCAAAACGACTCTGAAAGTTAGGGTTGGAACGCTCCTCCTGGAAACCCTTTGGAGGGCCAGCAGACATAGCCCTCATGTCTCGCTCATCAAAGTCCCCCCTGGGTGGCCCCCAGCGACTTTCTGTTCTGAAACCTCCTGACATGTTTTCTCTTCTACCCTCTCGACCCTCGACTGCTCTCGGAGGTCGTTCTAGTAAAGGTGGTCTGGCAGGCACAGGCTCAGTACGCATCTCCAAAGGAGGGGTCTTCAACAAACCCGTGCTCTGCTTTTCTGGTGGTGGAAAGCGATAGTCCTGATCTCCCTCTTGTTGGCCCCCAACATCTGATCTGGGTGGGGTCTCGTTATTAGCCTTGGCCAGATTGTCAGGCCCAGCAGATGAGGGGTTAGGTGCTCTTGCAAAGGTGCCCTCAGCGCGGTTGAATTGCTCCATATGAGGAAATGGGACACGGACACGGGCTTGGGCTTGAAAAGAAGCATCCAGTATGTCGGTGGCCTGATGTGCGAGACCGGGCTGCATGATCACGGGGAAGCGGCCCCCGGGGCCCTGGAGCAGGTTGGGTCGCAGTTCCAGGGGAAGTAGCCCTGCCATCCTCTGACCGGAGAGAGGGTGTGTTAGAGATGCAGACGGGTGCATTCCCAGCAGACCCATTCCACTGCGCACTGCATTCTGCATTCCTGTCAAGGAAACAAGAAATGTTTTACCCAGAGTACAAGAATAAAAACAAAATGATTCTTGAAAAGTCACCCCCCCACCACCCCCAAAAAAACAACAACATAGTACAACTTGTGGTTATATTTAGTGCTGTGCGTTAAACGCGTTATTAACGGCGTTAACGCAAACACATTTTAACGGCGTCAATTTTTTTATCGCGAGATTAACGCTCTTTTTGGCTTAGCAAACTTCATATTTTTTTCACATGCTGTTGCAACAACTAGTAACGTTAGAAAAACTACAACATCACACCGGATAGCTAGACCGGAAACAAAACAACAGGCACGCCGCACGTACTTGTTTGGGCTTGCGCGCCGGCCAAAGAGTAGTAGGCTAACGTTAAGTTTTGAGTGGATGGCGCGAGCGCGAGACGCCGATCTAGAGACGTGCACTCTCAGCGCAACCGAGTGCGAGCGCGGGCGGTAATGCACTCACTCTGTGTGCGGATACGGGAGAATAAAACGATTCGCGGGACTCCCGCAAACTAGAAATATCTATGAATAAAACATAAAAACTAATACATTTTTATTCATATGTTGCAGAAAAGCAACAAGAACAACTAAAACAAAATAGAAACGATTTACAGGCCAGAGTTTCTTTTTATAAAATGTTTGCAGCGTTGAGGGATGTAGCCATCACAGACATATGTGTTGATTTCTTGAACGCAATGGCCAATCAGAAGCATTTAAGATAGACTCCCCTCACCGCTCAAAACAGACTTTTTGTTCAGTGCTGAATTCTGTATGCTGGCAAATCCTCACATTATAACAAACAAAGTGTATATATTATGAAAGATGCATTGTGCAGTCAGCTTCATTGATAATAACAGATGTGTGAGATTGCGATGAACTGATGTCAGCTTTTTAGGAATTATTAAGGGAGCACACTTTGCGCGCATTCAGTCATGCCAAACCATGCACTCAGTATCTGCTTGCTTTTATGTTATAACAGTGGTTTGTGTGTTAATGCTTTAATAACAAATAATTTATCAGGAGCATTTATGCTGATGTGTATGGTGGTGACACGTAGGCTAAAGTATTTGGAGGTAGCCTACAAAAAAAAGAGTCTGTTTGTGGGCGGGAGCGGGACAAAAATGTTACGGGCGGGAGAAAGTAACATAGAAAGTAGTTGAGAACGTCAGTTATAACGACCCACGTATTAAAAAAATGGACGGGTTTAAATCGGGCTCGGGCTCATAATTACAGTTTATGTGTCGGGCCGGGCTCGGACACAATGCGCACGGGCTCGGGTCGGGCTTGATTTTTTGGGCCCGATCTAAGCTCTACAATGGATGACTTCAGACAGAAGCACATGGATACCACAGCTAAGAACAAACTTAATACTGATCCACTTTTCCATGTTGATAAGAGCATTAAAATTAGAAAAAATAATGAGACAAATAGAAATCAAGGGACATTTAGAATAGATAAAAATGTGCGATTAATCGCGAGTTAACTATGGCATTAATGCGATTAATCGCGATTAAATGTTTTAATCGTTTGACAGCACTAGTTATATTCCATGACAGAAGCTTTACAACAGATTTGTGTGAGACAGAGCAAAGTCGTTATTTACTGATCACGTTTACATACACATTCTCAAACAGAAGATGCTTAAGACGACAACAGGTTTGGTCATGTTAAACCGTTTTCTTTAATCAGCGTAAGGTTATAACCAGCTTAAGCATAAAGGGATTGACACAGCTACATTTTTCCAAACTACCCTGATTTACCTGGTATGTAAAAACCTTATCCTGTGTTCTGTCTGCTTTTTGAAGTGCACGTGTGCTATGTCAAGTCAAGTCATCCTCATTTATATAGCGCTTTTAACAATGTAGATTGTTTCAAAGCAGCTTTACAGAGATAAACATATAATTTAAGGTAACAGAGATTGGTTTAGTTTTATAGTGGTTCTTGAAAAATGTTTTTTTCAGCTAAAGTTAGTTTTGATTGATTCACTTCCGTCTAAATGATAGTTTGTTATTAAATTAGGGGCCGCTAAGACGACACCATTCTCTCTAAACAGACTTTAAACGTGAACCTGTGATAGACCCTGATGGCGTTCACATGCGCATTAAGAATTGATTCTATAGTTATGTGCGTTTGAATATATGTGCGCAGGTTTGTAATTCCTTACAAATCCAGCAACATTTTGGAATTAATTGGGTTTTTAAAGCATTATTCAACATAACTCGCATAACAAATGAAAGACTTGAGTCGGATACACAGGTGATATGAGGTGACAACAGTACAGAGGATTTACTAGATTTTTTATTTTAAAGTCTAGTAAATGTGTTTTTTTCTTGAAGGTAGTCGTTTCAGTAAACACAATCTCCACAATCTCTAAAATATCATTTAGATTCAAAAACGGCATGCATAAAATCTTAGCAGGTTTGTAATACAGCACACAAGTCCTATGAACTGTCATTGTATTGCTGCAAGATTCAACAAGATCCTCTTTTTATGTTCTATAGAATATAATTAAATAACAGCATACCGTGTGCTAGCTTGTATTCACATTATGTAAAATGTGCTTATAAACCCATTTACCTTGTAGTGTTAGCTCGGCCTCCATAGTTTCTGCAGACTGAGGAGTTTTGTCTGTGCTGCTCTGCTGATGCTGTACTCCCACAGGGTTAAAGACTCCAGCCCCAGGCATTGCAGATGGAATAAAACTCCCAGGAATAGTACCGGCGGGAGGAATCATGGCTCCAAACAGAGAATCCTTGCTGTTCTCTTGAGTGGTTTGCAATGAAGGCTGCACTAGAGCTATAAAGGTAAGAGTGGGGTAAAAGACCTGTTTAGGAGCTTGAAAATTCAACCTTAAGGACAGCGCTTTAACAAGAAACTTACGAAATAAGGATTGCTTATTTCAGAGGCTGTTTAACATACATGTCTGAGCCGGAGCAAGACTGGTTCCAACTGCTGACGGTCCTACTCCTGGTGTGGCCATAAAACCTGTGAAAGAGAAATGTACAGATATATAAATATTTGGTAACACTTTACAATAAAGTTCCATTAGGTTATGTTAATGTATTAACTAACATTAACAATAAGCAATATTTTTGTTAGTTTTAATTATTCTTTGTAAACATTATTCACTTAATATTCAACAATATTACCGATCTCACTGTACTGACTCTGTTGTATGAGAACTGAACTGAGGTGGACGATAAATTATTTTTTTTTTTATCCATCATAAACTCCACACGGCTCTGGGGGGTTAATAAAGGCTTTCTGAAGCAAAGCGATGAGTTTGTGTAAGAAAAATATTCATATTTAACACGTTACACAGTAAAATTCTAGCTTTCAGCCAAACGTCCATACGCAGTCTACTTACGCCTAATGCACAACTTATGACGCCAGAAGTAGCGTAGTGCGTTATGGTGTAGCGTAAATATCAGCAGTACGTCGCTATACTAGCAGAAGTTGCGCTTTAGACTGAAGTTGAATATGTACGTTCAGTTGGCCGGAAGCTAGTTTTGCTTCAGAAGGCCTTTATTAACCCCCGGGAGCAGTGTGGATAACTTTTATGATGGGTGGATGCTTTTTTTGAGCTTCATACTGATGGTTGCAATTCACTGCCATTATTCACTTCTAAGCTCAGAAGCGTAAGGGTGTTTATTAATATAACTCCAATTGTATTCGTCTGAAAGAAGAAAGTTATATACACCTAGGATGGCTTGAGGGTGAGTAAATCATGGGCTAATTTTCATTTTAAAGTGAACTACTACTTTTTATGAACAAAGGTTCATAAATGCCTTGGAAGAATTTTTCATTGTTAGTTCATGATAACTAATGCAGTTAACTAATGTTAACAAATCGAAATATAAAATAAAAAATCTATCATACCGTTAAAAGCCTAATAACTGAATGTTCAGGTTTGAACCATGTACCTGGGGGAGGCTGTGAGGTGTTGAACCCTGCCCTCAGAAAGGGTGGAGGAGGACCAAAGCCTGGCGGGGGCACTGACATGGTGACAGGGAAGGATGGAGGCACGAGGCCAACAGCAGAGACGGTCTGTGCCACTGGAATCTAAACCGAACAAAGCCATCCATGGAGAAGTAAACGGTAAAGCATTATTAATTGAGCCGTCTCCACACCCCAAGGTGCAAAATGAAAACAAGAATGCAATGGTAGTATCTCTTTTATATTACTTTAAGTGGGGTTTGAACCAACAAACTTCAGTAACAAGTTTAAATCTTTAATGGCCGCACCACACCATACCTAAAATCTAACAATTTAATCAGATGTAAAGAGTAAGAAACCTAAATGTATTTATTAATGTGTGTTGTTCCATTTGTCAGGGCATTTTCAGGCCTGAATGACTGCTAAAATCATACCTGCATGGGCATCATAGTGACAGGCTGTGTAAAGCCCTCACTAGGTGTGCTGCTGGTTGTACTGGTTTCAGCTGTAACAGCCTGACTCTGAGTCTCTTTGACTGTCTCAGTATTCCTCTGTGATTCCCATTCTGCAAAAGAAAAATAAGGTTGAGTTCTGAGTAGAAGTTACATATATACAAAATCTACAATTTTCAGCTCCTAAACAAGGAAATTCTTCTTACCATTGTTGACAGTCTCCTGGTCAATCATGCCTCCCTCTGCAAAGTCATCCAGGTCATCCAGTTTGACCTTCTCCCAAGGAATATAAGTGACCCCAAGGTCCACATCCCAGAACTGCTTATACTCCTGTTTCACTCCTTTGTTGAGGGCCCAAGCGATCTGGAAGCAATGCAACATGTTTAATACATATTACCATAATAAATTATAGAACATTACAAAAATGTATCAGCGAACATTCTTCACACATACTTTAATGACCTTTGAACCAATTTTGTAGGAGCCTGTGCTCAGTTTCTGAAGGGCACGGTATGCATCCTGACGATGGACCATACAGATATAAGCACAGCCTCTGGGAGGAATCATCTGGGGGAAAATAAAAAAAAAGTATTAATGATAATCCACAAAAAAAAAAAGTAATAATAATAATCCTTTTTTTATTTTTTTAAATCATAAAACAAAACCAACAAGGACCAAAAAGCTTCCCTAAAATAAACTCTTAAAAATAAAGGTTTCAAAAGTTTTTTGGGTTGCAGCGATGCCACAAAGCAACAATTTCTGGTTCCTTTATTTTCAAAAGTGTACTTCAAGTTTAGGGTATTTCTAATTACACTTCAGCAAAAAATATTTATAGACCGCAAAAATGCCTCTTGGGTAGATGGCAAAACTGCTCTAACTAAAATTTTAACTACTTGATGCTCTCAAGTGCTCATAGTTACAGGGATAAAAGTTACAGAAACTCAACTCACATTGATAGATTCAATCTGGCCAAACTCTTCGAAAAGGTTAGTAAGATCTTGTTGGCTGGCCTTCTTGTCCACTTGGCCAACCCATAGAGTAGTGCTGCAAACTGAAAAAATAACATGAGTTACAGATGTGATTTTATGGTAGAAGACATTTGCAAGAAATCTGTAACTCTGTTTAGTGAATTAATTGAGTGTTCTAGCAGGTGTATGGCTATCTAACATTTGTGGATTAATAAATGTGTAAGACTTGAGAAATTAGATAAATGCCAGGCAATCTACTTGAGGAACGACCACTCCCTGATGAGACAAAGGACCTTTCTGGAAATAAACATTTAAACTCTCTCTTGTGAAACTGGCGCCATCATTCGAGATGCAAGGCTCACCTAAGCAATCCTAATCTACATCTTTTTCCCCTGAAGCCTAATTTCCCCGTTCCTTCTTTCTATCATGCTGATATCACCTGAAATTCACCCAAGAATCTAAATAGTTTAATGTGAATAATTATCATACATTATTACACGTTTAGTATCATTTAAAATGTCTCAGTGCGACTGGTACAAATGTCTCATTCTCAAGAAGTAAACCCAAAGGTAATACGGAATTTACGAGTTTAGAGAAAATTCGCACACAGGGGACGGTGTGTCTTACAGGCAAATGGTCTCCTGCTCTCAAAGGTGTAACCTCTGAATGCAAATTCTCATTGTTAGCAAATGTTTCCATGCGAAAAGAAGGTCTGTCTATATAATGAAAGCACTAGGACGCTTGGCGCGATTCTGTAACCCAGACCAGCCCGTGATGCGAAGTGTAAGAAAAACACTTTGCATCATGTATTTTATAATGCCATGGTACTGCATCTTCTCTCTTTATTCCAGAGCATTTGATGTTTGCATCGATTATCTTTGAACTGATTATGCAATTTGCGTGATACATTTACCTGACATAATAAATTGTAAACATTTGATTATATTCTAATCGACTTTGACATTTTCAGTAAAGAGTTAAAAAGAACCGTCAAACATTCGCTCACACTTAATGATGCACAGGTATCATTAAAACCTTTTTCATTTATGGAGTCAGATGAAAAGACGAGTTAATAAATGAGAAAATGTATTTCATTTAATCAAATTACTTTGCCACGCGGAAAGACAAACACGTAGAGACCTTCACCGGTTCTATCGGAAAACCTTCATTGGGCCGATTTAGACGGGCTTACAAATGTCAAATTTTCAGTGCCAATACAACACTGGCCTGAAAGTGCAAGTAACAGTTCTGTCAACTGGCCAATTTTTGGGTGAACAATCTCTTTAAGCTTTCTCTCACAGACCAAAGCATTAGTCAGTAAACACAGAGTTTTGTGATTTTTCTATGATATCAACATGATTTTATACAAAGCATCCTTAAACTTAATTATGTGTTATGAACGAGACGGTTACAAGAATAGTTCACCCAAAAAATTAAATTCTGTCATCATTTACTCACCCTCAAGTTGTTCTAAACCTGTATGAATTTCATTCTTCTGCTGAACACAAAAGATGATATTTAGAAGAATATGGGTAAACAAACAGTAATTCTTTTCCATACTTTTGGAAATGAACTATACTCAATGGGGCCCATCAACTGTTTGGTTACCGACATTATTCAAAATATCTTCTTTTGTGTTCAGCAGAAGAATGAAATTCATACAGGTTCATACAAGTTAATGCTTACCATCGACAAGTTAGTTTGTACAGAAAGTTTCAACTTATTTGCATGAAACTTGACAGACTAAAACTCTAAAAAACGACCCTTATAAATTCAGAAAGCATAAGGTGGACCTCTGTAAACCTACCACTGAGAACCCTTGAGCGGATAGGAGGAAGCCCTTTTTTCTGCCGTTCCTTTTCTCTTTCCCGCGCTCGTCGCTCACTAGAATAGGAACGGGAGGACTTCCTCTTTCTGTCCCTCGACCGAGACCGTGATCGCTTCCTGTGTTTGTGTTTCCGAGACCCTGAACGAGATCTTGATCTCCTTCTCTTAGGTGACCTGGGAATAAACAGGTTTTCACGAGAGAGCTCTTTACCTGTGACTGAAAAATGGAAATGAGGCAAGAGCTATTTAACAACAATGCTACACCAACCTGGACCGAGATCTTGAGCGTGTCCTTGAACGCGTGCTGCTGGTTTTCTTCTCCTCAGCCTCAAAGAGCTCCTCATCTATTGTATCCTGTCCCTCATCAAGATCCATGTCCTGCAAAATACACACATGAAAATGGTGTTCCAACTATCTGTTTGTCACCTCTCTTCCATCATTAATTAATCAGTAAGCGTGACAAACATCCCAACAGAAGAGGCTATTTCTAAGTCATCTAGTGAGACATTGCCTTTAAACTACTGTAAATACATGACTAACAGTGACTTTTCCTCCCAACTACGGTTTGAAATCTGATCTTGCCTGTTGTTGGTTATCAATGGAGTCATCCATTTTTGCTTCTTGTTCTGGGAGCTGTGGTGGGGCACTGCTTTGGCCAGGAGGGGCAGAACTTTCAGGACCAAAGATGGCATCCTGGGCCTCCATGGACATGGACTGTCAGAAGTAAAGTGCATTAATAAATATCAAGGAAAGAGAAAGAGTTACATTAGCTGCGTTTCCATTACCCTTTAAATTGCACAAATTGAAATTGCGTGTTGAAAATACGGCCAATGGAAACTCACATTTATCGAAAAAAAGTTTTTACGCTCACATGAGGTGATTTTTCAGGCAATTCGAAAAAGGAATTTTCCGCAAAACTGCAATGGAAACAGTTTTTGCGCATTTACAGGTCACCTGACGTAGATGGCGTGGTATGTTTGGACAGAAATGGTAAAAATGGTAAATGGACTGCATTTATATAGCGCTTTCACAGACCGAATGGCCACCAAAGCGCTTTACATAGTTGCCTCACATTCACCCATTCATACACACATTCATACACCGACGGCGGTGTCAGCCATGCAAGGCGCCACCCAGCTCGTCGGGAGCAGTTGGGGTTAGGTGTCTTGCTCATGGACACCTCGACACTTGGTCAGGTGGAACCGGGGATTGAACCACCAACCTTTCGGTTTGTAGATAACCTACATGAACCACTGAGCCACTGCCGCCCCATCCTAGACAGAAGATCATTTGACAGAAGATGAGACTGAGTTCTTTATTAATTTCATAAAAGACAAAAGAATTACAGGAATACTGGATTCTAAACCTCAAAGAAATGCCACAATCAAGAGCTTAAAGCAGTTAGGAGGGAGCAACACCTCATATCTGCCACTCGCAAGTATAAGGGTCTTTCCTTGCCATTAATGCTTGGATAACACACCTACGTCTCCTTCGATTAACAATAATGGCTAGTTCGGTGGTTGGGATATTTATAAACCATCTAAACCTACCAACATCAGTTGCCATGATTTTTGGAATGACTTATGTTATATTGAAAATTATGTTTTAGTCGCATAACATCGGTTAATGGAAACTGTCATTTCGCAATAGTTTATTGTCATTTAGAAAAAAAATGCAAAAGTTTTGCGCAAATCTGTAATGGAAACGCGCCTAGTAATAACACATTATGTAAAGAAAGAATCATGATTTTAAGTACCTTCTGTTGATGCTGCTGGTGCTCCATTAGCTGTTTCTGAAACTGCTCAAGGTTTTGCTGCTGAAGATGCTCGGCCAGCTGATGAAATATCGAGTTATTGATGGAATCTGACACCACAGGTCTGCGAGAGACAGTAAGAACATGACTTAAAAAATATACAAAACAGGGAACAGCTTTTTCTTGAAAATGGCATACAAAAAAAACATACAACTGAGATGACGTAGCATCTTTCTTAGTATCCTCGCTGTGTTCCGACTCATTCCCGAAATCGAACTGACCCAACAGCTTCTACAACACAACAGAATGGCCAATAAGAAAAGAGAGCTCAACTTCACAATGGATTTTGTAATGCAAGGATTAAATCTTTTTAGCCAGTAGTGCTCCTAAAAGTTCCCTACCTTGTTAAAGGAGGAAACTCTCTGCTCCAGCGGGTTGAGTGTGTTGGCTGCTGCGGCTGCGGTAAGCTGTGCGGTGAGGGCCTGGAGCTGAACTACCAACCCTGCATCCAGCGCCTGTAGCAGAGAGGGCTGAGGCTTCTGCTGCTGCATCTGCAGGCTCTGGACTAGCTGCTGCAACTACAAACACACATACACACACCTGTCAGAAATACAGCTGTGCAGAGAACACAGTGTTGTGAGTGGATGAGAAATCTGAACCTGCTGGCCCTGAGGACTCTGTAAGATCTGGGCAACCGCTGCCACTGTGTCAGTGTTGGAGATCTGAGACGCCCAGTCGGGGAGACTATGTTGCACTATGTTGGCTGGAGTGGCTGGAGTTGCAGGAGTTCCTTAACAAAGTAGGAGAAAATGTATAGATTTAAGAATGCTTTCAAATTTGTAGGAATACTTACATTTTTAGGTGAGGTAGACATGTTGGACATGGAACGACATGACAGAAATGAGAGAAAATTGATGGAACTGACTTTTAAACCAGTTGTCATGATAAATTTTCACCTCAAGGTGTCAGCATAAACTATGTGCTAACAATTCAATCACAATTTTGAGTGGAAGGGCATCCTTGTGTGATTGACATACTGAAAAAGGAGTTCTGAGTTCCTGAACGGACATGCTTAGCCTTGAAAACCACTCTGAAGCATTATTTGAGATGGTGTAGATTTAGTGTGCATCAAGGGCACTGAGATTTGGCGTTTTTAAGAACTGGGACAATCTTCCAGTTGCGTGCACCTGCTCTCAAGTTGTCAAGCCCGCAAGTCTGGGTATTTGGACAGGCCCATTCTACTGTAGTTTTCTAATACTTGTAATTAGTTTCTTTGTTCTTATTTTATCACATACTGTTTACTTCAGTCAGCTTGAGTTTTTGATGATATTAAAACCTTATTTAAAGCAAAAATAACTACAATGTGATATATCAGGGTATCTGTACACTTTTTAAGGTCAAATTTAAGGCTTTTTAATACCTTTTTAAGACCTGAAGAAATCAAAATTAATACCTTAAATTAGGGGGCGTGCAATATTGACAAAAATATGTCTCAATATTTTCAAAGTTTTGTTGATGATAATTAATGATATTTTAATGATTGTGTTTGTGTACTGGTACCATGGCTGGTTTAAGCCTCTTGTTGACAGCTGACTCACGAAGATATTCATATTTTTCATATTCTATGCAGTGGTCAGTTCACAGCAGTGAAAGAAATTAACATTTTTTATTAAAGGGCAATATTTGCAACCTTAAATTGAGTTCCAGGGGCATTTTCACACATATATGGGTTTTTTTTTTTTTTTACTTAGAGGTATGCATCACCTTTTATGTAAAATTCTAACATTCAAATTAAATTATATTAGAATAATAACACAATACCACTGTTACCAGTTAAATTAAATCATTAAATCAAAATCCATCTTTGCAGTGCAGAGCTGACACAGAAGCAGCATCAGAACTGGCATTAATACATTTACACTCCATTTACAATTGCATAAATAGAGCAAAGATATATTAAATTCTTTCAATTCTTCAATTCTTAATTAAATATTTAAATATGATGAACTGATTTCTAATTGTAACATTTTAATTACAGGGTACTTTAAATGTGAAACTAAAACCGCCAGTAGGCGCGGCAAGTCCACGTCTCAGGGAGTCATTCATTCAACAGATTCATTCAACCGATTTAACGGCCGATTCATTTAGGAAGTGCAAGTGATTGTTCATTGAATCGTTAAAATGATTCCCTCAAAACCTTCGACTGTAAAAAACGCAGATTTCAGTCAATAAATCATCGTGTTGTTGCATTGAGACTCTGCTACAGTTTCATTTTGAAATTCTCGTCAGCGAAATAAAGGGAAAACAAACAATATTGTTTATAAAATGTAACTCACAAGTCACAATGTTCATTTAACTGTTATATAAAATAGATATCATATTTGCTATTGTGCACGGGAAAACAGCCCTTTTGCTGATGTAATATTGTATGATAACAACATATGATATATAAAATACAAAAACTTTATAGGCCCTACGTCTATAAGGGAACATACCTATAACTGCACTGACATATCACGCAGTGAAAGCAAGCATGAGAGACAAATGCCATGTCAGCTCGCAGTGCGCCCTCGTACATAGTTAACATTAAAGTAAAACAATGATTACAATACCATAATGTACAATACACATCGCACACCACTACGCACATAAAGAATGAACTTACAATTGAACTGAAATTAAGCAGCTTTCTTCTCCTTCTCTCCTGCTGTTTCGCGAGCAGGAGACAGACGTAATGCTGGCGCGAATGTGACGCGAAATGTCACATGAATGAGCAAATCCACAAAGAACGAATAATAAATAAAAAAGAACGCTAATTGGATAGTTTTAATTTGGAGAACATTTAGATGTCTAAGTCAAATTGCCATTGAAAATTTAAGACCTTTCATAAGTAAAAATAAGACTTTATATGGCCTTAAATTTTTTTAATCTAATTTAAGACTTAAGACTTTTTAAGGACCCGCGAACACCCTGGATATATATTATTATTATCACCGTAAAAATAAAAGTACTCATATCATAATATAAGATTTTGTTCATATAGCCTACCCCTAAAAAAATATATTACAGATTGCCAGATTTTTTTTTCTTCGTGTGTTTCTTGCAAATGATTTATCTGAATGTAAAACCTGTTGCCACAAGAGTGCATTGTACCACAGAGGAGAGGATGCATTACTGTGTAGTATACATAGTGTTTAACTTACCGGGAGTAGTGCTGTTGACAGGTACAGCACTGCTGGCAGAGACGGGCGTAACACTGGGGGGCGGGAGTCCTGCTGCCATGTCCAGGAGAGGCTGGATGATGTCACTCTTAAAGACACTGTTTTTCTGCCATAGATTGAGCACACGGACAATCTTGCTCTGAAATGCAAACATTGAAACTGGGAAATAAGCAAAAAGGGAAAATAGTCTAGACAAGAGCTTTACCCTTTGATTACAGTGATGTGACAAATAACACACCTTGTCATCTGTCGGGCAGCGGTAGAGGCTTTGGAACGTGCTAATGATGTTCTTACTAAAGCGTGGAGCGAAAACATCTTTCTCTTGACCAAACTGGTGACGAGACTGCCGTACAATGGAGTCGATGACATACAGACCAGGAACTTTGTACTCTGGCTTGCACTACACACACAAACGTGAAAGAAGTAATAAATAATGAAAAAGGGTGTAAAGGGCCTAGGCTCAAAATGCTCACACATTATATAATTTCTACAGCCAGTGATTTCCCATGCAATATGAATTACAACCATTAGCTTTATACACAGCTAGGTAAACCACACCAAGCTCTGGGTTTGGAAGCTCTTTTTGTGAATGAACTCTGTGTGCTCAGGGAATCTGCATCTGAAACACAGTGTCTGTGCTAAAGGCATTTTCACATAAGGTTGACACAAACATGGATAAATATCTTGTTTAATGCTAGAAGTTTTTGGTGCTCTTTTGTTGGCAAGTTAATCTCTTTCGTAAGTTACTTTTAGTAAGATCTAGAGATATTCTGGATTCAAAACAGTACATTTCTCCAAATGGTGACAAGTTTTCTGCACAAACAATACTTGAAAGTTACACAAAGAAAATGTACATGTATGATTAAATAAATGTATGCATTAGAGGGTTAAAGTATTAATGTTATTAATTATCTTTATTTTCCATTTAAGGACATTTCATTTTGAATTTTCATAAATATTTTAGGCACACTTGAGCCCCCTCTAAGCATTTTACAAACTCTGTAGAAACTAGAATATAAGAAAAAGTAGAAAAAGAATATCTATTCATTTATTTTACATTTGCAAGACAAAAAGAACTGACCTTTTGAACAAACTTCTCCACACTTTGGACCACATGTTTGTAGAACTGAAAGAGATAACAAAAAACAAAAGCTTAACCTTTAATATGAAGATGAAGAGACATATTTACATTGGAGATGGACATTCAAATTATATATTCACATCACTTCACAAACAATTAAATTGAGACTCCAGAGCTGGACATGTGAGAAAGGACATTAACAAACATGTTGTTCAGTATCTCTGTGATGGTCACATGTATTCAACGGAAACAATGTTCTAACTTGCCATTGCATATGGGTTAGCTGACAAACATAAGTGGAGCATAAAGATTGTTTATTCTATGTACAGCTATACAGGTCCTTCTCAAAAAATTTGCATATTGTGCTAAAGTTCATTATTTTCCATAATGTAATGATAAAAATTAAACTTTCATATATTTTAGATTCATTGCACACCAACTGAAATATTTCAGGTCTTTTATTGTTTTAATACTGATGATTTTGGCATACAGCTCATGAAAACCCCAAATTCCGGTCTCAAAAAATTAGCATATTTCATCCGACCAATAAAAGTAGTGTTTTTAATACAAAAAAAAAAGTCAACCTTCAAATAATTATGTTCAGTTATGCACTCAATAGTCAATACTTGGTCGGGAATCCTTTTGCAGAAATGACTGCTTCAATGCGGCGTGGCATGGAGGCGATCAGCCTGTGGCACTGCTGAGGTGTTATGGAGGCCCAGGATGCTTCGATAGCGGCCTTAAGCTCATCCAGAGTGTTGGGTCTTGTGTCTCTCAACTTTCTCTTCTCAATATCCCACAGATTCTCTATGGGGTTCAGGTCAGGAGAGTTGGCAGGCCAATTGAGCACAGTAATACCATGGTCAGTAAACCATTTACCAGTGGTTTTGGCACTGTGAGCAGGTGCCAGGTCGTGCTGAAAAATGAAATCTTCATCTCCATAAAGCTTTTCAGCAGATGGAAGCATGAAGTGCTCCAAAATCTCCTGATAGCTAGCTGCATTGACCCTGCCCTTGATAAAACACAGTGGACCAACACCAGCAGCTGACATGGCACCCCAGACCATCACTGACTGTGGGTACTTGACACTGGACTTCAGGCATTTTGGCATTTCCTTCTCCCCAGTCTTCCTCCAGACTCTGGCACCTTGATTTCAGAATGACATGCAAAACTGAGCAACAGTCCAGTGCTGCTTCTCTGTAGCCCAGGTCAGGCGCTTCTGCCGCTGTTTCTGGTTCAAAAGTGGCTTGACCTTGGGAATGCGGCACCTGTAGCCCATTTCCTGCACACGCCTGTGCACGGTGGCTCTGGATGTTTCTACTCCAGACTCAGTCCACTGCTTCCGCAGGTCCCCCAAGGTCTGGAATCGGTCCTTCTCCACAATCTTCCTCAGGGTCCGGTCACCTCTTCTCGTTGTGCAGCGTTTTTTGCCACACTTTTTCCTTCCCACAGACTTCCCACTGAGGTGCCTTGATACAGCACTCTGGGAACAGCCTATTTGTTCAGAAATTTCTTTCTGTGTCTTACCCTCTTGCTTGAGGGTGTCAATGATGGCCTTCTGGACAGCAGTCAGGTCGGCAGTCTTACCCATGATTGCGGTTTTGAGTAATGAAACAGGCTGGGAGTTTTTAAAAGCCTCAGGAATCTTTTGCAGGTGTTTAGAGTTAATTAGTTGATTCAGATTATTAGGTTAATAGCTTGTTTAGAGACCCTTTTCATGATATGCAAATTTTTTGAGACAGGGATTTTGGGTTTTTATGAGCTGTATGCCAATATCATCAGTATTAAAACAATAAAAGACCTGAAATATTTCAGTTGGTGTGCAATGAATCTAAAATATATGAAAGTTTAATTTTTATCATTACATTATGGAAAATAATGAACTTTATCACAATATGCTAATTTTTTGAGAAGGACCTGTATGCTTCAGGGAAAACATGTTTTAGATGCTTTTACTACTTTTATGCAACATTTTGATATAATTAGTTTATATATATATTTTTTTTTTTTTAAAGAGCAAATGTTCCATTTATTCTCAATTAATAGGTAATGAAAACTATTCAAATACAATTTGAATAATGCAATATAAAAGTAGTTTTAGGTAAATTTTAGCATATCATAACGCAGGACATTTCAAGTAGGGGTGGGCGATATGGCAAAAATATCATATCACGATTTTCTTTCAGGAAAATCACGATTCACGTTTTTAATCACGATTCTCTTTCATGTTGGTTTTACTTTTTTGCAAGTGACTGAGCATTACAGCCAAACTATTTCCCTATTTTAAAAACAAAGCCTTACAAGTTAACAAAATATGAAATAAAAAAAAGAATGGCAGCCAATTAGGCCAAAGTGGCGCAAATAAAAATAGGCTACACAACATAAACAAATGAAATAAACAGTGCTTTATTTGTTCAGGTCCAGTATGTGTTTTTAACAGTAGCATTTAAGAAAGAAATTAAATGAACAAATATAAAAATAAAACACTAGATAGACATCACTGTATAAATTATACATAGATTCTTATTAAAGCTACTTTTAAAGTTCTCAGTCAAGAGCAGTGAGTGATTTTCTCAGTTTTTTTGTTGTTTTACATGAAAGTATTAGTTCCCCCCCAAAATGAAAATTGTCATCATTTACTCTCTCAAGTTGTTTTAAACCTGAATAAGTTTCTTTCTTCTATTGAAAATAAAAGTTATTTTGAAGAATGTGGGTAACCAAACAGTTGCTGGTCCCCAGTGACTTCTATAGTATATTTTTTTCCTATGGAGGTCAATGGGGACCAGCAACTGTTTGGATAGCCACATCCTTCAAAATATATTCTTTTCTTTTTTTTTGTTCAGCACAAGAAATAAATTAATACAGGTTTGGAATACCATTAGAGAGTAAATAATGACAGAATTTTCATTTTTGGGTGATCTATCCCTTTAAGGACAAGCGGCAGCATGATTATTGGACTACTGTCACTTTAAGACCGGAGCATCTAATGGCTCTAACGCACCGTATTTTTTCTCAAATATGTGCTTTCACTTTAGACATAAGTTAACCAACTGCGTTTATGTAAACCTTGTGTGTATTTGACAGTATTAGCACAATAAGACTTGAAAGATAACTTATCCAGTAATGGATATCCTGTTTGACGTTTTAGTGTGTGCTTCGGGTGTATGCTACACGCTCAGAAAAGAGCATGTTAGTTAGAACCGCGCAACAGCACACAACTGAATTGTTTAACCGGCAACACTTTAATGCACATGTCATTTGAGGTGGAGAATAAAAAAATATATAATTTCTCCCACCTAAATGTTTGCTCACTATTTTTTTGTTTTACAATGGGGTAATTTTAGTTTTGCATGAGTTTACACAGCACAAGGACACTTGATTTGAATTGAATTTATAAAAAAACACAAGTAAACCAGAACAAATAAATCACAAGTAGAAGCACAAATAAATACAATAAAATAAAAATACAAATGAAATACAGAGTACTTTAAGGTTTTCAGGTACAGGAATACTACAGAAATTTAATAAATTTAATGTTTCATTATATAAACAAACAGATTTATTGTTTTTCGTTCACGTCAAGACATCACCGACTGTACTCACCAAGACTGCCATTTTGACAATTTTGTGCGTTTTCTGACCATTTAAATATAATAATATAATAACAATAATAATGCTTTATAAAAAGCACTCAGTTTGGTACTCGCAAGCTGTTTGAGAGGCGGCTTTATGTGCGCGCGCTCTGTGCGAGTACCAAACTGAGTACTTTTCATGGATTAGTCATGCATTTAGTAACAATGCAACACTGGCCCAAATAGGCAAGTCTTGTATCGCAGCCTGCAGCTGGCTTGTACAGACGATGAGGTGATGTGAGCAATGTGCGCATTTTGAAAGAGAGAGATTAATCACTGCTTAATCAGCTCTTAACACATTATAGTCCTTCACGTCTATTGCAATCTCAAAATTCTGGCCAGTTGGTAATACCTAGAATATCAAAATCAACTGTTGGCGTCAGATCCTTTTCCTATTTAGCACCTAAACTTTGGAACAGTCTTTCTAACATTGTCCAGGAAGCAGACACACGCTGTCAGTTTAAATCTAGACTAAAAACACATCTCTTCAACCTGGCATACACATAGAAAATTATACATTCCTATTATTCAAATCAGTTAAATGATTATTAGGCTGCATAAATTAGGTCAGCCGGAACTGGGAACACTTCCTATAACACCTGATGTACTCGATACATCATAAGACGAATGGCAACCACGCTAATGTTAGTCTTTCTGCTTATTCCGAGGTTAACTGTAATCAGCCGGACCTGGGCCGTATCCAGATCAGATGGTGGACTTGCGCCTGGACACGACCACAACGCATTCCTGTGTCAGCAGAGATTGTGTCAACTAGACTCTCCCCTGTCAAGGCCTCATTGACACGACAGCCATTGGCACTGATCCTCAACAAACTCGTCTCCATACGCGCGTGACTCTGATCTTCAAACAGGTGAACTGCATAATATAATGTTCCGATCCAATCTCACTTCTGACCTATAATGTTGCCTGGATCATAATCATACACTGTTCGTTCGTTGACCTGAGGAGAACTGGCCCCCGATTGAGCCTGGTTTCTCCCAAGGTTTTTTTCGCTATTCTGTCACTGATGGAGTTTTGGTTCCTTGCCACTGTCGCCTTTCTTGCCATTGGCTTTTGGCTTGCTTAGTTGGGGACATTTAACATTTAATTTTGAATTTGACAATACTATTACAACATTATTTTCCTGTTATCTCTGTAAAGCAGCTTTGAAAAAATCTGTATTGTAAAAAGCGCTATATAAATAAAGGTGACTTGACCCTGATTATGCACACATTTACACTATTCTATCGTTTTGTAATATTAGGTGAACACTTTATGCACTTAACAGTCAAGGGGGAGTTTATTAGGCCAAAAAGCTGACCTGATTAAAAAAAAAGAAAAAAGAAAAGAACAAGGTGGCAGGCAAGGCAACTAGGGCTAGGTCAGTGGTTCTCAAAGGATACTGCAGGAGCAACGGAGTTCAAGTGTGTGAATACAGGTCAGCGCTTTGCCTTAAAGCGGCATCGAATGCAATTACACTGATTTGTTCTTCTTCGGACCGTTGACTTGTCACCGTTGGAACAAGCTCATAGAAGTTGCTCGCTATAGAAAAGCAGCTCTTCAGTGGACCTAAATCTAAATATTTAAATGTTTTTGTTTATTTAAATTCAAAGTTAAATTCTGTATTTATTATTCTCTCTTTCTGGTATATGAAATAATGACATTTCAAAGTGAAACTATTGCAGGTGTTATTCATTGGAAATTTTTATGTAAAAAAATGTCGTTTTTATTTATAAATTTTTTTGGGGTGGGGCAGATTCTTTTTTTAAGGTTTATAGGGGGGTGCGACGAAAAAAGTTTAAGAACCACTGGACTAGGCTCTCAACGATAAATTGAGATGGTGATACAATTTATGTCGATAATAATGATAAGCTTTGGACATTTTTAATAGGTATGGATTACTCTACCAGTCTATCACACAGCAGAAATAAACCCGACCAGTTTTACTAGTTTGGCAAATCTCTGTTCCAGACTTGCACACAAACTGCATTCAAATCATTTTGCAAAATGGAAATATTACAAAAGTCTGTAAAAAGGAATTTAAAAGGCCAGAGATGGAACACGCTAAAGACAAAACGAAGAGGAGAACACAGAAAATACTGTACCAGGCACAGCAAGCTCACTGTTTATGATGCTAGAAATATTGGAAAAAATAAATAAATATTGATTTTTTTTTTTATGTACCTCAGAAGGGAACTGACTAAACGCCACCTACTGACAAAGAGTGAATTTGCATTTTCATTCAGTCCGTCTGCTGTTTTTGTTTTGTGCAGGTGTTATGTAGCATATTTTTACAAAGCTAAACCCAGACCACTCTGTTTTTGCTTAAATCTTGAAATTATACCATTAAATTCAAATAAAAAGCAACTGCTCTTGCTATATGCGTGTAGCATCTTTGTTAGGATCGTGATTAAAGTGCAGTGGTTGCCTCTAAACAAAAAATCTCTGTATCCATTTGAAATTGAAGCCAGTTTGGCCTGAAATAGAGTAAATAAACAACAAATAAGTTTGCTTAAAGCAACAAAAAAGGCAAATCATGAAAAATCATGATCGGTGCATCCCTAACTTGTACCTCTTCAAATATTTGAGATGTTTGCTATAGGGATGTCCCGAAACCATTTTTCTGAACCAAAAATTCTGAGTATCGACCGATACCGATCCGATACCAGCGCAGTTATTTTTTTAAATCAAGTAGAATTTCTATAAGTCTGTGTGTTGAACTGATAATCACTCTTTTGTGTGTTAAACACAATCTACTTTATACAGACAACTTCATTATAAAGAAAACAAAATATATGATCATAACCTATGAGAAAAATTCTATTATAAACTAGATTAGTGGATAACTCAGCAGTAAAATTTAGTCTAGAAAAATCACAAGTGCACAATAATTTTATAAAATCTGACCACTTAATGAAAAAATACATTATTTAGTTGGGAACAAATAGGAGACAATACGTGTAGCACTAAATCTGATAAAACGTTACACATTGCTCTTTGTATTATTGTAAAATACATTCATGAAAAACAAGATAACAAACATCAAAAAGATCAATTATTTTATATATAGTCTACTATAAAATTAAGACATTTTAAATGTCACCGCTGTTTAATGAGGCAGCAACATATGATAGATAGGACAGAACAAAAAAGGCTATTAATAATATTCTATTGCGCAAAAGTATTATGATGATTATGAAAGGCTGCAATACAGTGCGGCACAAAGCGCTTATGCGCATCCCGAGCGCAGAATGATGCGCTTGAAGCAACACAGAGTCAAAGCGTGCAGCGAGTCGAGTCCGCATTGAAAAGTTGAAAGCACAAAAGAAAAACATAATGATGCATAGTGTATTATATCTATCTATCCAATAGTTTATTGAGCCTTTTCTTTTAACAGTTTTAAATTTCTGTTACTGTGCGCGTGAAGAATTATAGTGCTCTCCAGTGTTGTGATCTAACAGACACACGGTAGAAACGAACATGATTAAGCTACAGCAATACAGTCTAGCAAGATAGTAATTTTATGCGAAACCATAGGGCTTTATCTACAGATCAAGTATACTAATATTAATATCGAATCATCTTGGAGAGTTTCATCGTTGACTGTCGTAACCGAATGCGACGCGCAGTTTGAACGCTGAATGGAGAATTACTGACAGCCGCAGCGGAGGGGAAAGTTTACGTGAACTTGAATTTAATGACTTAAATATTCATTTCTATCTTAAATTATACTATAGTATGGCTTCAGAACACTTATAATATAGTGCACGAAAACCTTATGGTGCTTTATGCTTTTGTGGGGCTAACCAATAACACAGAATAGTAAACGCACAATATCGGATTTGGATCAGCCTCGTCTGACCGATACCCGATCCGGCAAAAATGGCAGTATCAGAGCCGATACCGATACTGAGTATCTGATCAGGACATCCCTAGTTTGCTGACACTATTTTAATAAGTTACAAGGCAACTAGGCTTGCTGTGGAAGTCATTGTAGCACGGTGTTCGAAAGCTTATAAAAGTTTCTGTTTTGTGGTTACCGCTGTTCGGCGGTACATTATTTGCCCACCACAGCTCCCACTAACATTTAGATTTTTTAAATATAGAAACAAAAAATATTTAGTCAAGTTGGACAAAGGATGCTTCAATTCCAAACTGAAAGCGTGTTCTCCATACAGCATGAGTCTCCATACAGCATGAGTCTCAGCACAGGGCAGCAGGAGTCAGATTTCAATTGTGATGAGCGATGGCGGAAGATTTGGTGTCAAAATGAAAAGTAAAAGCAAGAATAACATACTAGGACCTGCCAAAATGGCTGAAAAGCTAAATTTTATTTTATTTCTTAAATATTAGAACAATCCGAATTATATTCAAATTCTAAAGACAATACTTTGATGTTAGAGGAAAAAAGTACTATGCCCACAAGAGGGCACAAGCAAGCACAATACGCAAATATAAACCAAATCAAGCATCGCATCTTTTATTGAAATGAAATGACATTAATTTTTTTAAGTGCATTAACTTCTGAAACAATTTAAAAATTGTGACGCTTTAAACGCTGGTGAGCGGAATCGTAAACACCCTGATTGGCCATTGTGTTCACGTGCTCATCGGATATGTCTGTGATTGGCTACAATGATCAACGCACGGCAGCGTTTGAGAGCACATGGAAGTGTTTGGAAGTGTTTTGAAAGCAGGACCGGTCTGCTGATAGACGCCTGCCGTCAAACTCTCCCATCTGTATCTGTGTAAGCGCTCGGTGAAGAGCGTTATTGATGTATATTTACAACATGTTTTTAAAGCTCTGTTCTTTGTAGTCAATCACAGACATATCCGATGAGAGCGTGTGTCATGATCCTGGTTCTTTTCTCTTTTCTCTCTGTCTCCATCTGCAGGCTTCTCTCTGTTCCTATTCCTCTTATTCACACACATCCCTTATCACTCACTCATCTCCTTCAGCTGGTTCTCGTTCTCTCATCTTCACACCTGCTCTCTATCTCCTGTCATTAGTCTCTCTATTTCTAGTTCTCTCTTTCTCCTTTTCTCTGTCGGATTATTATTGACCCTCACGTATGCTATCGACTATTGTGTTTGATCTACAGAAGTCCAGTCCAGTCTTGTCCTGTTCTGTCCTGTCCTGTTCTTCGCGGTCTGATTATTATCTGCTGTATGTTACCCGATTTGTGCTTTGCCCAGTTTCGTGCCGTGGAGAGTTGCCGAGAGTTCGACACCTCACCAGTATCCCTAGTCTCGCCTCACACGAGCCTTCTGGAGTATGCCAGTAAAAGAGTATGTCGTGCTAGTTGATTGGCCAGTCACTGGCCTTCAGCAAAACAAAAAGTAAACGTCATACACAGTAGCGCGAAGAGTGTCAGGTTATTTATAACGTGTTCAAATGTCAAAGAACTACGAGGCTGATACTAGAACGAGGACATTCCTAGTAGGGCTGGGCAGTATATCGAGTTTGTACAATATATCGATTTTTTTTATACAATATGGAATGAGGCAATAACGTTTATATCGATACAGTAGTTTGATACAAGCACATCTGAAAAATATAGCGGAGTATGCAGTGTGAGCTCCTGCAGTGAAAGAACATGGTACAATTGTCCTAAACATGACACAAGCTAGTATTAAGCGCTTCTAAATAACTGGTAAGTTAGTTAACAATTTTAAAGCAGCTTGGCCTGCAGTGCAGATGCTCTGATAGATAACGTACTGTGTTGCTGACTGACAGATAAATACTTGCGCTGTTTAATGCGTTTGAGACGTGGTGCTTTCCTCAGTGCTTAACTTACATTTCAATGGTATATTCTCCATCTGTAAATGTTAGAAAGTCAAACAAATATGTCCATTTCACTGTCAGGAGAGGGCGAGCTTCTGCAAGTGAATCTCCGCTAAAATTCAAGCTTCCGTTAATGAGCGCATGCGCGCCAAACAGACGAGCACAATAGAATAGTAGCGCAATAATTCTGACTAAAATATAGATGTTGCTAAAATATTTGTTGTTGGAGACAATAAATGTGCCATATGTGGAATTTTAAACCTACAAGTATATTTTTATGAAAGTGACCATTATAATGGGGTAATCAAATGCAGGCTAAAATAATTAGTGTTTGCTTTTGTTTTTATTTTCATTTTTAGTTTAGCCTTTAGTCATTTTAAAAACAAAGTTTTTAGATTGTAATTAGGGGTGTGCCATATCATACCGTTCACGATAATACCGGTATACATTTTTACATGATAAAAAAGTTTCATATCGCGATATCAATGATATAGCGACGCGATGACGTATGGCGTATTTACGTTCCGTAGCACGCACAACAACAACACCTGTCTGAGCGCGAGAGCAGCCTGTCAGCCTCCGATGATGATTTAGCAATTTCACAAACAGCTTGAGTGTCCAGCGGGCTTGCCGACGCGCGTCTTCTCTCGCAAGCGTTTAGGAGTCGGGACATGACTGAATGGTCTCTTGCACAATCTAGCCATCAATGCATCGTAACTAAAGTTTATAATTTTCAAGTCTTCTTAATTCTTATCAGTTTAAACATTCAAGCGGTGTTAAACTATCCAGTAAACTACTCGCGCACTCTCTGAGAGAGTTGCACTGCGTGCATACATAGAGTAGGCTACAGCTTGCGAGAAACTAAAGTTATTTTTCGCGGATTATATCGCTTTAATGGGGGGGAAAACGCAAAATTGTGTGAAACTTCCGGTCTTGGTAAGTATACTCATAAACACAGTCGGTTATGTATAAAACGTATGTGACAGTGTGACAGACAGTATAATGAAAACAGCAATGGATCCGTGCACTAGTTGTAAAAGTGACAGCAGCCATAGGCTATGCGTCTGTCATTAATGTTGTCGTCAAAAGAACAAAAGATAGCTTTAATTGTAATGAATGAGAATTATTAGCCTATGTATTTAATTTAATCAGGAAACAGAACTAAAAGACTGTGCTTTTTACATTTGATTACTTTATTATGTTTCTGTAGTATTTCCGAATACTGGTGTTAGACCTACACACATTTAACATTTAATTCAAAGATTGAAATCAAGCTTTCTTGTGTTGTGTAAACTCTTAACAACAAAATTACCACATTGTAAAAACGCAATGAGTTAGCAAACATTTAGGCGAGATAAACATAATAAGAAAATTTTCAACAACAACAAAAAAAATTTCTATATCGTCATAAATATTATCGCAAATATTCTTGAAATATCGTGATAGAATTTTGAGGGTATATCGCCCACCCCTAATTGTAATGTTACAATTTTAGAATGTAATGTGATTTTAACCACCTTTTTGCACATAATATAGCCTATTGCATAGCCTACATTACATTTCCTATATTTGTTTCCTTATCCTTTAATTTCAACATTGTTTTGTTCTTCATTTTTTTTTTTTCATTGACAGCTTTTTTTAGGTCATAAATGTTAAATGAATGACAAAAATAATCAGGCAAACTAATATACTTTTGTCTAATTACGCCATTTTGAAGTGAAAATAGGCCTATGTAACGTTACTCATCACTCATGTATCAATAATTAGTTTGTCATTGTGAGGGGACAAGAACAATTAATCCTAATGTATACAATAAATACAGTTTAATGGAAAAGTGCTTTTCCTTCTATTTCTTTCAGGGCCAGTAAAAATATAGAAGGGGCCAGTAAAACTCTGATCTACTGGCCCTGGGGGCCAGTGGGGATTTTATTTATGTTGAGCCCTGACTACCGACTTCGGAACTTTTTGATTAGTTAAAATAGATATAACTAATTTCAAAAGATATAACTGTAGCTTACATAACTGTAATTTCAAGCAAATCAGACCATTGCACACTGAGATATGGGTATCCAAGTGTTCACACTGTCTGGTGGCCATTTTGAAAGCCGTCTGAAATCTTTCACCAGAAGAGAGCCCCTTAAATGTGCATTTTTTAAATGCTTAAGCCAGAGGTCTTCAATCCTGCTCCTGGAGGGCCACTGTCCTGCAGAGTTTAGTTCCAACCTGCTTCATCACACCTGTCTTTGTATATTCAAGCGATCCCGAAGAGCTTGATGAGCTGATTCAGGTGTGTTTGATTAGGATTGGAACTAAACTCTGCAGGACAGTGGCCCTCCAGGAGCAGGATTGAAGACCTCTGGCTTAAGCCTTTATTTTGGGTTAGTATAACTACTTACTGCAAAATTAAGAGATTAAATAATGTTTAGACTTTTGCATATTATAACCTGGAACCTGGATGTGGGAAATAATTACAGTTAGATCCAAAAGATAGTTTTAGCAACATAGCGCAGATGCTACAGAACACAGCTTACTAGCTGTATAAGATTGTGTGCTACACTAATATATTTCTTGATTGATTTTATTTTACCCATTTTTTGAAAACACAATACAAATCGAAACAAATTCAGGATAACACAAAGCCATAGGGCTTATTTCCATTGTGGTCCCATGGGGGACTTCACAGGCATTTTAAATCCAGGTGCTTTTAAATCCATAATATTATAAATTTACAGTTTATTGATGGTCTGTGGTTTTACACTGCTGTAATTTTAACTCTCTGGGGTCGAGAAACGCGCCGGCGCGTTTTGCTGTTTTTTTTCCACATAGCAGCAACATAGACTTAAAATACTCCGTCATTTTTGGTCATATAAATAAAATCAATACATGATTATAAACTATAGAGGGTCTTCTTTTTTTTGTGTACACTCACATTAACATCAAAACCGAGTGCTTTTGTAAAATGAAGAAAATAATCAGGGTGTGCTTTCTGCCACTCTGTCTCCGTTAAATTTTTTTCTGGTGCACGTCTCTATCTTAAACAAAGCTCAGCGAATACTATTCACACAAGCAATATATCTTTATAATCATTTAAGTTTGTACTTTTAAAATATCTAATTCAAAACTAAAATAAATATTCTCTGTTTATGTAATCTATTAAAAAAGAGAGAGGTGTCAGCCGATCTCATTATCGTTCTCTTAGCTCATTATTCTGCTAATCTGACACGCCCACGGAGAGCGCGCGGTATTCAAACGCAAATGATCTGAAGCAACACATGCAAAGTGTAAACGCCCCTCATAAACGCGATTACACAACAAATGTAATCATCAGATTAATGTAGCCTACTATTTCTTCTTGCGAGGCTGTGTGAGGAGTAATCCTGGGACATTTACCTCAGAACATGTGCTGTTTTTTTTTCATTCCGAGGAGCAACGGATCCATCTGATAAGTAATTTCTTTATTATTATTGTTCTAATCGCGATATCATAGTGTATGTAAACCGCAAAAAGACTGCTTAAATATGAATCGCGTCTGTGTGTGAATGAATGAACTGAACAGTTTTTACCAAACCCTGCTATACTGAGATGAGTGAAAATCGACTGAAATATGTTGAAATAACGTTAAAATGTCTTTGTATTAGCAACGTATTAAACTGCAAATTAATATTTATGCCCTAATATAGGCTCATAAAAACAACAAACGATATGCCTATGTTACAGACGAAATATGAAAGACAACATTTTGTTGACTAGTTTTGGATAGATTATTAACTGTTTCATGTAAAATAAGCTACTGCCACATTGAATAAGCTTTTGTTCACCAATTTCTGCTCAAATGTTATATATTAGGCTATGTTTGTTTTGTCAAAAATAAAGTCATCAACTAGGATGCTATTATAGTGTTTGTTCCAATGTAGGCTTTATTCAAACTAATGAATCCTTAACTTTGAAATATGTATGATAAAATGTATACTTTAGTTACAAAGAAATATGAAATATCCATCTGAGAAGTACGTTTTTTTATTATTGTTCTAATCGCGATATCATAGTGTATGTAAACCGCAAAAAGAATGTTTAAATATGAATCGCGTGTGTGAATGAATGAACTGAACAGTTTTTACCAAACCCTATTGCTATACTGAGATGAGTGAAAATCGACTGAAATATGTTGAAATAACGTTAAAATGTCTTTGTATTAGCAAAGTATTAAACTGCAAATTAATATTTATATGCCCTAATATAGGCTATCATAAAAACAACAAACGATATGCCTATGTTACAGAAGAAATATGAAAGACAACATTTCTTTGACTAGTTTTGGATAGATTATTAACTGTTTACTGTAGCCTAAACTATAGACTACTGCCACATTGAATAAGCTTTTGTTCACCAATTTCTGCTCAAATGTTAAATATATTAGGCTATGTTTGTTTTGTCAAAAATAAAGTCATCAACTAGGATGCTATTATAGTGTTTGTTCCAATGTAGGCTTTATTCAAACTAATGAATCCTTAAATTTGAAATATGTATGATAAAATGTACACTTTAGTTTTTACAAAGAAATATTACACTTGAAATATTGTTATTTTAATTGTTGCTGTAATTGTAACCTTTTTAATAAAATAGCAAATAATATATGTACAAGGTAGATGTAAACAAAATCTTAAAAGGTCAATATAAGCCTTCTCTTCAAATTATTTGTATTGTGTTTTATTAGTGACAAATTTGGGGAGAGGATACAAAGGATCCAAAACTTTCTGAAAATACAGTATGAGAATTAACTACACAATTACTAGAAATGTTCACCTTGGATATTATACAATTTGCAAGCAAAAATACAAGTGGAAAAATACTATTTTGTATAGATGTTTCCAACTGTGAACCAATTTTGTAGTATATATACACATTTCTTTTCTTGTGTCCTTGTATTCTTTCTTGTGGCTCAGTGACACACCTGTGAAAAGCTCATTATGCAGGCTCATTAAGCAGGTCTTTTATCTTCACAGGTGTGAATCAGACCATTATACATGAGTCACGCCCATTTCGCATATTGCCTTTCTAAACAAAACGTGTTTTACTAAATTTAAATCAATGTATTGTTTTATGTGACTGATTTGGAAGGACGATTTTCAGATCATTTTGAAGGAAAAATCCTAGGCGAGAACATCCATTAGTCAAAAGTCTTGTGGACACATATTTAGTATGTGTTTTGTGGCCTTATTTCAGAGACTTTAAGTTTTAGTTTTTTTCAATAACCATGCATAAACAATATTCTCTCAAAAATACAAACGTGTACATACATCTTGCTAACATATTATGGTAGCCCTGTTTGTGCTATATAGAGTGAATTTACACCTTTGCCATTAACATGTTTATAAATAACTGAAAAAAGCTCAAATGTTAGAGCATGTCAGAACACCTCCAGAACCCCATTTTATAGTAAGGTGAGCTTAAAGGGTGCACTACTGTAAAAATCACACAGCTTCAGTGTGACATCAATTAGAAAAAGTATCATTTCATAGATTGTCAATAATTGTTTGTATTAAAATATGTATAAACTTAATACATTACCTAGATTTTTTATTTAGCTAAATATTGCCCTTTAAATTTCATGTAATATTTATTCATTAAAAATTGTCGCTGCTCCAATTGACCTGTGGCTAAGCCACGCCCCCTCCACTCACTCGGACAAACAGTCAACATTCGGTGACAGGCGCTATGGCAGCTCTCACAGTAGGAGACATTTCATAGGAGGCAATAGATGATTTTTGGAGACAGAAAGATTATATAGATATATATTTTGGTAAAAGGTTGTCTAAAATATTGTGCTTTAATATGTAATTAATGGTTCATGATCAAATTAAATATGTACAGGTCTAAGTTGCATACGTTTCCAGGACAAGCCTTTTTACCATCTTTACCGAGAGTACCTCTCCGTTAGTTTGGTGCTACAGTATTTACATGAATCATTCAGCACAACATTGCTAACATTTGTTATCTCGGTTATTTACAGATACGTTAATGAAGCTAAGTGACATGATGTACAACGCAGCTAGAAGCTAATGTTAACATGTTCTAATGTTAGGCTAACGTTACGTTAGAGATGTAAAAGATAACATTCAAATAAGTTTTTGACTTATCTTAGACCCCTGCGTGAAGTTGGCCCCCCACCCAACGCAAAACGTTGTCAAACTATGCTCAATCGTTTGTGCTCCGTTTGTGCTGTAAAAAGTTTCGTTTGTGCTGTTTCGGTTTTTTAGATATTAAAATAATATTTTTAGGTAATTCTGAGGTCACTCAGCCCCCCCACATGCTCCAAATTCACCCAAAATAGGCTCGTTCGTTTGTGCTTCGTTTGTGCTGGTTTGTGCCGGTACAATTTTCGTATGTGCTGCGTTGGGTTTTAAAATAACGGAAATTGAATTATAGACGATGATGTCACCAGCCCCCCACATGCTCCAAATTCACCCAAAATAGACGCAATCGTTTGTGCTGCGTTTGTGCTGTAAAAAGTTTCGTTTGAGTTGCTTCGGTTTTTTAGATATTAAAATAATATTAGGTGGTCATTCTGAGGTCACTCAGCCCCCCCACATGCTCAAAATTCACCAAAAATAGGCTCCTTCGTTTGTGCTTCGTTTGTGCTGGGGTTGTGCCGGTACAATTTTCGTTTGTGCTGCGTTGGGTTTTAAAATATCGGAAATTGAATTATAGACGATGACGTCACCAGCCCCCCACATGCTCCAAATTCACCCAAAATAGTCTCGTTCGTTTGTGCTCCGTTTGTGCACAACTAACTGAATGGGCGAGACACTGAATGAGAGAGAATTATAAACAGTGCACCAGCCCACTTTTAACCACTAGTTAAAGTAACAAGGTAAGACCTAAAGAATCGGCAAACCAAATCACAATATTCACTTAGGTTTTGTTATCTTGTGCTCTTTCAACTTTTAACGAACACTGCGGATACAGGATGTGGATGCAGGATGTGGATGCAACACAAACTTCAAGGTTAGTGTTTTTACTTACTGTATGTTGTGTTTTGTTTATAACATATATGAACATTGTCACAAATACACGCACCATAATCGGTTTGCTGTGTTTATGTGTGTAAAGGCCTATTGGCTATGGCTGGGGGTCAAATTAGACCTACTCCAATTTTCTATATCACATGATTCTTTAGAAATCATAGTAAAATGTTGATTGTATGCTCAATTATTATTGGTGCTCAGTTAAGAAAGGTTCTTAATTTTGATCAATGTTGTTCAACTTTTTATTAATTTATTACTTCCTTGCTATATAAAAGTATTATATTTTATATCACTTAACCAAAATCTTTGAATTGTTGTATATATTGGTTTTCAGAAGAAGAAAAGAACAACAATAAGCAGCACAACTGTTTTCAACATTGATAATGTTTCTTTCGCATCAAATTCATAACATCCGTAGCTATATTAGAATGTTTTCTGAAGGATCATGTGACACTGAACTAATGATGCTAAAATTCAGCTTTGATTACAGGAATAAATTACACTTTACTATATATTCACATATAAAACTGCAGTATTACATTGGAATAATATTTCACAATATTATTGTATTTTTGATAAAATAAATATAGCCTTAGTGAGCATAAGGGAACATTAAACTTTGAGAAACATTAAAAAATAAACCTTTTAAATCTTTTGACTGGTAGGCTACTGTGTGTGTATTTGTGTGTCTGTGTATATCATTTAATTACTACTATTATTATTATCATTATTTATGAGGAGCCTCATGACTCAATTAAGTCAAAATGATTTAACTTTTGAAATTTAATTATGTACTATCGAACATCCATTAACAAAAAAACTTTAAAAACACTTAATACTGACAAGTGTAAATCTGTCTTCAAACCAAAGATACCACACAAAATAATAGACTTGAGTGCAAACTTCCATAAAATAGCACACTACTTCCTTCTCCTAACATGAGTAGGAAAACAAGGGTATGTGGCATACAAAAAATTTCAACCAAAATAATTTAACTTGTGAAATTAAATATAAATAGTGCAATCAGTCTTCTGTGTATAATACAGCATGTGGGCATTTTTTTTTTTTTTATCTGACGCTGCTGTCACTCCACTTCTCAGGTCATCATACATCTCCCAGACACATGGAGACCTCCTGCAGTAGGCCACATAATGCCCAAGAGCATCCTGGGTTAAGCCTCCTCTAAAAGCAATGACTGCCCGTAAAGTAAATCTCTTTCCATGGAGCATCATATTTGAGGGAAATTCACTCAAAGGAAATTCTGTGGAGTTGCTTCCCAGGTCAGTGTCAATCCACATAAGTTCTCCCAGACTGTAACTGTGAGAAACTTTCCCTGCACAGAGCACTTTTTCTGAGGTATCTGGCTTGATTGCAGAGGGACACTGTGACAGACTTTGGATCGGCCTGAGGCAGGGGGCCTTTGGAAGGTCAAGGCCTTCTTCCACTGCGGTCTGAAGATGAGCCATGCCAGAAGCCTGCAGTACAGCAACAGAAGTACAAACAAATGCAATTTCCCTTGTGACTTGTTTGCTGAGACCACAATACTGTGAAGAGCACTGTTTTGTTAATGAAACACAAGTGCGTTTTGTCATTGACTTTTCAATGATAGTGGAGATGTGGCATTGTGCATCGATTTGGAGAGCACCAGACTTCAGTCGGACAGTTTTGAATATTTCGCTCAGCAGTTCTGCCCTCTGTTATGTAGGCCTGTGCATTCAGACCCTTTGTGGTGATTGATTTCACTAGCTGGAGGAGGTTGTTGGAATCCTAATTGCAAACAATATTTTCAAAAGTGACACTATCACAGTAAGCACAACGTAAGCATTGACATAAAGCATCAAATGCACATGTGTTAAGCACAGAGATTCTTGATTTCCTGAGTTTAACAGGCTGTTGATTGTTTCCATTTTTCAACAGGTCCACTTTTAGTCTTTTCCCTCTCACAGATGGATCTGCATGGAGCCATTCAGGACAAGGAGAGAGGTATGAACTCTTTTTCCTCTTTTTGGGTGGAACCGCTAAGCCTATCCAGTTTTCAACAGCTTCTTCATCTGTTGGATGGATGTTTGTGACGGTGTCAGACTTCCCAGAGCAGGAAGCATCCGTCTCTGGCCTTCCATCTATCCTGCAGGTTGCGGTAGGTAGTGGATTGACTCCTGTGTCGATCACTGTCGCAACAGCCTCATCCTCTTCACCTTTTTCCACACTCTTTTGTTTTGCAGAAAAAATACGCATGTTGCCTTCAATGAAGGACAGATGTCGAGCAATGAATCGATCCACTCGAATAGGCAAGTGTTCATGCTTGAAATGGCCGCGTTTAATGTTTTTAAACTCGGCTTCGACATTGGCTGAACTTGCGGTGATGTTGGAGCTCCGGAAGTGAGGGATCATTACCCCTGTCCAGAGAGGCAAGTAATTTGCAAGCCAGATTATATTTGGAATAATCTCAGGGAGGAAGTGCATATTGTCATGATCACCATTAGATGTGGCAAGTGACCTGCTCTCCTCACATATGTCTGTTACCCACTGCCGCAGGTCTGTCTGTGTTTGGTCACATGGATCCACTTCTTCCAGGTCCGTACCCTCTACATCTGGAATGATGACACGCTCTTCTGCAATTCGGGCTTTTAGGTATTTCTTGCACCTTTCTAAAATGAGGGGGGCTCCAGAACTGTCACTACCCTCTGTTTCGCTGAGAGCCACAATAGTAATGCATCTTAGTAGCTCTCTTTTATCGTCCATGGATTGTGACATGAGAAGCTGAGCTATTGACCTAACAAAGAAATCTTTAATGCGATGTGTTTTTTTTTTCAAGCAGTCCCCCGGCAGATCATCTTGATGCAGTGTGCAACATCAACCCGCACGAAACAAGGTGGGACTTTTGCTGACTGTCTACCGAGTAAGACACCACAACACTCATTGATGTAGGTCTTAAGATCAGGATGAGAAGTAAAAGCCTTGACCAAAGTTCCGAGCAAAGCCAGAGAAAAGTCACTCACAACCTCTTTTGGAGTAGGTGCACCTGCGCGTATCCATTCTGTCAGCCAAAGTGTTTTGGCATTAACATCATGTCTCTCTGACAGTATTTGCACCACTGGGACACTTGAGCTCTCACCCCCTGCCACAACACCCTGATATAGGAATATATGGCCAGACTTGCCATTTGGTCTCTGTAGTTTCCTCACTACTGAGCCAGTTGCATCAAAACTCACAGTGGGGTTAGTAGATGTCTTTGATAATGTCTTGTACATATACATTTGTGTTTTGTATAATGACAGAATAGGATCCTTGTCGCCTAATTCTAAATCATTCCTCTCTTGCTTTGCGCAGGGTGGCCAAATTAGGCAGATGACTTGGCTCAGGATCTCCAAAATCCATTAGCTGTGTTGCCTCTGATGCCCTCCATAGATGGGGTTCCTTTCTACCCTCACACAGTTCTTTGGATATCTGCACACGCAAGTTACCAGACATCGCGCGCTTGGAACAGCCAGTGTGCAGGGAGTCATCAGTGTTTTTAAGTGAACACCTGAACTTCATTTTGCTGTTTATTTCAGGCTTTTTGTCACATTTTATGTGAATGTGGCCACGACACTCCTTACAGTTGCCTCTGATTACAATATATTTGTCTGTGACTTATGGATAGACCATGGCTCTTTTAAAAGCAAATGTGCAGGGGCATTTCACTTCTTGCCAAATGTGATGATTTATCACATGCGTCCAGATACCAGGCTTCAAAATTGTGTATTCCCCTTTTTTTGTTTTAGAGAACTTGTTTTTGTATGTTACTGTTTCAGGCATAAATTCAAACCATTTCTGAAATGGAACTTCAAAATCAAAAGTGCAGCAATCTTTTGGACTGGAGGAAAGGGACCCTGGCTCAAAATCAGTGTCATCACTACTGCCACTTGTTTCATGATCACTTTCATGAGTAAACCCTAAAGCAGTCCAGAAATTGTGTCTGTTTAATTTAACAAAAGTTTATAGTGCCTTTGCAGTGATCTTGTTGTCTAGCTGTTTACTAAGCTCTGTCCAGATGCTCTGATTAGGAGTAGCTATGTTGCTGTTTTGGACTATGGCCTCTTTTGATGAACACAAGACTGTGAAAATGGAATCCCTATCGACTGCTGGTTTCTTGGGCATCTGGCATAAGCACAACATAATTAGGCATTAAAAAAATATTTGTTCGGTTCCGGTTTCCGACCGACCCGGTCAATTTATGTGCGACCCAAATTTATTTTATGAGCTTGGGGAAGAAATAATACAAATTAAATAAATACACCAATAAAAAACTTTGAGGCGAACTACAATTTATGTTTTTGTACAGCACCGTATTTGTATAGCCTGTTGCCCTCCAGCAATGCGAACAAACGAGGCAGCCACGGGCGTTCACACATCGTTGTTGTCATGTAGATGCACTGCTGCGCTTGTGACAGGGCGCATGAACTGAACAGAACGAGCAGAGATAGAGAGAGAGCCCCGGTCGCGCATGCGCGCTCTCTCTGCGGAGCCAGGCGAAAGTATAGGCTTCACCGTCTCAAAACTAAGCAATGTCTTGCTCTCTCTCCCTCGCACATATTAAGCAAAATAAATCGACAGGATGGCAAGGTCGGAAGACTAAAGTTTCATGTGGAGCATTCGGAGATTTCTTTTTTCCTGAATTACCGCTGGGTGGGAATTGTGCTAAAATACGTTGCGTTCCACACATTCAGCTGACATATAAACCACACTTTAAAAAAAACGAAAAAACTATCCAGTGATGAAATGTTTTCTGTGGGTAAAGTGTTACCGATGTAAGGTGCTGAAATTATTTTAACATTGAGCGCCACTTTACGGGGCTCAGCTAAGCAGCAATGCGCCGCATGGAGCAACGCTGAAACTGATGCTTTACTTCATAGAGATCAATGGCAACGCGATCTAAGAGAATCGGCGATGCATCGCCGCCGCCTGTGAGATATTTGGCATGCTAAATATCTGGACCTTTCGGGGATTCAAAATCCTGCGATGTGAATGCGTTCTGGCTGAAAATTACATGGGAGTGACCTACAGCAAATGAGAGAGCAAGATTCAGGGAAGAGTTATAGACCAGAATATTTTATCAGCTTTACAATTATATCAAACAGAAACAAAGCACAAACATTTGCTTGACCAGCCCGTAACAGCAGCACATTGTAAAAATATTTATTAACCCCCAAATGCAGAACACACAATCCTTGCTCCCCAACAAGTTCCTCCTCAATCTTTTTTCTTTTTCTCCTTTTCACTGCAAATCGTTTCAGGCACCATACCATTTTAAAAGGTATGGATTTGGCACTGGTATCATAAAAAAAAAAAAAACGATACCCAACCCTACCAATGATCAGGATTTGAGGCCAATTCAATTACCAATTTTTTTTTGTCATCATGATCGGCCAATATCAATCCCAGTCATTCAAGCTTTATATAAGTAATAATTAAATTATCTGTTGAATGTCAGTGTTTTTTTCCAGATAAGTAATACCACGGACGTTATTTATAGTAATGCAAAAGATTGTTGTTTTAATTGACAATCAAATAAATTCAACAAATATCATTTTTTTAAAAGGCCTTTAAAAACAAGGCTTATGCAACACTATCCATATTAGAATACTCTGGCTTATTAAAGAGCCTAGAAGACTTACTGTCAAACTGAACAATTACAACCCACAAGGTGTATTGTGTATATGATGTATATTATGATGTCATGATGAACAATATGCCTTTCTCCACTGCCGTTCTAAATTGTTCAAAGCTTTTCTAAGGATACTGAATTTTAGAAGGCAGATTGAGATGGGGAACGGGAACATGATTTGTGTAACATAAGCAACACACCATTAGCTGTTTGATAATGTAGTCAAGCAAAATACTAATATTAATTACCGTTATGTGTCCAACGATGCAAAGAGCTATACCTTTGTGCAGGATTTACCACAGTAACTTAAATAAAAGTTGACCGAGTGGATCTCTAAACTGGCGTGAGTGGAGGCTTATTATTGAATCCACTTATATTAAATGAAGCAAGTGTATAGAGTTACATTCAAGCTATTTTAAGGCATTAATATATTTTTTTTAACAGGAAAAAACCCATTTAAATATGTCATTTTGGTGATCAAGGATGAGTTTTAGGCCTGTCCACACAGAGATGCATTTAGCTGTATACGTACACATTTTGTATCATATTGGCGATTCGTCCAGACGGATCTGGCGTTTTGGGACACTGAAACCGCTATTTTTTGAAACCAGGTCCCAGAGTGGATAAATCTGAAACCGACACCCTTGCGTTTTTGTGTGTATGGCCAATCCGTACATTTTGTGAAACGATGATGTCATCACACCACCTGTCAGCATTAGTCAGTCCCTCCAGAAAAACGCGATTATGCGATCGCATTATTTAGTGCATAATCAGCCAAAGTCCGTATATTCATGCGGGGGCCGTATTTTTTTCAAATACACTGAACTTTCGCCGCATAAATTGCCAAATTCCGCGCAAAATATGCGGGGCTTGCATGATTTCGTTGCAAAAAAGACACATATCTTAGCAGAAAGTTGAAAGATGTTGCATTTACTTCACACAAGAGCAGCCATTTCCCCTTGTTGCCTTGGGAACGTTATGGAGTGACGCAATTACGCGACGTGAACATTACAACTTACAGTTGTAAGTATATTAGTAGTATGTACGTTACAGTAAGAGATTGCACCTTGTGCATGGGAAGCACTTATTTTTAACAGATGATGTCTGTTTTGTATAGCTACCTCTGTTTTATTTCTTTATATTTCATTTTTTTATGTTTTATTTATTCATTTTTACAGAAGTTGTAGCATATTCATTTTGTAAAGCTACAAAACTTGTTTGACTTTTGTAAGTTTGTGTTTAACACCATGTGTTAAGGTATTTAAGTCAACTTAAATATTCCCAGCACTTTCTGTGATGTAGTATGCTTGCTTATCATAGGAAGTAATAAGAAATTATCCTTACATTAAGGTAGTAGCCTAGTGAGAACAGGCAGAGACAATTTATATAGAGACATGCCACTTACTCAATCCTCAATACAACTATATAGGGAAAACCCATAACACCAAAGATGGCGGTTGTATGCACATGTTCCGTTCCTCCCGCTGGAAAGCCAATCGTCTGCTTTTAACAGTCAAGCTGGGAAACATTTAAGCCTATCGTCTGGTTCCACTGACGCATCCGCGTAGTTGAGGTTTGCGACAGGGAAAAATACGTTACTGTTTGAAAAGGCGGCAGATTTGATATGCAGTGTATGTGTGCGTTGTGTAAATATCAGCATCCCAAGTGTCTACCGCATATTGATAGCGGCTCCCTGATGCCGGCAAATTAGTTCAAATCTCCCGGAATCTAGAGCGAGCGAGCAAGAGCGCGCACATACTGTGCTTCAAGCCGTGTAGCACGCGCACGTCAGAGAGGGAGAGAACCCTTGCACATGCGTAGTAAAAGTATAAAAGTCGTTTTAAACCTTATTTTGGGGCAAAGTCATCAAACTTTTTCAGCGATTTTTATCACATTTTACTGCTGTTTCTTATGCAGTTTTTATCTCCCGGTGACCAGTGAATGTGCAGTTCTAACTCCCTGCCCATTCATTTAGATAGGAGCCTGGTCTTGTTAGGCCGAAATAGCTGCCCGGAGGCGTTGCCAAGATGGCGGCCGAGTGGCATGACTTGCCTAAAAGGACTTTGGAACATGTTGTTGGGGAATCACTTTATTTCTTTCATCAAACAGTTTTTGCAAGCTCCCACAATTTCTTTGCATAAAATTGCATAAATATCCCGCATATTCCATCGAATTTTTTAAGAAAACGTGCCGCATAATCAAGGATTTTTGCCCGCAACAATCACAAAAAAACTCCGGTTGAAAGGACTGATTAGTCACACACCGCTATGTCACACGTAACGAAAACAACAATGGCGGACTATATGCTTGTGATCGTGCTGCAGAAGCTACTGAGCCTATTAGCTTTACTAAAGCAAAATCTTCTGCTCCTATGCTAATACGGTGAGCAATCTTCGTCTTCACCTTGTTGTCGTGTTGGGTTCGTATAGAGCGCGCAAGGTTATTCGGATGCTCCAAATCTTCTTCTCCTCGTTTAGTGTATCTCTGTGGCAGAATTAGAGCGCCATATACTGGTCTGGCATGTATACCACATCGTTTTAAGTCGGTTTCAGTGGTTTCGTGTGTACGCATACATTTCTTGAGACGACGCCGTGTTTACGAAAAAAAATGTAGAACGAGGAAAAAAAAAAGATCAGATAGGGAAAGCTCTGGCTTCGTGAATGTGGCCTTAATTGATAAAATTATTGACTACATGGGGACTTTAAGAAAAATACTTTTTACGAAGATACTCGCAAAGACGGACATTTTCACACATAAGTGTGTTTGTGACCGCTCTAAGTCCAGTAAGATACTCACGCGCTGTACGTTCCAGCAGTGTGTGCGCTACACACATATTGAATGAGCACGGTTTTGCTGCTTACTCTGCGTGAGCGCTTTCGTATCACTTGTTCTTAAATCGCAAGGCTTAAAAACGCATTGTTTCTTGAGACTGTAATAACTGCAGACTGGTGATGACATGACCACGGCGCTAAAGTCCTGACGTCATCAATCTGCGATCGTTTGGTGAAATTGGCCTAATGATTCACATATAGAAAAGTTGCCAAAAGTACCGGTACCTCTGTACCAAGTCTGTAATGATTTTTTTTCAAAAAGTGATGATTTATTTAATTTCTGCAGTATTCTGTATATTTGGTTGGTACCTTCTGATAGGCAGCTGCTTTCAAATGCTCCCGTGTTTAGCCGTTTAAGTGCTCTGCAAAGAGCGTCTAAGGTTTCTATTCACAATGTGTTTTTGAAGCATTGATCATTGTAGTCAATCACAGACATGCGATATCTGTTGAGCATGTGAACGCAATGGCCAATCAGAGGTGTTTTGAGTTAGTCAGAATCTGCTGGACACCACTTAAAACACTAGAGTCGATGCCAATATCTTAGAGAGCAGGGTGGCCGATATATATATATATATACACACACATACATACACTTTATATTTATTTTAATCAATATTTAATCAATTAGAAAAATAATCTTTAAAATAAACATGCTTATAATTTAGATGGCAACTTCTTGAATCTGCAATCCTATTACAGTTTTTTTCACAAATAAAGTAATTGTTTAAAAATATATGAATATGTGAATAAAAAGAAAGTAAACACTGTAACAGGGCACTCCGAAATCTGGTAATTTCGTGCCCACTGGTAATCATATTTTCTCAAATAAAGACAAGGTAAAGCTAATTTTACATACAGCACACAGTGAAAACGATATTACACAGTGGGCTGCTGGATACAGCACAGCATATTTTAAAATGAAAGATTTAAAGTTTTACGATCGCGTCTCCTGTGAAGCTTATCTTCCGTTCGCATTCACTCACTTCGCACGGACCAACCGTCACTTGCAGTAACGAGTTTATGCCGGCTGCACACTTCTCAAGATATCACAGCTGGATTCGATTAAATCTGCAAGGTTTATGAAATTAATGTTTATTAGATATTCAGATATTTGTTTAAATGATGTAGATGCACATTGGCTGAATGTTGACGGTAAATGAGAAAGTATTTTAGCCTGATTGTTTGCCTTTTCTGTTACAAATAATATAAAAGCAAACGCTTTTCTTTTTCACATACAATTTACTTTCTTTGTTTACCAGTTCTGTGTAACGAAGTATTAGATATCACTGACAGAGATCGTAAACCAATGAAGATGGAGAATGTGAGTGAGCGCTGTGTGATCAGGCGCTGCCGTTCTCTTCTCAGGAGCTGGTGTTCTCAGCGCCGCCCGTCAAAATAAAAGTCCTGCTTCCAACAAATCAGCACATCAGAAAAACTAATCGGCCAATGCAGATATTTAAAAAATGCCAAATATTGGCCGATCACTAAATTTGAGCCTGATGAATCCTGGCTTTGTCATCCTGGGATAAGGCAATGATGTGTCTTCCTACATGGTTGTTTAAGAAATGAAAAGCTATACACTCTATCAATTAAGGTTAGAAGAACTGTTGCCAAACATATAACATGCTAGAAACATCATAATCACTACAATAATGATCCAATCATAAACTAAAGCATTTGCCTATTTAAATCCAAACAATTTATGTAATTTGTAAGAAATCTACTCAGCATTGCACATTCGTTCCTCAACTCAAAGAATGACAAAAAGAACACCTAGCCTTTTTCACCCAACTTGCACTTGTAAATCATTCACATATTTACAAAAAAAAATCTAAACTCAATTTGTGACTGGAAAGTGATACAGACCTAAATTGCTAAATAATAAATAACAAAACATAACATTCATCTTGAGATGGATGGTGAGAGGACATTATTTGAAATCCAAAAATTTAATTCAATGTCGATTAATTAAAATGCCAATATGAATCCCAAGAAAAAGTCTTGTACTGATAATTGCATGGAATATTCATATTTATACTGGGGGTGTGCATGAATATTCGATCTGTAATTATTATTTGAAAAATATA